>NC_039362.1:31203124-31918962 GCF_003573695.1 Papaver somniferum | reverse complement strand
ATTGGCAACGGTTGCTGGCTTATTTGTAAAAAAAAATAGAATACGTTATAAAGAATTAATTGGTCGGTTGGATATTCGGGAGCCAAAGACTAGTTAAGTTAATTTGAAGCTTTAGTTTGAATTATTTGATTTATTAGATCTTGAATTTTTATGAACTTTGTTTCGTTTTCAGCAATTCATGGAATAATGAATCGGGGAAAAAATATGACTGTATCAGCTACAAGAAAAGACCTCATGATAGTCAATATGGGTCCTCACCACCCATCGATGCATGGCGTTCTTCGACTCATCATTACTCTAGATGGTGAAGACGTTATTGACTGTGAACCTATATTGGGTTATTTACACAGAGGGATGGAAAAAATAGCGGAAAACCGAACAATTATACAATATCTGCCTTATGTAACGCGTTGGGATTATTTAGCTACTATGTTTACCGAGGCAATAACGGTAAATGGACCAGAACAGTTAGGAAATATTCAAGTTCCTAAAAGAGCCCGTTATATCAGAGTAATTATGTTGGAACTGAGTCGTATAGCCTCTCATTTATTATGGCTTGGCCCTTTTATGGCGGATATAGGTGCGCAGACTCCTTTCTTCTATTTTCAGAGAGAGAGAATTGATATATGATCTATTTGAAGCTGCCACAGGTATGCGAATGATGCATAATTATTTTCGTATCGGAGGAGTAGCTGCTGATCTACCTCATGGCTGGATAGATAAATGTTTAGATTTCTGCGATTATTTTTTAACCGGGGTTGCTGAATATCAAAAGCTTATTACGCGAAATCCTATTTTTTTAGAACGCGTTGAGGGGGTAGGCGTTGTTGGTGGAGAGGAGGCAATAAATTGGGGTTTATCAGGGCCAATGCTACGAGCTTCCGGAATACAATGGGATCTTCGGAAAGTCGATCATTATGAGTGTTACGACGAGTTTGACTGGGAAGTACAATGGCAAAAAGAAGGGGATTCATTAGCCCGTTACTTAGTCCGAATCGGTGAAATGACAGAATCCATAAAAATAATTCAACAAGCTTTGGAAGGAATTCCGGGAGGGCCCTATGAAAATTTAGAAGCCCGACGCTTTGATAAAGCAGGGGATTCTGACTGGAATGATTTTGACTATAGATTTATTAGTAAAAAAACATCTCCCACTTTTGAATTGTCAAAACAAGAACTTTATGTGAGAGTAGAAGCCCCAAAGGGGGAATTGGGAATTTTTCTGATAGGGGATCATAGTGCTTTTCCTTGGAGATGGAAAATTCGTCCTCCGGGTTTTATCAATTTGCAAATTCTTCCTCAGTTAGTTAAAAGAATGAAATTGGCGGATATTATGACGATACTAGGTAGTATAGATATCATTATGGGAGAAGTTGATCGTTAATATGATAATTGATACGACAGAATTACAGGCTATCAATTCTTTTTTCAGATTGGAATCCTTAAAGGGGGTCTATGGTCTTATATGGTTGCTTGTCCCTATTTTTACTCCTGTATTGGGAATCACGATAGGAATACTAGTTATTGTGTGGTTAGAAAGAAAAATATCTGCGGGGGTACAACAACGTATTGGACCCGAATACGCGGGTCCTTTGGGAATTCTTCAAGCTCTAGCAGACGGGACAAAATTACTTTTTAAAGAGGATCTTCTCCCATCTAGAGGGGATATTCTTTTATTCAGTCTCGGACCCTCTATAGCAGTCATATCCATTTTACTAAGTTATTCAGTAATTCCTTTTGGATATCGTCTTGTTTTAGCTGATCTCAGTATAGGTGTTTTTTTATGGATTTCTATTTCAAGTATTGCTCCTATTGGACTTCTTATGTCAGGATATGGGTCAAATAATAAATATTCTTTTTTGGGTGGTCTACGAGCTGCTGCTCAATCGATTAGTTATGAAATACCATTAACTCCATGTGTGTTATCAATATCTCTACGTGCGATTCGTTGGGGCATGAACTTTTACCTAATTTTTTCTAGGAAAGAAGTTGAATGGAGTGAATAGAGATCCTCGTTTTTTTATTCGTCATTCGGGGTGATGACCTAAACCAGATAGTTATATGAGTGAAACAAAACAGCTTCTAAATTAGCTGTAAAAAGGTTGAGACTCATTCCCTATGTACAAGAGTTAAGCAAAAAAAGAGAAATTACCCCAAGGTTGGTTGATTAGTCATCACGGTTTGAAGCGGGTAGAAAAGATCAACTGGCTAGAGTTTTGTTTTAACTATTCTATTATATTGTATGTATTACCATACCGGGGATCGAGCAAAAATGAGTGGACGGTTAGGAACACCAAAATACACAAAGGATTAGTAACGGAGATAATGTAAGTTACCAAAAAAGGTATTTCTGCATAAACGGAATCATAATGGGGCTTTAAGTTGGTAGAAACGATAAAGTAGTACTTCCCCACGATCCCGATCCCGAGTATGGTCCTATCCACAGGTGAAATAAATAATTATCAGGAACGAAGTAATCCTTTTTTTTTGAGCCCACTTTTACTTTTCTTAGAAAGAAGAATAGGAACGAAATAAATAGGTTGAAATGCCTACTTAGACAACGAGTATTTTATTCAAGGATTAAGTTATTACTGAATAAAGACAAACTTAAATTATAAAGGATAAGATCAATTCGGAAGCACCCTTTTTTCTATTATAGCAGACGGAATTGCATTGGTTTAATTTGTGACTCCTCGATACATCTTGATTCTATCTAACACATATCGAGATAATACCGAACCAGTCCTTAGATTTAGTTAAGGCCATCGAGGAGCCGTATGAGGCTGAAGTCTCATGTACGGTTCTGCAATAGCGATGGAAGCAGTGATGTTATCACCTACTATAATTATCTAACAGTTCAAGTACAGTTGATATAGTTGAGGCGCAGTCAAAATATGGTTTTTGGGGGTGGAATCTGTGGCGTCAACCTATAGGTTTTGCAGTTTTTGTAATTTCTTCCCTAGCAGAATGTGAGAGGTTACCCTTTGATTTACCAGAAGCCGAAGAAGAATTAGTAGCAGGTTATCAAACCGAATATTCAGGTATAAAATTTGGTTTATTTTATGTTGCTTCCTATCTAAATCTACTATTCATTTGTAACAGTTCTTTATTTAGGGGGTTGGGAATCTTTCTCTTCCGTACATATTTCTTCCTCATTTCGAAATTTCTGAAGTGGGTGGAGTTTTTGGAATGACAATTGGTATTTTTATTACATTAGCTAAAGCTTTTTGTTCCTGTTCATTCCTATTACAACAAGATGGACTTTACCTAGGATGAGAATGGATCAACTATTAAATCTTGGGTGGAAGTTTCTTTTACCTATTTCTCTAGGGAATCTATTATTGACAACTTCTTTCCAACTCTTTTCACTCTAAGAGCATACGATATTCTATTCTCTATTTAGAACTTCTCTCAAACAAGAGAAAGAAACTTAAAATTATTCATAGATATTCACGATATGCTCCCTATGGTAACTGGGTTCATTAATTATGGTCAACAAACAGTAAGAGCTGCAAGATATATTGGTCAAAGTTTCATGATTACCTTATCCCACACGAATCGTTTACCCGTAACTATTCAATATCCTTATGAAAAATTGATCACATCAGAGCGTTTCCGCGGTCGAATCCACTTTGAATTTGATAAATGCATTGCTTGTGAAGTATGTGTTCGTGTATGCCCTATAGATCTGCCCGTAGTTGATTGGAAATTGGAAACGGATATTCGAAAAAAGCGATTGCTTAACTATAGTATTGATTTTGGAATCTGTATTTTTTGTGGGGCGTCGAGTATTGTCCAACAAACTGTTTATCAATGACTGAAGAATATGAACTTTCTACATATGATCGTCACGAATTGAATTATAATCAAATTGCTTTGGGTCGGTTACCAATGACAGTAATTGGAGATTACACGATTCGAACCATTATGAATTCTACTCAAATAAAAAAAGCCACGGGTAAACTCCTTGATTCAAGAACTATTACCGATTACTAAGATTCCGTTTTAATCTAAAGGAGCGGAGCTTCTTTATTTTGTTCGGTTAATAACTAAAAAAAAACGCGCTCTTATTGATTGGTGATTTGCGAGAATCACGGCTTACTATTCGCGAGAATTTCTATAATAAGCAATCGGATAGAGAAATGGAATGAATTAATCTATCTACATCAACCCACACCCCGTATAGGATTAAATTAAATAAGTAACTTATCATAAAAATAGGGTAACTTCTTTTTCTGGTCTAGTCAATAAGATTATGAAACATTTCGACTTATTTATCTCTTATTTTACATATAATGGATTTAACTGGACCAATACATGATTTTCTTTTAGTTTTTTTGGGATTGGGTCTTATAGTAGGAGGTCTAGGAGTGGTATTACTTACTAATCCTATTTTTCTGCCTTTTCATTGGGATTGGTTCTTGTTTGTATATCCTTATTTCATATTCCATCGAATTCCCATTTTGTAGCTGCTGCACAACTCCTTATTTATGTGGGAGCCATAAATGTCTTAATTATATTCGCTGTTATGTTCATGAACGACTCAGAATATTACAATGATTTCAGTCTTTGGACTGTTGGGGATGGGGTAACTTCACTGGTTTGTACAAGTATTTTTGTTTCACTAATAACTACTATTCCAGATACGTCATGGTACGGGGTTATTTGGACTACAAGATCAAACCAGATTTTGGAGCAAGATTTGATAAATAAAGGTCAACAAATCGGGATTCATTTATCAACTGATTTTTTTCTTCCTTTTGAGCTTATTTCTATAATTCTTTTAGTTTCTTTGATAGGTGCAATTGCTATGGCTCGTCAGTAATAAATTAAATACCGAGAAAAAAGAATTATTTTGTTCTGGCTTAGCCTATCCATTTTCCTTCAATTCCATGGTCAGATTTTTCAGGTATAAAATGTAAATTTTTTCTTTTAGTTCAATCTATTAACAATATCTTCCTTAGTTCTGTACTTGTTAGATTCGAGTCAACCAAATTCGTTAAGGTTGAATTGTTGTTCATATTGAAATTAAAGAAATTCAGATTGAGGAGGGTTTGGTTAATGCTGCTTGAACATGAACTTGTTTTGAGTGCCTATTTATTTTCTATTGGTATTTATGGATTGATCACAAGTCGAAATATGGTTAGAGCACTTATGTGTCTTGAGCTTATATTGAATGCAGTTAATATGAATTTCGTAACATTTTCTGATTTATTTGATAGTCGTCAATTAAAAGGAGACATTTTTTCCATTTTTGTTATAGCTATTGCAGCCGCTGAAGCAGCTATTGGGCCAGCTATTGTTTCGTCCATTTATCGTAACAAAAATCAATTCGTATCAATCAATCGAATTTGTTGAATAAATAATGGTAATTAGATTAATGTGTTAATCATACAAATAACGAATAAAATATTTATCAATGCAAATTAATATTATATACGACAGAAGCGACTATGTTTGCTAAAGAGTAATAAATCAAAGTATCTTGGCCCTCTCTCCTGACCAAATATAGAAGTTAATTTTTTAGAAAACAATTTTGGTTAATTATTGATTCGTCTGGTGTCTACAATATATGATTCCGTTTTTTTACTAGATCGAAAATTTATGATGTTCAAAAAGTGGATAGATCCAATGTCACATTCAGTAAAGATTTATGATACATGCATAGGGTGCACTCAATGTGTACGAGCCTGCCCCACAGATGTATTAGAAATGATACCTTGGGACGGATGTAAAGCTAAGCAAATAGCTTCTGCTCCAAGAACAGAAGACTGTGTGGGTTGTAAGAGATGTGAATCCGCTTGTCCAACAGATTTCTTGAGTGTCCGAGTTTATTTATGGCATGAGACAACTCGCAGCATGGGTCTAGCTTATTGATACGTTCCAGAAAGCTTAACTTGAATCCATTTTTTTATCTTTACCGACAAAACCCCGTGCTCGAAATAGGCTATTTTCTCGAGTAGGGGGTTTTCTGGTCAAAGTGTATCTTATCTTGTCTTTACTACGAATTTTTTTCCTTGGTTAACAATAATTGTTGTTTTGCCGATATTCGCGGGTTTTTCCATTTTCTTTCTCCCTCATAGAGGAAATAAGGTCATCCGATGGTATACTATATCTATATGCCTATTGGAACTACTTCTAACGACCTATGTATTCTGTTATCATTTCCAATTGGACGATCCATTAATTCAATTAGAACAGGATTTTAAATGGATTAATTTTTTGATTTTCACTGGAGACTCGGAATCGATGGAATTTCCATAGGACCCATTTTATTGACGGGATTCATCACAACTTTAGCTACTTTAGCGGCCCGGCCAGTTACTCGGGATTCACGACTGTTCCATTTCTTAATGTTAGCAATGTACAGCGGTCAAATAGGACCTTTTTCTTCTCGAGATCTTTTACTTTTTTTTATCATGTGGGAGTTAGAATTAATTCCTGTTTACCTACTTTTATCCATGTGGGGGGGGGGGGGGGGGGAAGAAGCGTTTGTACTCAGCTACAAAGTTTATTTTGTACACTGCAGGGGGTTCTATTTTTCTCTTAATGGGAGTTCTTGGTATGGGTTTATATGCTTCTAACGAACCAACATTGAATTTCGAAACATTAGCGAATCAATCATATCCTGTGGCATTAGAAATAATATTCTATTTTGGTTTTCTTATTGCTTATGCTGTCAAATCACCGATTATACCTCTACATACATGGTTACCAGATACCCACGGAGAAGCACATTACAGTACATGTATGCTTCTAGCCGGAATCTTATTAAAAATGGGAGCATATGGGTTGGTTCGGATCAATATGGAATTATTACTCCATGCTCATTCCCTTTTTTCTCCCTGGTTGATTATTGTAGGCACAGGGCAAATAATCTATGCAGCTTTAACATCTCCTGGGCAACGCAATTTAAAAAAGAGAATAGCCTACTCTTCCGTATCTCATATGGGTTTTACAATTATAGGAATAGCCTCCGTAACCGATATGGGACTCAACGGGGCCATTTTGCAAATAATTTCTCATGGATTTATTGGTGCGGCGCTTTTTTTCTTGGCAGGAACGAGTTATGATAGAATACGTCTCGTTTATCTCGACGAAATGGGTGAATATCGATTCTATCTGAACTGCTCATTTTAAGTAATATCGATTATATTACTTAAAACTGCTAATCCATCATGCAGAACTTTCCACACAAATGTTTCAATCTTTGGTTAAAACTACTATCTGAGGCATTAAACCATGATGTATGTTTTTCAGATTACTCATTATATCGACAAAAGGGTAATCGGGTGCTATTGTGGTGAGTAGATTTTGTAATTGTGAGAACTGTACATACTGAATAAATTGCAATGCGCTATAATACCCCACTTCGTTATTCTAGCCACTTGAATAACGTAATACGAGAGTCACAATCATGCTCTTTTACTGATAGTTTGTGAAATTTATGCAGGGTAGCATAACTGCGTTTTTGGTGGCGATTTGAATTCAAAGAAGATAAGTGAAGTAATAGAGGTAAGTTGTCTTCGTAATCATGATGTACCATTTTATCAAACTGTATTAACTCACCACAACAATTGAATCTACTCTAACCTTCAAATTTATCAAATCTTGGAATCCTGTGAACATATATATGAGAATAACAACATTTAAAGAACTAATGGAAAAGTTTCTTCTGTTACTGGTCAAACCCATAATTTAAACCATAAATCAGTTGTATTGTTCGTGAAATAAGTAATAAATTATGGGTATCAAGACGTATCATCAATTACGGAAACAAAACCATAACAAGAAAGATTTAACGTGGTTCGGCACTAACGCCTACGTCCACAAATGAAACCCCGTAGGCTGAATGATATTATTGATTTTCAGTATGATTACTGAGATGATCTCTGTTACATTAGAGTATTGCTATTTGTAGAGTGATAAAAGATAAGTGTTATTGACTGGTTACATGATAAGAAGCATATCTAGATAACTACTTGGATTACACAGTATGTTGGAAGCTTCTCTTGACTTATCTTGATTAAGTCCATGGTATTTAGATTGGTATCAAACTTTATCCTTTTTTCCCGTAAGGTCTTGACTTCACTTGTTGCCTCAGTCATTCACAACATCTTAACCTCGGCTATCTATGTGTGGTACACTCTAATATTCCAATACCCCCTCAAGTTGGACACAGAGAGATTTTGAAGTGTTCAACTTGAACAAATTAAACTGATCGAACAAAACCGATTGCTGCAAACTCCAACTGACAGGAACAACAACATCTTGAATGACGATCTTCAAACTTTGATTAGAACCACGTTACTTGAAACAACATATTGATCTTCAAAACTGTAGTAAGTACTCTTGTTTGCGGGCTCAAAAGGATTAGACTCCTGAAATGCTTTAATGGGATTGTTGTCTTGATTTCTTAACAAGACGAAACATGATAGACGAAACAATAACTTGAACTGATGGTGGTCGTCATTTAAGAAAGTTTGTCAAGTAAAAACAAACTAATAAAAAGATAAACTTGTTAAACTAATAACAAGAATTGAATCAAGAGAAGTCTTCACTTCCTTGAGTTGGCTTTTGAAGGATGATAATTAGCTAAAAAAAGCTTAGATCAGTGAAGTGGGTTGAATCCACAGTGCCAAGCTTAAGTTTAGATTAGGAAATACCATAACAATAAAATGATATTACCGAATCCAAAAAGAGAATTAACTGATCTAAAATACCACAATTATAAAATTGGATTAATGGTCAAAGCCAATAAAGAATGGATATTCAGAAAATAGAATACCATTAGTTTTGGAGTTAGGATATACTTGGCTTAAAAAGAAACAACTTTCAACGGATCAAGTGATCAACTACACATTGAGATCCAAATGAAGCTGAAAATTGGTTGGACTAACAAAAAATTTAGTGACCCAATCAATAAATTATGGGTTTATGAACAACCTGTCAATGAGTTCAGGATGATCTGATACACCGAGCAATAGAATGGCAGAATTATTGATACAATAATTGAGAAATAATTTGCGGTCAGCTCATGCTTAGATGATCTTAATTTTGATGCAGAAACACATTATTTATTTTTTTGTTTAAGACATAAAGATTGTTAAAGAGATGAACAATACATGAATGGAGATATGAGCACATGGAGATATTTGAGCATCCACCGATCTTATATAAGAAGTGAATGTTATACAACCACTTAAGGAGCATCTTTGATGCATACGAAAAAGATGCTGAATAGATCATAGAAAAATTATTAATGATTCAGGATATTAAACAAAAATCATGATATTCCCTGGTGTAGGTTGGGAAAAACGATTTGCTGGTTTTTACGGAATTGAGGAGACGTCCGTGTGGAGACTCCTTGAACCGAGCGAAATGTTGGACCTCACACAGATGCACTGTAAGAAGGGAGTGCTTTAAGTTCGAGAGATCAATCTGTAGGACTCCGGCCTAAACCAAGAACAAAGGTCGTTCCAGAGTCAATTCGGTCACAAGAGAGGATGGGTTGATCTGTAGGAGGGAAGCTGAGAAATGTGCGGGATTAATGGTGATCTGAGATTGTAAGTGTGTTGTGAATTCAGTGTAGGAAAGTTCTGAATGATTGAAGTTTACTCAATTGAGAGTGATTGCTCAGACGATGAGTTCGTGTAGACGAAAGATTGTATGTATGAACTTGCCGAGAAATTCTTTGTCCCTTCAATCAAGATTCAGAGGTCTTTTTATATTGCTAAATTGAAAACACCATGATCCCATGAAGTGTGACAGTTGCTGGAGTCATAGAGTGGGGAAGTGGGAAATCATGTCAAAACCAGTTGCCCATCGTGCGGAGACTTGGTTAACTTTCCACCCACTACTTTGTTGACTCTTCCAACTGATTGCATGACTTGCTCACATTCTCGTCGTGTGTATGAACACACGTGTCGTAGACCGCCAGACCAAAATCCTAGTTAATATCCCCCCATGTGACACGATTGATTTCTCGTGATTGTGGAGTCATTTGCTGACTTTATGGGACGATGAGTCCTTGTATTGCTGAATTGAACATAATTTGCAAATGTTCTGAGACTCATGGATTGAACATGCCTGCTGAGGCAAAATATCATTGTCAAATAAATATTGATAACCTGAGCAAACCGTGTTGTTGAATTGTTGTATATTGATAGTTGAACCAATATTCCTTAATCTGAGCAAATATTGCTAGTTCGAGCAAATAATATTGTCGGTTTGAGCAAATATTCCTAGTCTGAGCAAATATTACTCATTTGATGAATTATTGGTAGCAGGACCAAATAAAATATTAATTTGAGATACTGACTGTTGGGCCGAGTATAATAAATAAAAGTGTTGATCATGGGATCAACATAAAATTATCAGTATTTGAATCTGCTCAGAATTATGTTTTGCAGAGCTCTGGATTCAAAACCCTAATTTTATGAATTGATGATTTATTGAAAACCAACCGCAGAGCGAAGCAGGAACCGGCTACATGGGATGATGAGTCCACCATGTAATACCCAGATGCTCGAATGAGCAAAATACCAAAGTCTCTTGAGGACCAGTTGGTGAAAGAATGATTAAATGATGGTTTAATCATTTATTAAAATAATGCTCGTGTGAGCGATTGGTGGTAAAACCTGGCCATGAAAATATGAGGGACCGACCAAGAGGTCATGAGACCGGCCCTTGGTGATCGTGGGACCAGTTGATGGTCATTTGAGCAAACCCTCAATTGTTTGAAAAGAGTTTGGACCTAATACGGGCAATTGAGAAAATTAGGACAAAATAATTAAAATATGTGGGACCGTCTATTTGCAAGCCTCAAGGCCACCCTTGGTCGGTCAAGGGGATGTTCCCGTGCCACCATAATGTTTGTGTCTCAGTCCTGAGAGTTTCGATATTTTCCGGTGCGCATTTGAGCAACATTTTGAGAAAATATGAAGGATTCAGGGTTTTGCTGAAACTAGGAAAAATTTCATGAAATGATGAAAATAATTAATAAAATAGGGGATTGCAAAGTGTGGGACCTATCATGGCTAGGGCATGACCGGCCAGCTAGCAAGCTCGGTCCCCCAACACTTTTCCCAATTTATGTAATTTTATGTATTTTCTCTGAATTTAGGGAAATTCCATGAAACTGAAAAGTTTCATGAAATTAGGGAACTTCCATGGGATTAGAGAAATAAAATAATGATAAAATAGGGAATGATGGAGTGTGGGACCGGCAATGGCCAACGGTCCCAGGGCACGGTCCCAGGGCACTCTTCCCAATTTTATGTAATTTTCATGATTTTAGGGAATTTTCATAAAATCAAAGAGATTTGTTGAAATCAAGGTATTTTGTTCAAATCAGAGAGTTTTCATGGAATGAGGAAAACAAAACAAATAATAATAATAAAATAAGAGGCGTGTGGGACCGGCTAGGGCATGATCGGCCGGCTAGATCCCGGTCCCACGGTTTCTCTAATTTTATAATATTTTTCATGGGTTTAGGGAAAAATCATGAAATCAAGGAATTTTCATGGAATGAGGGAAATAATAAAATAATAAGGAAACGTGAGGTGTGGGACCGGCCACGGCTACGGCATGGCCGGCCGGCTAGTGGGATTGGTCCCGCGACACCTTTTCCTAATTTTATTATTTCTTTGACGTGTGGAAACACCATGGGACTGGGAGTTCCCTTGAAACGAAGGAGATTTGCTCAAATGAGAGAATTTTCATGAGATCAGGGAAAAATAATAAAATATGATAAAATATAAAATTGGGCGTGGGACTGGTCACGGCGTGACTGGCCGGCTGATGAGCCCAATCCCCTGACACCTTTGTTAATATTTTATTATTATTATTATTTTTCTTCCTATTTTGCATAGGTCCATCGTTCCTTCGTGCTCTGAAATGCTCGTTTGTGCATTCAGATGTTGGTTTGTGCATTATTGCTAAGTACACTTGCACTATTTTAGTCAGGGCTTATTCGATGCTCAGATGCCTGTTCATTGAATATTTATTACTAACCCATGGAATTCTGCTGGGAAGAACCATGAATTGAAGTAATGAAACATTCAAAGAATCGTGGAATATAGTTGAATATTCAGTTACGATTAGAGATAATTAATTAATGGCTCTATACTAGAAGGCATGCTGTCTGGGAGCATTAATTATCTGAGAGTTTGAGCAATATGAACTTGTCGGAGTGTCATACTTCTCCTATATAGTCAGGGAAAACCCGGTTGCATCCTGAAGACGTTGTTTCTCTATACTAGCAGGCATGCTGTCTAGGAGCCGTCCAATCTTTCGATTCTATACAGAAATAATTACTGAAATTGTTCAGTATTCATGAGATGTTTCGTGGCCTCAGCTGGGAGACTACACATCTATATATACTCTGAGAGACAGCCTTCTCAGTTAGAGGTTCATGGCATGAGCTTTCATGCTTTAATGAGAGACATGAGTCTCAATACGCATCCGATTGTCGGATCCGGAGTATGTATAATTATGGTTTTACGATTTTACCCTTGTCGAAAATCCACCATCTACATTAAGTCCCCTGCTTAGTGAGGGACAATCATGTTCCTCAGTCAGCATTGAATGGTGATTTTCCATACAGACAAAAATAAGTAATTAAACTTATAAGATAAGATGTTACCGGGTTTCGATTGAATGAGCAAACCATGGTTTGAGAGCAAACCCCAGTGGCATAATAGAGCGTCACCGAACGATCATAAGTTGGTGTAGAACCACTGATTTGATGGTGGAATCTCGGTTGGTTTAGAATTCACGGGCCGGGCCCCAAAAGGAAATCCTCAAGGGATTAGGTCTTGGAAATAAAATTTGGTATAAAAGGGAATTAATCCCCCCCCTTTTTTTTTCTTTCACCTTGACCGACCATCACCTTCATCATCTCACCATCTCCCTCACGTCAGCAGCAGGAAAAGAAAAAGTTTTCTCCGGAGCGCCATCGTCCGAGCGGAGCTAGCACCGTCCGGCCAACTTCCGTCCGGCGCCGACCAGGTACGCGGCCAATTTTTTTTTATTGCTTTTGTTTGCTGATTTCATGAGTTGTTCATGTTTTGGTCATGTTGAAATTCTGTACATGTGTATATATTAACGTGAGTTTTGTAGAAAAATCCTTATTTTATTAAACGTATGTTCATTCGATCATTGGTTCAAGAGACTAGCAATAATCTCTAACTTGGGAGAGATTTTTTTCTTTTAAAAAAAGACATGTGTCCAGTGATAAAATTTTGTTTATGAGCTTTCATGGAAACCAAAACTTTATCTTAAAAGATGTGAACTTTCCACAAAACCGAAAGAAACCTTCGTTTCAAAGAAAAACGATCATACGAAGGAAAAGAGATTTTTTTTTTATCATGAAACCGTGACAAAACATGATATATTTTGTTCGCGTGAGTTTGTTCACATTAGACAAAATTTGAGGATTTAGGTGAGTAACTCACATTAATCATTATTTTGTGAAATCAATACATGGGTTTTGAGTAATCCTCGAAATTAGACAACTTATTTATGATGAAATATTGTCTTGTTGTAAATTTCATAGTTCAGTTGTGAATGTTCATACTATGAAAATTGTGTTTATGATTTTATGAAAATCAGTTTCGAAAATTAATAAAGTTTTGTTCGTTATTGCAGGTTTCAATAAGCGAACTAATTTTGGAGTGTTAACTCTTGCGGCACAATCACTATTGATAGTGGAATTGTAAAGAGGTAAGAGTTAAGAATTACCATTTTTGTAGATTTCTCCATAAGTATCATGTTGTCAGATTATATGACCCCATCATATTGTCGAAGTTTACACCTGGTATGACAATATACTGAAGTAGAATGCTTTGTGCTCATTACAGCTACTTCGCAAGGATGTCTGACTCCCAAGAAAATGACACTTCCAGTGATACGTGTATGGACGAGACTTTTATTGGTGATGAAGAAGAAGAAGTACTTGGAATCAAAAATGTTCCAAATATAGATGATGCATTCTTCGCGGTTCAGCAAGACACTGAAAGACGTCTCAGAACTCCAGCATTCCGCCTTTTGATAAATCCCATAATGGTTATTCAAAAGAAGTTGGTGATTCCTCGAGCAGCTATTCGGTTTTGCCTTGAACGAGGACTTTTCCTTGCCTCAATTATAGAATTCAAACTCTCTCGACGACTTTTAGAGAAATTTTCTGGATGCGCAAGACACATGCTGGGTTTTCCTCGTGTTAGAGCTATGTTGGATAGAGCACAAGTTACCAGAGCTATTCAATCATCCGGAGATTTGTATATTTTTCATGATGCACGAGGTATTGTGGCCCTTCTCGCTCGCTGGTGCATTCCAACTCATACCTTTATATGCAGCTGGGGAGAGTTTACTATTACCTTGGAAGATGTAGTTGATTTATTGCATCTTCCAATTACAGGTAACTTTCCTGAAGAGCTTTCGACGGAGGAGAAAGAAATTTCCAACACCTTAACAGTTGAGATTGAGAGAATTAAAAAGGATTCTGGCAAAGGTTGTTATGCTCACTGGTTAACACACTGGTGGCCATGAGATGTCCCTCTCGACGAACCTGACGGTATGTTGTCTATTGCTGCTTTCTTGTGTTTATGGTTGTCCAGGGACGTGTTTGAAGACGCCGAAACTTTGCTAAAGTCGTTTGTAATCCCTTTTGCCATTAAGATGGCTCAAGGTGAACAACTTCCCATATGTAGATTATTCTTGGGTTATTTGTACTCTAACCTGGACTCTTTGGTTATAGACTCCAGTGTTTCGAACGGCTTTATGAAGATTGAATGCTACACCAATATGATGTTTCTCCAGGCCTTGATGTGGGAACGCTTCGCGAATTATGCACCTATTCCCCGTAGTATCTTGCAACGGTTGAATGCTGCTGATTCTCGACGTATTTTCCCCGAGAAGGATAACGCCAGGATTATGCGCTGGTCAACAAAACAGCCTCAATCCAAGACGCGCTTCATTGATGTTGTAGATGATGAGTCTGAGTTTAACTTCCGTCCCTGGGTGCTGATTCCTCCTCATGTTTCCCAATTGAAAACTTTCAATGCTGGAGAAAGCATGGCTTTGAAATCTGGTGCTGACTTGAGCGATGGCGAAAGATCCTTCATGTTGATCTACACTCCAGGTTATTTAATAGCAGCAACATATGGAGAATTTTCGGTGGAGGAATACAACATTGACAGAGCAACCCGCCAGATGGGTATGGATCAGTGCGTTCCAACTTTTCAGAGGAGCAAACCATCGGTGGAACAGATTAAAACTTGTTTAGACCGTACACATGTCGAAGGAAGCTCTTATTGGTTCCCTTGTGATGATCGAGTTACATATGTAACTCCAGGTTATATAGATTCCTGGAACCAGCAATTTGAACGCTTACGTGATTTCGTAAGGGTTAGTCAACCTTTGGTGAAAGATCTCCTTCTGCTGATATGATTGCTTCTCGACCCAGATTGAAACACATCTCCGGCGGCGATAAGAGAAAGACATCTCCAGGATGTTCACTAGTATGTATCTTTTGCACGTTCTTCGTAAAATTGAAATAATTGCCTTTGATTATCACCTCAATTTCTTTTTCAGGACGGTCGTGCTGTGAGACCTCGTCTTGAAGTGAATTTCTCAGAAGCTGAAACAGTTATTCACGGTGGAGAAGGTAAGAACAAGAATTGTAAGCTACTTCCTAACACCATAAAGTCCCCGGTTGTTTCTTTGGTGAGTTGTCAACACTTTTCCGCTGCGACTCCTTCTATCCGTATTACTATGATCGTAAAACCAATATTTTTTATTTGGTTACAGAATTTTGCTCCGTCTAGTATTGATGGTCTTCAATTCTCTGCTGCTGGGCAGACAATTTCTGATTCGAGCGTTGAAGAAGAAAATGACGTGAGTACTCTTCTTCATAGCCAAATATAATGCTCCATATGTAAAATGCTATTTTTTTGAGAATATGTCCAGGAGGATGTCGCCATGGAGGTGGAGAGTGCTGATACTCCGTCATCCTCTGAGAATAGAGATGTAGGAATTTCCGAAGGTTCGGAACCGAATGGAAGTAATGAGCCTCTTGATGTTGACACGGGCAATCCAAATTCCTTGATCGCTTCGGAGACTCCCCAAGTAATCACATATATTGTAACCTCTTCATAGAAGTATGAAATTGTTTATTTGTGAATGAATGAATGAGAATCCATGTACATATACGAAAAACTTCGTCGAAATTCGTCGTCAGAAAATTCAGAACCCAGCCTTTTAGCAAAAATACTATAAAACCTTCATCTGAAGTCGGATTTTCATGGTCTGCATATCTATCTTTAAGGAAGATTACTCACGTCATTGTTCCATGTTTTTGCTAAAAGTCTGAGTTTAACTTCCAGTAAACTTCCAGGAATTTTTCAGAACTTTTTCAGACTGTATGTTGTTCGATGTTTTGACCACATCTCTTTGCTCGTTCATCCGATTGTTATGAAATTTTGATATGTGGTAGAGGACATCCATACGAATAGAATGGTATATAACTCATCCTAAGATTCCTTGTATATTTCTCCCAGTTCATCATCTAGTACAGGACAGAGTACAGTCCCTTTAGACGAGCTTTCCGCAAAACGAATTTTCATGACTATTTGCTCGTGCCTTGAGTGTATAATGATGAAACTTCATGATGTTGGACTGCTTGTATATTGTATTTTATGATCTAATTTGGTTTCATGTTTAGATTGCTCTAACCTCATGTAATCTTCGTATTAGGTGTCAAATACCGAAGTTGAGGATACTGAAACCAATAAGGATAACTCGAGAAGACCTGGAGTTATTGATGAAGAGACAACCATCCCTTCACTTCAAGTCCATGAGAAGGTTGTCACTGAAGTTATGGAAACCCCGATTGTTGCTGGTTCAGTGATAGAAGAAATCGAGCTACCAGTAGAGAATACTGAAGAAGCTGCTTCCCTGACTGTAGAAGTTGCTCCAGTAACTGAGAACCATATAGTGGTGCATGAATATCCAAGTGCAAGAGTTTCTTTTGATCCTCCATTTGACGCATCACTCCCATATCATGAACTAGTTGGTGGGTTCAGCGTTCCTATTGGATATGCGGGCTTGTACGAGAAAATATGGAAGAAGTTTGGTCACATCATTGTTAACAGGGATCCTGGATGCGCTTATGCTTTAAAAATGCAAGTAAGTGTTGTCTTCCGTGTCGTAAGTGATATATGCGCTAGGGCCAGGAATATTGTGACTCCAGATATACTCTTTGATTGGGAGTTCAACTTGGAGAATTATGAAAGACTTGGCTTCAACGTCAAGTGGCTTCGTAAGAAGATAACTGATATCAAGAACTCGTGCGAGAATAACATACCCTTTCCCAATGATGCTGTGTTGGAGAAAGAAGACAAGATCGCCAAGCTGACTGAGGAGCTGAACATGGATGTAGATGGTAGATTTTCAACAAAGAGAAAAACCGTAAAATTATGAGGCATGTTCTTGACACGGCTTTCAGGCATGCAACGATTCATATTTTACGAAGCCATGGCGAATATGTTTTCGAAAAGCCTCCACCAGCTGAGCGTTCGATCCCTGGCATTTCGTCGTGCCCTCTATGTAGAATAACATAATTGGGCGGTTCTCCGTAAGATTGAGAGAAATAACGCCTTCAGGACGTCGGAGATACTCAATGTTCCCTGACTACATGAGAGAGACCCCCCTCTACATAGAAGAACGATTGGGCGGTTTTCCGTAAGATTGAGAGAAATAACTCCTTCAGGACGTCGGTGACACTCACTGTTCCCTGACTATGTAGAGAGATCGTGTATAGACCAAGGCGGTTCTCCGTAAGATTGAGAGCAATAACGTCTTCAGGATTTCGGCAACATTCGTTGTTTCACTGACTATACGCAAGAGATTAAATTCTATGTCATATTCACTACTGAATTCCTAGAAAATAATCTATCTTATCT
The DNA here is from genome assembly GCF_003573695.1 of Papaver somniferum. NCBI lineage: Eukaryota > Viridiplantae > Streptophyta > Magnoliopsida > Ranunculales > Papaveraceae > Papaver > Papaver somniferum. The sequence goes on along the minus strand of NC_039362.1, from coordinate 31,900,999 downwards.
CATTACTCCTATTTCATGATCGAAATGGTAATAGATAAATGTATTACTCCGATTTCATGATCGAATCCACGGCTGATCTCATGACATGGTGATAGATATTACTCCAATTTCATGGTCGAACCCACGGTTGGTCTCATGAAATGGTAATATCATTACTTGTTTTATTACTCCGATTTCATGGACGAATCTACGATCCCATGAAATGGTAATAGCTATTTTATTATTCCGAATTCATGGTCAAAACCACGACTGATCCTATGAATTGATAATAAAAAAAACTACTCATTTTATTACTAAGTTTCATGAATTATTCTCTACTGAATTTCATGAATTAGTAATAAATACTCAACAACTGGGCATCTGGACCATCACTGAGTAAGCCCCACAAAAATGGTGCAAGTGTACTTGACAATGATGCACGACTGAGCACCCGGATGCACGAACGAGCATCCAAAAAAAATGAAATAATGAGGAATCCTACACAGAAACAGGAGAGGGAAAATAATAATAAAATAATGGAGAAGCGCCCATGGGCTGGGCCTACCGGCCGGCCTGCCATGCCCTAGCCGTGGCCGGTCCCATGCTTCCTCCATTATTTTTCCTTATTTTGTTATTTTCATAAACTCATGAAGATTTCTCCATCTTAGCAAAATTCCTTAGTTTGTGCAAAACTTGTGAATTCTCCATGACTTGGTGGATTCACCAAATAATATTATAAAATAAGGAGAGGTGTGCGGGACCGGGCAACCTAGCCGGCCGGCCATGCTCAAGCCGTGGCCGGTCCCACACCTCACAAATCCTCGGCTTTTATATTTAGTATTCCTAATCTCACGAAACTCCTCTGTTTCAACAAAACTCATGGATTCTCATATCTTCAAGGATTCTCCATAACTTCAAGGATTCACGAAAAATAATATTATAAAATAGGAAAAGGTGTGCGGGACTGGGCAACATGGCCGGCCGGCCATGCCCTAGCCGTGGTCGGTCCCACACCTTGCAATTCCTAATGTTTCATAATTATTATTTTTCTCAACTCGTGAAACTTTTGGGTTTGAGCAAAATTCATGATTTCTTCATATTTTCTCAAATACTGTTCAATTCACAAAAAACCAAAAGCCAACATGGTCACATGACTGGCTAGCCTCCCACGACAATTTTAAATATTAAAACGCTTTTATTTTAATATTTTCAAAAAATATTGATGAATTGAGCATACATGCTCATTCCACCAAAAAATCGAGAATTCTCAGTCAAAATGAAACTCTTCTGAAAATTCACGATATTGCTCAAACGCGCATCAGAAAATACTGAAACTCTATGTATGGAGACCCGGGCATCATGGAAACACGTGCATGCTTCCATGACCAACCAGGTTGTTCCTAGGGCTTGTACGAAGCAGGTCCCACACGTTTTCGCAATTCTGACCTAATTTGCCCAATTGCTCATACTGGGCCGAACTCTCTCCAACCAACTAGAGAATCCTCCAAACGACCAACAATTGGTCATGTGACCACCAAGAGCCGGTCCTATGCTCTCTTGGTCGGTCCTCATATTTCATACTTAGGTTTCATCACCTAATGCTTAACCCAGCAATATTTCAGTAAATGGTGAATCCACCATTTAATCATTATTTTTCACCAACTCTCAAACTGAGAATCCTGGTGCGTTCTCACTCGAGCACTGTGCACCACATGGACGCCCATCGTTCCATGTGGTCGGTCCCTCATCACTCATGATCAATTTTCAGCAATTCCCCAATTAATGGAGGATTGATCGAAAATTAGGGTTTCGAATAAACGCTCTGTGAGAGCAATTCCAAACACTAATAAATTTATGTTGATTCATCAATCAACATCTAAATTAATTATACAATATTCGGTAATCTACTTATATTTTAATTAATATTTTACTGGGTCACGTCACCAGTGAATAATTCGCTGAATCGAGCAATACTTGCTCAATTGCCCAAATATTAGTTAATATTCGGAAATTCATCAGTAATTTGTCGAATTGAGCAATACTTGCTTAGTTGCACGTCAGATTATCAAAAATCATTAACTTGGTGAATTGAGCAATACTTGCTCAGTTGCTCATCAAATCCTCAATATTCAGTAATTCGCAGAATTGAGCAATACTTGCTCAATCGCTCAACTAGTCGGTAATCCATCATACTGACATCCCTTTAAAGAACTACATGTTCAACTCATGAATTCGCTGAGCATTCATCATTCATGCTCGATTCACCGAAACTTAGACTCATTGTCTAAACAGTCAACAACTGACTAATCAAAACACGTCTGCCTTGCAGACTCCACGATATGTGAAACATCAATCGCGTCACAAATGGGGGGATATCACTTAGGATTTTGGTATGGATGTCTACGGCACGTGGATTCATCCACAACGAGAAATGTGCGTAAGTCATGTAAACGGTTGAAGGAGTTAGCAAAGTAGTGGGTGCACGATCAGTCAAGTCTCCACACGACATAGAACTAACTTTACCACGATCTCTCACTTTCCCACTCTTTCACTCAAGAAACCGTCACACTTACAGGGAATAGTGGTGCTACTACTCTAACAGTATAAATAAGTCTCTGAATCCAGGATTGAAAACAACATTCGAACACTCAAATACACGTCCAACAATAATTCTACGAGTAATCACTCTAAAGAATTCATCAATCCATCAGAACTTATAAGAACTCAACAGTTCACCAATACTGCAGAAACCTTCAACACACCCACAATCCTCGATCATCACTGATCTCATACAATTCTCAGCTTCCCTCCTACAGATCAACCCATCTCCCTCTTTGCGACCGAATTGACTCTAAAACGGTCATTGTCTTGGTTTAGGCTGGAGTCATACCGATTGATTTCTCGAATCTAAGCACCCCCTTTGCAGCGGTGCATCTGTGTGAGGATTAAAATTTTGCCCGGCTGAGGAGTCTTGACAGCACGCTCGTCTCTCCACTTCCCAAAAAACCGGCGAACCGTTTTTCCCCATCCATAGATTGTGACCACAGTGGGAGATTAATCTCTCGGTTGCAATTTCAAATTTTCACAAGATGGCTGGTCTTAGGTCTGGGTTTGTCACAAATCCCAACGCAAACAACGCCATCACTAGTAACAATGGTGATACTCCAGAAAATACTTTTGCTTCCAACATCGGTGCTGGTCATACCACTCCTTCTCAAACCAACAAAGGAACCTGCAGGATTCATCATTCGTGAAGTCCTGGAACGCTTTATGGAGGATCGATGAAAAGACAAGACACCAATTCATCGTCATCAACTTCCATATCCTGCTGCTATGCAAAGAATTCCTCTCACGAAGGGCTACACTTACCCAACGTCCACACTACAACGGAACAGGGAACACTCGAGAAAACGTTTGTCGATTCATGGAGGCACTAGGAGAGCATGAACACAACGGAATGATCCCAATCTACAGAGCCTTGCTGAAGAATCTGCGATTCCAGACTTTCTCAGAACTTCATGAAGTATCCAAGTGATCAACAACTACCACGCATGCTTTACTGGAAAGAGACAAACCTAGACTGAGAGCCTCGTGATACTCAGCGTCTCTTCAACAGACAATACAACCTCCAACCTTCCATGAACGTTGTTGCTAAAGGAAGCAAAATGAGAACCGACGCACCACAGCAGAAGCATACTTCTCCAATCTCTCAGGATCCTTCAGAAGCGCAAAGAAAGGATAACCAATCCTTAAATGCACAAACCTCGACCCGGCATCAACGAACGAGAAAATGATCAGACAAACTCAAACTTCTCTCTTCTCATGAAGGAGTGATCGATTTACTAGAAGTCTGGGTTCAAGATGGTGTCGTTCATCAGGAGAGAGCCAACTGAAGAAAAAAATGGAGAATCCCAGACATTTGTCCGTCCTGGAATACTCCTTGAACCTTCATCATAGAGAAGGAGATGCACGACTGGGGACTGCTTACCGCAGTCCATATCAAAGGAAACGAATCCGGGAGAACGTTGGTCCATGATGGCACCACTATCAAAATTTTTCACTGAAATCCCTCAGAGTCGCAGGCATCAATCGACAAGAAGATACTCATGCTCTCATCTCAATTAGAAACCATGAAGGAACGCTCAGAGATACTCGTGCCTACATCACTCTCAAAGTGAACATAAGTTCAACAAATCAAGTTTCACGTAATCAGGAAGACCCAGGATAACATGGTCTTCAGACGAACGTGAATCCAAGATGAAAACATGGCTACTGACAAAGCGCCTTTAGTTGCACATCTCTCCAACAAAGAAAGTTCTGGTCCAGAAGATTTGGCGAACATTCCATTATCAGAGCACTTGCAGGATTTTCAAACTTTGACGAAGTAGAAGCAAGAACCTGCAAAAGATGCATAGACATTCATCGGGAGGTTCCGCACTCAGGAAAGTCTCATTCCATGTCTATGTTATTTATTTTCTCACATGCTATCCTAGCGTGGGGACTCAATTCTGCTAGCAAATCTGCTAGCAAATCTGCTAGACGTTATGAATGGTAGTTGCACCGCATTAGTATTTTACCAAGTGGTTGAATCTGATGTATCTCAGAATCGAGCATTGAGACATTCATTACTGAGATGACGTCAAAGCATGGCAAAGAACACTTTGAGCATTTCTCCATATCCTTGAAGGAGTGTTCATGTGTGCCATAAGATCAAAAAGCTTTGATATCTGCACAAGTGTTGAATCCCACTACCGCAACGAAAAGATGCTGAATCAACAGAAGATAGTTTGGGCCGAGATGATCAAACCTAAGACATGATCAACGATCAAGCATCTAAGAAGCCCTCAAATCGTACTCCCAATCAAATAGTACACCTTCGATAATGGCGCCTCTGGCTTCAGCACAAATACCTCGACACTGATTCAACACCAGCACGATCAAAGTGTAACTGAACTACAATTAATAAGTCTTCATTATCCCATGATAAGACTTCTAAAGTAGATGCAACATCATTCATCCATGGATACACAAACTCCTTCAACATACACTGGGGACTTGATCTTATTGGAATTTGCAACCTGATGTGATTCCATGAAACTTCATCGACGGGACTTCTCTACGTTACAAATCACTGCACGGCTGAGGAACTTCCTCTCTTCACCACAATGAAGACCGGTGCTGCCGTCTTCCACAACAACGTCGATTCCAGAGAACTTCGGATGATCAGTACGCCTTCATCTTTGGAATGCTCAACCCACCAACTAATTCGTGAAGGTAAAGGCTCACTGGATGGAGGAGCAAAGATTATGTTGATAATCATGGTTCTAGTCTTTTTGGTCTCTGGAACAACTTCAACCACGGTATCAGCATCGACAATAATATTTAGAGGAACACCATACATGATCTCAGCATCAACAAGGATCTCTGGAGTGTAATCACTCGTGATCTTAGTATCAACAACGGTCTCACGAGCAACATCCTCATGACAGGGCTTCATCAACTAACCATTCTCTGAAGTGTTACGCATGAAGCAGACTTCTCCAAGAACTAATGCTTCATATCAAGATGTGCAGACATGATAACATGTTCACATGAAATTCTTTACGAAACTTGCACAGCTGGCGGGCACAATCCCAAGCCTTCTACAAGATGTTCTCATCAGCTCTACAAATGGGATACAACATACTTCATACCGTGGGTTTACAAAAACGTACCAATGGGTGAGGAATGGGACAATACTTCCTTAACAAAAGATGTTTTTCTATGTCTCTTGTACAACATACCAAAAGGGAGCATCAATCAGACATACGAGCTGAAAGATATGGCCTTTACTGTCAGGTCTATGAAATCTGAAAAATTTGTACGGGATTACAAATTACAAATGTGCACGCTTCGTTGGATGATCTATGCAACTCCAAATTGGTTGATTCTTGTATAATGTGATAACTTATTCTCTTAGCTTCAAATGTTGGGGTCAAGCACTGAATTCCGACATCGTATGAGGTTTCTACAGCTTTCAGAGCATACAACATGCAAGCAGCAATTCTTAGACAGGATTCATAACTTCCACAGTCGATCGGTGTCCACCACGTCTTCCCACTAAGTCCTTCATCAAGGTATCTCCAACTTTGACCATCTAGGTCTTTACATTAATTTCTCTATCTGGGTCCTCTATCTAGGTCTTGCCAGAAGAAGGGAAAACGAAAGAGAGAGACTCAACAAAATACTGGGGACTGACGGTCCACTGATCATGACGGTCAATTCACAGTCCAACACTCGTGGTGCCGGGCTCTCCAATGATAATCAATCATCGTAAAAGGAATGCTACTACCGGAACATTCCACCATGGTCATTAAATCATCCCCTCTTGAGAGCAACCTCAGTTATGGTCCCGTGACTAGGGTTTCAGAAGTGATGTTTCTACGACTGACAGAAACAGGATGGCACTGCAAGCACCATGCTCATGTATCAATCAAGGGGTCCTGATCTTAAATGAATCAATGATATTAAAATCCTCTGTCAACCGTTCAAGACACAAGCGAATGGTCTAATGACACAATATGAGTGTTTTGCGACAAATCCGTCTGAAGTAATTTTACACTTCCCTGTACAAAGCGACGACCTGGGAGCAATTGGTGAAGAATATAGGGTTAGCTCATATACCGTTCTCTTCGTAGGGATGTCCTCTACAACATATCCAAAATTCACAACAATTGAAGAAACGAGCAAAGAGATGTGGCCAAAACATTGGATTACATGTCAGCTGAAATGTTTTTGGAAGTCTCATGGAAGTTTACTGTTTCGCCTTTTTCATGCCCTAAACATGATCAAAACTCAAAAATCTTCTGCGTGAAAGATTGGAAATTTTCTGGGCTTGAATATACATATGCAGATCGCGAAAATCCGACTTCGAACGAAGATTCTACGGTGTTTTGGTTAAAAGGCTGAAATATGAAATTTTCTGGTGACGTATTTCAGCAAAATTACTCGTATGCTCACATGGATTCTCATTCATTCATTCACAAATCAACAATTTCATACTTCTATGAAGTGATTACAGGAGATATGCTTACTAGGGGAGTCTCTAAATCATTTGAAGGTTCGGCAATGCCGGAATCTCCATTGGCAACGCCGCTATCTCCATTCGGTTCGGGAATTCTCCATATTCCCATATCCCAAAGAAGAGCACGCTTCATCGACGTTTTGCTTATCTACAATGGTTTCTTCCTGGATTCATCAACAACAATTATTATTATTTCATTCAAGGATATGCCACAATCACCTGCACGAAAGAGATACTTACATCGATTTCTTCATCAGATTCCTGAATTGTTTGGCCGAGAACAAGTTGAAGACCGTCAATCGATGGAGCAAAAGTATGAAAAGAAATAACAAACCTTAGTCTCGTGATCCTAATTGCACGGTCAAAGTCATGACACAAGGAGCGCTAACAACTCACCAAAGAAACGGCTGGGGAGTGCACGTCATTTGCTAACCTCATGTAGTCCTTACTTCTGGGTTCTCCGCTCCCGTAGACTTTCTTCCTCCATGGAGTCTACATTGATCCAAGATTTCACTATACGATCATCTTGGGGTAAATCTAATGAAATAACCAGAAGTACAACTCAGTATAAAGGATCTCTCACCATTACTCAGAGGTCCCAGGGGTACCATTTCTTAAAGTTTCATCCATAGAGATGTCATCTCTGGAAACACCATCTTTGGGAGTGTCATCCTGGGAATCAGTCATTCTTGCAAAGTGGCTATTTCAGCACATCGTTCATATAAAGCGCAGGATTCTACAAAATAATGAATCATGGAATAAAGGTGCTCACAAACACGCAACAAAAATGGTAATCCTCAACTCTTACCTATTTACGGTTTCATGAACTTAGTGATAATACGTAAAAACCTCTTCAAACTTGCTCGCTTCTTCAAACTTGCCAAGACGAGCAAAGTTCATTATTTAAAGTCAACACCTGACTTTTCATGAAACTATGAATAATTCATATAACCTTCCATGTGAACATTCGCTGATTTTCTACATGTATGCATACACTATAAAATCGCCAAACTCATACATACATTATGTCATCACGTATACAATTGTTTGCTTTCAGCAATTGCTCAAAAATCATAAATTGATTTTCATAAAACCGTGAACAACCCACGTAAATTTTTACTGAGTGAACATCCACTGGTTTTTCAAAAATTGGACAGACATCCATTCCACAACTGTGAAAACTCACATACAGATATTATTTCACCATTTATAATTATCTACTTTCAACAATTGTTCAAAATCAAAACGATGATTTTACAAAAAATATATTTTAACGTGAAACTCATGTAAATTTAAAAATATATGTATATATTTTGCTCCCTCTCATGAGCATCCGTTTATGAAACGAGAGTCTTTCAATTTTGTGAAAATCCGCATATCCATGTATTAAAATTTTGTTTTCATGAAAGCTCATCGACAAAATTTTATTACTAACAGACGCACGTCTATTCAAAAAAAAAACACTTTTCTCTCGTACGAGCATCTACCTTTGAAACGAGAGTTTATTCCCTTTTGTGAGATCTCACATATTTAAAAAATAAAATTTTGGTTTTCGTGAAAACTCATAGACAAATTTTTTATTAGACTCAGGTCTATTTTGTTTGTTTCTTAAACTTACAAACAAACGCCTATTCCTAAAACAAAGATTTCTTTTGGGCTCGGTCCCGCAAATCCTAAATCGACCATAACTAAGCTTCCAAACGCCCAAATCAGCAGTGCCTCATCTCTCCACGCTCGTGAGATGACACTCTACCTTACTATCAGAGTCCTCATCTATGCATTTGCTCGTACATGACATCATTGGGGTAAATCGAGGATTCTGAAACTACCTTTGTAGACTGAGTTCAACCACATACCTCGTCGACTGAAAATCACCATTTTATGCATACTGCGTAACATGACTGTTCCCCACTAAGCAGGGAACTTAATGTAGATGGTGAATTTTCAACAAAGAGAAAACCGTAAAATTTTGAGGCATGTTCTTGACACCGCTTTCAGGCATGCAACGATTCATATTTTACGAAGCCATGGCGAATATGTTTTCGAAAAGCCTCCACCAGCTGAGCGTTCGATCCCTAGCATTTCGTCGTGCCCTCTATGTAGAATAACATAATTGGGCGGTTCTCCGTAAGATTGAGAGCAATAACGCCTTCAGGACGTCGGAGATACTCAATGTTCCCTGACTACATGAGAGAGACCCCCCTCTACATAGAAGAACGATTGGGCGGTTCTCCGTAAGATTGAGAGCAATAACTCCTTCAGGGCGTCGGTGACACTCACTGTTCCCTGACTATGTAGAGAGATCGTGTATAGACCAAGGCGGTTCTCCGTAAGATTGAGAGCAATAACGTCTTCAGGATTTCGGCAACATTCGTTGTTTCACCGACTATACGCAAGAGATTAAATTCTATGTCATATTCACTACTGAATTCCTAGAAAATAATCTATCTTATCTCATTACTCCTATTTCATGATCGAAATGGTAATAGATAAATGTATTACTCCGATTTCATGATCGAATCTACGGCTGATCTCACGAAATGGTGATAGATATTACTCCAATTTCATGGTCGAACCCACGGTTGGTCTCATGAAATGGTAATATCATCACTTGTTTTATTACTCCGATTTCATGGTCGAATCTACGATCCCATGAAATGGTAATACCTATTTTATTATTCCGAATTCATGGTCGAATCCACGACTGATCCTATGAATTGATAATAAAAAAAACTACTCATTTTATTACTAAGTTTCATGAATTATTCTCTACTGAATTTCATGAATTAGTAATAAATACTCAACAACTGGGCATCTGGACCATCACTGAGTAAGCCCCACAAAAATGGTGCAAGTGTACTCGACAATGATGAACGACTGAGCACCCGGATGCACGAACGAGCATCAAAAAAAATGAAATAATGAGGAATCTTACACAGAAACAGGAGAGAGAAAATAATAATAAAATAATGGAGAAGCGCCCATGGGCCGGGCCCACCGGCCGGCCAGTCATGCCCTAGCCGTGGCCGGTCCCATGCTTCCTCCATTTTTTTCCTTATTTTGTTATTTTCATAAACTCATGAAGATTTCTCCATCTTAGCAAAATTCCTTATTTTGTGCAAAACTTGCGAATTCTCCATGACTTGGTGGATTCACCAAATAATATTTTAAAATAAGGAGCGGTGTGCGGGACCGGGCAACCTAGCCGGCCGTCCATGCCCAAGTCGTGGCCGGTCCCACACCTCACAAATCCTCATCTTTTATAATTAGTATTCCTAATCTCACGAAACTCCTCTGTTTCAACAAAACTCATGGATTCTCCATATCTTCAAGGATTCTCCATAACTTCAAGGATTCACGAAAAATAGTATTATAAAATAGGGAAAGGTGTGCGGGACCGGGAAACATGGCCGGCCGGCCATGCCCTAGCCGTGGTCGGTCCCACACCTTGCAATCCCTAATCTTTCATAATTATTATTTTTCTCAACTCGTGAAACTTTTGGGTTTGAGCAAAATTCATGATTTCTTCATATTTTCTCAAATATTGTTCAAATCACGAAAAACCAAAAGGCAACATGGTCACACGCCTGGCTAGCCTCCCACGGCAATTTTAAATATTAAAACGTTTTTATTTTAATATTTTCAAAATATTGATGAATTGAGCATACATGCTCATTCCACCAAAAAATCGAGAATTTTCAATCAAAATGAAACTCTTCTGAAAATTCATGATATTGCTCAAACGCGCATCAGAATATACTGAAACTCTCAGTATGGAGACAAGGGCATCATGGAAACACGTGCATGCCTCCATGACCGACCAGGTTGTTCCTAGGGATTGCACGAAACAGGTCCCACACGTTTTCGCAATTCTGACCTAATTTGCTCAATTGCTCATATTGGGCCCGAACTCTCTCCATCAACTGGAGAATCCTCCAAACGACCAACAATTGGGCATATGACCACCAAGATCCGGTCCCATGCTCCCTTGGTTGGTCTTAATCTCTCATACTTAGGTTTCATCACCTAATGTTGAACCCAGCAATATTTCAGTAAATGGTGAATCCACCATTTAATCATTATTTTTCACCAACTCTCAAACTGAGAATCCTGGTGCATTCTCACTCGAGCACTGTGCACCACATGGATGCCCATCGTTCCATGTGGTCGGTCCCTCATCACTCATGATCAATTTTCATCAATTCGCCAATTGATGGAGGATTGATCGAAAATTAGGGTTTCGAATAAACGCTCTGTGAGAGCAATTCCAAACACTAATAAATTTATGTTGATCCATCAATCAACATCTAAATTAATTATACAATATTCGGTAATATACTTATATTTTAATTAATATTTTACTGGGTCACGTCACCAGTGAATAATTCGCTGAATCGTGCAATACTTGCTCAATTTCCCAAATATTAGTTAATATTCGACAATTCATCAGTAATTTGCCGAATTGAGCAATACTTGCTCAGTTGCACGTCAGATTATCAAAAATCATTAACTTGGTGAATTGAGCAATACTTGCTCAGTTGCTCATCAAATCCTCAATATTCAGTAATTCGCAGAATTGAGCAATACTTGCTCAATCGCTCAACTAGTCGATAATCCATCATACCGACATCCCTTTAGAGAACTACATGTTCAACTCATGAATTCGCTGAGCATTCATCATCATACTCGATTCACCAAAACTTAGACTCATTGTCTAAACAGTCAACAACTGACTAATCAAAACACGTCTGCCCTGCAGACTCCACGATATGTTAAACATCAATCACGTCACAAATGGGGGGATATCACTTAGGTTTTTGGTCTGGAGGTCTACGGCACGTGGATTCATCCACAACGATAAATGTGTGTAAGTCGTGTAAACGGTTGAAGGAGTTAACAAAGTAGTGGGTGCACGATCAGTCAAGTCTCCACACGACATGGAACTGACTTTACCACGATCTCCCACTTTCCCACTCTTTCACTCAAGAAACCGTCACACTTATAGGGATCAGTGGTGCTACTACTCTGACAATATAAATAATTCTCTGAATCCAGTATTGAAAACAACATTTGAACACTCGAATACACGTCTAAAAAGAATTCTACGAGTAATCACTCTCAAGAATTCATCAATCCATCAAAACTTATTAGAACTCAACAGTTCACCAATACTGCAGAAACCTTCAACACACCCGCAATCCTCGATCATCACTGATCCCACACAATTCTCAGCTTCCCTCCTACAGATCAACCCATCTCCCGTTTTGCGACCGAATTGACTCTGGAACGACCATTGTCTTGTTTTAGGCTGGAGTCATACAGATTGATTTCCCGAATCTAAGCACCCCCTTTGCAGCGGTGCATCTGTGTGAGGATTAACATTTTTCCAAGCTGAGGAGGCTCGACATCACACTCGTCTCTCCACTTCCCAAAAAACCGACGAACAGTTTTTCCCCATCCACAATGGAGAAGGCAGCCTTACAAGTCTTGAAGGATGCAGAGGAGTGAAAGTCTTTCTTTGCTGATTTTCTTTTTCATAATTTCCTGAACTTCTGAACTTCTGAGATATGTGAGGTTTTATTTTGGTTTTAATATCGATTGGTTTTAGACTGGGCAGATGATTGAGGATTTCTTTTTGGATTTGGTAGAGATTTTCTTTAAGTAAAATGAACTGAGTTGGATAAATTTCTGAATTCAAATATCGATTGCAAGTATTGCAAACGTTTTGGAGGAATTAAAATACAATGAAATAAGATTCTAAATGCCAAACCCCGCCATGAGTGCTCAAACGTCCAGTACCTCAAATGCTCAATAATTTCAGACAAATGCCTTAAGCCAATTCTCGGAATTACTGGCAAGGTTTTGCCATCTGTGTTGATCAATCTTGTAGTATCCTCCGGTTATGGACTTAGCAACCATAAATGGTCCTTCCCAATTGGAGTTCCTTGCAGAATGAAGATCACGTTTATTTGCCTTGAGAACCAAATCTCCTTCCTTGAATTTGTTCGGTTTAGTGATTCGCGCCTTGAATATTTTCTGTTGATTCCATGGCCGCGGCACATATGGACACTCGTGCAGAGGGGAGTATCCAACATATTGTCTGTCATGCTTAGCCACGTCTTCATCAATGAATCTCTCGATATAATGACCAATTTGAAGAGGCTCTGTGCGTAACCACTTGGTGTAATATTACTGAGGTGAGACTATCCACTCGTAGAAATTTGTAATCGCTAAGTTGTTAGAAGGGAGAAGTCCCCGGACCAGAGTAGAATATTTGAACATTGGTATTATTGGCGCATGAAGAGGGATAAGACTTGCCTGAGTACGGAACCTTTTGACAAAGGCGTGTGCACTTTGTCCAGGTTTCTGTGTGAGCTCGAACAAAGATTTAACTTCCTCCAGATGCTTAAATGGTGGGGCATTCTCTATTTCTTCCGAGTCAGAGTCTTCTTCAACAGTAAGATGTGCTGAAGGCGTTGGAGCCATCCTTCCAGCATGAATCCAATTTCTCCCAAGGATCATGTCATGTCCTGGGTCTTCCCGAATTATGTAAAACTTGGTCTCAGTGCAGACTGAGCCTTCTTTGACTTTGAGGATGATGTGGCCATATGCGTCTCTGGAAGTCCCCTCGTGATCCCTGATTGCCATGGGAGCATGAGTAGCCTCTTGTCGAGTAATGCCGTCGGCTCTGAGAGTTTTCAAAGGAATGATGTTGATAGCAGTGCCGACATCAATAAATGCCTTATTGAATTCATTTCCTTTAATATGCACCGTGGTGAGTAGTCCCCAGTCATACATTTCTTTGTCAGTGGCTGAAGGTTCAAGAGGTACTTATGGAATCAATAGGCGTTTTCCAGACACTATGTGGTTCAAATCCGTGAACATGTCTCCCCTTTGCGCTTTTGACAGATAGAGTAATTCGCAGACATGCTCTATCAATGACTGAATTGCTTCTTTGACTGGTTCTTCGGATATGGAGAAAATCCTGACTGGGAGGGGGTCTCTGTGCACTCCTTCATCTCCCAGATTAAGTTCCCCTAATTCAACCTTTTCCCTGAATATGCGTTTCAAAACTTTGCAGCTACTTGTGGGGTGATTGACGAACCTGTGGAAGCGGCAGTAACGAGGATTTTCCATGTCTTCCTCAGTTGGCTCTTTCCTGACATATGGCAATTTGATTGCACCATCTTGGATCCAGGCATCCAGTAGTTCGAGCATCTCTTCAATTGGAATAGGAAAGTCGGGTGCATCTTTATCAAGAGCCTCTGTACATTGGCCAGGGGCTTGTGCATCTTTTTTATCCTTCTTTTGTGTTTTTGAAGGAGCTGAGGTATGCTTACGCGGAGGTTCGGCTTTCCATTTGCTCCCTTCTGCAACAGCGTTTGTGGAGGGTTGTAGGTTGTACTGCTTGTTGATCAGACGTCTTCTTCCTCGAGTGTCTCGCGATTCTTCAGCCTTTGAAGATTTTGCTCTTTCCAATAAAGAAGGTGCAGTAGTTTCCAATCTCTTTGCAGCTACGTGAAGCTCCGAGAAAGTCTGGAAACGAAGATTTTCTAGTAGATCTCTGTAGACCGGGATCATTCCATTGATGCACAAGTCTACCAGCTGTTGCTCCGTGACATTTGGATCATGGCAGTCCAGGGCCTGGACTCTGAATCTTTTCACGTAGTCATTGGGATTTTCACTGACCCTCTGAAACATTCTTCCAAGATCAAAGAGAGTGACTTGCTCTGACACGAAGAAGTACTTCCTGTATAAGGCGTTAATCATTTCTCCCCAATTGTTGATGGTCCCTGGTGCGATGTTGTTGTACCAGGTGTATGCCCTGCCTTTCAAAAAATTTGCAAACTCCTTGAGGCGAACAACATGGTTGTGTTCATGTTCTCCCAAGGCTTCCAAGAAATGAGAGACATGTTCTCGAGCATTTACAGTTCCACATGTCTTATCCTTTCCACGGTTCTCCAAAAGGCGCTCCAAATCTTCCCGAGTAATGAAATTTGAGGGCTCCTTTGCTGATGGATCGTCTGCGGCTTTGCGGACTTCATCGTCATCCACCGTATGAATTGGAACCACCTCAAGATCAGCATCTGAGGATTTCTCCTTTTCCTTTCCTTTTTCTTGAGTTTTCTCTGACATCTTGTCAGTGAGAGTCTTCAGATAATTAAACAACTCCTTCTGTGTTGTAGCCATATCAGTTTGATTATTTGCAAAAGTTTCTTGTACTTTGATGAGATCAGCCATGATAGGTGGTGGGTTTCCTCTGACTTCCTCAGGATGTCGGCCGAACAGAGGATGACCTTCCGTGTCAGTGTAAGGAGGAGTAACATCATCACCGCCAGTGTTAGAGGCTGGAATTGTTTCCGGGATATCCTCATTATTGTTCTTGTTAGTGCTAGCGTCGTTTGCAGTGGAACCTGTAACTAACCCAGACCTAAGACCAGCCATCTTGTGAAATTATGAGATCGCAACCGAGAGATTAATATCCCAATGTGTTCGCCGATCTGTAGGCGGGGGAAAACGATTTACTAGTTTTTATGGAATTGAGAAGACGTCTGTGTGGAGACTCCTTAAAACAAGCGAAATGTTGAACCTCACACAGAAGCACTGCAAGAAGGGAGTGTTTTAAGTTCGAGAGATCAATCTGTAGGACTCCAGCCTAAACCAAGAACAATGGCCGTTCCAGAGTCAATTCGGTCACAAGAGAGGATGGGTTGATCTGTAGGAGGGAAGCTGAGAAATGTGCGGGATCAATGGTGATCTGAGATTGTAGGTGTATTGTGAATTCAGCGTAAGAAAGTTCTGAATGATTGGAGTTTACTCAATTGAGAGTGATTGCTCAGACGATGAGTTCTTGTAAATGAAAGATTGTCTGTATGAACTTGCCGAGAAATTCATTGTCCCTTCAATCAGGATTCAGAGGTCTTTTTATATTGCTAAATTAAAAACACCATGATCCCATGAAGTGTGACAGTTGCTGGAGTCAGAGAGTGGGGAAGTGGGAAATCATGTCAAAACCAGTTGCCCATCGTGCGGAGACTTGGTTCACTTTCCACCCACTACTTTGATGACTCTTCCAACTGATTGCACGACTTGCTCACATTCTCGTCATGTGTATGAACACACGTATCGTAGACCTCCAGACCAAAACCCTAATTAATATCCCCAAATGTGACACGATTGATATCTCGTGATTGTGGATTCGGTTGCTGACTTTATGGGACGATGAGTCCTTGTATTGCTGAGTTGAACATAATTTGCAAATGTTCTGAGACTCATGGATTGAACATGCCTGCTGAGGCAAAATATCATTGTCAAATAAGTATTGATAACCTGAGCAAACCGTGTTGCTGAATTGTTGTATATTGATAGTTGAACCAATATTCCTTAATCTGAGAAAATATTGCTAGTTCGAGCAAATAATATTGCCGGTTTGAGAAAATATTGCTAGCCTGAGCAAATATTGCTCATTTAATGAATTGTTGGTAGCAGGACCAAATAAAATATTAATTTGAGATACTGACTGCTGGGTCGAGTATAATAAATAAAAGTGTTGATCATGGGATCAATATAAAATTATCAATATTTGAATCTGCTCAGAATTATGTTTTGCAGAGCTCTGGATTCAAAACCCTAATTTTATGAATTGATGATATATTGAAAACCAACCGCAGAGCGAGGCAGGGACCGGCTACATGGGATGATGATACCACTATGTAATACCCAGATGCTCGAATGAGCAAAATACCAAAGTCTCTTGAGGACCAGTTGGTGAAAGAATGATTAAATGCTGGTTTAATCATTTATTAAAATAATGCTCGTATGAGCAACATGTGGTAAAACCTGGCCATGAAAATATGAGGGACCGACCAAGAGGTCATGAGACCGGCCCTTGGTGATCGTGGGACCAGTTGATGGTCATTTGAGAAAACCCTCAATTGTTTGAAAAGAGTTTGGACCTAATACGAGCAATTGAGCTAATTAGGTCAAAATAATTAAAATATGTGGGACCGGATATTTGAAAGCCTCAAGGACACCCTTGGTTGGTCAAGGGGGATGTTCCCGTGCCACCATAATGTCCGTGTTCAGTCCTGAGAGTTTCGATATTTTTCGGTGCGCATTTAAGCAACATTTTGAGAAAATATGAAGGATTCAGGGTTTTGTTGAAACAAGGAAAAATTTCATGAAATGATGAAAATAATTAATAAAATAGGGGATTACAAAGTGTGGGACCAACCATGGCTAGGGCATGACCGTCCAACTAGCAAGCCAGGCCCTCGCAACACTTTTCCAAATTTATGTAATTCTATGTATTTTCTCAATTAAATTTTATGTATTTTCTCTGAATTGAGGAAAATTCCATGAAACTGAAGAGTTTTATGAAATTAGGGAACTTCCATGGGATTAGAGAAATAAAATAATAATAAAATAGGGAATGATGGAGTGTGGGACCGGCAATGGCCAGGGCATAGCCGGCCGGCCAACGGGCACGGTCCCAGAGCACACTTCCCAATTTTATGTAATTTTCATGATTTTAGGTAATTTTCATAAAATCAAAGAGATTTGTTGAAACCAAGGTATTTTGTTGAAATCAGAGAGTTTTCATGGAATGAAGAAAATAAAATAAATAATAATAATAAAATAAGGGGCGTGTGGGACCGACTGGCTAGAGCCCGGTCCCACGGTTTCCCTAGTTTTATAATATTTTTCATGGGTTTAGGGAAAAATCATGAAATCAAGGAATTTTCATGGGATGAGGGAAATAATAAAATAATAAGGAACCATGAGGTGTGGAACCGGCCACGGCTAGGGCATGGCCGGCCGGCTAGTGGGCTTGGTCCCGCGACACCTTTTCCTAATTTTATTATTTATTTGACGTGTGGAAACACCATGGGACTGGGAGTTTCCTTGAAACGAAAGAGATTTGCTCAAATGAGAGAAATTTCATGAGATCAGGGAAAAATAATAAAATATGATAAAATATAAAATTGGGCGTGGGACTGGTCATGGCGTGACTGGCCGGCTGGTGAGCCCAATCCCTTGGCACCTTTGTTAATATTTTTTTTATTATTATTTTTCTTCCTATTTTGCATAGGTTCATCGTTCCTTCGTGCTCTGAAATGCTCGTTTGTGCATTCAGATGTTGGTTTGTGCATTATTGCTAAGTATACTTGCACTATTTTAGTCAGGGCTTATTCGATGCTCAGATGCATGTTCGTTGAATATTTATTACTAACCCATGGAATTCTGCTGGGAAGAACCATGAATTGAAATAATGAAACATTCAAAGAATCGTAGAATATAGTTGAATATTCAGTTACGATTAGAGATAATTAATTAATGGATCTATACTAGCAAGCATGCTGTCTAGGAGCATTAATTATCTGAGAGTTTGAGCAATATGAACTTGCTGGAGTGTCATACTTCTCCTATATAGTCAGGGAAAACCTGGTTGCATCCTGAAGACGTTGTTGCTCTATACTAGCAGGCATGCTGTCTAGGAGCCGTCCAATCTTTCAATTCTATACAGAAATAATTACTGAAATTGCTCAGTATTCATGAGATATGTCGTGGCCTCAGCTGGGAGACTATACATATATATATACTCTGAGAGACAGCCTTCTCAGTCAGAGGTTCATGGAATGAGATTTCATGCTTTAATGAGAGACATGAGTCTCATTACTCATCTGATTGCCGGATCCGGAGTATGTATAATTATGGTTTTACGATTTTACCCTTATCGAAAATCCACCATCTACACTTGGATACAAGAATGAAAAACATCAATGATCATGATAAGATGTAAAACTAACTTGATGTATTGAACGTTAGTTGTCACCTTCACAGGCTTTAGAAACTCATATGTTTCATAAATTCTTCATCCAACTAACAAAGGTTAAAACAAAAAAGGAATATGGTCAAATAAATGACAACATCATATATTCATTTCATTAAACGAGTACTTAATATATGGAAAGAATACATGGAATGAAAAATAGTTTCGGAAATAATATCTTTAACACTAATCTACGAAAATCATGTTAAAGTTAAGGAACAATGATAGCAGAAAACTTTCTTAGGCTATGATTTAGGAATGAACCCTTGCTTTAGGTTTTGATTTTTTTTTCTGATATCAAGTGGAACTGCGTCTGGTGTATGTCGATACCCATAGTTACAAATTAAGATAAGAAACTCATGATGTCCAGAGAAAACCATGAATACTAATTTATTTGTTCATAAATAGTACATAGTGATAAGATACCAATGAGAATAAAAACTAATTTGCAATTTGTAACCCAGATTCAAAAAATTTTTAAATAGAAAGAATTGTATATAATAATCTTCCTCATTAAAAACTTTGGGTAGAAATGGCAAGCGAAGGTTCACTATTAATTGCTTGAGAACCTATCATCAGTCAACACATGATAAGCATGATGGAATTGCATAAAATGAATTGAAAACATAGTTTAATCAGTTTGATAACAAACAATAAATAAAAATATTGATGCGGAAGCAATTCGAGCGGATCTCCCCACTTTCATACCAAATTAGAATACGGGCATCCAACTCAAAAATAATTGGAAATGAGTGGAGAGGCCCTTGAGGATTATAAACCGCATGATCTTAGATTGTCCAGAAAATATGGGACTAATAATCTCAACACGCCCCCTCACGTGTAGCCTCGTTGGGTCTAATACATGGACAATAAATGGGTTGACGCGCAGTAAAGGCGCGGTCAAATGACTCGTCACAAATAGCCTGCTCTGATACCATAATAAATTATGGGTATCGAGACAGATCATCGATTACGGAAACAAAACCAAAACAAGAAATATTTAATGTGGTTCGGCACTAACGCCTACGTCCACAGATGAAACCCCGTAGAGTGAATGATATTATTGATCTTCAGTGTGATTACTAAGATGATCTATGTTACATTAGAGTATTCTTATTTGTAGAGTGATAAAATACAAGTGTTATTGACTGGTTACATGATAAGAAGCATATCTAGATAACTTCTTCGATTACACAGTATGTTGGAAGCTTCTCTTGACTTATCTTGATTAAGTCCATGGTAGTTATATTGGTAGCAGACTTTATCCTCTTTCCCGTAAGGTCTTGACTGCACTTGTTGCCTCAGTCATCCACAACATCTTAACCTCGGCTATCTATGTGTGATACACTCTAATATTCCAATAATAAGCAAAACTATGGTATTATGTGAAAAAAAATAATCCTCCATAATTTGCCGACCACTTTTTGCACACTAATGCTAGAGACATTTCCGTCCAATTTGTGGTTGATCCTGTTGATTCAAAAGGATATGAATGGTTCAACAATTAATAGGCTTGTGGGAAAATTTTGGACTGCGTACATTCTTCAGTTTTTTTTTTCTTTTTTTTTTGTAATTTCTCTTGGATTTAGGCAAGTTTAGAATTCAAGTTTATGCTCAAGTATATTTTTAATGATCAGATTGGTTAAGTTTTCACTCTGTAATGTTTTTTTATAAGTTTTCAGACTACCAGTTCCATCAAAAAAAGGGCATATTAGTCAATTAGAGAAAGGTAATCTGTCTTTAAGTTGTATCCCCTTCTTCAATGTCTGGTTCAAACATCTTTAGAGAGAGAGAGATATACAAATATATTCAATTTAAATGACATCATTTATTTTTGGCATCATCCAGTTTGCTTGCTATAATCCCTTTCTTTTATGAGCGGGTGCATGTCTTTTATTATTGTTGAAACTTATTGTTAAAAATGATTTCTGCGGGTGCAGATCTTTTATTAAGTAATGGTTGCTGACATACTAGGGGTGATTGCTTTGGAGAATAGAAAGTATCGATTTGTTCCATTCAGTTTAGTTGATGCAACAGTACGGTTATCTAGACATTAATATATGGTTTGTGGCGCATCAATGTAAAAATAGTTACATTTGTTAGGAAATTCTTGCCGCCATAACGTGTAATATGTACCAATTTCGATTATTTTTTATAAGAAAATAACAGGCCTAAACAAAATACTAGATGATGTTTAGATTTCTGTATGAATCATCTCTAATTTTGAGTTGGTTCATCAGATTTCTAAGATCATTGTTTTTCCATCTATCTAACGTGATAGATTTGTTATAATAAACAACTAAGTTTGCAGTCAGAGCATTACTTTGTCTGTTCATTAAAATAAAAGAAGTAGCCTTAAAATTAAGAGGTTTTTGGTATTGGCTTCCAAAAGAAGAGCTATCTTTGAATCTGTTTGCTCTGGCTTTGGCATACATTCCAATCAGCAGTAGTAGTATTGGTTCCGAATCACATTGGAATTCAATATTGTGTCCACTTAGTTCCGTAGCCCATTGGAAAGCTGCTTCAGCTCCATTTAATTCAAGAAGTTCTTCGGAGTTCCATCATGATGACTCTCCTCTTGCCTCTTTGCAAATTCCTGCATCATCACCTAGAGTTAGAGCCATTGCAGAATCACAAATGTCAGCCATCATTGATATTGCTATGTTTATTCTATATCTCATGAAGCCAGGATAGTGCCAAGTTGTCAGTTTATTATGTATACGTTCTGATCTTTGAGTGGATCATAGTACAAGCTTTGTGTGATATTGTAATCCTTATTATTGATCGACAGATAAGAGTTTATGTATTTGACAATGGTTATGGCAGTCTGCCAACTGTTTTGGTCTTGCTTCTTTAGAACTTTGTTACATCTGGCCTTCCAAATGTGCCAAGATATAGTACTGCATAGATATGCCCTACTCATAACAGTGCCATCTTTTTCGGTATTGATAAATAAATTATTCATCCAATCATGACAGTCAATAGCATTACCTCTAACATATGGAATACTGAAATTTAGATGGTTCCAGGCTTGAGTGACAAAATTACATTCAAGAAACATGTGAGTCATTGTTTCGTTGTGATCGTTGCATAACATGCAAGTTTTATTTATGTTTGGTAGGATAGCAGCAACACACATACTATTAGGAAGAATGGAATTTGCTAATTTCCATACAAACATCTTAATTGAAGGTGAAACTTTCAAATTCCAGATTCTTGTCCAGTTTCTACCATCAGTTTCATAAGTATTTAGGTTTTTATAGAGAGATTTTACCGTCAATTTTCTATTATTGGTTAAGTTCCAGACTGTTTTGTCTTCCCTGTTATCGGTTGGTATTAAAATTTGTTGAATTTTTGTGATGGTATCTAAGTCAAAACACCTTTTTAGTTTGTTGTTATCCCAAGTCTGGTTTGAATCTATGAGATCTTTTACATAGTTGATATTCTCATTGTTATTATTAGGTTTTAGAATTGGTGGTTTAACCCCTGGGATCCAGTAGTCAGACCAAATGTTAATTTTATCTCCTTTTCCTAGGTTCCAGAAGCAATTCTTTTGGACTTGTTCTATGCCACTTTTTATTCCTTTCCATACCCAGCTATCTGTGTTTTTGTCATTAGTGTCTAAATGCATTACATCAGTGTTTGGGAAGTATCTAGATTTGAAGATTGATCCCCAAAGCGAGTCGGGGTTTTCTTTAAGACGCCAACCCATTTTTGCTATCATAGCAGAGTTAAAATGTTGAATGTTCTGAAATCCTAGACCACCATCTTCTTTTGTTTTGCTAAAGTTGTCTCAGGCTTTGAGGTATACCCCTTTTGGTGTTTCTATATCTTTTCCCCACCAGAAATCTCTCTGGATTTTATTTAGGTCTTTACAAGTTTGTTTTGGAATACGAAAACAGTTCATTTGAAAAATGCTCATGGTAGAAGCAACATGTTTTATGATTATTTTTTTCCCGAAAGTAGTTAGGATCTCTTGTTTCCAACCTTTTATTCTGTTTTTCATGTTTTTTACAAGGGGTTCGAAACATTTTATTTTTGATCTATTGGTAAATAATGGGGATCCTAGATATTTATATTCTAGTGGAATAGGTTGGACATTTAGAATACTTTGAATTTGGTTTTTTTTGTTTGGTTCGAGACGAGGGATATAAAACAACACCTGATTTATTTAAATTAATGAGTTGGCCAGAAGTTTCTCCAAAGTCGTGGAGAATTTTTAATAGATTAGTACTAGCTTCAGGTGAAGCTTCACAGAACATAAGACAGTCATCTGCAAAAAGCAGATGGCTGATATAAGGAGCATGGGTGGAGATTTTATGACCGTAAATAAGATTTAGGTTTTCAGCGTGGATAATGGTACGGGATAGAGATTCCATACAAATTAGGAAGAGGTAAGGGGATAAGGGGTCTCCCTTCCTCAGTCCTCTAGTTGGTTTAAAGAATCCACAAGGAGATCCGTTGAGAAGAATAGCAAGGTTAGTGGTGGATATACATTGGAAAATGATATCACACCAGAATTTAGAAAAACCCATTTTCCTCATAATTTTTATAAGAAATTGTTATTCGACTCTGTCAAAAGCTTTTGACATGTCGATTTTTATACCCATTAAGTAGGTTTTCTTTCTCATGTTATGAATTATTTCATGAGCCACAACGATGTTGTCAGATATCTGCCTTCCAGGAATGAAGGCAGATTGGAAGGGGGATATCATTTTATTTAGAAGAGGTTTTATTCTGTTGGCGATGAGTTTCGGAATGATTTTATAAGATGTGTTACAAAGGGCTATTGGTCTGAATTCAGCAGGGGTTAGGGGTTTTTCAGTTTTGGGTATGAGCGAGATAAAAGAAGAATTGATTACTTTCAGCATGTGACCAGTTTTGAAGAAAGTTTGAACCATGTCAACAAGATCTTCATTTATGATGTTCCAGTTTTTTTGGTAGAAATTGGGTGGGAAGCCGTCTGGTCCCGGACTCTTATTAGGTTCCATTGCAAATAAAGTGTTTTTGATTTCTTCATAAGTTGGTATTTGTTCTAGCATGGTGTTGTCTTGATCAGTTATACATGGTATAAGATTTAGCATATTTTCATCAATTTTTGGGTTTACATTACTAGCTATTTGTTGAAAATGCTCATTTAGGCAGTCTGTAATTTCAGTTTTTGTGTTAATCCATTCACCTTTTTTGTTTTGCGGAGTGTATATTCTATTTCTCCTATATCTTTGTTTTGCTGAGTCATGGAAATAATGGGTATTTCTGTCACCTAGGGCTAGATTTTGTTCTCTACTTTTTATTTTCCAAAACTCTTCTTTTATTTTATACCAGCGAGTTAGTTCAGTCGTAAGTCTTGTCATTTGTCTTGCTTTTATGATGGAAGGTAAATTTTTGTTTGCATTATCTAGCTTTTTCTTAGTATTAGTTATATTTGTGTTTATGTTTCCATAAGTTTCTCTATTCCAATTATTAAGGGTATGTTTTACATTAACTAATTTTTTTGTAAAGCAAAAGGCAGCATACCCTATAACATTAGTATTCCAAGCTTCTTCAATGAGAGGTTTGCAATTAGGGTGTTCTATCCAAGGACCAAAATATTTAAAAGGTTTGGGACCATCATTCCAGATATTCTGGTTATTTAGGCAGATTGGTATGTGATCAGAGATGACAGGAGATAAATGTGTTATTATTGTACTGGATGGGAAGGTTTTAAACCATTCATTGTTTCCTTGAGCTCTATCAAGTCTCTCTTCAGTAAACTCTATGCCTTTTCTTTTGTTGTTCCAGGTATAAGGATATCCCTTGAATCCTAAATCATGGAGCCCTATGTTATCTAGCATGTCAATAAACATATCAGCTTCACTTTGGTTAATGGGGCATTTGCTTTGTTTTTCGTAATCATATAAAACAATGTTACAGTCACCTATTATAATCCATGGTTCAGTTATGATAGAAGTCATTTCTCTAATCGTTTTCCAAGATTCAATCTTGGATTCTCTGTATGGGTTGCCATAAAAACCCGTTAATATCCAACTATTGTTGATAGAGTGATCAAATATTCTATCATTAATTTGGTTATGGTTATAATCTAGAATGGTGAGATTTATGTTTGTTTTCCAGGCAAGAATGAGACCCCCTGCGATTCCTCGAGGAGGGACAATCCAATAGTTGTGTATATTAATCTTTTTAAGGATTATTTCAACACTTTGAGTTTGTTGTTTATTTTTCGAGATAAAAATTATATCTGGGTTTTCTTTGTTTAGCATGTCGTTTAGACTAGTATAAGTTGTAGAATTATATTGGTTTCCTAGGCCTTGGAAATTCCAAGCAATGGTCTTAATGAACTGCCAGAAGTAGGATATCATAGGATAAGAAAATTTTCCTAAGTTATTCTTTTTGTAAGTTTCTAAAAGTTTGTTTTTTTTCCATGGATGAGTGTATGTTGTTTCCTATAGAGATCTGTTGGTTTACTAAGGCTTTATGATGTTTAGTAAATAACATAACATACAGATCAAAGTGCATAGATTTTAACAATTTCATGAAATAGTATACAATAAAGTAAGGGTCTTCCAAAATGGGTATTGTTTCAGCATGTGAGGTGATATCAGGTTTTTTCCTATCTAGGTTTTTCAACAAATCTTTCATGGAATTATTCATAAGTTCATCATAAATAGCATAAGATTGTATAGAAATTGCATTACTAGTACCTAATTTATACAGTCTATTTATCATACAGTCGTCTAGGATAACACTCAAAAATATAAATTTCGAGGGATTTAGGAATACCTCATTCGAATTGATCATGTTAGACTCATCTTGGTTCAATTTTAATCCTTCAGAATTAATAGCAATGTGGAGGAATTTCTTGGATTGACTGTTCGAGTCTCCATTAGAATTAAAAGTTACCTGAGATATGTCTTGTTGGTTTTAATTGAAAGGATTTGAATTCAAAGTAGCAGTAGAAGAAGTGATTCCAGAAGGGTCGCTTGTATTGTTTCGTTTGAAGTTGTCTTCTCCGATCAGGTTGGTTCTTTTTTTTGAAATTAGTTGAGTAACATTGTTGAGTTCTTCTCCATTATCAGCCTTCTCACTAGGGTTTGGAGTAGTTTGAGAGAGGGTTTTCCTGGACCAATGCCCCGCCTTTGTACTTTTTTTTTCTTTCGGTGTTGTTTATGAGATTTGTTGCAGGATTATTGAGATTGAATGAGAAGTTTTGGTCATTGTTAATCTCAAACACATTGAAGTTGATATTAGGATTTTTTAGGGATTTTGGATTTGCGGGTTTTTTCTTCTGGGTTCGGGTTTTTTTCTGGTGGGCTCTGGATTTTGTGGGAGTTGAAAATTGGTTGTTAGTGTGATTTAAAGGATTTTGAGAGTCAGATCAAGCTTTCATAAATAACGCTTGGGGGGTTAGATCTTGTGGGTTTCCTCCTGCTGAGAAGGTGATGATATGCTGAATTGGGGTTTTTGTGAATTTTTCAGTTGAAATGGGAGTATTTTTTTCCTTGTTTTTTTCTGGCTGGTTTGTCTCTTCAATTTCCTTAGAGGGTTCATTGCAATTTTTTGTTGAATGGTCAACCCATCTGCATACATTGCAAAGAGGTAGATTAAAGAGTTTATATGAAAATTCTACCCAGGATGGATTGTATGGTGTTGGGTAGACCTTTGTGCCATAAGGAAGAGCTTGATTAACCCAAATTTTTACCAAACATTCTACATTTTTCTCTTTATGTGCTCTTCCATAAGGTGTTTTGTGGGTGATGTAAGCTCCTGCTGGGCTAAGGATGGCTTCTAGATTTTTGACTTTTATGAAGTTTGTAGGACAGTTTTTTAGGTGCATCCATATTTTGATTTTGTAGAACTCTTCCTCTTTGATTAGATGAGGGCCTTCAGTAGGACATTCCACTAGCACAACTAGAGTGCCCATGAGCCACCAGGCTCCTCCTTCTTTTACCATATTAAAATCATCTTTGGCTTTTAAGTGAAGTTGGTAGTAGTTCCTTCTATGATTGTACAACTTCACAATGACTTCAGATTTATGGTTCCAGTTTGCTCTTATGTCTTGTGTAATCCTTCCTATTTCAAAAGATGCCTTGTGACAAAGTCTGCCAATAACTGTTTGATTCCAGTTTTCTTTTGGAATGGGTTCAATATTCGTTTCAGATACACTTTTGGGGTAAGGTTTGGTGGAATTATTAATTTGTTTTTCATTTTGTTGGTAAGGCTTTCAATGTTGATATCATTGTTTGAGGTAGAAGCTCTATTGTTTGCCATTACTTTTCTTGTTGGCTGATGAACAAATTTGGATACTTTGCAGTTTAGGTAGTAGGATTTGAAGTTGTGAAAATATTTCAAGATACGGGGTTTGTAAGAGATTTGATTTTGAAGTATGAAATGATAGTTTCTGTAATTGGGTTTTTTTGATTGGTAGTCAAACTCTATTATGAAACAGTTGGTCAGAAATTTGACTGTACTAACATAGTTTGGGTTGAGTTGTTCTTTTCTGTGGTTTTTCCTTGGTAGGGGTGTCGTATGGATAGTTGGATATGATAAAACTTTTGTCCTTTTTATTTGTTTCATCTCCAGGGAGTTGGGAGAAGCAATTGAGAAAGTTTTATTTAGTGGCTTTTTGATGATAATAAGGTTATTATCCTTTAGGTAAACGTCAGAGACAATTAATGTATGTGTTGGTAGAACATGAATTTTTTTGAAATAATGACTAGTCGCTTTTGGGTTAAGGTTCCCTTTCCAGAAGCAGTTTGGTTTAAGGATGATTTCTTCCCTTTTTCCGAAGCCAATCAAGTTTTGATGAAAGTTTGTGATGTTGAGAAGGCTTGTGGTTTTCCAAGTTAGAGTCAGGTTGAAAAGGATTTTGTTTGGCTTCAAGACTTCTTTCCATTTTCTTTTTTCATGTATAGAATAACAGTTGGACTCTGGCCAATTCATTTGGACCTGTCAATATGACAAATCTAAGGTTTAGACAAAATGCTAATCAAAAAGACGATATTACCGAGTTTATATGAATGATTATAAAGTAGGCAGGGGAAAACAAATATGAATACACCACATATAAAGTTGACTACTCTATATAACTGTAACTCTAACCAGCTAGGAAAGTGAGATTTCAAATTTCAAATTCTATTGGTTCTACCCAACGGTGGATTTAATAAAGATAATAGAAGGGAGCTGGTATAAATTAGGATCAAAAGTTAAAAAGAAAATTAACTCAAAGTTTTTCTAAACTAAACAGCAAAATGACTAGTGGTAAAAGTAAGAATGGCAAAAGACTTATGAAATGGTGCAAAGAAACCACAAAGAGTGTTCAGAGAAAATTGGTTTTTAAGGTAGGGTGTAGTCGAGATCAGGAGCCCATTTCTCCTCGGAAAAAAAAAAGCACAAAGTTGATGATGAGACCGCAGAGGCAGAACCAAGTGATAAGTTTGTAATTTTGATCAGCAGTTAGTCTTCGTCAGCTGAGGAGGAAATGCATGTGGGGAATCCAATCGATAGCTATATAGTTGAACAAGAAGCTAATATTGTTGAGGTTGAAGATACTCTCGGCAGAAATGAATCAGAGCAGATAAACTTGGTTGAAGTACCCGTTCAAGTCAATGATGAATATGAAGCAAATCAACAACAACTTTTGGTGAATCCACCGGGATTGGATGAAATAGAGGATTTTATGATGAATAATATTCAGATGGGGTATTGGAGTCAGTCAGATGCAGAGAATGATCCTGCACACTTTGATGATGATGGTAACTATTACTATAATGAAGGCTATTATGAATATGATTCAGCAGAAGATGGAGAAAATATAGCATCAGAGTTCAATGGGACAGATGGAGGGATTATTCGACAAGGATCAGAGATAGATCTTGAGGAGGATTATGGGATTAGTTGGGAGACTGATGAGGCTGGTGATGATTATGAAAACATGGTAATAGGTGAAGTTGGGGGTATGGCTTTTACTCAGCATACATCCTTTGTTTTTGAGAATCAATGGGAGATAGAAGATGAGAATCAGAATGAAAATGCAGGCGTTCAGATTGAAGGAGCAGCCGAACACGCAGAGGAGGATGTTGATGATTGGATTGTTGATCAGGATTCAGGGGATGATGGGAGTTCAACTGCGTCTTCACCAGCAGAATGAAGGATAGCATCTAAGCAGCAGCAATGAGACTAAGCTAAACAATGAAATATGAAGGATGATCAGGATCAGATGAAGGGATTTAGGAGTCTAAAGGGGTCTTTATTAAATGTTATTTTGAGTTTGATTAGTGTCTTATGGTATCTTAGAGTGTCTTTATGTGTCTTGAGAATAAGATGTTTAGTGTCTTTGAAGGTCTTAGGAGGGTCTTAAAGAGGTTTGTTAAGTATCTGTAAACTGAGACAAAGGGTTTAACGACTCATCAATGAATGAAAATTGTTATCAGGGTGCAAAACCAACAGAAAAGAAGAAGAAGCGAGCTTAAGAGATTAATTGATCATGATTTTGAATAGAAATCAGGTGGGATTCCGGTATGAATCCGGCTGAAAATAGCCTTTATAATCGGAACTGTGAATCTAATGGTATAATTTAGATTAAATCAGGTAACAAATTTAGTATCCGATGACTGAAAAAAATTTGGAGAGAGGAGAGAGGGCAGAGCAACGAAAAAAATGACATTACAAATATATCATAAGATATTTATCAATAGTATATAGGGGTTACGCAGAGGCATGATTTGCATGATTTATATGTTGCAAAGAATCTGGATTTCACTTTGTATGTTGGTAATAACGTGAAAAAAAATCGTAATTACAATTTAGAAAAATTATAAATTAAAATTAGGAGATGGATGGGTTGGAAAATAGCCGTAACTACAATGTCAGCTAAATTAATTGTTAATGAAAGAAAAAGAAATAAAAGTTAAATTTAGGATTTGAATTACTCCTTTCATATTTCTGATTTCAGTTCCCTATTTTTTTGAACATATTGAATCAGATCCAAATCCATTTTCTCTTCAAAAGGTTTCAACTTTTCACATCTTCAACACTTTCCAGAATTTGGGTTCATCTTGATTTTCAGTTTTGATTGCAAAATTATCCGTAAGTAGTTAATGGTGGGGGAAAAGCTGCTATTTTGTTTCCTATTAGAATTAAAATGCAATTACCATCTTTGTGTGTGCGGTTGAGCTGCATTTTTTCTTGCAATGTCTCAAATCTTTATGTAGAACACCAGAGTGGCTGAAAAAGATGTTTGCAGTTGTCACTAAGAATGAGATAAATGACCCCATGTTTCAATGTTTCATGGATAGGTGATGCAAGTAAGCATTTTAAGGATCGCTACCTAAAAGATATAATAACAACCTTTACGACTTGAGTCCTCCTATCGTGGGTATTACTGATATCTATCATCTATAGCTAGATGGTACTGCTTACCTTTGCATTTTCTTAATTTGTAATGTACGAATTAACTATCATGAAGATATGTGATCTGGGTAGGTGTATGACCATGAATGGCCTCATAGATGATGTTTATGTTGCAAAAATCCACTTATCAAATGCGATCAGTTTTCAATTTTTTCTTTAAAAATTGAACATGGGCCTTGAACTATAAACATTATAATAGTTTTATAAACAGTGAGATGCAGAAGAAAACTTGTGGAGGTTACAATACTCTGAACAGAGAGGCTAAAATCTTCTCTGTGACGGCCGGATTTATCCTTCGTATAGAAACTAGGAAGGCTACAGTCATCTAATTAGACAAGCATGTATCTTATTTTGGGATTTATTCCGTTATCTAAGCAAAATGCAAAATCTGAACTATGATGGAATATTTTACCTGGCTAAATTGGGGCCTACTCCATTTAATTTGGGCCTATCAAATTTCCCTTCTCACTCTACCAAATTTTTATGGGCTACTAAACTTCTCAAAAATCCTAATCTACCCCCACATTAATTCCTAAAACAATCTCATATAAATACTAATCTTTCCATTTTCAGTAAATCCAAAAACATAAAAAACTTAAGAAGGCTATTATTGGGGCGTCACACTCCAATAGAGGGGCTTCACTTGGATTCTTAATGTAAAAAAAAATGGTTATGGGCTATCCTAACGCATATACAAAATGTCTAGATTACCCTTTAAGTAGAAGTGATTTTACATCCAGGTTTGGATTAATTCCAACCGTAGAATTTTATTTGCATGTAATTTTACGTCCAGGTTTGGATTAGTTCCAACCGCAGAAGCTCATTTTACGTCCAGGTTTCTTTTAATTCCAACTGTAGAATCCGATTTTACGTCCAGTTTTCTTTTAATTCCAACCGTAGAAGTGATTTTACGTCCAGGTTTGGAATATTTCCAACCTTAGAAGTTTATTTTACGGCCAGTTTTTCTTCCCATGAAAACTTTGTCCCAGAATTCACCAAGTATACAACAAAATTCATTAATTTAATTTTTATCTAATTAAATTAAATTAAAATTAACTAAATAAGGGTTGTTTAGTCATTACAAAATTATTTGAGATAAGGGCTTTTGATATTACTTATGGGTGACCCGTTTTTGTCCTATTAGGTGACGCCCCTCTAATGGAATGTGACTCCCCAATAATAGCCTTCAAACTTAAACCTAAAAAACTTTTTATTTTCATCATAATCTTTCCAAATTCTTAAAACCCTAATCAAATTTTTTTTCATCCTCTTCTCCAAGATCTCCAGTCCAACCAAGAAAGGGGTAAATCTCCATCAACCCATTCTATGATTCGCATTTCTTCATTGATTTACATGTTTAAATCTTCGATTTTCGTCCATCAAAATCTCTGATTACATCCAGAATCGGTATATGTTGACATATCAAATAAACTGATTCTGGGTTTTGTTCTTCGGCCATGAAGAGCATGCATAATAATCGGTTTATATGATGGTTAACATCAACCGATTTTATGTTTAGAAAAGAAATATGAAAATACATCACCAGAATCGGTTTATAAGTGCTTTATAAATTTAATCATCGGCCGGGGTTATATGGAAAGTAGGGTTGTTACAGGTTTCCAAATAAATTTATCCTTTATTGTTTGGAATACGATCAAAAGGATTGGTTATTCACGTGCGTGACTCTAGAAGTCGAAGGCACGGGGATACTGAGGAAACTAAGAAGTTAGGGATAGTCTACTTGGTCTCAACTATACGAAGTTGGATTAGATTTTGTATAGCGGCTAAATTCTGAGAGTATTCAAACCTGGACTAGGTCCCGGGGTTTTTCTGCATTTGTGGTTTCCTCTTTAACAAAATCTTGGTAAGTCATTTACTTTGTTTTCCGCATTAATCTTGTTGTGTCATTTACTTTGTTTTCCGTATTATAATCGTTATTATAATTAAGTAAATTACACACGTACGTTAACTCCATATCACTTGATATTTATCCTATAGAGTTTCGTTTTAATATCGTACATATTACCAAGTGAACATTCGTTGTCGTATCGTCTCGAACTTGTATCCACAGTCAATCACACAAGTGATCTTGTTGCAGCACCGATTGGAATCACAACAAAAATCACGACGGAAACATGGGGCCTATTACTAGCGGCGAGGACAGCAGTTCAACACAATTAGTAGAAAGTTTGATTCGAAGTTGACTCTCAAGCACTCACCCAACTACTACAACAAGACTCGGCAACACCTTGGTATCTAAAAGAGATGATCCGGAAAATCAGAAAATCTACTACAACAAATCCAACAGGCTAAGATATCACATGCATACAGAGAAGACTGCAGACAATCTGGCAAACCAAGAGACCAAGAATCAGAAGCTAACCAAGCTACAGATAATCTGGCAAACCAAGTGGTCAAGAATCTTCCAACGTACCCAATTTCAGCTTCAATTACAGTTGGGACAACATGCATCCTGATTTTCTTAACCGCATTGTAACAGACAAAAATGGAGTACCAAGTCCATGGATTGTCCGCTGTTTTAATACTAGTTTTAATAAAATCCCTCTTTCCGGGAAAAAAAGAGAGTATACAAACCGTTGTTTTAATACCTGGAGAGATTGGGGTATACCGAGATTAATTGGGGCATACCCATTTTATTCCCATCCAAACTAGTGTGCTAAGGGGTGTCTAAAAGGCGTTAAAAGACCAATTTGCCCCAAAAAAAACATGCCGACCAAAAATCCATCCAAAATATTTTTAAAATATTTTTCCAAAACTCTAACTATGAAACCAAATCAGAAAATAAAAATAAGAAAAAAAATCAAATTTGGATTATACGGGTTTTGAGATTGGGTATGATTTTGTACCCAATCTCAAATCTGTATGATCCAAATTTTTATCAACAGTCAGCATGGTTTCTTTTTGCCGACCAAGTCGGCATCTTCCTAGGTTGAATATTGTGTCGACTTTTCATCTCTGAAATTTGCATTTACAGGGTCGGCACGGTATTCATCCTTATACCTTGCCGAGTATAGTTTAGTCGGCAAGTTATGAAATTAATACCTTGCCGACTAATCATGCATTTGTAACACCTTTCTCTGTATGTCAAAAATCCTATAGTCGGGAAGGTATTTTTTGTCGACCTTGCCGACTATAAGGTAGTCGGCAGGGTAAAAAATCAATAAGATGTCGACTAATGAAACATTTACAACAATCTCATGTGTGTCAAAAATAATAAAGTCGACATCTTCTTCATTCACCGACCTTGTCGGCCGGTTATTCATCCGTAGACCTTGTCGGCCAGATATAGTCGACATGTTCTTCATCCGTAGACCTTGCCGGCCGACTTTTCACAAAATACAGAATTGGTGTTGATTGAACTCATGGGATAAAAGTTTTAATCTACTCAATTAATCCATCTAAACTCAACTAATTAAGCTAATCAAATTTTTAGTGTTAATTAAATAAGGATATATTAGCCATTTAGAAAATACATGGTTAAGGGGTGGCTTCTTTAACTTCAAAATGACCTACCTTTTGTCTCATTAGGTATACCCCAATTAATCTGGGTATTACCCCAATCAAGCCAGGTTTTAATAGTTTTGATAAAATCCCTCTTTTCGGGCAAACATAACTAGTACTTCCCTGATGAACGAAGCTTAACTAGTGCTTATTCTTAAAGCCTGAAATACTGAAACTTAACCTCATATGTTATAACTAGTACTTTTCTGATGAACGAAGCTTAACCAGTGCTTTTTCTTGAAGCCTGAAATACTGAAACTTAACCTCATATGTTTGTATCCGAAGACAATAATGGTGGATTTGGACGTAGAATTTTAAAGGTGGAATTTATGGGTCCAGGGGATTTAATAGAATTACGTTTTCTTTTGTATGTTTGGTTGTCCGAATCTTTGGAATCGTGTTTCCTACGAGATTCAGTTTTCCAACAAATCCTCCGTATGGATTCCAACCCCTCCCCCTAAGATTTGATGGGAACTTATCATAAATCTTTTATGGACCCACTTTTTATAAATCTAAATCCCATATATATGCAATTTTAAGATTTGAGGGTAATGCCAAACGGTACAAAGACTTTAATACAAGAAAACTCTATAAATCCTAAGAATTTTAATCGAGTTACCAAACACACAAGGAATTTACATGAATCCCAGGATTTGTAATCCCATGAGATTATAAATTCCGGGAAACGGTGAATTCTGCAAACAAAGCCACCATAAGGAAAAAGCAGTTGAATGCCCCCAAAGTAGGGAGTTTGATTGAAGAAAAACCCTTCAATTTTAGCCTAATGCAAGTATACGACAAGCTTGAATCCAGGTGCTCAGGCTACTCATACTTCAGTAGTTTATCTCTCTTCTTTCAGCAAAAAACTTGCCTGTGACTGGTTGGCCAGGAAAGAGTGCAAGCCAGACCCCCGTGTCAGCACCATCGTCAACTGGACTATTCCCTGCCCAACCTGTCATGGCAGTCTTCACCCAGCCAGGACAACAGCAATTCATGTAGATCTTTTGACCATCTAGACGGTTTGAGAGTGCCTTGGCCATCAACCGTGTGTAAGCATTCACGGCAAGTTTTGACAAGGAGTAGTCCGTGTACATTTGAGGCCATAACCCAGAAGTCCAACTTCCTATTCTCACTTCTTCAAGAAATTTAGCCATGGTCCTGTCGATCACTTCCTCGGTGAGAGTGCTCTCATCGGTTAGCAGTTCTCGTAAGGCGACATCTCCTAATCTCTGCAGATATTTTAGAATATAAGAATCCTCCATATATAAAATTATAAGAATCCTTCTGATATCTACAAAAGCCAGAGAAGTAAAATCAATAAAAGGGACCAGATTATCATGTAAAAGATGTATAAATCAATATCAAAAATTCATTGCAAATTGAGTACCAGGAACGTCACGGTTTTGATAAAGATTAGGCATGGCCTGTTTAAGAAAATGTTGAAATAAATTCGACTGAAAAACAGAAAAACCTCCTGTAGGGAAAACATTTTTCCTATATATCAAAATAATTTATGTGCAGACAAAATAAGGATACTTACAAAAAGATTACCAGATCAGGCTATAGACTTACATTTCTCCTCCCATTCAGCCTACCAAGTCGGGAGCTCACATTCACAATACGAGCACCAAAAGTGGAAGCTTTCATCAGAGGAATCATAGCCTCAATCATCCTTTTAGTGCCATAGTAGTTTGTTGCTATAACCTTCTCAGCATGCTCAACAGAGTTATCTGACCCAAGGTTGTAATTGACACCGGCATTGTTTACCTGCATAATTTGTGCAACAAGAAGAATTAACTATACAAAAAAGGTGACCAGAATCCACTTCATCTTGCTCGATTTCTCCCTATTAGATACATGATAAAGTTTTATGCTGACAACAGCACCATACAAGGAAATGAAAGTACTCAAGCACTGCCTCTGGCGGACAGTTACGGTCATCAGTATTTAAACTCATCTCACTCCTAAGACAGATTTCAGCAAAATCAAGGCATCACTTAAAGATTTTCAGGTCAGAGATGGAGAAGGAAAAAAAATAAAAAATGAAACACTACTGGAGGATTATCAGCTGGGTATTTCAGTACTGCCGGCTCTAAAGACGGATGGTTTCCTCTGATGAAGTTGCTAGCCTTTTACAAATGAAATTTTAAGGGATATTGGCCTCTATAAGATTCTAGTGTATTAGCAACACGATGACAGAAAGGTTCAAAAGGCAGTTTCCGTGGAAATCTCCCCCAGTTATATTGATGCACTCCACACAGTTATGTGTGAAGTCTGGTTGCATCATCCTGTCATCAGGCATGGACAGGAACTAGCTAGCTGCAACTCATTTCTTTCATCTTAGATTCTTGATGCATCGAGCCGCTGATGCAAAAAGGTCATTCCTTTCTGAGGCAAAGTACTAGATGTCTGAAGTCACCTATACAGTGTATTCTTACCTGACTCGACAGAGATCTTTCTCTTTGATACTTAGGATTGAAATCATATTTTCTTCATACAGATGCAACAAAAATGATTGCTTGGAAACATAATGCTGCAGTGAAATAAATTGCAGCTTTTGAATGAGTGCCCAAAGGAAGCGTGAGATCCTAACATGCGTGAGACAAAGTGTGATCGCCTGTACAAGTCATTACGCAAAAACCAACGCAAACTAAACTACTTAGCAGATGAACTCAAATGAACTGAATCTTGTAATCAGCTTACAGAATATTACTCACCAAAATATCAATGCCACCATAAGACTGGTATATCCATTCAGCAAAACCCGTAACTGATGAAGGATCCAAAATGTCCAACTGATGTACATCAACATTAGTTCCTTCAAGTTCTTGTCGTAACGTATTGGCTGCAGCTTTGCCACTATCGATATCTCTTGATGTAATAATAACATGGAGACCATGAGTAGCTAATTGTCTAGCAATCTCAAAACCAATTCCTCTGTTAGACCCAGTCACTACAGCTATAGTTTCTGAACACCACCACCTAAAATCAAGACATACAAACCCTAGATTTCAATTAGGGGATTCAGCTTATTTGGGATGAAGTACAAAAAAAAAAAAAAAATGAAACGGGAGGTTTTTTTCTTTTCGCCCTAGATGTGTTTGTTAAGTTACCTCTGTTGGTCAGTGTAAGGGATTTTTCTCTGCTCGGAAATATCTTCACATCTCTTCTCTCTTCGCTCCTTTGCCCTCTCTTTTTGATTTTTCCCCATCTGTGAGTGGGATTTTGATATCGGAGGAAAGTCGGCCAATGTGTACTACAGGTTTTTTAATTCGGCTTGAAGATCGACTGCCGCCCCCCATTTTAAGTCTAACTAAATCAAAAGAAATAATATGAATACTCTTTGCATTTTTTTTTCCTTCTGAGGTGGAATCTGCCAACTAGATTTCATTGGATTCTGCCTGAATTTTGACATCGGTGTGTCGTAATCCCTTGACTCAATCAAATGCTAAGTTGGCTACTCATGTTGCTCCTCATTCTCCATTGTGTCCTGGATATCCTCTAGATTCAATGGTATTTTTTGCAAAATCCAGAGTTGTAAGGGCAATAAAATAAACCAGGGTTTCAGGATGAGGTAGCAGGCTGAGGTAGCAGCGGGCAATTTAGAAACATGTGTGGGTTTCACGGGATGGTCCAAGCAATAAGTGTCAGGCTGAGGTAGCAGCGGGCAATTTAGGAACATGTGTGTCATAGTTTTTTCCCCACTACTACATAACTTGCAGATGAGATCAATGTAATAAAGGATGCTAGCAGGTTTAACATTGGTGAGAAGAATTTCATGTGCACATTTCCATAAGAAAATCTGAATCACAGGGGCAATGTCCATGCTCCACAAAGCTTTCCAGTTGCTGGTCTGGACATCATTACTGATTTTCCATCTTGTCTTTGTATAGAGACTCGACTGTGAAATCTCCAGATTCATTAAGATTCCACAAGATTTGATCCTCTTCTCCTGGACAAAGAGTAATGCCAAGAATAACCTGAGCAGTAACAGTGTTGAACCAAGTATTGATCATAGGAGCATTCCAATCACCGTTGGGTAGAAGAAGATGCTCAACCATAATGAGATCAGTTGGGCAATTAGCAGGTTTAGGAACTTGAGAAGATATCGTAGGAATCCAAATATATATCCTCCCAAATTTTGATTTTTTTGCAATTTCCAATTTTCCAAGAGCTATGATCTTGGATGTTGTTGATGCCTTCCATAATGTGTTTCCATATCCAAAATCTCCATCTTTAGGTTTAATATCCATGTTGAAAACATTTCTGCCAAAAAGATATTTTGCATCCATGAGCTGGTACCAGAGGGAGTCTTTGTCTTTCTCCAAGATACTTATCATTTAGCTGAAGGACTTGTACTCCCATATTATTTATGATGGTGGAGATAAGGTTTGGATCAGTATTGTTGCTGAAAAAACACCAGATTTGGTGAAGTTTATGAGCTGACCTGAAGTACCACTAAAAATTTGTAGAATATCCATTAAGTTTTGATTCTCAGTCTTGTTGTCCTTGCATAATACCATGCAGTCGTCAGCAAAGAGGATATGGTTGATGGAGGAAGCATTCTTGCAAATTCTGATACCAGTGATAAGACCCATATCCTCAGCTTGGATGAGAGTTCTAAAGAGAGCTTTCATGCAGAAGAGAAATAGGTAAGGGGATAAAGGGTCACCTTGTCTTGGCCCCCTAGAAGGTTTGAAGAATTTGTCAGGGGAGCCATTGATGAGAACAACAAAAGTAGTTGTGGAGATGCACTGGTAGATTTTTCCACACCATTGATCATTGAAACCAATTTTCTTCATTATAGTTATTAGAAATCACAATCCACTCTGTCAAAGGCCTTTACCATATCAATTTTGATGCTCATACTACCATTTTCACCTTTCTTTCCTCTTTTGGATCTCATGGAGTGGATGATTTCATGGGCTATAACAATGTTGTCAGAAATTTGTTTTCTAGGAATGAATGGAGATTAGTATGAGGATATTATTTTGTTGAGATATGGCTTCATTCTTTGGGCTATGAGTTTGGATTTGATCTTGTATATATTGTTGCATATGCTTATGGGTCTGGAATGACTTGGAGAGGAGGGGTTATCAATTTTTTGGATAAGAGAGATGAAAGTGGAGTTCATTTTTTTGAGCATGTGTCAAGATATGAAAAAATGTTGCGCCATCTTGGAAATATCTTCACCCAAGATATACCAGTTGTTTTGAAAGAAGCTAGGGGAAACCATCAGGGCCAGAAGCTTTGCCACCAACCATACTAAAAAGAATAGCTTTAATCTCATTCATATCAGGGGATCTATTCAGAATGGTATTATCATGAGGAGTAATGGTTGTGGGAATAAGGTTGATGATGTCAGGATTTATGTTGATGGCTTCAGCATTAGCCATTTTAGAGAAATGGTTGGTGAAGTATGCAGTGACTTCTTGATAGTCAATTATCCAAGCTCATTTTTCACCTTGAATTGTGTCAATCTTGTTTCTTCTGGTTATGTATTTGGTGGCTCTATGAAAATATTTGGTATTTTTGTCTCCCAATTTGATAACTTGGTCCCTGCTCTTGGTTTTCCAGAAAGTTTCTTCAGTATCCAGCCAGTCTATGAGTTTCTTTCTTGCAATTTTGATAGCATGTCCTCTATCCAATCTGAAGTAGTTTTGTAGAGCCAATCCAGGTGATGCTTGCAGTCTTCTATGTTAGATTTGATATTGCCTTAGACTTTTTTGTTACAGACTCTGATTTGTAATATCTTTGAATTTTCTAGCTAAAGGAAAGGCACTGGAGCCAGGGAAGTTCTTTCTCTAGCATTCAGCTATGATCTTCTTGTAGTCTTCATGCTCCATCCAAGACCCAAAGAATTTGAAAGAAATACTATGATTTTTCCAGAGAGGATTGGAATTTAGCAGGATACAGTGGTGGAGTGACCTTATAGCCAGCATATTAGATAAAGTGGTGTTAGGGTGCAGAAACATCCAGCTATCAGAAGCAATCCCTCTATCAAGTTTTTGCTCAGTGAGAGAAAGACCAGATCTTTTGTTAGACCAGGTGAAAGGACACCCAGTGGAACCAATATCTACCATATCCATATCCATCATTTTGTTATGAAAGAAATTAGCCTCAACAGTATCAATTGGGGTGACATTGTATTCATCAGAGTCATGGAGAATGAAGTTAAAATCCCCAATAATCAGCCAAGGGAGATGATTTGTGAGGGTAGTGTTTTCAACATTTTTCTTGACTCAGAATTCTTAGTTAAATTATAGGGACTGCCATAATAACCAATGAAAAGCCAAGAGGTGTTATGGTCAGTGCTGCCTATGGCATTGATATGGTTAAGTGAGAAGTCAATAACCTCAATGGATAGGGCACTTTTCCATATCAATGCAAGACCACCATCATTGCCACTAGCTCTCCTGGTTGGTTATGCACATTTATTTCTTGCATAGTTTTCTTTAGATTTTCTTTTCTTTGTTTTGTCTCAGAAAAAAAGATAATATCCGGGTTAAGTTTGTTTAGCATATTATTAAGATATCTCTTAGCATCCCTTGTTCCTAATCCTTGACAATTCCAAGTCAGGGAAGTAAAGAATTTCCATAAATAGGATATATTGGGATACTTAAAGATTAATCTTCTACCTATATTGTAATAGTGTTTGAATATGTTCTTAATCCAGGCAAGGGATAGGATATAGTTGTTAAAACTAAACATGCAATTAAAATCCTGCTATTTAGATGTCAAATGTCATGCTTTAAAAAATGAGGAGTTTGGAATTATACCATGCTTTCAGTTGGAGAGCTTTCCAAGGTACCATTAGCCATATTTTGAGTGGAAGTCAAATGTTGTTCATTTGTAGTTGCATCCAAGTATTTGCATCTTTTAGAGGTTTCAACATCATCCTCATTGATCGGCTTCTTCCTTTTGGCCTCAAAAGGTTGTTTTCAAGGGAGTGAACAATAATCTTCTTGAAATTGTAAGCCTTTTTCTTGAACGCGCAATTGGGGGATATCAAAACTAATTGGGGGATAGAGGAAAAGGACAAAAACTGGATCCCAATATCAAATCAGGGTCACCCCTTATCTAATTAATTTTTTAATTCCTAATCTACCCCCACTAATCAGGTTTAGTGGTTAATAATAATTAGTAAAATCTTAAGATTTTTGATAAACGATTAGTGTGTATTTTTATTTGAATTTGTATGAGTGAGGTGAGAGTAGAAGGAGGGAATTTTTTTTTGAGAGGGAACTTTTTTTGTGAAAATGGAAGATGATTGTGAGGAGAGAATTGCAGCTGTTGAATCTTTAGCTCAACTACAACAAGAAGCATATCTTCAATCTTCAGTTAATGATAACAACTCACAATTGGAATTATATGAAGAACCAACACCCTTGGATCATGAGTTTTACGAGCATGAAGTGTTTTTTTTGAAGAACCAACCCAAGAAAGTAAACCAGTTCAACATACAAGCATCCCCAATACACAGGTAATTCTGCTAAGAGGTCGAAAACTTGATTATCTTTTTTTTTTTGAATCCGCCATTTTTTTCTCTGAAAAAGCTCTGTGCCGGAATAGAAATAGTATGAATACCATGCCGGTACCATCAATACCGGCATCGTATTCATACTATTTCCATGCCGGCTAACAATATCCCCCATTTTGAAACATTTACCGGCGTGGTCTTCAACCAAAAATTCCATGTCGGCGCGCAGTTAACTTTTTACCTACCACCGAATATTCTATGGAATATTCAGCCGACATGGTTCACTCCTAACTTTACCATGCCGGTACCCCAACAAAAACATCCAGGAGTTAAAGAATTTTGAAGTTCAATACCGGCGTGGTATATAAATTATCGAGAACGTCGGTACTACATTCCGGCTTTGAACCTTATAAAAAGAGCATGCCAGTACCACAAGAAAAACATCCAGAAGTTAGTGATTTTGGTAGTGATATACCGACGTGGTTTTTAAATTATCGACCGTGCCGGCCCTTGGTTCCGGTGTAGAAACTTGTGTAATGAGCATGCCGGCAGTTCCGTTTCCGGCATTTATATTCAAGAAAATACAATGTCGGTACTGTTTAAAATTAGGTCCTCTTTTTCAAGTGTAGTTCCGGAATTCCGGAACATTATTCGAGAATGCCGGCATCGATTTCCGGCCTCGTCCCAACCAAACAACTTTTTAGTCAGCTGATAGATTTTGGTCCATTCTATGTTCTTACTGTGATCTCCTTCCTTAACGGCTTTTCCAAGGATCCCTAGACCTATATTCTTTGGACATCTTCAGGGATAATGGTCATCTCGCCAAAAGGAAAATGCATGGTATCAGTTGAAGCAAAAAACCTCTCCAATAAGCAATTCGACGTCACTTGATCAGTGGCCACATAGTTTTCTACCGCGGAATACAACTTAGATGCTATGACTGCCGCTTGAACAACATCAAACTCCCATTCCAAAGGCCATGTATCCATTTGTTGATGGCGGCAAACACGGAAGGCTTTCTTGTGGTCCCATAAAAACTCACCAAACAAACTTAAATTCACCTGATCATATATAAACAATATAATAACAAGATGCAAACGTCTTACATAAGTTGAATATATCCAATGAGCCCAAGAGTCCTTGTAGTCGAATAAGAGTTTCGGATCTCTCGACTGACCTCATTGTTTGCCATCATTGCGTTCTGGAATCATGTCATATTTGTTTGGGAGATGCTTTGGTGTTTCCTTTTCCTTTTTCTCACCGCCTCCAACTTCAGGTTGTCCTAAGCCTTGTGAGGATGACCCATCTGCTCGGGTTGGATCAGGAGGTACAAAATCTTCCCACTCTACATCATCATCGCTGTTTTTGTCCCCCCCCCCCCCGGGACATTCTCCCGAATGACGACCTTATCACGTTCCGGATCATTTCGACTACGTCGAGACCGAGAAGACTTGGGTTTTCCTTCATCAACAGCTTTTCCCTTTCCTTTCTTCATTTGTGCAGCTTTGGACCTACGTACAATATGTACACTGAGTTATTGTCCTAAATTCGACATTGATGGATAACATAAAATCGACGCCGGGAGTAGTGTCGGCGTTTCAAAACTACTAATATACAATGCCGGGATAGTGGGAAATTTCTACAGAGATTTAACAAAATAAGGAAATCAAAACCGGCATGTCCTGTGAAAATAACGATACTGCCGGCATATGTTCCGGGATTGTAATCTAGACGGATTCCATGCCGATTTTGCGGTAACGACATTGTATGTAAATAAAATCCTATGCCGGTTATATGGGAATTTTCTACATAGATTTAACAAAATAAGGTAATCAAAACCGGCATGGATACTGAACATTACGATACTTCCGGCAAAAGAGCCGGCATTGAAAGTTAGATGGTTTGTATGTCGGTTTCTAATAACTTGCATGCAATAAAAGGGGGATACAGGACATATAAACCGGAATTGTATTCAAATTTAATTGTACGCCGAAACTAAATTGGAATTTCACTTCACTAAATTCAATT
Organism: Papaver somniferum; assembly: GCF_003573695.1. Lineage (NCBI taxonomy): Eukaryota > Viridiplantae > Streptophyta > Magnoliopsida > Ranunculales > Papaveraceae > Papaver > Papaver somniferum. The sequence goes on along the minus strand of NC_039362.1, from coordinate 31,857,685 downwards.
TCAAATTCACTAAATTGCAAATTCAAATTTCCTTTTACCTAGTACAAACAACAAACATGCAAGTTTCAACTTGTATTTTTTGTATTATGAAATAAACCCTAAGAATGCTTCAATGAACATAGACATCACTTACCTCATCAACTCTATTATTTCCTCATCATCATCTTGTTCAATAGATGCTTCTGATTTCGATTATCACCATAATTAGGTTTTGGTTTTTCAGGAGGTGATAGACGCATTTATATGTCTAATTTGTCCTCAATGTTTCGTATTGTTAGTACTCGTTTTCGTCCTTATTATGGTGTTTTGTGTGTTTGTAGGTATTTTTTTGGAAATAAATATTTTTGGAAATTTCGGCTCGAAAAGTTGCCCGGAGCACCCATGGAGGACAAGTGTTATTCGGACTCTCACCGTTGGTTAAGGGGCACCTCAATTACTAAGGGGCACCTCAGTTGGGCACCTGCTAGTCGCACGCCCAGTTTGGTTAGGGGGATACCCTTTCTTCTTCATTTGAATTATGAAAACCGGCGGGAAAAACCAACCTTCAGCTGCCGAAATTAGGGTTGCGATTTGAGCTCGTTTCAGTGAGACTAAACGGCTGAATTTGATTGGATTTGTTCATATGGGCTTAACAAACATGGTGTGATATTCAAAATCAATCCAGTTGGACCAGATAATCGGTGAGAAGGAAACAGAGTTGCGTGTTCACGGGAAAAATATTCTGGATTTGGTTTGGAAAGTTTCTGGTGAAAATCAATCGAAGTTTTTGCTTGGTTTGGGCCTGCTACTCGCAAACAAGGATGGTAATCCTCTTAGACTCGTCAAAGTACGGTTGTATCACTGATTGGAAGAAAACAAAGCATCATATATCCCCATGAGTTATTCTCGGGATTTTCTTTATTCTTGGAAAGATTGCACGAGGTCAGAGCATGTATATCCTATTCTATGACGTGTATGAGTCTGTTAAGAGTATGTTGGATGGATACAGACGCGTGAGAAGCTGTAAAAAGGGAAGAAATCCCGTGACTGGCAATGAAGAATATTATCGAGTAATGAAGATTATTCGGAGTTATTGGCGAGTATTTTTTATTTTGGAGAGTATATAAAGGGTGCTGAGGGTTATGAGAGGGGATGGAGAGTTAGGGGTGAGAACAGAGTATAGAAATTAGAGTTGCAGAGAGTTGATGCTGCTTCCATTAGAGAAGAACACGAAGAACAATAGACTGCAAGTAGCAGTCGTTTTCTAGTGTCTTAAAACCGTTTCGTTTTCTTCCAGAAAAAGACTGTTGCTTCTGCGACTGTTTTGTGCTATAATTTTGTAACAGCTTCTTTGCAACATTTGTAACACCCGTAGACCATTGCAAATCTCTGTTTTATCTTATTTCTCCAATAAAAACACCATTTGAGCTATGAGTTATCTTTTTGAGTGTGTTTTCACCATGTGGAGCTAGAACCCATCACTGGGACGACGGAGGAAGCTGTATTTCATCCTTGGGGTAATTTAATAAATTCCTTATTTACTTTTTGCATAAATTTTAAATGATTTATGATTTCTATTCATCATTTGTTATCTTGTTAGATAGTGTATGCTTAGTCTTAGATGCTTTAGATACACTATGCTTGTAATTTACATTGATGTTTTACGAAATCTACTTTGGCAAAGAATAGAGTTATTGTTTCTTTTGCTTTGAGCTATAAATGTCTAGGATTAATTTATGAACCCCATGAACATGAAAACCAGTGGAATCCCGAGTCCTCGGTCTCTCTTCATTCTGTGACAAATTTTGTATATATATTTTTCCTTATTTCTTTATTAAATAAAACAAATTCTCAACAAATCTGAGTGAACGAATCATCTTACTACAACATCATTGAAAAATACCATCAATTTTTGGCGCCGCCGACGCGGATTTGTTTATAAATTTGTTTTTAGTTTTTTTTATTTGTTTTTTTTACGCGTTTTGGTACTTTTGTTTGCTTTCAGATTTGGAGCTAAGCTAAAGAAAAAGAGAAGTGCTGAAAAGAAAGGCGAAGCCCAAAAAGGAAAGAAAAGAGAAATCCAAAGGAGTGAAGAAGAAGATTTTGTAAATAATTTTTATTTTATTTTTTTAGAAACTGTAATTAATTTTTTTTTTGTAAAGTTTTATTTTTGGACATTTTTATTTTTGGACATTGGACATTTTTATTTATTATTTTTTTTAAAAACCCTACGGAAGGGTACTTTTAAATAAACTGTGTGCAGAGAAGGACGGCGATTACGATATCGCCTCGGCCCCTCGGGTTCGTACATGACTAGGAGTCGTGGCCCGAGTCGACTTCAACGGTTCATCCCCGTCTGGAACGGGAGGTAAGAATTCTAAACACCCGCGAATCCCCTGTCAGCGGGTTTACTGGATGATTTTGTATGCTTATATGTTGAGGACCTGAAATCGGATTTAATTTTCTAGTAAAGGGCAAGGCCTGGCCAAATCAAGATAAGGACTCGGATTTCATCACCGTTTCTTCTTGCCCGCCTTAGGAACACGTAACCTACGCGAACCTAAGCCTTAAATTTGGACTAGAACGAGACCGATAGGGTAACGAGCTTAATAGGAAAGTCATTCGAAAAATATTGGTTACTCTTTTAAGCATACTTCGAAGTTCATGATGGTTTCTGTGAGTTGAATGCGTGACTGCGCCGCCTTGTAATGCGGTGAGGCCTTGGGTATCAAAGCTCCACGCAGCTTCCCTCGCTCTATTCAACTTACTTTGACTCGGATTGATTCCAGAGGGGTTTGCTCAAATTGTAACGAATTCCCTTTCGAAGGATTAGAAGCTGGTCTAGAAACAATCTAAGTGGAGCCATCATGCTTTTTGTTTGCTAGATAAAATAGGCTTGTTGTGGTCGAGTCAGCCTTCTTTGTGTTTGTTTAGAATTCCCTTGCAGTTAGGATGTCGAACTGGTATTATAATAGCCAATACAATGAGTATCCGACTGAGCAGCTTAGACATTATCCTTTTTATGACCATAGTGTGAATAATGATTGGGAACGCGAAACCTTTGAAGGTTATGGTCCATACCATTTTGAGCCCAATTACTATCCACATACCCACAGGTCATACGAGCAAAACAATCCTTCTATTTCTCTAGAAGAGTCTCTCAAGAGTTTCAATGAGTTAGCACGGAAGTTATTTATGAAAGATACTTATAATATTCTTCTCCCAGAAGAGTCCGTAGAGCGGTCAACTAAGATATCTCTAGAAGAGACCCTCAAACAATTTACTGAGAATACAAAGGATAGTCTTAATTTCCAGTGTAGCTTTCCCAATACAACCCTCGAAAATAAGGATAGTTTTTATTCACATAATCAAGATGACGAGGTTATAATTGGTAACACTACTTGTTTTAATAAGGTTCGATCATTTTCATGTTATTATAGTGATGATTATGATGAGGATAATATTGATGAAGAGCATGAAATATGTAGGCATAGTGATCAGGAATTTGTTACTCCGATTGAGCTTTATAATGATAGTGTTGTTTCTAATACAAATCCAAATAATTTTAATAATTATTCACCTATTCAAAAGGATGTGGATTTGACTAGAGATACCACCGTTTTAGACGATGTAGTTCATGATCCTTTAGCCTGCAGTATGTTGGATAATCCATTATTTGATGTGCCTATCAGTGAATCGGAGGAGGTAACTATGATTAAAACCTTAGTTGATGAGCCTTTATATGAAACTTTCTCTGATAATCCTTTATATGATTGTGATGATGGTTTAGAGGAAAGAGTTTACCCTGAGAATACTGTTTTAGAATCTAGCGATTTAGAAACACTAGTCTTAGAAGATGATAAACTCGTAGAAATGAGTGAGGATGAACCCAACTTAGAAGAATCTATTGACCATTTCCAGGAATCTGATGACCTAGAAATTAGGGAAGTTGTGACTAGTCTTTCTAGAGACACAAAAACTCTAAGTTTGGGGGTGATTATCATTCTCCGTGTGCTTTAACTCTTAGAAAGTACCCTCCTGTAGGACTTGACATTTGTGCCTCAACCATCTTACAAGATTATCTTCATACACGTTTTCCCGAACCTAATGATGTCCAGAAAGAAGCTCAGTTGTTAGAAACCCATCCTCTGGTTGATGTGGTTAACCCAGGCTATGATACCAAGATTGACTTTGTTTTCCCACCAAAAACTTTTCTTCCAATTGTGGGAACTTTTGATTTTAAGATGTGTCGGTTATTAAGTTTTGAGACTAAACCTAATCACTTTAGGATATTAGGGTCGACACATTTTCTTAAGGAAGACCACCTCTTTCATTGTGGTCAGCTGTGTGAGTCAAATCTAATTGACTTAGAGGATCCCCAATTATTCAGGTTGTTGTTATGTGCTTCTAAGTTCTTAGTTGAGTTTTTCCAGACTCTAATACCTGAACCGGATCTTAGCTTTGAGGAAATCCAACCGAGGAAAACCTGTTATCTAGACCCAGTTATAGAACCTGAACCTGAGCCACAACTAGATGTAGTTGTCTTAAACAAGGGTATGTTCGGTATCTTTTTGGTCTGTTGCAGTTTCCTCTTCTTGTGGGTAATACTTTTTGATCCAGATGACCCACAGTTATTCCGACTACTTCTATATGATTCTATGAGGTGACTAATTCCTTCCGATGTCTGGCTGAAGACTTTAAACTTAGCACTTCTTGGGAGGTAACCCAATATTCTTGCGACACGGTAATATCCTTCCTTATCTCTTTTGCTTCAATGGTAACAGTTTCTCCTTGTTCATGCTTTTAATTTTATCTTTAGAACATTGAGGACAATGTTAGATTTAAGTTTGGGGGTATGGGAGAAACATTTTAGTCGCATTTTTGAAACTTCTAGCGTCACATAGTACCCGGTTAGCTAAGTTTACATACTGTTTCTCACCGAAAAGATAGAAATTGGAATGCTAGAGATAACAACCTATTGAGACATTAGAGAAAAAGACATTGAGATCCTTGAAATTCAGGAGAGAACTTGTTCCTTTTAGAGGGTAACCGTGATGGACCTAACCATCCATGATGGAAAGGCGAGTAGGTCAGGAGGAAATGCCAGAAAGACAAAGCAACCTCACAATGTAGTCTTAGTTACTGGATTATTACGACTCTCTCTCAGTAGAAACTTATCATCATCAACAAGCGGAGTGACATCAAAATCTATGAAGAAAGTTGAAGACGTTTAAGGTTTAGAAGCAACAATAGAAAAGAATAATTCAAAAGTCAAAATTGAAGACTCAGAAGTTATAAGAGCAAATGATATAAGTTGTTTGAATTCATGATACCAAGACATCACAAGTTGCGAAGATCCAAGTTTTAAAGTCCTTCTCTCATGGCCATGTAAATTTTTGTCTTGTAATTTTTTTGTCAAAAAAAAAAATGAAAAATGAAACATCATTACGTTCTTTTTGTTCAATAAGGCCATAGGGAAGAAGAAATTTATAACTCAAGTAAGAAATCGAAGAGAAGAGTTAATTGTCAAGGTTCTATGAGGTTCGAGAGTTTATCATCAACAGTTGAAGACCGAAGAAGACGTTATTTATACTGAGCACCGTGAGAGAGTCGAAGAAAGATGCATTTTGGTTGCTTTGTTAATCTGCTTTCAATCTGGCACAATATCTTTCTAGCACTGGCTTAACTCATCACACGTAATTAGTCCAGCTTTGTAGCAGATGTCCCTCTCATTTTTATCTCTCTCCTAATCTTATCCAGCTGTAAAGCGACGGACGCATCTTACAATGTTTATCTAGCTGTGTAGCGGATATCTCTTTATCTAGCAGTGGTGCGGATGTGTCTCCCCTTTTCTTCAGTCAGCTTTAGAGCTGACACCTTTAATTTCTCTGGCATTCTAGTTACTTGGAGATAGGTTGAGAATATGTATGTCCTCATAGCTCTTTGGATACTTGTGACCAATTAGAAGTAATGGTTTTGTGGGTACACCTCTGGTAAACCCTCCCGAGATTAACTCGGTCACTAGGGACACCTAGTGAGTTAGGATTTTATTTTTTATTAGTTTTGCTCGAGGACTAGCAAATAATAAGTTTGGGGGTATTTGATAGACGCATTTATATGTCTAATTTTTCCTCAATGCTTCGTATTGTTAGTACTCGTTTTCGTCCTTATTATGGTGTTTTGTGTGTTTGTAGGTATTTTTTTGGAAATAAATATTTTTGGAAATTTCGGCTCGAAAAGTTTCCCGGGGCACCCTTGGAGGACAAGTGTTATTCAGACTCTCACCGTTGGTTAAGGGGCACCTCAATTACTAAGGGGCACCTCAGTTGGGCACCTGCTAGTCGCACGCCCAGTTTGGTTAGGGGGATACCCTTTCTTCTTCATTTGAATTATGAAAACCGGCGGGAAAAACCAACCTTCAACTGCCGAAATTAGGGTTGCGATTTGAGCTCGTTTCAGTGAGATTAAACGGCTGAATTTGATTGGATTTGTTCATATGGGATTAACAAACGTGGTGTGATATTCAAAATCAATCCAGTTGGACCAGATAATCGGTGAGAAGGAAACAGAGTTGCGTGTTCACGGGAAAAATATTCTGGATTTGGTTTGGAAAGTTTCTGGTGAAACTCAATCGAAGTTTTAGCTTGGTTTGGGCCTGCTAACCGCAAACAGGGCTGGTAATCCTCTTAGACTCGTCAAAGTACGGTTGTATCACCGATTGGAAGAAAACAGAGCATCATATATCCCCATGAGTTATTCTCGGAATTTTCTTTATTCTTGGAAAGATTGCACGAGGTCAGAGCATGTATATCCTATTCTATGACGTGTATGAGTCTGTTAAGAGTATGTTGGATGGATACAGACGCGTGAGAAGCTGTAAAAAGGGAAGAAATCCCGTGACTGGCAGTGAAGAATATTATCGAGTAATGAAGATTATTCGGAGTTATTGGCGAGTATTTTTTATTTTGGAGAGTATATAAAGGGTGTTGAGGGTTATGAGAGGGGATGGAGAGTTAGGGGTGAGAACAGAGTATAGAAATTAGAGTTGCGGAGAGTTGCTGCTGCTGCCATTAGAGAAGAACACGAAGAACAATAGACTGCAAGTAGAAGTCGTTTTCTAGTGTCTTAAAACCGTTTCGTTTTCTTCCAGAAAAAGACTGTTGCTTCTGCGACTGTTTTGTGCTATAATTTTGTAACAGCTTCTTTGCAACATTTGTAACACCCATAGACCATTGCAAATCTCTGTTTTATCTTATTTCTTTAATAAAAACACCATTTGAGCTATGAGTTATCTTTTTGAGTGTGTTTTCACCATGTGGATCTAGAACCCATCACTGGGACGACGGAGGAAGCTGTATTTCATCCTTGGGGTAATTTAATAAATTCCTTATTTACTTTTTGCATAAATTTTAAATGATTTATGATTTCTATTCATCATTTGTTATCTTGTTAGATAGTGTATGCTTAGTCTTAGATGCTTTAGATACACTATGCTTGTAATTTACAATTGATGTTTTACGAAATCTACTTTGGCAAAGAATAGAGTTATTGATTCTTTTGCTTTGAGCTATAAATGTCTAGGATTAATTTATGAACCCCATGAACATGAAAACCAGTGCAATCCCGAGTCTCGGTCTCTCTTCATTCTGTGACAAATTTTGTATATATATTTTTCCTTATTTTCTTTATTAAATCTTAAAACAAATTCTCAACAAATCTGAGTGAACGAATCATCTTACTACAACATCATTGAAAAATACCATCAATTTTTGGCGCCGCCGACGCGGATTTGTTTATAAATTTGTTTTTAGTTTTTTTTTTATTTGTTATTTTTTACGCGTTTTGGTACTTTTGTTTGCTTTCAGATTTGGAGCTAAGCTAAAGAAAAAGAGAAGTGCTGAAAAGAAAGGTGAATCCCAAAAAGGAAAGAAAAGAGAAATCCAAAGGGAGTGAAGAAGAAGATTTTGTAAATAATTTTTATTTTATTTTTTTAGAAACTGTAATTAAATTATTTTTTTTTGTAAAGTTTTATTTTTCGAAATTTTTATTTTTGGACATTGGACATTTTTATTTATTATTTTTTTTTAAAAACCCTACGGAAGGGTACTTTTAAATAAACTGTGTGCAGAGAAGGACGGCGATTACGATATGGCCTCGGCCCCTCCGGTTCGTACATGACCTAGGAGTCGTGGCCCGAGTCGACTTCAACGGTTCATCCCCCGTCTGGAACGGGAGGTAAGAATTCTAAACACCCGTGAATCCCCTGTCAGCGGGTTTACTAGATGATTTTGTATGCTTATATGTTGAGGACCTGAAATCGGATTTAATTTTTTAGTAAAGGGCAAGGCCTGGCCAAATCAAGATAAGGACTCGGATTTCATCACCGTTTTCTTCTTTCCCGCCTTAGGAACACATAACCTACGCGAACCTAAGCCTTAAAGTTTGGACTAGAACGAGACCGATAGGGTAACGAGCTTAATAGGAAAGTCATTCGAAAAATATTGGTTACTCTTTTAAGCATACTTCGAAGTTCATGATGGTTTATGTGAGTTGAATGCGTGACTGCGCCGCCTTGTAATGCGGTGAGGCCTTGGGTATCAAAGCTCCACGCAGCTTCCCTCGCATCTATTCAACTTACTTTGACTCGGATTAATTCCAGAGGGGTTTTCTCAAATTGTAATGAATTCCCTTTCGAAGGATTAGAAGCTGGTCTAGAAACAATCTAAGTGGAGCCATCATGCTTTTTGTTTGCTAGATAAAATAGGCTTGTTGTGGTCGAGTCATCCTTCTTTGTGTTTGTTTATAATTCCCTTGCGGTTAGGATGTCGAACTGGTATTATAATAGCCAATACAATGAGTATCCGACTGAGCAGCTTAGACATTATCCTTTTTATGACCATAGTGTGAATAATGATTGGGAACGCGAAACCTTTGAAGGTTATGGTCCATACTATTTTGAGCCCAATTACTATCCACATACCCACAGGTCATACGAGCAAAACAATCCTTCTATTTCTCTAGAAGAGTCTCTCAAGAGTTTCAATGAGTTAGCACGGAAGTTATTTATGAAATATACTTATAATATTCTTCTCCCAGAAGAGTCCGTAGAGCGGTCAACTAAGATATCTCTAGAAGAGACCCTCAAACAATTTACTGAGAATACAAATAGGATTGTGGAAAAACTTGCTCAGGATAGTCTTAATTTCCAGTGTAGCTTTCCCAATACAACCCTCGAAAATAAGGATAGTTTTTATTCACATAATCAAGATGACGAGGTTATAATTGGTAACACTACTTGTTTTGATAAGGTTCGATCATTTTCATGTTATTATAGTGATGATTATGATGAGGATAATATTGATGAAGAGCATGAAATATGTAGGCATAGTGATCAGGAATTTGTTACTCCGATTGAGCTTTATAATGATAGTGTTGTTTCTAATACAAATCCAAATAATTTTAATAATTATTCACCTATTCAAAAGGATGTGGATTTGACTAGAGATACCACCGTTTTAGACGATGTAGTTCATGATCCTTTAGCCTGCAGTATGTTGGATAATCCATTATTTGATGTGCCTATCAGTGAATCGGAGGAGGTAACTATGATTAAAACCTTAGTTGATGAGCCTTTATATGAAACTTTCTCTGATAATCCTTTATATGATTGTGATGATGGTTTAGAGGAAAGAGTTTACCCTAAGAATACTGTTTTAGAATCTAGCGATTTAGAAACACTAGTCTTAGAAGATGATAAACTCGTAGAAATGAGTGAGGATGAACCCAACTTAGAAGAATCTATTGACCATTTCCAGGAATCTGATGACCTAGAAATTAGGGAAGTTGTGACTAGTCTTTCTAGAGACACAGAAAACTCTAAGTTTGGGGGTGATTATCATTCTCCGTTTGCTTTAACTCTTAGAAAGTACCCTCCTGTAGGACTTGACATTTGTGCCTCAACCATCTTACAAGATTATCTTCATACACGTTTTCCCGAACCTAATGATGTCCAGAAAGAAGCACAGTTGTTAGAAACCCATCCTCTGGTTGATGTGGTTAACCCAGGCTATGATACCAAGATTGACTTTGTTTTCCCACCAAAAACTTTTCTTCCAATTGTGGGAACTTTTGATTTTAAGATGTGTCGGTTATTAAGTTTTGAGACTAAACCTAATCACTTTAGGATATTAGGGTCGACACATTTTCTTAAGGAAGACCACCTCTTTCATTGTGGTCAGCTGTGTGAGTCAAATATAATTTACTTAGAGGATCCCCAATTATTCAGGTTGTTGTTATGTGCTTCTAAGTTCTTAGTTGAGTTTTTCCAGACTTTAATACCTGAACCGGATCTTAGCTTTAAGGAAATCCAACCGAGGAAAACCTGTTATCTAGACCCAGTTATAGAACCTGAACCTGAGCCACAACTAGATGTAGTTGTCTTAAACAAGGGTATGTTCGGTATCTTTTTGGTCTGTTGCAATTTCCTCTTCTTGTGGGTAATACTTTTTGATCCAGATGACCCACAGTTATTCCGACTACTTCTATATGATTCTATGAGGTGACTAATTCCTTCTGATGTCTGGCTGAAGACTTTAAACTTAGCACTTCTTGGGAGGTAACCCAATATTCTTGCGACACGGTAATATCCTTCCTTATCTCTTTTGCTTCAAATGGTAACAGTTTCTCCTTGTTCATGATTTTAATTTATCTTTAGAACATTGAGGACAATGTTAGATTTAAGTTTGGGGGTATGGGAGAAACATTTTAGTCTCATTTTTGAAACTTCTAGCATCACATAGTACCCGGTTAGCTAAGTTTACATACTGTTTCTCACCGAAAAGATATAAATTGGAATGCTAGAGATAACAACCTATTGAGACATTAGAGAAAAAGACATTGAGATCCTTGAAATTCAGGAGAGAACTTGTTCCTTTTAGAGGGTAACCGTGATGGACCTAACCATCCATGATGGAAAGGCGAGTAGGTCAGGAGGAAATGCTAGAAAGACAAAGCAACCTCACAATATAGTCTTAGTTACTGGATTATTACGACTCTCTCTCAGTAGAAACTTATCATCATCAACAAGCGGAGCGACATCAAAATATATGAATAAATTTGAAGACGTTTAAGGTTTAGAAGCAACAATAGAAAATAATAATTCAAAAAAAAAAATCAAAGTTGAAGACTTAGTTACAAAAAGTTATAAGAGCAAATGATATAAGTTGTTGAAGTTCATGATACCAAGACATCACAAGTTGCGAAGATCCAAGTTCTAAAGTCCTTCTATCATGGCCATTTAAATTTTTGTCTTGTTATTTTTGTGTTGAAAAAAAAAATAAAAAATAAAAAAATGAAATGAAAAAAATCATCTTTACGTTTTGTTCAATAAGGCCAAAGGGAAGTAGAAATTTATAAGTCAAGCAAGAAATCGAAGAGAAGAGTTAATTGTCAAGGTTCTATGAGGTTCGATAGTTTATCATCAACAGTTGAAGACCGAAGAAGACGTTGTTTCTACTAAGCACTATGAGAGAGTCGAAGAAAGATACATTTGGTTGCTTTGTTAGTCCGCTTTCAATCTGGCACAAGATCTTTCTAGCACTGGTTTAACTCATCACACGTAATTAGTCCAGCTGTGTAGCAGATGTCCCTCTCATCTTTATCTCTCTCCTAATCTTATCCAGTTGTAAATCAGCGGATGCATCTTACAATGTTTATCTAGCTGTGTAGCGGATATCTCTTTATCTAGCAGTGTTGCAGATGTGTCTCCCCTTTTCTTTAGTCAGCTTTAGAGCTGGCACCTTTAATTTCTATAGCATTCTAGTTACTTGGAGATAGGTTGAGAATATGTCTGTCCTCATAGCTCTTCGGATACTTGTGACCAATTAGAAGGAATGGTTTTGTAGGTACACCTCTGGTAAACCCTCCCGAGATTAACTCGGTCACTAGGGACACCTAGTGAGTTAAGATTTTATTTTTTATTAGTTTTGCTCGAGGACTAGCAAATAATAAGTTTGGGGGTATTTTATAGACGCATTTATATGTCTAATTTGTCCTCAATGTTTCGTATTGTTAGTACTCGTTTTCGTCCTTATTATGGTGTTTTGTGTGTTTGTAGGTATTTTTTTGGAAATAAATATTTTTGGAAATTTCGGCTCGAAAAGTTTCCCGGGGCACCCTTGGAGGACAAGTGTTATTCAGACTCTCACCGTTGGTTAAGGGGCACCTCAATTACTAAGGGGCACCTCAGTTGGGCACCTGCTAGTCGCACGCCCAGTTTGGTTAGGGGGATACCCTTTCTTCTTCATTTGAATTATGAAAACCGGCGGGAAAAACCAACCTTCAACTGCCGAAATTAGGGTTGCGATTTGAGCTCGTTTCAGTGAGATTAAACGGCTGAATTTGATTGGATTTGTTCATATGGGATTAACAAACGTGGTGTGATATTCAAAATCAATCCAGTTGGACCAGATAATCGGTGAGAAGGAAACAGAGTTGCGTGTTCACGGGAAAAATATTCTGGATTTGGTTTGGAAAGTTTCTGGTGAAACTCAATCGAAGTTTTAGCTTGGTTTGGGCCTGCTAACCGCAAACAGGGATGGTAATCCTCTTAGACTCGTCAAAGTACGGTTGTATCACCGATTGGAAGAAAACAGAGCATCATATATCCCCATGAGTTATTCTCGGGATTTTCTTTATTCTTGGAAAGATTGCACGAGGTCAGAGCATGTATATCCTATTCTATGACGTGTATGAGTCTGTTAAGAGTATGTTGGATGGATACAGACGCGTGAGAAGCTATAAAAAGGGAAGAAATCCCGTGACTGGCAGTGAAGAATATTATCGAGTAATGAAGATTATTCGGAGTTATTGGTGAGTATTTTTGATTTTGGAGAGTATATAAAGGGTGCTGAGGGTTATGAGAGGGGATGGAGAGTTAGGGGTGAGAACAGAGTATAGAAATTAGAGTTGCAGAGAGTTGCTGCTGCTGCCATTAGAGAAGAACACGAAGAACAATAGACTGCAAGTAGCAGTCGTTTTCTAGTGTCTTAAAACCGTTTTGTTTTCTTCCAGAAAAAGACTGTTGCTTCTGCGACTGTTTTGTGCTATAATTTTGTAATAGCTTCTTTGCAACATTTGTAACACCCGTAGACCATTGCAAATCTCTGTTTTATCTTATTTCTCCAATAAAACACCATTTGAGCTATGAGTTATGTTTTTGAGTGTGTTTTCACCATGTGGAGCTAGAACCCATCACTGGGACGACGGAGGAAGCTGTATTTCATCCTTGGGGTAATTTAATAAATTCCTTATTTACTTTTTGCATAAATTTTAAATGATTTATGATTTCTATTCATCATTTGTTATCTTGTTAGATAGTGTATGCTTAGTCTTAGATACTTTAGATACACTATGCTTGTAATTTACAATTGATGTTTTACGAAATCTACTTTGGCAAAGAATAGAGTTATTGTTTCTTTTGCTTTGAGCTATAAATGTCTAGGATTAATTTATGAACCCCATGAACATGAAAACCAGTGCAATCCCGAGTCTCGGTCTCTCTTCATTCTGTGACAAATTTTGTATATATATTTTTCCTTATTTTCTTTATTAAATCTTAAAACAAATTCTCAACAAATCTGAGTGAACGAATCATCTTACTACAACATCATTGAAAAATACCATCAGGAGGTTTGCTAGGACCCATTCTTCTTTGGGTTTGAAGAATTGAATGAATTTAGTTCAGAGGATGAAACCTAATAATGGAGTTTAGTGGTTTTGGAAGTTCTTTTGGAATAACCGAGAAGTAAAAACAAAGAAATAGAAAGATGGAACCGTTTCCATTCTATAACTGTCAATTTAATGGAATATTGGAGTTTGTAACCGTCACATAAATGGAATGAGGGAGTTTGTAACGGTTACAATGGGGGATAATTGGTGCAACAGTTACAATGGAGAAGAATAAGGAGTTAATGACGTCGTCCAAAGTTAAAGGTAACAAACCTTCATAATTCCGGCATTTCCTAATTTTCATACTCTATGCTGGTAGTCTGACGGATTTAACTGAATTTATGTATACTGTGCCGGCGTTGTTTCATTATTAACAATCTATGTTGGTAGTGATTCTTGATTCATTATTAACGCACCACCAAAAGAAGTATCAACCAAAGGTTTAAGTAAGCAAACTGACCCAAATTGGCCTTCATATTAATACTAAGGAAATAAACTTAAAAACATTAAACACATAAAATGAAAGGTCTTAAGCCAATTGCAACAAATATCATTTGTTGTAACGAGATTCAACAAACAAAGCAGCTTCGAAATGCCTAAAAGGCTATTTTTTCCACTTGGTATATCCGTCCTGAGCTTGATACGTATTCCCTCTGAATCTTGCGAGAAACTCGTTGTATTTGCAACATAATTTTATGAGGGAAATTGTTCGATTATCTACAAACACATCCCCGTAATCCATTTTGCGTTTCTTGCACTTACCGTCCACAAACTTCGGCATATAAGGACCATCCTCAACAAGACCCCAAAAAAGGTTTGAAGGGAGGTGATCTTCCGGGAGATCCGATACTATTTAGTAATTTTTAGGCTTCGTTTGGTAATGTTGCGGCTTTTGTGGAAGCGCTTTTCTGCTGTGATGTGTTGTGTAAAGAAAGCAGTTAAGTGTTTCATAAACTAGATACTAAAAGCCAAAGTTGATTAAAAAAATGACCAAATTTTGTTTGGGAAAATAGAGGTTCACTCATTGTAGTTGTAGCAAATGACAAAAACAGACATAACCTACTAATATAGTTTTAAATTATTTAATGAGATTTAAACATAATTAGATATTTTTATATATATTTTGAGTAATTAATTTCTACTGTAGATAATTTGGGTTAAAAAAATATACTAAAATCAAATATTTATTAAATATTGGCTCTTATTATTTATTTTGTTCATTAAAATGGTATATAAAAAATAATTTGAAAGTGAAAAATAATAACCTTTGAAGAATGTGACACAGATTTAAAATGACAATCTTTAAAGAATATGATATGGAGAAAAAGAATTGATTATCAAAGATTTAAGGGCAATTTTGGTCATTTATATAATATAATAGGGATATAAAAGAAAAATCATGCATTAAAATAAGGTGGGACCAAATCTTATGCTTTTAGAGCTTTTAAAAGCTCCTCTCATCCGACTTTTAAAAATTGAAGAATTTTGGAAGTGCTTTGGATTAAAAGCATTTTGAAAATATTTTACCAAACACTAATATGAAATATAATTACTATATATATTTTTTGAAAGTGTTTTTTTAAAAATAAAAGCATTACCAAACCCAACCTTATTCCATTGGGCTTCTTCCTCAACATCCGCTTCTATCTTCTCTTGTTTTACACGTTCGTATATCTCTTTATTTTCTTTGCGACATTTAGCTTCTATTGCTGCCTCTTTTTCTTCTCTTTTCCTTTTGAGTATCTCTTCTTCCATTACGGCAATTGACTTGGTGGTTTCTTCCTTCCTTCTAAGTTTTTCTTTTATAAGTGCAATATAGTTGGTGGTGATTGATGATTGATTTCCTATCGGAGTGGTTAATTTGTTCTTCTTAAGCTTTTCTTTTTCCATAGCAAGGATGAAATCGTTAGTTGGTGATGGATTTTCCATTGGAGATATGTGTTGGAGCTAAAAAGAATTTTTCTTTTCTGGTTTGAGGTAACAAGTCCAATGGGTCACACAATTATAATAAATAGATGAGGATCCAACGGCTTTTTTTTTTGGAAATTGTGTAGCCGGCATGGTTGTTTATATCCGGAATAGAGAATATGACCGTTATACTGACATGGAATTTTCATTTTTCAAATTGTTTAATGCCGGCGTAAAATGAAAATTTTCGGCAATGCCGGAACTACAAAGCCGGCATGAAATAGTATAAGAAATCCATGCCGGTATTATGTTGTTTTTACACAGGAACATAAAGTCATAGAGAGATTTCGAAGAAAGATATTATGCTGGAATTTTAATTTTTTTCACATCTATTTCTTGTCGACGGAAAAACGGATGCACTTAGCACGTGCATCAAGCCTTTGAACCCTTAGGTGATCCTAGTGGACGAGTTATAGTCTCGTGAGGGTTTACATAGAGGTTTACCCACAAAACCTAACCAAAAACTAACAAACCTATCGATCTTGTTACGAAGAATCTGTCTCTGATTCACCCAGCTGGTGGTACTCCGTAACTTTGGTTACTATGTGGTGTACGTTTTCATCAAATGTGAATGCTTCCCCCTTTTCCACCAAGTATCGCACTTTGACGGCTTCGTGCTTCAAAAACAACACAAGGAGGTTTCTTGTTAAGAAAATAGATTGAAGAAATTTTTTTGGAATGTTTCGAATAAACAATTAAGACACTTACAAGTTGTTGAGGGGTTAGGCTATTATGGATACCATGCTCGATCCGGTGTTTGATTTTTAGATACTCAACCATCGAATCTAGGATGATGTCGTGTCGTTGCTCGATTTGTTGAGCAGTTCTTCCTTTCGGGTTCCCATAATCGTGAGTAAATTGGTTAAAAATCGTCAACCACATTGAACCCCGCGGACCGTTATCTATAGTTGAAGGACGAGTTGCGGCGTACCATGCTTGGGTGATTGCTAGATCTTCTTCGAAGTCAAACGATGCCATTTGTTGTATGTGGATGAGTAGGTTAGGGTTTAGGGTTTCAAAACTTAGCTACTAAGTTTGTTAAGATATAGACAACCCACGGTTTTGGGCCATTTGGGGTATAATATGAGATCCACATATATAGAGAACCACTTCAACGGTCTTCATTTTTGAAATTCTCAATACCGGCACTATCGACAAGCTATATTGAGCGCCAGAAAAGGTATCGGTTTTGATGTTGTATAAACCATCTATGACGGTACACTAACAATTTCATACAGCAACATTGGCCAATCTACAGATAATGCCGGCGTTGTTTATTTATATAAAATACCACTCCGGTAACAATCCCGGCATAGGTATTGTGCACACGTTCATGCCGGAATAAGTGGAATTAAAAAAAAACGGCTAGTTTTTTTGAAGAAATATGACCGTTGGAGTTTCATTCTATATAATACACCACCATTACATGGTAAAAAAATACTTAAGCACTAACCAAATAACAAAAATCCTTCTCTTAAGAACGCAAGAGTGAGAAAATTGATCAAGCAATCACGGTTCAATTTTCACAAGCGATGGCCGATTCATCAACAAGCTCTTTAAACAAACTACCATCAAGCTCTACCTGCAAAGTAAGTACACTCGCCATTACTAATATTCTCTTACGGAGTCACCATTACTATCGAGAGTTAAAATCTTCTTTACTAGAACGTATCACTAATTAAATTTTCTCTTACAGAGTCATCATTGCAGCTGTCAAATTTGCAGGTCTCCTACTCATTTAGCCATGGATTATCCATTTATTTATTCCCAGTGTAGGAAATGTGATGGGACACGCCGGTTTTGGATTGCAAAAACTGATGATGCTGAAAATGGAAGAATGTTTCTAAGGTGTTTGAATTACCCAAAGTGCGATGAGTTTCAATGGTTTGACAAAGTTGTTGCACTAGCAGATACAAGAGAAAACCACAAGGGCCAATGCAAGCCTATTGATAGGTGTGATGGGTGTTATATGAAGGGAAAGGAAAATGTTGAAAGAGAAGATGAACCAATGAAGATGGTCCTTGACACCGAGATTCCAGACGATGTCTTCGAAGATATTCGCGAAAGGCTCAAAGGTTCCGCAATTGTTGAAAAGGGATGGGTTACTAAATAGGAGATCATCTTAAACCAAAAGTGCTCCATTACCATGTTTTAGTATGTTTTAATTTCAAGTTTGAAATCTAATGTAATAGATTATCTAGGAAAGAAATAAATGGAGCATTGTAACCTAACAGTACCGCCATAGTATAGTTATCAAATACAATGCCGGAATTCTGCAAAACTATGCAAGAGTAAGAAAATAGGAATTCCGGCACATATTTAATAAATCTGTTAATGCCGGAAATACCCATAATGTACACAGAAACTTGGTTATTTTCGTCGATTGTGCCCGACATAGTTTAAGAGAAAATATTTTGTGCCGGTTCAAATGACTGTTGATGGTGGATTTTCGACAAGGGTCAAAATCGTAAAATCATGATACTGCATGTTTCTGACCCGGCTTCAGGAACGCATGTGACGATTCATATTTTACGATTCGTGAACCGTTTTCACGATCTATGATCAAGTACCTCTCAGAGCCACGATGAATATGATTCTCGAAAGGCCTCCCACTTGCTGAGCGTTTAATGCTGTGCATTTCATCGTGCCCCTCTATGTAGAATAAAGATTGGGCGGTCCTCCATACATAATTGTTTGTTGAGAGGGAAGAACGCCTTCAGGACGTCGGTGACACTTGTTGTTCCCTGACTACATAGAGGTACCTGCCTCTACATAGAAGAACGATTAGGCGGTTCTCCGTAAGATTGAGAGCAATAACACTTTCAGGACTTCGGCAACACTCGCTGTTTTCTGACTATGCACCTTTCAGAACGGGTATGACGCTTTAACTGGCTAATATCCCTTCTGATAGATTAATTTTACCGTGACATTCATCACTGAATTCCTAGAAGATAATCTATTTTATCTCATTACTCTGATTTCATGATCGAATCCATGACTGATCTCATGGAATGGTAATGGATAATCTTATTACTCCGATTTCATGATCGAATCCACGGATGATTTCATGGAATGGTAATAATCTTCTTACTCCGATTCTGTGGTCGAATCCACGATCCCATGGAATGGTAATGCTCGTTTTATTATTCGAATTCATGGTCGAATCCACGGCTGATCCTATGGATTGATAATAAACAACTACTCACTTTTATTAATCAGTTTCATGAATCATTCTCCACTGAATTTCATAAATTAGTAATAAATACTCAACAATCGGGCATCTGGACTACCACTGAGTAAGCCCCATAAAATGGTGTAAGTGTACTCGACAATGATGCACGAACGAGCACCCAAATGCGCGAACGAGCATCCAAAAATATGGACAAACGAGGAATCCCGCACAAAACAGGAGAGAGAGAATAATAACATTAAAATAATGGAGAAGCGCCCATGGGCCGGGCCCACCGGCCGGCCGACCATGCCTTAGCCGTGGCCGGTCCCATACTTCCTCCATTATTTTTCCTTTTTTTATTTTATTTTGATGAACTCATGAAGACTCCTCCATTCCAACAACTTTCCTTGTTTGAGCAAAACTCATGGTTTCTCCATATTTTCATGGTTCCTCCATATTTTCATGGTTTCTCCATATTTTCGTGGTTTCATGAAAAATAATAATATAAAATAGGAAAAGGTGTCGCGGGACCGGGAACCTTAGCCGGCCGGCCATGGCCGGTCCCACACCTTGCAATCCCTAATCTTTCATAAATTTTTATTTCTCTCATCTCATGAAACTCCCAAATCATGATTTCTCTATATTTTCTCAAATATTGCGCAAACCATGAAAAGGCCAAAAGTCAACATGGTCACATGACCGACTAGGCTACTCACAAAAATATATTAAAATATTATTACTTTAATATTCACGAAATTTTAATCAAGGGGCAAGGTTCTACTTGCTCATTCGAGCAAAATCGAGAATTTCAGTCAAAGATCGAACTTTACTGAAAATCCAAGATATTGCTCAAACGCACATCAAAAAATGCCAAAACTCTCAGGACTGAGACACGGGCTAGAGCTGGCAAACCAGCCAAAACCCGCGGATAAATCCGACCCGGCCCGTGAAAACCCGTACCCGGCTTGGCTGGTTGTATTAACAAGCCGGGTTAGGGTTGGAGAAACGCCGGCTTGTGTAAGAACAGATAAACCCGGCCCGTCCCGTAAATCCGCGGATATAACCCGTATACCCGCAATCCATTTATGCCGCGTGTCCCTATCAGTTTTTATACGTGTCTGAGTCTGAGGCTCTGAGCATAAATAAAACATAAAAGAAAAAGACCATAGCAGCGTTATCTTCTCTGAATCTCTGCTTGATTTCTTTCTTCTTCTCCGTCCGCAGTGGCAATCACCTGACCGAACTCCTGGGTAAGTGACTAAATGTGATTTCTAATTGATTTTAATCTTCAAAACAACGAGTCTTCTTCTCCATCTTAACTTCTGCAAATAGTGATTCGATTAGTTTGAGTTTTTTCAGATTTTCGAATTGGGGTTTTGTTAATAATCTCTGCTAATTCTTCATCTTGTTGTGGAAGATTCATAGTTGAGGACAGGTAATCTTCTAATCCTATCTTCTTTAGTTCTTCTGTGTACTGTGTTTATGTAATTCATGTCATGTCTGATAATTTCTCTAGATTGGTTATGTTTCAAACTTTCACTGCTCAATCAATGACCAAAGTTGATGATTGAGTCATTTTGCAAGTCAATTGCTGATGTTAGTCCATGAACCATGATAGTAGACAGTAGTAACAATTTGAAGAATCAGTTGTTCTTGCTGCCAAGATGAGATTACGTCTTCAATATCTTGTCCTTGGACCACAACATGCAAGTTCAAACGAAAGAGTTCAAGGCTTTTCTGCTTTACTTGTGGATATGAATCATATGATTGTATCATAGACTCAACTCGTCAATGATCTTAAAGATCTGTTTTCATTATAAAGGGGGTAAACTTATTTCTTGTCATTATATCGTATTAACAGACATAGAGAGTCTCCTAGGTGAACTGATGGGGACCTTTTGAGCTGAAAGAATCATTTGTGCTGTGCAATTGAAGCCTTATAGTGATCCATATTATTTGAGCACACCTGAAAAATATATATAGATGCGCTCGTTTGAGCCCCAGTTTTATATTTTATGAATCGAGATTCATACTGTCTTTAATTTTCTTTGGCATCTCACAAAAGTGAAACTAGCCATTGTTGTTTACAAAAACTTTACTCTGCCTTCACCTTTTCTTTTCTGTTGTAGTATCCAAGGAGTTTCGTTAGACTTTATGAACTTATCTATATTACCAGCACTTTCTGACTCTGATTTTTAAATGGCACTTATGATTTATGGTCTTCAGCAAGTCATTTTGCAAGTCAATTGCTGATGTTAGTCCATGAACCATGATAGTAGACAGTAGTAACAATCTGATGGATTTTGTTTTCTTTTCTTGTCCAAGTTATTTTCCTTTATTGGTTTGAATTATGTGAGTGTTTTGTTATTTAACCATGATAGTAACTAGTAAGTAATGTACTGATTTTTATGTCTTTGACATATTCTTTGTGGCTCCATCCAGATTCCAGGATGTCAAGTGTACAAGAACAAACTCATTATAACGATGTTATGAGTAGTGACGGTGAGGATGATGATATTGAGATGGTAGATCCTTTGGATGGCTCTACAACTGTTGATTGTGCACCTGCACCAGTTTCAGGTGAAAAGGAACATAAACTTAGATCTGATGTTTGGGAATATTTTGATCTCATTAAATATAAAGATGGATCAAAGAAGGGAGTGTGCAAGGCTTGTAAAGTGGGATATAAATATGATAGCCAGAAAGGTGGAACCTCATCTATGAAAAGGTATAAGTGCCGTGAGCGTCATTCTCAGGATATAGGGCAAATGATTTTATCTGCAAAGAATGGCCAGTTGCCTCATCTATGAAAAGGCATAGGTGCGACACCGAGTCACTGACTGTTGAATCTGTAATCTGTTGATTGAATTGAATGGAAATGTCAAATGAATTAGATGAATGTTAGGTTGCAGAGGAGTTTTTGATGGCCTGAATGTGGTCGGAAATAATCCAGAAATCAGAGGAAACTAAGCAGAAACCAGCTAACCCGTGAACCCGCAGGTTTATCCCGTTACGGGTGCGGGTTGATGAAATGACCACCCGTGAAGAATATCAACCCGCGGGTTTTGACCCGTGTTAACCCGAACCCGTGTAACCCGTAACAATCCAGCCCCGGCCCGCCGTTTGCCAACTCTAACACGGGCATTATGGTGACACGAGCATGCTCCCTTGACCGAACAAGGGAGGCTCTAAGGCTTGCAACGATCCGGTCCCACACGTTTTCATGATTTTGACCTAATTTGCGCAATTGCTCATATTGGGTCCAAACTCTTCCCAACCAACTTGGAGTTTGCTCGAACGCCCACCAGCTGTCCCACGACCACCAAGGGACGGTCTCATGCCATCTTGGTCGGTCCCTCACTTTTCCATAATTAGGTTTTACCACATAATGCTCAATCGAGCACTATTTCAATAAATGATGAAACCAACATTTAATCGTCATTCCTTCATCAACCGGTCAACTCAGGACCCTGGTGTACAATCACTCGAGAAATTGGGCATCACATGGACGTCTGTAGTCCCATGTGGTCGGTCCCTCCTTCGCTCATGACCTATTTTCAGCAATTCGTCAATTAATGAGCAATTGATCAAAAATTAGAGTTTCGAACAAACGCTTAACAAATCATCATTCTGAATAAGTTCAAACACTAAATAAATTTATGTTGATCCAGAAAATAATACACGGATTAATTATATAATATTCGGTAATCTACCAATATTTTAATTAATATTTTATTGGATCACGTCACCAATAAATAAATAATTCGTCGAATTGAGCAATACTTGCTCAGTTTCTCGGATATTGATCCACTATCAATATTCAGTAATTTATCAGTAATTCGTCGAATTGAGTATTACTTGCTCAATTTCTCGAATATTGATCCAACTATTAATATTCAGTAATTCGTCGAATTGCGCGATACTTGCTCAATTGCTCGAATATTGATCCAAATATCGATATTCAGTAATTTATCAGTAATTCGTCGAATTGAGCAATACTTGCTCAATTGCTCGAATATTGATCCGACTATCAATATTCAGTAATTTTTCGAGCAATACTTGCTCAATTGCCCAACTATCAATATTCAGTAATTTGCAATACTTGCTCAATTTCTCGAATATTGATCCAACCATCGATATCCAGTAATTCGTCGAGCAATACTTGCTCAGTTACTCGAATGTTCTACTGAGAAATTCGTCATTCATGCTCCATTCAACAAAACCTAGACTCATTGTCTAATCAGTCAACGTGACTAATCAAATACACGTCTGTCATACAGACTCCACGATTCGTGAGACATCAATCACGTTACATGGGGGATATCAATTAGGGTTTTGGTCTGGCGGCCTACGGCACGTGGTTTCATCCACGATGAGAATGTGAGTAAGTCGTGCAACGGTTGAAGTAGTTAGCAAAGTAGTGGGTGGACGGTTAACCAAGTCTCCGCACGACCTGGAACTGGTTTCACCATGATTCTTCCACTTTCCCACTCTTTCACTCAAGAAACCGTCACACTTACAGGGATCGAGGTGTTCATCATTCTTGCAATATAAATAAGTCCAAATCGAGGACAATCGATGATGGATCATCATTCGTCAACAACTCGATTAAAACTTATTCACAGAACTCAACTTCAGCAGTTCATTAATTTGCAGAAACCTTCAACACATCCACAATCCTTGATCATCATTGATCCCACACAATTCTCAACTTTCCTCCTACAGATCAACCCATCTCCCTCTTTGTGACCAAATTGACTCTGGAATGATCATTGAATTGGTTTAGGACAGAGTCCTGCAGATTGATCTCTCGAATCTAAGCACTCCCTTTGCAGTGCATCTGTGTGAGGTTGAACAATTTGTTCGGTTGAGGAGTCTCGACAACACGCTCGTCTCTTCAATTTCCTGAAAAACCAGCAAACCGTTTTTCCCCATCCACAGATTGGCGACCACAGTGGGAGATTAATCTCTCGGTTGCAATCCCATAATTTCACAAGAATGGATGGTCTTAGGTCTGGGTTAGTTACAAATGCAAACGACGCTAGCACTAGCAACAATAACAATGATGGCATTCCAGAAACTGTTCCTGCTTCCAACAATGGTGGTGACACTACTCCACCTTAAAGCAATGTCGAAAATCATCCTCTCTTCGGGCGGCATCCTGAGGAATTCATAGAAAATCCACCCACCATCTTTGATCTCATGAAGGTCCAGGAAGTTCTCGCCAAGAATCAAACTGATATGGCTACTACTCAGAAAGAGTTGTGCAACTATCTCAAAACTCTCACTGACAAGATGTCAGAGAAAGCTCAGAAGAAAGGAAAATCAATCTCCCACTGTGGTCGCCAATTATTTATGGGTGAAAACTGATTCTGCTGTTTTTGGGTAATTTGGGGTGTGTTGATGAGAAACGAGTTCAAACCCTAAACAAATGCGTTGCACGTGAATGCTTTTAGGTTCGAGAAATCAATCTGTAGGACTCTGGCCTAAACCAAGAAATGGTCGTTCCATATTCAATTCGGTCACAAGGTGAAGGAGAAGGGTTGATCTTAGGGAGGGAAGCGGAGAAGGTGTTTGAGATCTGAGTGTTGAATTATGAAGGTGTGGCTGTTTATGACTCGTGTATAGAAAATGGTTTCTGGCAACTTGTGTTGATAACACTTGTGTTGTTCGTTTGAATAGGTTGAAAACCTATTTATACAAGTCATTGAGCGCACCCTGATCTCTTAGGAAGTGGAGGAAGTTAAGCAGTGGAGAAGTGGGTTTGTGCGGAAGGTGGTGATCATGTTTCCGTTATGAGGGAGGACTGATCACACGCTCACCCACTACTCTCATTACTGTTAACCGTCCGTATTTCCTGACACTTTCTCGTAATGGGCGTGTTGCACGCCTGATAGACGCATTTATGTGTCTATTTTGATCTCAATTACATGTATCGTTA
Source organism: Papaver somniferum (assembly GCF_003573695.1). Lineage (NCBI taxonomy): Eukaryota > Viridiplantae > Streptophyta > Magnoliopsida > Ranunculales > Papaveraceae > Papaver > Papaver somniferum. Next base: position 31,832,897 of record NC_039362.1, on the reverse strand, counting down.
GTGTTCGATTTTGTACTTATTTGGATATTTATGTGTTTGTAGGTGTTTTTGGAGAAATAAGCTTTTTTTGGAAAAATCGGCTCGAAAAGTTGCGCGGGGCACCTCAGAGGGCAGTTGTTAAACGGACCCCAGATTTGTCTAAGGAGCACCCAGGATATGTATAACCCAAACTTGTCCGCAACACCCACTTTTGTCCATAGCACCCAAGTCAGATGATAAAGGCACCCCTACTCTGGATTAGGGGCAACCATCTTCATTATTTGAATTCTGGTTTTTGGAGGGAAAATTATCTATCATACATGCAGATTTAGGGTTGAGGTTTTAATCGCGTTTGAGGAGATTCAATGGCTGAAACTTATGGAAAGCATCTGTTAGAGCAAAACAGGGATACTAGGAGTGATTTCGTCGATTGAAAGTGGCTAGAAATCGAGTTAGAAGGAAACAGAGGTGTGAACTTTTCACGGGTATTTCAGGCGAGAGCTGGTGAATTTGTTGCCGGATTCAATGGATGTCGTGGATTGGATATGTCTTCCTAGGCCCAAACAGGGTTGGTAATCACTTCAGATTCGGCAAATCAGGGTTTAATTCGTGGGTCAAGCAAAACAGGGGAGTGAGTTTGCACGGGTCTCTGCATGATTTATTTGTGGAATTCCAGAGAGATTAAAGGCGAGATATTCTCTCCAAAGATACTTATCTAAGGAAGAGTTTGGGATGGGTTGTACGGTTCAGAAACGTGTAAATAAGTCGGCAGAGAGATTATTTCCGTGACTTGCACGGAAAGGAAGAGAAGAATTTTAATCGGGATTTTTAGGTTTCCGAGGGATATAAAAGGCGTTTTCGAGTCCCAGAGGGATGAAAGTTTTGGAAAAGTTAGGGGAAGTTTAGAACACCATAGAGATCAACAGGAGGAGTTGCAGGAAATCGAGTTCTGCTGGTGTAGAAGGAAGAACACGAAGAACATTAGACTCCTCAGGACAGTCTTTTATTCTACAACATACGCCTTCTATCGTTTCCTGTAACAGTTTATTGCAACAGTTCTCTGTAACAGTCAGTTTGTAACGTCCATAAACCGTTGCAAACTGTCTGCTTAACTAGTTTTCTCTTGTTTTTCACCCTTTTGATCTATGAAAACCTGTTTTGAGTATGTGAATAATATGAGGAGCTAAACCCATTAGCCGAGGCGACGGAGGAAACCATTATTCCATGAAAAGTGGTATATTTCTATTTTAATTAATTCTTGCAATTTCTTTTATGATTATTTGAATGGAACTAATATTGGAAAATTGATTTTTATTGAATGATTGTGATCCATTTTGATGGAGCATGCTTAGTTTAAGACTTTTGATGTTTCATGCTTGATGTATACAATTGTTACTTCAAAAATCTACTAGAGGCAATATATTAGAATCACTTTAAACGCAAAGGATTGCATGAATATTGATTAGATTAAATCACTTAATTGGTCAATGGTGGAATCATGAGTCTCGGTGCTTTTTATAATCTTGATAACAACTTCATCTTGAGTTTTTATTTTAATTCAAGTCTAAAACAAATCTTCACAAGTCTGAGTGAACGACAACTTTACTACCACTTTCTACAACAACATAAAAACCACATCAATTTTTGGCGCTGCCTACGCGGATTTGTGTTTAGGTTAGGGTTTTATATTTATTTTAGGTTTTTTTTTTTTGTTTTTAGTCTTATTCTTCTTGTTCTGTTTTACGTTTTTGGATATTTGTCTGCTAATTGCAGGTTTTGAATCAAAAAGAAATTGGAGACTAAAGACCTTGGGGATTGAAACAAGAGACAAAGCAAAAAGAACTGAAAAGAAGACAATTTTATTTTTGTTTAATTTTTAGGATTTTTTTTATTTTTTCCTTTTTTAGAAAAAAATTGTATTAGGGTTTATTTTTAATTTTTGTAATTTTTCTTTTCTTTTTGGACACTTTGGACTTTAAACTTTGGGACATTATTTTAAACCCTACGGAAGGGTAGTTTAAATATAAACTGTGTGCAGAGAAAGACGGCGATTACGATATCGCCTCGGCCCCTCGGGTTCGTACATGACATAGGAGTCGTGGCCCGAGTCGACTACAACCGATTCATCCCCCGTCTGGAACGGGAGGTAAGATTCTAAACACCCGCGAATCACCTGTCAGCGGGTTTACTGTATTTCTTCGGTTGCATATATGCTGAGGACTTGAAAACGGCTGCTTTAATTTCCTAGTAAAGGGCATGGACTGGCCATATAAGATAATGGTTCGGATTTCATCACCGTTTTCTTCTTTGCCGCCTTAGGAAAACGAAACCAAACGCGAACCTAAGCCTAAAATTTTGACTAGAACGAGACCTATAGGGTAACGATCTTAATAGGAAAGTCGTTCGAAAAATATTGGTTACTCTTTTGAGCATACTTCTAAGTTCATGATGGTTTCTGTAAGTTGAATGCGTGACTGCGCCGCCTTGTAATACTCGTGAGGCATTGGGTATCAAAGCTCCACCGAGCTTCCCTCGCCTCTATTCAACTTACTTTGACTCGGATTGATTCCAGAGGGGTTTGCTCAGATTGTAACGAGTTCCTTTCCGAAAGAATAGAAGATGGTCTAGAAACAATCTAAGTGGAGCCATCATGCTTTTTGTTTGCTAGAAATCAATAGGTTTGATTTGGTTGAGTCAGCCTTGTTTTGTGATTGCATAGAATTCCCCATCTTATTCTTTTGCATGCCTGAACGTTAAAGAGACGCCCTAGGTAGATTTGTTAAAGAGAAACCTATAGTTCTAAGCGTCTCAATTACCTCAATTTAGAAAACCCGATTCTTGAAGATTCCGTTTTTGAACGTCCGTTTGAGGAGAAAATCCCTGATATTCCAATAGTGCCAGAAATGGCAACTTTGAAAGCTTTGTTGAATCCTACTAGGACTACTCGTCCCTCGTGTATCAGGTTATCTGAAACTGAAGCAAATTATGAACTTAAGCCTGCAACCTTACAGTTGCTCCCAATATTTTTAGGGAAAGAAAATGAAAACCCCTATTTCCATGTTAGGGACTTTGAGGAAATTTGTAGTACCCTAAAAATTAGAAACCTTGATGATGATGCTTTGAAACTCAGGTTATTCCCCTTTTCCTTGAAAGATAAAGCAAAATCGTGGCTATATAGTTTGGCTTCCGGATCAATTAAAACATATGAACAACTTACATCTGCCTTTTTGAACAAGTTTTTCCCTAGGCACAAAACATCGTCCATTAGGACGCAAATCTGCACATTTTCTCAACAGGAGGGTGATAGATGCATTTATGTGTCTAATTTGTCCTCAATGTTTCGTATTGTTAGTACTCGTTTTCGTCCTTATTATGGTGTTTTGTGTGTTTGTAGGTATTTTTTGGAAATAAATATTTTTGGAAATTTCGACTCGAAAAGTTGATCGGGGCACCCTTGGAGGGCACGTGTTATTCGGACTCTCACAGTTGGTTAAGGGGCACCTCAATTACTAAGGGGCACCTTATTTGCTATTCGCACCCCATCTGTTGGATAACGGACAACCCTTTCTTCTCCATCTTTTGAAAATTGAAATTGGCGGGAAAATAGTCACAGTTGATGCCAGAATTTTCGATCGAATTTCGGACGTGATTTAGTGAGATTCAATCCCTGAAACTTAGTGGGTAGTCGCGATATGTCATCACAAAGCTGGTATGGGTGTTTGTTTCGATCGAATTTGGCTGGATAACTCGCAAGAAGAAAACAGGGAAAGCCACGTATGGGAAAGATACTCAGGATTTTTGTGCCATGTTGAGGAGATTTCGTGAGGATATTGCATGTATAACTGCTACTGGTATTAGGTAGAAACGTGTTGGAGCAATTCCGTGTACAACATGCGCATGAGAAAGCAAATCAGGGAAGAAAATATTCCCGAGAATATTTTTCTTCACTGCCGAGTAATGGAGGATTATATGAAGTTATTGCGTGATATTTTGAGGCTGTTGGGTTATAAATAGTTTCTGGGATAGCAGAGATGGATGACGGAGAGTTTCGGAGGTTTTAGAACACCACAGAGCTTAAACACCAAAGTTGCAGAGCTGCCATTTTCTGAAGAACACGAAGAACAGACTTACCAGGACAGTCGTTTTCCAACAGTGACAACGACACTTAGCCGTGGGTCGTACATTAGAGGCAGACTTATTTGCTACAGCGTTTGCGACACAGAGGCGTGGGTCTTAGAGAAACAGTAACACATATAACTGTTACAAACCCGGTTTTCATTATATTTCTCCCTTTTCATCATTTGTAAACCATTTTTCAGCAATAATAATGAATTTCGAGCGTGTTTCCAACATGATGATGTGCTAATTCTCTCACAACCAAGGCAATGAGGAAGCTATTTACGCATGAATAATTTGGTAGCTATTACATTTTCTCTAATATTTAATTATAATTCACTCAATCACTGCTTTTGCAGAGTTTTAAATTGTTTGCGTAATTTTCCTAATCAGTTGTGATTCAATTAGATAGGTTATGCTTTGTTTAGATAATCTATGCTTAAGGGATACAATTGATGTTTGAGAATTTGCTTGATTATTAGTGAATTAAGATATAAAGGACTTAAAAGATAATTAGAGTTTTGGATTATTTACCATCATTAATTCATGTGTAATAGTGGAATCAGTGTCTTGGTTATTTTCTCATATCTTGAAGTCAATTTTGTAATAAGTTTTGTTTGTTTTTAAATTTTTATTAAGTCTAAAATTCATTGCCTTCACAAGTCTTAAAACAACCCTTTTATCACTATCTACAACAACTTTGAAAACACATCAAATTTTTGGCGCCGCTAACGCGGGATTTTCTTTAGGCTAGAGTTTTTTGATTTTTTTTAGGTTTTTATTTGTTTTTATTTTATTTGTTCTTCTTTACGTTTTTGGGTTTTTGTCTTTTCCTTACAGATTTTGGAATTGGGAGCGAAATTTTGCCAAAGCTTTGGTGAATACTTAAAGACTTGGAGTAAAAGACAAAGCGAAAGGAGCGAAAGAAGAATTTTTTTTTATTATTAAAAAAAGAGAGACATTTTATTTTTTATAATTTTTTTTTTTAGAATTTCCTTTTCTTTTGGACTTTGGACTTGGACATTCTTTTATTTTTAAACCCTATGGAAAGGTAGTATTAAATATTAAATTGTTTGCAGAGAAGGACGGTGATTGCGATATCATCTCGGCCCCTCGGGTTCGTACACGACATTGGAGTTGTGGCCCGAGTCAACTTCAGCGGTTCATCCCCCGTCTGGAACGGGAGGTAAGTTTGTCGAAACAATCGTGAATCCCCTGTCAGCGAGTTACTGTATTCCTTCGTTTGCATATATGCTGAGGACTTGAAAACGGCTGCTTTAATTTCCTAGTAAAGGGCAAGGACTGGCCATACAAGATAAGGGTTCGGATTTCATCACCGTTCTCTTCTTGCCCGCCTTAGGAAAACAAAACCAAAGGCGAACCTAAACCTAAAATTTGGAATAGAACGAGACCTATAGGGTAACGAGCTTAATAGGAAAGTCGTTCGAAAAATATTGGTTACTCTTTTGAGCATACTTCGAAGTTCATGATGGTTTCTGTGAGTTGAATGCGTGACTGCGCCGCCTTGAAATGCGGTGAGGCCTTGGTTATCAAAGCTCTACGCAGATTCCCTCGCCTCTATTCAACTTACTTTGACTCGGATTGATTCCAGAGGGGTTTGCTCAAATTGTAACGAATTCCAATTCGAAGGATTAGAAGCTGGTCTAGAAACAATCTAAATGGAGCCATCATGCTTTTTATTTGCTAGAAATCAGTAGGTTTGCTGTGGTGGAGTCAGCCTTGTTTGTGTTTGCATAGAACTTCCCTTCCTTTTAGGACTTTTCTTTTTCTTTTGTTTTTCTAGTGTATGCCCGAGGTTATCAGAGAGCGGGCTTGGAAAAGAAACACTCTAGGTCGTTTGATTAGTGATAAACCTAGTAGTTCTTCTTGTGAAGGCGGGGAGCTCGAAGACTCTTCTTTTGAGAGCCCCGTTTTTGGAAACTTCAGTTTTGAAAATCTGTCTCTTCGTGAGGAAGGTACCCCTAATACTTCATCTGTGCCAGCAATGACAACTGTGAAAGATTACATGTTCCCAACTAGGACCAACCGAGCTTCGTGCATTAAATTGCCAGCCAATACGGCTAATTTCGAGATAAAACCTAGTATTCTTCAGATGATCCCTATGTTCTTAGGAAAAGATGATGAGAACCCTTATTTTCATATTATGGACTTTGAGGAAATCTGTGGGACAGTTAGAATAAAAGACCTCACTGATGAAGTTTTGAAACTTAAGATGTTTCCCTTTTCCTTGAGAGATAAAGCCAAGACCTGGATGAACAACCTACCACCTGAGTCCATTGAAACATGGCAGGAACTTGTTGCTGCTTTCTATATGAAATTCTACCCTAAGCATAAAACTGCAGCTGTTAGGCATAAAATTAGTGCTAGTGTGCAACAAGAGGGAGAGTCTCTTTATAGGTTTTTAGAGAGATTCAATGATCTCCTATCTCGGTGTCCTCACCATGGATTTGATAAGATGAAACTTGTTGAGATTATTTATAATGGTTTAGACTATTCGACCAAACCATGGTCGAGTCTATGTGCGCTGGTGAGTTCACCAGTAAAAATGCTGATGATGCTTTTACCTTCTTAGGAGCTATTGCTGAAAAATCCCAACAGTGGGAGTCTTGTGTTGAACCCCCTAAAAGACTCTTGGTCAATAGAAGTAGCACCAATATGGTAGATACAAGCTTCGAGTCAGATTCTAATAAGGTTTCCATGCCTGATAGTGAACATGTTGTAGTTCACCTTTCTGAGCCAAAAAATGAGGAGACTGATAGAGTCTCTAAAGAGACCAATGAGGGTCCTGCTGAGCCCGGCTTTGTTCCCAGATCCCCGTTTCCCCAGCTGCTAGTTCCAACTAAGAGCGAGTCGAACTTTAATGATATATTGGAGGTTTTTAAGAAGGTTACTATCAACCTACCATTGTTGGATGCGATTAAGCAGATTCCCGCTTATGCTAAGTTTCTTAAGGACTTGTGTACACGAAAGCGTAAGCTTAGTGTCCAAAAGAAAGCCTTTCTAGCTAGTCACGTGAGTTCCATTATTTAGAATACCACTATTCCTAAGTATAAAGACCCAGGGTCCCCTACCATTTCTTGCACAATAGGTAAATCCCGTGTTGAGAAAGTTTTGCTTGACTTAGGAGCCAGCGTGAATTTACTTCCATACCATGTGTACCTCAAGCTAGGACTTGGTGATATGAAACCTACCCAGATGATACTTCAGTTAGCTGATAGGTCCGTTAAATTCCTCGTGGTGCGATCGATGTTCTTATTGAGGTCGACAAGTTTATTTATCCAGTGGATTTTGTTATCCTAGATACCCAACCTGTCCCTGACCCAGAGAACCAGATACCAGTGATTTTAGGTCGCCCATTTTTAGCAACATCCAATGCGATCATTAATTATCGAACTGGTATTATGAACTTGTCTTTTGGTAATATGACTATTGAGCTGAACGTCTTTCATATTAGTAAGTTACCCTCTGAACTAGATGACTCGAGCATAGAAGAGGTAAACATGATAGGAACATTAGTTGAGGAGTCATTACCAAACACTTTGTTAGAAGATCCGTTAGAGAAATGCCTAGCTCACTTTGGGATTTATTTCGATGATGATAATGTGATTAATGACGTGAATGCTTTGTTAGATTCAACCCCTTTGTTAGACATTAGTAATGGATGGAAACCTAAGTTCGAACCACTACCAGTTTTTAAGTCTACCCTCGTTCCTTCGTTAGAAGAGCCTCCTAAGTTGGACCTAAAACCATTGCCAGATACCCTGAAGTATGTGTTTTTAGGCCCGTCTGAGACTTTACCTGTGATTGTTGCTTCCGACTTGGATAGTGATCAGGAAAGTAGGCTAGTGACCGTCCTTCGAAACAACAAAGCTTTAGGGTGGACCATAACAGACATTAAGGATATAAGTCCTACTATTTGTATGCATCAGATCTATTTAGAGGAAGATACCAAACCTTCTATGGAGATGCAACGAAGACTAAACCCTAATATGAAAGAAGTAGTTCGAACCGAGGTTCTTAAGCTGTTAGATGCAGGCATTATCTACCCCATTCCAGACAGTAAGTGGGTCAGCCCCGTTCAGGTTGTTCCCATGAAATCCGGTATTACTGTAGTCCAGAATGATAACAATGAGTTAATCCCGACCCGAGTGACCACGGGTTGGCGTGTTTGTATTGACTATAGGAAATTGAACAAGGTCACTAGGAAGGGCCACTTTCCCCTTCCATTTATCGACCAAATGCTAGAGAGATTAGCTGGACATAGTAATTACTGTTTTCTAGATGGATACTCAGGCTACAATCAGATCGTTATTGCCCCAGAAGACCAAGAAAAAACTACTTTTACCTGTCCCTTTGGTACCTTTGCGTATAGACGCATGCCTTTCGGGTTATGTGACGCCCCCTCCCCCATAGTCCAGGCACCCAACTGGAACTTACCCTTTGAGATCATGTGTGATGCTTCAGATTATGCTATTGGTGTTGTGCTAGGTCAGCGAGAAAACAAATTACTTCATGTGATTTACTATGCTAGCAAAACTCTGAATGATGCCCAGTTGAACTATACCACTACCGAGAAGGAACTGTTAGCCATTGTGTTTGCCTTAGACAAGTTTAGACCCTATCTCTTAAGTTCTAAGATCGTCATATATACTGATCATGCTGCTTTGAAATATATTTTTTCTAAGAAGGATAAGAAACCTAGATTGATTAGGAGGATACTTTTGTTGCAAGAGTTTTCTCCAGACATTAGAGACAAAAAGGGTGCCGAAAATGTAGTAGCAGACCACTTGTCTAGGCTAGTTGTTGATTCCCCTGATGATTCCCTTCCTATAAGGGATAGTTTTCCTGATGAACAACTTTTCTTTGTTACCCAAGCACCTTGGTATGTGAATATAGTGAATTATCTTGTTACTGGTCGAATGCCCCAACATTGGGGTAAACAAGATCGTTCTAGGTTTTTAGCCGAGGTTAAGCACTTCTTTTGGGATGATCCTTATTTGTTTAAGTATTGTCCAAACCAGATTATTAGGAGATGTATACCTGAGAGTGACCAGTCCAGTATTATTTCCTTTTGTCATGATCATGCTTGTGGGGGTTACTTTAGTGCTAAGAAGACTGCTGCTCAGATATTGCACTGTGGATTCTATTGGCGTTTGTTGTTTAAAGACTACCATAGTTACTGTGTTACTTGTGAGCGTTGCCAGAAATTAGGAACCATTTCCTGTAGGAACACGATGCCCTTGAACCCTATTTTAGTTGTTGAGGTCTTTGATGTGTGGGGAATTGACTTTATGGGTCCGTTTCCTAATTCTTTTGGTAACCTATATATCCTTGTCGCCGTAGAATATGTCTCTAAGTGGATTGAGGCGGTTGCGTGTAAAACCAATGACCATAGGGTTGTGATTGAGTTCTTGAAAAATAATATACTTACACGTTTTGGTACACCGCGAGCTATAATTAGTGATGGAGGGTCGCACTTTTGTAATGGACCTTTTAGGCTTCTGATGAAGAAATATGGTATTACACATAAGGTAGCTACCCCGTATCATCCGCAGACTAGTGGTCAGGTAGAGGTTTCCAATAGGGAAATAAAACGTATATTAGAGAAAACAGTTAATCCTAATCGGAAAGACTGGTCGTCTAGGCTTACTGATGCCTTATGGGCTTACCGTACTGCGTTTAAGACCCCCATTGGAATGTCGCCTTATCGGCTTGTGTATGGCAAGGCATGTCATTTACCTGTTGAATTAGAACATAGAGCTTATTAGGTTGTTAAGCAACTAAATTTTTCACTTGACAAGGCAGGAGCCCATAGGAAACTCCATCTCAATGAGTTGGACGAGATTCGTATAGATGCTTACGATAGTGCGAAGGAGTATAAGAACAAAATGAAACTTGTGCATGATATAAATATTTTACGGAAGTCATTTTCTCCAGGTCAAAAAGTTCTTTTGTATGATACCCGTTTACATCTTTTCCCTGGGAAGTTACGTTCTCGGTGGACGGGTCCTTTTATTGTTCGCACTGTCTTTCCTCATGGAGCTGTTGAAATTGAGACACCGGATGGTAGTAGTTCTTCGAAGGTTAACTGTCAGAGATTGAAACCCTTTTTAGATCCCTTTCCTACAGGTGATGTTGAGGAGGTCCCTCTGGAGGACCCTGTTTACCCTTGATTGACCGTCGAGTAAGTTGTATGTTGTATATTAGTTTTTGATTTTCTTCACCCAGGTACTATCTTTCCAACTTCTCCTCGTGTTATTTTACTTTTGGTATTGCTCTTTCATTAGAAACATTGAGGACAATGTTAGATTTAAGTTTGGGGGTGGGGAAGACCTTTTTAGTTGCACTTTTGAAACTTCTAGCGTCACATGGTATCCGGTTAGCTAAGTTTACATACTGTTTCTCACCGAAAAGATATAAATTGGAATGCTAGGGATAACAACCTTTTGAGACATTAGAGAAAAAGACATTGAGATCCTTGAAATTTAGGAGAGAACTTGTTCCTTTTAGAGGGTAACTGTGATGGACCTAACCATACATGATGGAAAGGAAAGTAGGTCAGGAAATGCCAGAAAGACAAAGCAACCTCACAATGTAGTCTTAGTTACTGGATTGCGACTCTCTCTCAGTAGAAACTTATCATCATCAACAAGCGGAGCGACATCAAAATCTATGAAGAAAGTTGAAGACGTTTTAGGTTTAGAAGCAACAATAAAAAAGAATAATTCAAAAATCAAAGTTGAAGTTATAAGAGCAAATGATGTAAGTTGTTAGAATCCATGATACCAAGACATCACAAGTTGCGAAGATTCAAGTTTTGAAAGTCCTTCTCTCATGGCCATGTAAATTGTTGTCTTGTAATTTTTGTTTCCAAAAAAAAAAAATGAAAAAAAAAATGAAATGAAAAATGAAAAAAATCATCGTTACGTTTTGTTCAATAAGGCCAAAGGGAAGAAGAAATTTATAAGTCAAGCAAGAAATCGAAGAGAAGAGTTAATTGTCAAGGTTCTATGAGATTCGATAGTTTATCATCAACAGTTGAAGACCGAAGAAGACGTTGTTTCTAGTGATCACTATGAGAGAGTCGAAGAAAGATACATTTGGTTGCTTTGTTGGTCCGCTTTCAATCTGGAACAAGATCTTTCTAGCACTGGTTTAACTCATCACACGTAATTAGTCCAGTTGTGTAGCAGATTTCCCTCTCATCTTGCTCTCTCTCCTAATCTTATCCAGCTGTGCGGACGCATCTTACAATGTTTATCTAGCTGTGTAGCGGATATCTCTTTATCTAGCAGTGTTGCGGATGTGTCTCCCCTTTTCTTCAGTCAGCTTTAAAGCTGACACCTCTAATTTCTCTGGTATTATAGTTACTTGGAGATAGGTTGAGAATATGTATGTCCTCATAGCTCTTTGGATACTTGTGACCAATTAGAAGTAATGGTTTTGTGGGTACACCTCTTGTAAACCCTCCCGAGATTAACTCGGTTTTATTTTTTATAAGTTTTGCTCAATGACTAGCAAATAATAAGTTTGGGGGTATTTGATAGACGCATTTATGTGTCTAATTTGTCCTCAATGTTTCGTATTGTTAGTACTCGTTTTCGTCCTTATTATGGTGTTTTGTGTGTTTGTAAGTATTTTTTGGAATTAAATATTTTTGAAAATTTCGGCTCGAAAAGTTGCCCGGGCCACCCTTGGAGGACACGTGTTATTCGGACTCTCACAGTTGGTTAAGGGGCACCTCAATTACTAAGGGCACCTTCTTTGCTATTCGCACACCAGCTGTTGGATAAGGGACAACCCTTTCTTCTTCATCTTTTGAAAATTGAAATTGGCGGGAAAATAGTCACAGTTGCTGGCAAAATTTTCGATCGAATTTCGGACGTGATTTAGTGAGATTCAATCCCTGAAACTTAGTGGGTAGACGTGATATGTCATAACAAAGCTGGTATGGGTGTTTGTTTCGATCGAATTTGGCTGGATAACTCGCAAGAAGAAAACAGGGCAAGCCACGTATGGGAAAGATACTCGATTTTTGTGCCATGTTGAGGAGATTTCGTGAGGATATTGCATGTATAACTGCTACTGGTATTAGGTAGAAACGTGCTGGAGCAATTCCGTGTACAACAGGTGCATGAGAAAGCAAATCAGGGAAGAAAATATTCCCGAGAATATTTTTCTTCACTGCCGAGTAATGGAGGATTATGTGAAGTTATTGCGTGATATTTTGAGGTTGTTGGGTTATAAATAGTTTCTGGGATAGTAGAGATGGATGACGGAGAGTTTCGTAGGTTTTAGAACACCATAGAGCTTAAACACCAAAGTTGCAGAGCTGCCATTTTCTGCTACTGCATTTCTGAAGAACAAGAAGAACAGACTTACCAGGACAGTCGTTTTCCAACAGTGACAACGACACTTAGTCGTGGGTCGTACATCAGAGGCAGACTTATTTGCTACAACGTTTGCGACACAGAGGTGTGGGTCTTAGAGAAACAGTAACACATATAACTTTTACAAACCCGGTTTTCATTATATTTCTCCCTTTTCATCATTTTTAAACCATTTTTGAGCAATAATAATGAATTTCGAGCGTGTTTCCAACATGATGATGTGTTAATTCTCTCACAACCAAAGCAATGAGAAAGCTATTTACGCATGAATAATTTGGTAACTATTACATTTTCTATAATATTTAATTATAATTCACTCAATCACTGCTTCCGCAGAGTTTTTAATTATTTGCGTAATTTTCCTAATCAGTTGTGATTCAAATTAGATAGGTTATGCTTTGTTTAGATAGTCTATGATTAAGGGATACAATTGATGTTTGAGAATTTGCTTGATTATTAGTGAATTAAGATATAAAGGACTTAAAAGATAATTAGAGTTTTGGATTATTTACCATCATTAGTTCATGTGTAATAATGGAATCAGTGTCTTGGTTATTTTCTCATATCTTGAAGTCAATTTTGTAATAAGTTTTGTTTGTTTTTAAATTTTTATTAAGTCTAAAATTCATTGCCTTCACAAGTCTTAAAACAACCCTTTTATCACTATCTACAACAACTTTGAAAACACATCAAATTTTTGGCGCCGCTAACGCGGGCTTGTCTTTAGGCTAGAGTTTTTAGATTTTTTTTAGGTTTTTATTTGTTTTTATTTTATTTGTTCTTCTTTACGTTTTTGGGTTTTTGTCTTTTCCTTACAGATTTTGGAATTGGGAGCGAAAGAAAATTTTGCCAAAGCGTTGGTGAATACTTAAAGACTTGGAGTAAAAGACAAAGCGAAAGGAGCGAAAGAAGAATTTTTTTTTTAATTATTAAAAAAAGAGAAAAAAAAAAGAGACATTTTATTTTTTTCTATTTTTTTTTTAGACTTTCCTTTTCTTTTGGACTTTGGACTTGGACATTCTTTTATTTTTAAACCCTACGGAAGGGTAGTATTAAATATTAAATTGTTTGCAGAGAAGGACGCTGATTACGATATCACCTCGGCCCCTCGGGTTCGTACACGACATTGGAGTTGTGGCCCGAGTCAACTTCAGCGGTTCATCCCCCGTCTGGAACGGGAGGTAAGTTTGTCGAAACAATCGTGAATCCCCTGTCAGCGAGTTACTGTATTCCTTCGTTTGCATATATGCTGAGGACTTGAAAACGGCTGCTTTAATTTCCTAGTAAAGGGCAAGGACTGGCCATACAAGATAAGAGTTCGGATTTCATCACCGTTCTCTTCTTGCCCGCCTTAGGAAAACAAAACCAAATGCGAACCTAAACCTAAAATTTGGAATAGAACGAGACCTATAGGGTAACGAGCTTAATAGGAAAGTCGTTCGAAAAATATTGGTTACTCTTTTGAGCATACTTCGAAGTTCATGATGGTTTCTGTGAGTTGAATGCGTGACTGCGCCGCCTTGGAATGCGGTGAGGCCTTGGTTATCAAAGCTCTACGCAGATTCCCTCGCCTCTATTCAACTTACTTTGACTCGGATTGATTCCAGAGGGGTTTTCTCAAATTGTAACGAATTCACATTCGAAGGATTAGAAGCTGGTCTAGAAACAATCTAAGTGGATCCATCATGCTTTTTGTTTGCTAGAAATCAGTAGGTTTGCTGTGGTGGAGTCAGCCTTGTTTGTGTTTGCATAGAACTTCCCTTCCTTTTAGGGCTTTTCTTTTTCTTTTGTTTTTCTAGTGTATGCCCGAGGTTATCAGAGAGCGGGATTGGAAAAGAAACACTCTAGGTCGTTTGATTAGTGATAAACCTAGTAGTTCTTCTTGTGAAGGCGGGGAGCTCGAAGACTTTTCTTTTGAGAGCCCCGTTTTTGGAAACTTCAGTTTTGAAAATCTGTCTGTTCGTGAGGAAGGTACCCCTAGTACTTCAGTTGTGCCAACAATGGCAACTTTGAAAGATTACGTGTTCCCAACTAGTACCAACCGAGATTTGTGCATTAAATTGCCAGCCAGTACGGCTAATTTCGAGATAAAACCTAGTATTCTTCAGATGATCCCTATGTTTTTAGGAAAAGATGACGAGAACCCTTATTTTCATATTAGGGACTTTGAGGAAATCTGTGGGACAGTTAGAATAAAAGACCTCACTGGTGAAGTTTTGAAACTTAAGATGTTTCCCTTTTCCTTGAGAGATAAAGCCAAGACCTGGCTGAACAACCTACCACCTGAGTCCATTGAAACATGGCAGGAACTTGTTGCTGCTTTCTATATGAAATTCTACCCTAAGCATAAAACTGCAGCTGTTAGGCAGAAAATTAGTGCTAGTGTGCAACAAGAGGGAGAGTCTCTTTATAGGTTTTTAGAGAGATTCAATGATCTCCTATCCCGGTGTCCTCACCATGGATTTGATAAGATGAAACTTGTTGAGATTATTTATAATGGTTTAGACTATTCGACCAAAGCCATGGTCGAGTCTATGTGCGCTGGTGAGTTCACCAGTAAAAATGCTGATGATGCTTTTACCTTCTTAGGAGTTATTGCTGAAAAATCCCAACAGTGGGAGTCTTGTGTTGAACCCTCTAAAAGACTCTTGGTCAATAGAAGTAGCACCAATGTGGTAGATACAAGCTTCGAGTCAGATGCTAAGTTTGTTGCTTTGTCTAGAAGGTTAGAAGCTTTGGAATTGAATCAACCTAATTATAGGTCTCTTGTTGAACCTGATGATAGGATTTGAGCCGCTCAAGTCTCTAGTTGTGGAGTAGAGCCCAATAACTCGTTTTGGGAAGGTCATGTTAGTGAAGAACAATCCCATGCTCTCTATAACAATGCTAGGTTTGAGAACCGTTAGAAGTTTGACCCATACTCAGAAACCTACAACCCTGGTTGGAGAAACCATCCTAATTTTTCTTGGTCTAAGGGCCAGAATCAAGGTCAGTCTAGTAATTCTCAGCCTCCCCCAGGTTTTGGTTATGCTAAGAACTCTTCAGGTCAACCCCAGTTTCAGAACCCTTCGGATAAAAAGATCACAAGTTTAGAAGACACTCTAGCCTCGTTTATTAAAAACTCTGATAAGATCAACCTAATGGTTGCTCAAGGGATAGAAGAAAGTAAAAATATAGGTTATGCTAACTCCCAAGCTATTTCTGAGTTAAAAAAACCAGGTTAGTCAGATAAATGAATCTTTTAGGGAAAAAGGTAAGTTTCCTAGTCAAACTCAACCCAATCCTAAAGCAGAGAAATCATACAATCATGTGAACTCTATTACAACCCTTAGGAGTGGAAAGAAAGTTGACAATAAGGTTTCCATGCCTGATATTGAACATGTTGTAGTTCACCTTTCTGAGCCAGAAAATGAGGAGACTGATAGAGTCTCTAAAGAGACCAATGAGGGTCCTGCTGAGCCCGACTTTGTTCCCAGATCCCCGTTTCTCCAGCTGCTAGTTCCAACTAAGAGCGAGTCGAACTTTAATGATATATTGGAGGTTTTTAAGCAGGTTACTATCAACCTACCATTGTGGGATGCGATTAAGCAGATTCCCGCTTATGCTAAATTTCTTAAGGACTTGTGTACACGAAAACGTAAGCTTAGTGTCCAAAAGAAAGCCTTCCTATCTAGTCACGTGAGTTCCATTATTCAGAATACCACTATTCCTAAGTATAAAGACCCAGGGTCCCCAACCATTTATTGCACAATAGGTAAATACCGTGTTGAGAAAGCTTTGCTTGACTTAGGAGCCAGCGTGAATTTACTTCCATACCATGTGTACCTCAAGCTAGGACTTGGTGATATGAAACCTACCCAGATGACACTTCAGTTAGCTGATAGGTCCGTTAAAATTCCTCGTGGTGTGATCGATGTTCTTATTGAGGTCGACAAGTTTATTTATCCATTGGATTTTGTTATCCTAGATACCCAACCTGTCCCTGACCCAGAGAACCAGATACCAGTGATTTTAGGTCGCCAATTTTTAGCAACATCCAATGCGATCATTAATTGTCGAACTGGTATTATGAACTTGTCTTTTGGTAATATGACTATTGAGCTGAACGTCTTTCATATTAGTAAGTTACCCTCTGAACTAGATGACTCGAGAATAGAAGAGGTGAACATGATAGGAACATTAGTTGAGGAGTCATTACCAAACACTTTGTTAGAAGATCCGTTAGAGAAATTCCTAGCTCACTTTAGGATTGATTTCTATGATGATAATGTGATTAATGAGGTGAATGCTTTGTTAGATTCAACCCCTTTGTTAGACATTAGTAACGGATGGAAACCTAAGTTCGAACCACTACCATTTTCTAAGTCTACCCTCGTTCCTTCGTTAGAAGAGCCTCCTAAGTTGGACCTAAAACCATTGCCAGATACCCTGAAGTATGTGTTTTTAGGCCCGTCTGAGACTTTACCTGTGATTTTTGCTTCCGAATTGGATAGTGATCAGGAAAGTAGGCTAGTGAACGTACTTCAAAACAACAAGGAAGCTTTAGGGTGGACCATAGCAGACATTAAGGGTATAATTCCTACTTTTTGTATGCATCAGATCTATTTAGAGGAAGATACCAAACCTTCTAGGGAGATGCAACGAAGACTAAACCCTAATATGAAAGAAGTAGTTCGAACCGAGGTTCTTAAGCTGTTAGATGCAGGCATTATCTACCCCATTTCAGACAGTAAGTGGGTCAGCCCCGTTCAGGTTGTTCCCAAGAAATCCGGTATTACTATAGTCCAGAATGATAACAATGAGTTAATCCCGGCCCGAGTGACCACGGGTTGGCGTGTTTGTATTGACTATAGGAAATTGAACAAGGTCACTAGGAAGGGCCACTTTCCCCTTCCCTTTATCGACCAAATGCTAGAGAGATTAGCTGGACAT
This sequence comes from Papaver somniferum, assembly GCF_003573695.1. Classification (NCBI taxonomy): domain Eukaryota; kingdom Viridiplantae; phylum Streptophyta; class Magnoliopsida; order Ranunculales; family Papaveraceae; genus Papaver; species Papaver somniferum. Next base: position 31,815,459 of record NC_039362.1, on the reverse strand, counting down.
AGTAATTACTTTTTTTTAGATGGCTACTCAGGCTACAATCAGATCGTTATTGCCCCAGAAGTCCAAGAAAAAACTACTTTTACCTGTCCCTTTGGTACCTTTGCATATAGACGCATGCCTTTCGGGTTATGTGACGCCCCTGCGACTTTTCAGCGTTGCATGATGAGCATATTTTCCGATATGGTAGAATTTTTTTTAGAGGTCTTTATGGATGATTTTTCAGTGTTTGGTTCGTCTTTCGATGAGTGCTTGCATCATTTGTCATTAGTGTTGACTAGGTGTAAGGAAAAGAATCTAGTGCTTAATTGGGAGAAATGTCATTTCATGGTTCGATCAGGAATTGTCTTAGGGCATATCGTATCTTCTAAGGGTATAGAGGTAGATAAAGCCAAAGTTGACCTTATCAAGACTTTACAGGTCCCAAAAACCGTAAGAGATATTAAGTCATTCTTAGGGCATGCAGGTTTTTATCGTCGATTCATTAAGGATTTTAGCTTGATTTGTAGACCTCTTTGCAACTTGCTTGCAAAAGATGTTAAGTTTGTCTTTGATGATGCTTGTTTAGAGGCTTTTGAGAAGCTTAAGAATTTACTCACTACCTCCCTCATAGTCCAGGCACCCAACTGGAACTTACCCTTTGAGATCATGTGTGATGCTTCAGATTATGCTATTGGTGTTGTGCTAGGTCAGCGAGAAAACAAATTACTTCATGTGATTTACTATGCTAGCAAAACTCTGAATGATGCCCAGTTGAACTATACCACTACCGAGAAGGAACTGTTAGCCATTGTGTTTTCCTTAGACAAGTTTAGACCCTATCTCTTAGGTTCTAAGAACGTCATACATACTGATCATGCTGCTTTGAAATATCTTTTGTCTAAGAAGGATACGAAACCTAGATTGATTAGGTGGATACTTTTGTTGCAAGAGTTTTCTCCAGACATTAGAGACAAAAAGGGTGCCGAAAATGTAGTAGCAGACCACTTTTCTAGGCTAGTTGTTGATTCCCCTGATGATTCCCTTCCTATAAGGGATAGTTTTCCTGATGAACAACTTTTCTTTGTTACCCAAGCACCTTGGTATTTGAATATAGTGAATTATCTTGTTACTGGTCGAATGCCCCAACATTGGGGTAAACAAGATCGTTCTAGGTTTTTAGTCGAGGTTAAGCACTTCTTTTGGGATGATCCTTATTTGTTTAAGTATTGTCCAGACCAGATTATTAGGAGATGTATACCTGAGAGTGACCAGTCCAGTATTATTTCCTTTTGTCATGATCATGCTTGTGGGGGTCACTTTAGTGCTAAGAAGACTGCTGCTCAGATATTGCACTGTGGATTCTATTGGCGTTTGTTGTTTAAAGACTACCATAGTTACTGTGTTACTTGTGAGCGTTGCCAGAAATTAGGAACCATTTCCTGTAGGAACACGATGCCCTTGAACCCTATTTTAGTTGTTGAGGTCTTTGATGTGTGGGGAATTGACTTTATGGGTCCGTTTCCTAATTCTTTTGGTAACCTATACATCCTTGTCGCCGTAGACTATGTCTCTAAGTGGATTGAGGCGGTTGCGTGTAAAACCAATGACCATAGGGTTGTGATTGAGTTCTTGAAAATAATATACTTACACGTTTTGGTACACCGCGAGCTATAATTAGTGATGGAGGGTCGCACTTTTGTAATGGACCTTTTAGGCTTCTGATGAAGAAATATGGTATTACACATAAGGTAGATACCCCGTATCATCCGCAGACTAGTGGTCAGGTAGAGGTTTCCATTAGGGAAATAAAACGTATATTAGAGAAAACAGTTAATCCTAATCGGAAAGACTGGTCGTCTAGGCTTACTGATGCCTTATGGGCTTACCGTACTGCGTTTAAGACCCCCATTGGAATGTCTCCTTATCGACTTGTGTATGGCAAGGCATGTCATTTACCTGTTGAATTAAAACATAGAGCTTATTGGGTTGTTAAGCAACTAAATTTTTCACTTGACAAGGCAGGAGCCCATAGGAAACTCCATCTCAATGAGTTGGACGAGATTCGTATAGATGCTTACGATAGTGCAAAGGAGTATAAGAACAAAATGAAACTTGTGCATGATAGAAATATTTTACGGAAGTCATTTTCTCCATGTCAAAAAGTTCTTTTGTATGATACCCGTTTACATCTTTTCCCTGGGAAGTTACGTTCTCGGTGGACGAGTCCTTTTATTGTTCGCACTGTCTTTCCTCATGGAGCTGTTGAAATTGAGACACCGGATGGTAGTAGTTCTTCGAAGGTTAACGGTTAGAGATTGAAACCCTTTTTAGAGCCCTTTCCTACAGGTGATGTTGAGGAGGTCCCTCTGGAGGACCCTGTTTACCCTTGATTGACCATCGAGGAAGTTGTATGTTGTATATTAGTTTTTGATTTTCTTCACCCAGGTACTATCTTTCCAACTTCTCCTCGTGTTATTTTACTTTTGGTATTGCTCTTTCATTATAAACATTGAGGACAATGTTAGATTTAAGTTTGGGGGTGGGGAAGAACTTTTTAGTTGCACTTTTGAAACTTCTAGCGTCACATGGTATCCGGTTAGCTAAGTTTACATACTGTTTCTCACCAAAAAGATAGAAATTGGAATGCTAGGGATAACAACCTTTTGAGACATTAGAGAAAAAGACATTGAGATCCTTGAAATTTAGGAGAGAACTTGTTCCTTTTAGAGGGTAACCGTGATGGACCTAACCATACATGATGGAAAGGAAAGTAGGTCAGGAAATGCCAGAAAGACAAAGCAACCTCACAATGTAGTCTTAGTTACTGGATTACGACTCTCTCACAGTAGAAACTTATCATCGTCAACAAGCGGAGCGACATCAAAATCTATGAAGAAAGTTGAAGACGTTTTAGGTTTAGAAGCAACAATAGAAAATAATAATTCAAAAATCAAAGTTGAAGTTATAAGAGAAAATGATATAAGTTGTTAGAATCCATGATACCAAGACATCACAAGTTGTGAAGATCCAAGTTTTGAAAGTCCTTCTCTCATGGCCATGTAAATTGTTGTCTTGTAATTCTTGTTTCCAAAAAAAAAAAAAAAATGAAAAAAAAAATGAATGAAAAGTGAAAAAAATCATCGTTACGTTTTGTTCAATAGGCCAAAGGGAAGAAGAAATTTATAAGTCAAGCAAGAAATCGAAGAGAAGAGTTAATTGTCAAGGTTCTATGAGATTCGATAGTTTATCATCAACAGTTGAAGACCGAAGAAGACGTTGTTTCTACTGAGCACTATGAGAGAGTCGAAGAAAGATACATTTGGTTGCTTTGTTAGTCCGCTTTCAATCTGGCACAAGATCTTTCTAGCACTGGTTTAACTCATCACACGTAATTAGTCCAGCTGTGTAGCAGATGTCCCTCTCATCTTTCTCTCTCTCCTAATCTTATACATCTGTAAAGCAGTGGACGTATCTTACAATGTTTATCTAGCTGTGTAGCGGATATCTTTTTATCTAGCAGTGTTGCGGATGTGTCTCTCCTTTTCTTCAGTCAGTTTTAGAGCTGACACCTCTAATTTCTATGGCATTCTAGTTACTTGGAGATAGGTTGAGAGTATGTATGTCCTCATAGTTCTTTGGATACTTGTGACCAATTAAAAGTAATGGTTTTGTGGGTACACCTCTGGTAAACCCTCCCGAGATTAACTCGGTTTTATTTTTTATTAGATTTGCTCGAGGAATAGCAAATAATAAGTTTGGGGGTATTTGATAGACGCATTTATATGTCTAATTTGTCCTCAATGTTTCGTATTATTAATACTCGTTTTCGTCCTTATTATGGTGTTTTGTGTGTTTGTAGGTATTTTTTGGAAATAAATATTTTTGGAAATTTCGGCTCGAAAAGTTGCCCGGGCCACCCTTGGAGGACACGTGTTATTCGGACTCTCACAGTTGGTTAAGGGGCACCTCAATTACTAAGGGGCACCTTATTTGCTATTCGCACCCCAGCTGTTGGATAGGGACAACCCTTTCTTCTTCATCTTTTGAAAATTGAAATTGGCGGGAAAATAGTCACAGTTGCTGGCAGAATTTTCGATCGAATTTCGGACGTGATTTAGTGAGATTCAATCCCTGAAACTTAGTGGGTAGACGTGATATGCCATAACAAAGCTGGTATGGGTGTTTGTTTCGATCGAATTTGGCTGGATAACTCGCAAGAAGAAAACAGGGCAAGCCACGTATGGGAAAGATACTCGGGATTTTTGTGCCATGTTGAGGAGATTTCGTGAGGATATTGCATGTATAACTGCTACTGGTATTAGGTAGAAACGTGCTGGAGCAATTCCGTGTACAACAGGCGCATGAGAAAGCAAATCAGGGAAGAAAATATTCCCGAGAATATTTTTCTTCACTGCCGAGTAATGGAGGATTATGTGAAGTTATTGCGTGATATTTTGAGGTTGTTGGGTTATAAATAGTTTCTGGGATAGTAGAGATGGATGACGGGAAATCGCCGAAAAGACCCAACAATGGGAAAGTAATAGGGGACCCCAGAAAACAATTCTTCTAAGCAAAGGAAACATTAATAGGGTAGAAGGAGACTTTGAATCAGATGCCAAAATTGCTGCTATAACGAAAAGGTTAGAAGCTTTAGAAGTGGGTCACACTAGTGGTAGATTAGATCCTTTTTGGGAAGGCCAGAATAATGAAGAGCAAGCCAATGCTCTCTATAATAACACTAGATTCGATAACCGTCAGAAGTTTGACCCATATTCAGAAACCTATAATCCTGGTTGGAGAAACCATCCGAACTTTTCGTGGTCTAAGGGCCAGAGTCAAGGTCAGTTTAGTAATTCTAATGCTCCCCCAGGTTTTGGTTCAGATAAGAACTCTTCAGGTCAGTTTCAGAACTCTTTAGAGAATAGAATGACGAGCTTAGAGGAATCTCTTAGTATATTAAGAAAGATCCAGGATATGTTAGCACAGAGCCAGGACATGTTAGTAAAGAGCCAAGTTAGTTTTCAACAGGAAACCAAGCAGAACTTTCAAACTAATTCTCAAACTCTTGCTAAGTTAGAACTTCAAGTCGATCAAATAGCTAAGACCTTAAGTGAGAGAGATAACAGAAGGTTCCCTAGTCAGACTAATCCAAATCCTAGAGGAGTTCATGAAGTAGGTACAAAATCATCACATCAGTTGAATGTTGTTAGAACCCTTAGGAGTGGTAGAGTAGTAGACAATCAGGTAACCATGCCCGATAGTGAGCATACTGTAGTTCACCCCTCAGGACCAACCATAGCTGAGGAGACTGATAAAGTTTCTGCTGATGTCAATTCGGTTCCTGAGAGGCCCTATTTTATTCCTAGAGCCCCATTTCCATAGCTATTAGTACCAACAAAGAGTGAATCCAACTTTAATGACATAATGGAGGTTTTTAGGAAAGTTACCATAAACCTTCCGTTACTAAAAGCAATTAGGCAACTTCCAGCTTATGCCAAGTTTCTTAAGGGTATGTGTACGCGAAAGCGAAAGCTTAGTGTCCCTAAAAAATCCTTTTTAGCTAGTCATGTAAGTTCGATCATTCAAACCCCACAACTCCTAAATATAAAGACCCAGGTGCGCCTACCATTGCTTGTACGATAAGAAAACACAGGGTACACAAAGCTTTACTTGACTTAGGAGCCAGTTTGAACTTACTCCCATACCATATGTACTTAAAGCTAGGGCTCGTTGAATTGAAACCTACCAAGATAACATTGTAGTTAGTTGATAGGTCTGTCAAGATTCCTCATGGTGTGATAGAAGATGTTCTTATTGAGGTCGACAAGTTTATTTATCCTGTGGATTTCGTGGTCTTAGATACCCAACCTATCCCTGACCCAGAGAACCAAATACCTGTGATTTTAGGTCGCCCATTTTTAGCTACGTCTAATGCGATCATAAATTGTCGAAATGGTATTATGAATCTATCTTTTGGTTATATGACTATTGAGTTGAATATTTTTAATGTCAATAAGCTACATTCTGATCTAGATGACACGTGCATTGAAGAGGTGAACATGATAGGAACCTTAATTCAGGAGTCATTACCAAACCTCATATCGGAAGATCCATTAGAGAGTTGTCTAGCCCACTTTAACATGGATTTCGACGAAGATAGCAACATTGAACAAGTGAATGCTATGTTGGATTATATTCCTATGTTATATATTGATAAATGGAAAGCTAGGTTCGAACCATTACTAGCTTTTGAGTCTACCTTAATCCCTTGTTTAGAAGAGCCTCCTAAGTTGGACCCTAAATCTGCATTCTTAGGGCCATCTAAGACTTTGCCTGTGATTATAGCATCTGATCAGGACAGTAGGCCAGAAATCGTGCTTCAAGACAATAAAGAAACTCTAGGGTTGACCATACAGGATATGAAACATATAAGTCCTACAGCTAGTATACCTCAAAAGAATTTAGAGGATGAACCATCTCATTATAATTCAGAGAAAGCAATTGACCTTTTTCAGGAACCTGATGGTCTAGGAATTAGGAATATTGTGACTAGTCTATTTAGAGACACCCAAAGTTCTAAGTTTGGGGGTAGTGATCGTCAATTATCCCCAGTAGAAGTCCCTAACTTGGGACTCGAGCCTACTGCATATGAGGTATCACTTGAGTCTTTTCAGACTCCTCAACCCGATCCTCCTGATACTGTCCAGGAGGAAATCCAGCTATTAAAGTCCCGTTTTTCGGATGAATCTGTTTTTCAAGACACTCATATGAAGCCCAAATGGGCGCCCCAAATAAATCCAGTTGTCTTGCAAGAAACTTTCAATGAGGTTGTGTTCCTTATGTTATTTTTTTCTGATCCTGTGCAGTTGTTTCATATTAGTGGAAGTTTTGTTTGGTTTTGATGACCCACAGTTATTTCGACTACTGATATATGATTTGAAAGGTAACTAGACATTTTATGAAACTTGATGTCTGGCTGAAGACTTTAAACTTAGCACTTCTTGGGAGGTAACCCAATCTCATGCAATACGGTAATATCTTTCCTTAACTCTTTTGCTTCAATGGTAACAGTTTTTCCTTGTTCATGCTTTTAATTTCATCTTTAGAACATTGAGGACAATGTTAGATTTAAGTTTGGGGGTATGGGATAAACTTTTTAGTTGCATTAATAAACTCCAGAGCCTAGAAATTATGCCTATTAAGGATGGCACTAACCAATCTAAGTGGATGGAAGCATTTTGATTGTAGGAGTTGAGGAACCAATTTGATTAGATGGCAACATCTAAAGAGTCTATTCATAAAAGCACGGAGCTCAGTTGTTAGAAACAACATGATAGTTTCACCATATCTCGTTGAGTCCTTTTCACTTCTATTTGATGTTGTTTTGTTTTTAAACTATGTTTCTCTAAGTGATTAGGTGGGGCTCACGATTCAAGTTGTTACCAATGCTAGGGTGAATTAGAGTGATTGAGATACCATGAAAAAAAAAAGTTGAAAAAAAAAAAGATGAAAAAAAATAATTGAGACCAGACCATTTGACCAAAAGGAATAATTCAATAAAGTCGACCACTGGTACCCTCGTATATGCCAGTTGTGTTGACCTAGAGTTAGGTTGTCGACCACTGGTTCCCTTGTATATGCCAGTGTGTTGATATTAGTCAGACTAGTATCTCAATCCATTAGGATAGGTTCATTTTGGCGGAGGCCTTCAGACAGATATGGGAAACGCCGTTCACTTAGTAAACATCAAAACCATCTATGTTTTTCTCTATATCCATCTTCTTGATCTATCCATGTGATTGGTTGACTCCGGTTATGATGTCCAGAAACTATCTGAGTAGAGCTCTGTCACTTTATATGAATTTTAGTATGCTTGAGTGAAAACTCGTGTACAGCAATTGGAATTTCGCATCAGGGTACTTCCTCCTATAGTCAATAAGTATGCCAACCAAGGAGATTCTTTAGTGCCTTCCAAGGTTCTGCGTAGATAGTTAGGGTCTGGAGTAAAGGTTTTGTGGGTATATCTCTTGTAAGCCCTCCCGAGACTATAACTCAGCCACTAGGGCCACCTAGGGGTTTAAAGGCTTGTTGCATATGCTAAATCCAACCGACGATACCTGCGACAGTGAGTTAGGATTTTATTTTCTAGATTTGATTTGCTCGAGGACTAGCAAATAATAAGTTTGGGGGTATTTGATAGACGCATTTATATGTCTATTTTGATCTCAATTGCATGTATTTTTAGTGGTCGATTTTGTACTTATTTGGCTATTTATGTGTTTGTAGGTGTTTTTGGAGAAATAAGCTTTTTTGGAAAAATCGGCTCGAAAAGTTGCGCGGGGCACCCCGGAGGACAGTTGCTAAACGGACCCCAGATTTTTCTAAGGAGCACACAGGCTATGTATAACCCAAACTTGTCCGCAGCACCCACTTTTGTCCATAGCACCCAAGTCAGATGATAAAGGCACCCCTACTCTGGATTAGGGGCAACCATCTTCATTATTTGAATTCTGGTTTTTGGCGGGAAACTTAACTATCATACATGCTGATTTAGGGTTGAGGTTTTAATCGCGTTTTGAGGAGATTCAATGGCTGAAACTTATGGCAAGCATCTGTTAGAGCAAAACAGGGATACTAGGAGTGATTTCGTCGATTGAAAGTGGCTAGAAATCGAGTTAGAAGGAAACGGAGGTGTGAACTTTTCACGGGTATTTCAGGCGAGAGCTGGTGAATTATTTGCCGGATTCAATGAATTTCGTGGATTGGATATGTCTTGCTAGGCCCAAACAGGGTTGGTAATCACTTCAGATTCCGCAAATCAGGGTTTAATTCGTGGGTCAAGCAAAACAGGGGAGTGAGTTTGCACGGGTCTCTACATGATTTATTTTTGGAATTCCAGAGAGACTAAAGGCGAGATATTCTGTCCAAAGATACTTATCTATCTAAGGAAGAGTTTGGGATGGGTTGTACGGTTCAGAAACGTGTAAATAAGTCGGCAGAGAGATTATTGCGTGACTTGCACGGAAAGGAAGAGAAGAATTTTAATCGGGATTTTTAGGTTTCCGAGGGATATAAAAGGCGTTTTCGAGTCCCAGGGGGAGGGATGAAAGTTTTGGAGAAGTTAGGGGAAGTTTAGAACACCACAGAGATCAACAGGAGGAGTTGCAGGAAATCGAGTTCTGCTGGTGTAGAAGGAAGAAAACGAAGAACATTAGACTCCTCAGGACAGTCTTTTATTCTACAACATACGCCTTCTGTCGTTTCCTGTAACAGTTTATTGCAACAGTTCTCTGTAACAGTCAGTTTGTAACGCCCATAAACCGTTGCAAACTGTCTGCTTAACTAGTTTTCTCTTGTTCTTCACCCTTTTGAGCTATGAAAACCTATTTTGAGTATGTGAATAATATGAGGAGCTAAACCCCTTAGTCGAGGCGACGGAGGAAGCCATTGTTCCATGAAAAGTGGTATATTTCTATTTTAATTAATTCTTGCAATTTCTTTTATGATTATTTGCATGGAACTAATATTGGAAAATTGATTTTTATTGAATGACTGTGATCCATTTTGATGGAGCATGCTTAGTTTAAGACTTTTTATGTTTCATGCTTGATGTATACAATTGTTACTTCAAAAATCTACTAGAGGCAATATATTAGAATCACTTTAAACGCAAAGGATTGCATGAATATTGATTAGATTAAATCACTTAATTGGTCAATGGTGGAATCCTGAGTCTCGGTGCTTTTTATAATCTTGATAACAACTTCATCTTGAGTTTTTATTTTAATTCAATTCTAAAAAAAAATTTCACAAGTCTGAACGACAACTTTACTACCACTTCCACAACAACATAAAAACCACATCAATTTTTGGCCCCGCCGACGCGGATTTGTGTTTAGGTTAGGGTTTTAGATTTATTTTAGGTTTTTTTTTTTTGTTTTTAGTTTTATTCTTCTTGTTCTATTTTACGTTTTTGGGTATTTGTCTATTTATTGCAGGTTTTGAATCAAAAAGAAATTGGAGACTAAATACCTTGGGGATTGAAACAAGAGACAAAGCAAAAAGAACTGAAAAGAAGACAATTTTAGTTTTGTTTAATTTTTAGGATTTTTTTTATTTTTTCCTTTTTTTAGAAAAAAACTGTATTAGGGTTTATTTTTTATTTTTGTAATTGTTCTTTTCTTTTTGGACACTTTGGACTTTAAACTTTGGGACATTATTTTAAACCCTACGGAAGGGTAGTTTAAATATAAACTGTGTGCAGAGAAGGACGGCGATTACGATATCGCCTCGGCCCCTCGGGTTCGTACATGACATAGGAGTCGTGGGCCGAGTCGACTGCAACCGATTCATCCCCCGTTTGGAACGGGAGGTAAGATTCTAAACACCCGCGAATCTCCTGTCAGCGGGTTTACTGTATTCTTTCAGTTGCATATATGCTGAGGACTTGAAAACGGCTGCTTTAATTTCCTAGTAAAGGGCAAGGACTGGCCATACAAGATAAGGGTTCGGATTTCATCACCGTTCTCTTCTTGCCCGCCTTAGGAAAACGAAACCAAACGCGAACCTAAGCCTAAAATTTTGACTAGAACGAGACCTATAGGGTAACGAGCTTAATAGGAAAGTCGTTCGAAAAATATTGGTTACTCTTTTGAGCATACTTCGAAGTTCATGATGGTTTCTGTGAGTTGAATGCGTGACCGCGCCGCCTTGTAATACCGGTGAGGCCTTGGGTATCAAAGCTCCACCGAGCTTCCCTCGCCTCTATTCAACTTACTTTGACTCGGATTGATTCCAGAGGGGTTTGCTCAGATTGTAACGAGTTCCTTTCCGAAAGAATAGAAGCTGGTCTACAAACAATCTAAGTGGATCCATCATGCTTTTTGTTTGCTAGAAATCAATAGGTTTGATTTGGTTGAGTCATCCTTGTTTTGTGATTGCATAGAATTCCCCACCTTATTCTTTTGCATGCCTGAACGTAAAAGAGACGCCCTAGGTAGATTTGTTAAAGAGAAACCTAGTAGTTCTAAGCGTCTCAATTACCTCAATTTAGAAAAACCGATTCTTGAAGATTCCGTTTTTGAACGTCCGTTTGAGGAGAAAATCCCTGATATTCCAATAGTGCCAGAAATGGCAACTTTGAAAGCTTTGTTGAATCCTACTAGGACTACTCGTCCCTCGTGTATCAGTTTATCTGAAACTGAAGCAAATTATGAACTTAAGCCTGGAACCTTACAGTTTCTCCCAATATTTTTAGGGAAAGAAAATAAAAACCCCTATTTCCATGTTAGGGACTTTGAGGAAATTTGTAGTACCCTAAAAATTAGAAACCTTGATGATGATGCTTTGAAACTCAGGTTATTCCCCTTTTCCTTGAAAGATAAAGCCAAATCGTGGCTATATAGTTTGGCTTCCGGATCAATTGAAACATATGAACAACTTACATCTGCCTTTTTGAACAAGTTTTTCCCTAGGCACAAAACATCGTCTATTAGGACGCAAATCTGCACATTTTCTCAACAGGAGGGTGATAGACGCATTTATGTGTCTAATTTGTCCTCAATGTTTCGTATTGTTAGTACTCGTTTTCGTCCTTATTATAGTGTTTTGTGTGTTTGTTGGTATTTTTTTGAAATAAATTTTTTGGAAATTTCGGCTCGAAAAGTTGCCCAGGTCACTCTTGGAGGACACGTGTTATTCGGACTCTCACAGTTGGTTAAGGGGAACCTCAATTACTAAGGGGCACCTTCTTTGCTATTCGCACCCCAGCTGTTGGATAAGGGACAACCCTTTCTTCTTCATCTTTTGAAAATTGAAATTGGCGGGAAATAGTCACAGTTGCTGGCAAAATTTTCGATCGAATTTCTGACGTGATTTAGTGAGATTCAATCCCTGAAACTTAGTGGGTAGACGTGATATGTCATAACAAAGCTGGTATGGGTGTTTGTTTCGATCGAATTTGGCTGGATAACTCGCAAGAAAAAAACTGGGCAAGCCACGTATGGGAAAGATACTCGGGATTTTTGTGCCATGTTGAGGAGATTTCGTGAGGATATTGCATGTATAACTGCTACTGGTATTAGGTAGAAACGTGCTGGAGCAATTCCGTGTACAACAGGCGCATGAGAAAGCAAATCAGGGAAGAAAATATTCCCGAGAATATTTTTCTTCACTGCCGAGTAATGGAGGATTATGTGAAGTTATTGCGTGATATTTTGAGGTTGTTGGGTTATAAATAGTTTCTGGGATAGCAGAGATGGATGACGGAGAGTTTCGGAGGTTTTAGAACACCACAGAGCTTAAACACCAAAGTTGCAGAGCTGCCATTTTCTGCTACTGCATTTCTGAAGAACACGAAGAACAGACTTACGAGTACAGTCGTTTTCCAACAGTGACAACGACACTTAGCCGTGGGTTGCATTCATCACTCCTTAAATGGGTTTACCCCTTGCAGGGTGACGACGCATTAAATGCAGGTTTTAAAATTTTAGCCTTGAACTAAAAACCACCATCAACAGATACCCTAGTGATGTGACATGGTCATATTTGTATGATCATAGTATTAGGGAATTAGACTACGAAGTATAACGCTTATCTTTTTTACTTCGTAGATATGACATCAACATAATTTTGTATATACTGTTATGATTATGTGAATGGGTTATGGTGAAAATTTCATTCTAGGAAACAATGTTTTATATTTGTGTAAAGGAAGTACATTCATGAACTTGTTTTACGAATTGAAAGGAAAATCGTTAGGATTATTGGTACGGCTATTCATTGCAAATCTTTGGATTACCAATATGTGTGAGATGGTAGGATCGATCGTAACTTTGTTATGTATCTTGGTATAACTAATCACAATGCCTTACTTATGATTTGGTATGACTAGTTTTGAGTAATTGGTGTAACCGATCCTAAGTAATCACCATGAGATGGTATGATCGATATTTGTAATTGGTGTGACCGATCCTAGTAATTGGTGTGACCGATCACAGTGTATTGTGTAATCGATCCTTGTAATTGGTGTAACGTTCCTGGAAATTTGTGTAACCGATCCTGGTAACTGGTGTGACCGATCACAAGCAATACCATGGAATATGGTAACTGGTCCTGGTAACTTGTGTGACCGATCACAAGTATTTCCATATTGAGGTATAACCGATCCTAGTAATTGGTAGAACTGATTGACAGCAATTAAATGCATATCTATAGAGAATAAAAATTAGTACTAATGTGCATTTACTAATTGGATATTTTCTATTAAGAGATTTCAGAAATTTTGGACAAGCATTTATTGGAATTAGGGAAACCGATTTTGGCATTCATTGCATATCTTGAGAATATTTTCGGTTTTGTAAATTCCTTGGTGTCTAAACATCCCTGGTCTATAAATACCTAAGTTTGCATTTCTAGCAAACTATCCTAGGAACCAGGCAAACTTCATTTTTGTTGTTTATGATGGAACCGTCTAATCGAAAGGGAAAGTATCCTAATTAGGTGAAATATCTTACGACCACTCGTTTAAATATTTATGTGGGATCAAGAAGCTCTACGAGTACCGTTGGTGGGAAACTAGATAATTGTGTTATTAGTTTTCGACTGATTTGATTGACTAATGGTTGTTGAAAATTTGATTGCACCTACTTTGTTTATTCTTGAGAATCTTCTCTTCTGATATAAGATTCACTCAAACTAGATCGAAGCATCAAAGGGATCTTTAGAACTGTTTGTATATCTAAAGATATCTTGTGATAATCCATTGTTAACAGACTCCGTTCTGTGTGTGATTGATCATAAGAGATTCAAGTGGTGTTGTGCAAGTTTTTATTGAAGATTAAAGAATATTTGAAGACGAAGAAGATTTCTTATTTAGTTCTCATATCTTTGTGTGTAAACAAACCTTGATCGGCTGGGATCCAACTAGAGTTGGATTTATTCTGTTGATTAGTTGTGTGAGATCGACATTCTCAATATATCTCTTTGAGATTTATTTGATTGAGTACGAAGCTAAACTTAACTACTTTTGTAGCTATTGGATAGATTGATCTAACCAGGCAAAGAAGTTTATTAGATGAAACGGAAGAGCCTTTGCATATGACTTGAGATATCTTTATCTTGAAAGAATCAAAATAGTTGTTACCAAACAGATTTATTGTTAACAAAATCTTGCTGTGTGATTTACTCTTGTTTTCCGCAATTTTATTTGTTTATATAATTTAAAGTAAATTGCACAAACGCTAAATCTGATATGCTTGATAGTGATCCTGTAGAGTTTGCTTAAGTCTGAACCTATTATCAATTATCACACTTTGTTAGCCTTATTGTCTCGATCTTATATTTATAGACAATCACACAAAGTGTGAATACCGATTTGTTGCATTGTCTCGACTTTGTCCATGGACGATCACTTTCGGTAAGAGGACTTACAGGTTGAAAACTAAAATATTGTGGTGTATTTGGGTACCTTCGTCTTTTCAATTGGTATCAGAGCAACCAAACACGAAAAGATCTAACAATCTGTGTTTGGTGCAATCCAACCTATAATAATTGAATCCAATGGCTGATTCAGTTAACGTACCACCAAGATTTAACGGGATAAATTACCCATTATTGAAATCTGCTATGAGATCTTTTCTTCAGTCCCGAGATTTTAATACTTGGTTATTAATCGAAGAAGGATATGAACGACCGAAAGTGGAATATTCAGAAACTGAGTTTAAACGCTTAACGTTCTGTATGAATGAAGAAAGATCTCTCGCTAAGGGACAGAAATACCACCTCCGTGCAAATTGGAAGGGTATATAAGCCTTCTATAGAAGGACCTATCTCAGGATTCGAGGAGGCTATGGATGTTCAAACTCGAGCCATGAGAGAAGCTGAAAAAGGAAAAGAGGACGAAGAAGAGCCAGGTAACGAAGTTGAAGGATCTGACAAAGATCAACCTATGTCGGACGAAGACAATAAAGACATCGAGGACGAAGCGGAATATGATTGGAGGATTCCAATTCACCAATACCTTGACAAAGGTACCTTACCAGCAGATGTCAAGGAAGCTCGGAAGATCGAATCGAAAGCAGCAATGTACATCCTACGTGATGGGATATTGTATAGAAGGTCATTTCTTGGACCCCTGCTGTGGTGCCTCTCATGAACTGAGGGCAGAAGAATACTCCATGATATACACAGCGGAGATGCCGGCAATCACAACGGAAGAAGGTCCTTGGGAGTCAAAGAAAAAATGCAAGGATATTACTGGCTAAGCATGAACGAATATTCAAAAAACGTGGCTAAGCGCTGTGAGAGATGCCAACGCTTTTCCTGGAAAATTAAAGCACCAACAACGGAGCTCAACTCAGTCATCAGCCCTTGGCCATTTGTCAAATGTGAGGTTGATATTGTCGGACCCTTGATAGAGGGAACCTCGAAGAGAAGATACCATATTGTGGCTACGGATTACTTCACCAAGTGGTGGAAGCAAAGGATTTGGAAAGAATTAGGGACACAGATGTCTTTAAATTCTTGTTTGAACAAATCATATGCAGGTTCGGGATACCATCCGCCATAGTCTCCGACAATGGCAAGCAGTTGCAAGGAAAGAACATAGATATGTTGTTCGATACTTTCAACATTCAGAAAAACAAGTCCACTCCTATATACCCTAAGAGCAATGGACAAGCGGAGGCGACTAACAAAACAATAGCGATGAACTTGAAGAAAAAGCTAGGAGCATACAAGAAAAGATGGTGTGAATAACTGCACAATGTCCTGTGGGCCTGCCGAACTACAAGAGAGCGGCCACGGGAGAGACTCCATTCCTGCTAACCTACGGAGCCGAAGTTGTCATCCCAACAGAGATAATACTTCCCACAACAAAAACAGAGGCATGGGAGAAGAACCTAACAACGGACCTAATGTTAGGAAAGCTTGATGATCTTGAAGAAAGGCGGGAAGTGGCTTTGCAGAAGATGGTAAACTATCAACGAAGGCTAGATCGCGAATACAACAAACGGGTCATCCCTAGAAACTTTGTGGTCGAGGAATACGTATTACGTCAGATACCACCATATCAAAGAAATAAGGAGTGGGGCAAGCTAGCTCCGACGTGGGACGGGCCCTACATCATACACTACATCGCTGGAAAAAAGGTCATACAACCTAAGGACCCTCAGAGGTGAAGTACTACAACACCCTTGGAATGAAATGTACCTAAAAAAGTACTACCCGTAAGAGAATGGTGATCACTCAGGAGAACAAGGGAACGGGCAATATCCCACCATGTTATGTCCCTGATCAAAGGTATTATGAACCTTACTAATCTATGAAAGAAACTTTTTGCTAAGAGAAAGTCAATTTTTGATTGGGTACAAATTGGGTTTGAATAGACACCCTCCTTCTGAATTGACGATGAGACAAGGAAAGAAATAAATGCGCATATGTCAATACTCGGATCCTCGAAATGATAACTCCATTCATGAGGCAATAAGAAAAAGTAAGATATCCCCTATATAGATACCTTTCCGAAGTAAAGCAGCCTTCGCGCTAAACGCGTAGGGTTACAGGAAAACTATTGCCCACGTAGGAGCCCTCGCCACCACGGTACCTTCTGGCCAAAGGATACTTAGGTAGGACGATGAATGTTCCACCCAAGTTTAAACATACCTTAGCACCAAGTGATAACTTGAACGTGCAAACATCTATACACCACACGTCTACAAGCAAAATATTCATGCAATAATATAGGTGCAATAATAATGTTACAAAATATGACTAACATGTCTTAAAAGTTACAGATAGCAAAGATTCAAACCATCAGGAAACATTGTTTCAAGGAAAAGAGACGACACAAAGGCCCTCAGCTAGGGACAACATACAACAAAGAGTTCAGTTAAGATAGACAAAATCAAGGATAAGGGCGACGAGGAAAGACCACACCTTCAGCTTGGAGCTCGGCCTGTGCAAAGGCATCATTAATATAATCGATAGCCGACTTCTCAAACTGCGCCTTCATCTGAGCAGACTGAGCCACCAAATCAGAAGCAAACTTTTGACGAAGCTCCGTCATCTGAGCAGTGAGCTGATCGTTAGCTTGCTGGAGAGCCTCAGCCTTGAACTTAGCAGCAATATCAAACTGGCGGGATATCTCCATTGAAGATATTTGGCCTTCAAGACGGTTGATCTTAGCATTTGCACCCACCAGCTGCTCCTGGAGACCTGCGAATACGAAGGGTCTAAGGACTAAGGGGAAATAACAAAAAATACAAAGGATGCTGCTGGAATATAAGGACCCTAGGCTACCTCCTGCGTGGCTAAGGGATTCTTCTAAACGACACTGAGCCTCAGCAAGATCCACCTCAGCATCCTCAATATCTTCCACAAGGGTATCACGCTCAATCCGGAGGTCATCAACATCTATCCGGAGCGAAGCGTTCTCTGAGGATAGAACTCGGTAAACATTTTCTAACTCTTCAAACTTCTTGATCAAAGATGCATGAGACATGAAAGATGATGCAGAGTCAGCCTCAATGAGTTTTTTCTTAAGAGAACAGACCTCAAAAGACAAGACGTTACGCTCTGCAGTAACCTTAGCTGAAGAGGCACAGACATTTTCGAAATCCGGGTGAAACTTTTTGCGGATTATTTCTTGGGATAAGAGGCGTCCCTGAACTAAGGAAATATCCACCTTTTGCTTTAAAATGAGACTCTCCTTCCAATTAAGGGCTTCATCACATTCTTTACGAAGCAAAGCCATCTGCTTCACTAAATCCGAGTTATAAGCAGATTCAAGGGAAAATTGGGCTTCATTATGGACGATTACGTTCATCAACCTATCAGACTTCTTCTGATAATACCAAACATCGGAGGTTAACTGGGTTACTTGATCCCGAAGATATCTAAGCTCACCAGAGCTACCAGCTGGCAGGCGAAGGTTGTCTCAGGATTATGCAACTAAACAAGAACAACAACAAAGCTAAGGGAAAGAAGGAACGAACCTATGGCTTTGGAGGATTCAGCAGCCAGAGCAGAATCAACAGCTTTACGCCCGTCCTCAACAAACTTAGCGGCATTTTTATCTCTCTCGAGTGCCAGCAAACAAGCCTCCAAGGATCTCTGAGTCTTCCTCAGATCATCCTCCAATGAAGATACCCTAGCAAGAGAAGCAGCATCGCTGGACGAAGGTTGATGTGTGCCATAAAGGGCATATTCTTGACGAACGCGCTCCAATAGAGCACTCAAGTGAGTACACTTAGCCCTATAGAACTTGAACAGGGTGCAACTAACATCTATCTATTTGCAAAGCTGCAAACAAAGGAGTGTAAGAATAAACGGAGAATCAAAACAAATTGTGAAGCATTAAGGAGGGAATCACTTACTGAAAATGCTGAGAGACGGGGAAGGAAATCAGCGTAGGTGTCAATGAAAGCCTCCATCTCTTGGATGCTACCCTGCGAATTTCACCAAATCTATGGCAGGAGCGAAGGCAATCCGGGTCAAAGAATAGATCCTTAGCCGCACGATATTGAGCAGACATCACATCCAACTGCGAGGCTACTTCAAAAGAGCTATCCAGATGATGACGATCAACCTCAGCAGAAAAAGGACCCTTCGAGTCCCGCAGAATAGCTTCTAGAATGGCATAATCAGAACTACCAAGGCTCAAGCTTTCAGGAAGCTTACCGTTGCTAGACTCAGCAACAACTCCGTCAATCGCTTGAGAGCGAACATGGGGCACGATAAATGAGCACTCACCACGACGAAGAGACGGCATGGTGGATGAGCTGGGAACCGAAGAAAAAGCTTGAGCACCACCTAAGTCCATATCACCAGCAGAAGGAATATTGTGCAGTACAGTCCAGTCTGGTGACGAAGGCGGAGGTCCAACATCTTTCCTAACAGGAGCAGTAGAAACAGACTGAGCGCTCCCTAACGGGGTTGGCATAGCATTGAAGGAGAAGCTGCCCAGTGAAATCACAACCTTCTTCTTCGACTGAGAATCTGAATTGCTGACCTTCACCACTGGGGTAACAACCTTAGAAAACGGACCACTTGATTGAAGCGAAGTAGCAAGAGACGAAGGAAGGCTCTTGGAAACTACAGCAGCAGCCTCAGTAGCATCCGAGACAATAGGCAATGCTCCGCCTAGGGAAGAAAACGAAGGCACCTTTGGAGACAAAGTAGGAGCTGGAGCTTGAACACTAACATGGTTAACAAATGGAGCATCACCCCCATCCACGAGGTTCTCACCCTCCACTAAGCCAGCACGGATGGGACTGGGGTTACCCTTGGAAAAATCTTCCTCAATATCATACAAATGAGGGTTGAGGCAAGTATCCTCAATATCCTCCATATCTTCACTATCCGGCACCTCCTCACCAGCCTTGGGATCTTCATCTGATGCCTCAAGGTCAATAACAGCCTTCAACTTGCCCTTTCTCTTTGAGTACTGTGGAAAAACACATGCGCCAACTAAGGATCATGGGCAAGATACTAAGGTACCTACAAACACAAAGGTATGGAAATGATCCTTACCTCTGCAGGTGTTGTCGTTGCTGCTTCATCTGAAGCCTTTCTCTTCCTAGTCCTGGTGGCTACAGAATTACCAGCAGAACTCGGAGCAGTCTTAGCAGTAGAACCTGGAGCAGTTCCAACAGAAGAAGCAGGGGCAGACTATAAAAAAAAGTCATCAGAATATCAAACAAAGATATTAAAACAAAAGCCTTCAAACAGAAACGAAGGTTACCTCATGAGAAGTAGCAGGGTTGAAAACCCAAGGCTGATATCCATCATACTTCTCAGGCAAGGAAAGAGCTGTACAGGTACGTGGGGATCTGCAGAAGTAAAACCATAGGCCCAAGAACCCACCACACGAAGAGGAGTACGAGCCCAGCGATCATCATGGTCAAGACGGATACGGTCAGACTTTGGCAAAGGTAGCCTAGCAGAATAAGGGATAACAGTCAAACCAGTCTTATCGATCTCCTCCAGCAGACGAAGGCTGTTACCTTCCCCGATTTGCTTAGCGGTAACATGGATACGACGAGGGCCTACACTCCAAGGATGAAGATTGCTCTTCTGAATATCATCAGCGTATGTGGCATTGAAGTTGGCGGGGGTATAATCCTCCTGCTTAGACCTTCCATCAGCAAAGGGGTCATAAGACTTCAAAGTGGTCTTTCCCTTACTACGGTACCAACTCTCACGAAGGGAACGCCAGTATTTACCAGTATATTGCATAACTCCTCGGACCTGAGTTTTGTTCACCAGGTCATCCCTGGTAGACAAAACGTCGTAGTAGAAGGGATCCTTTCTACTGAACAAAGGGAGGAGCATACCTGCGACCAACTGACCAACACTAATCAGGAGGTTATTCTCATCATAAGGAAAACTCCGGATCAGGGATTTGAAGAAAAAAAAACCAAAACCCAACCCTAACACACGAGTATGCCAGTACTCAAATGGGGGATAACTGATTTTGTATATGGTTTTGATTTTAAGTTTTTTATTTTGTGGGGAGGGTATAACAATCTTTTCATAATGTTTTTTAATTAATCAAAGGGTGTTTCAGTAATTTCGCCCCAAAAAACACCCCTTAGCAGACACCTTTGGTTGGGGGGAATTAATTCATATCCCCCAATTAGTTTTGATATCCCCCAATCGCGCGTTCTTTTTCTTAGCCTCCCATGCCTCCTTTTTCTTCTTAGCAATTTCAGCATCCATTTTGAATCTGATTTGGGCTAATGTGGGTAGGGAGTTGAAGGGAAAAGGGTTTGGTGGAGGAGAATCTAGGAAAATAATGATGTCAGAACTTGGTGTTGGGTTGGTAGTATTAGGGTGGCCTTGAGATCTAGAAGCTGATTTCATGTTTGAAAGTTTCTTCTTATAATTGCCTAGAATCTTTTTAGCAATGCACAATTTCTTGTTTTTAATCTGACAAGCAAGCACATCTAGGTGTTGAGTGGTTTCTTCATTACAAGAGCTAGATGACTGAGCACCAAAAGTAATAGGGCATTAGAAGTGATAGAAATGTTAGCTATGGCATTCTCTAGTTCCATTCTCTTAACATTTTTCATCTTGATCTTAAACTCCATAGCAACATCATCATCAGAGTAAGAATTATGGATGAAAACTTTTCCAGTGAAAATTTCTTTTTGTTTTTGGGTGATGGGTGAAATAGTTGGTTATCTTGGAGTGGGATTTGAGTGATTTTGATTGGATGGGATGGCACAAAGTGGGTATGCATGATCAAGAATTCTATAGATTTTTTAGAATTTTACGCCATTCGGAGCATAGGAAAATTCAAGCCAGTGAAAGATGGTGGTGGACTCAAAGGTTTCAATACCAAACTTGAGGGGTATAGTAACATCTAAGGTAAGCTTCACTTCCATGTTCTTTTTATATCTGTCTCTTCCATAAGGTCTCCTTGCATCTTGATATATTTCAGCAGGTTTGAAGGTTCCTCTGATATCAGGAATGATGTGCTTTGGGATCCTTTTGATGAGCATATAGACCAAGGTTTTTGTGAATGGCTCCTCATCAAAAACTCGGGACCACCAGCAGGGACTTAAACAAGAGACATTAACATCACAAAGACATCTGAACTCACCAAGCGTTGGTATGTCAAGTTTGGTTGTCATATTTTAGTGTGTCAAAACTTAAAGTCGTTTGATTATATACTAGAGTCAACTTCATTTAGGTTAGACTGGAAAGTCTAGGAATGTTGAGACATACAAGTATTACTCCAAAGACATGAAGAATGTAAATAAAAAGCGAACTACAACGACGGCATCATCCTTCGTCTTGAGTTTAGTAATATTGACTTGAACTATTTCATTCCTAATGTATCTTTCAAGTCGTGCTATATTGATAACATAACTGCGAAGCTGTATATAATGTACATATTGTATGATACCCTAGTGATGTGACATGGTCATATTTGTATGATCATAGTATTAGGGAATTAGACTACGAAGTATAACGCTTATCTTTTTTACTTCGTAGATATGACATCAACATAATTTTGTATATACTGTTATGATTATGTGAATGGGTTATGGTGAAAATTTCATTCTAGGAAACAATGTTTTATATTTTTTTAAAGGAAGTACATTCATGAACTTGTTTTACGAATTGAAAGTAAAATCGTTAGGATTATTGGTACGGCTATTCATTGCAAATCTTTGGATTACCAATATGTGTGAGATGGTAGGATCGATCGTAACTTTGTTATGTATCTTGGTATAACTAATCACAATGCCTTACTTATGATTTGGTATGACTAGTTTTGAGTAATTGGTGTAGCCGATCCTAAGTAATCACCATGAGATGGTATGATCGATATTTGTAATTGGTGTGACCGATCCTAGTAATTGGTGTGACCGATCACAGTGTATTGTGTAATCGATCCTTGTAATTGGTGTAACGTTCCTGGTAATTTGTGTAACCGATCCTGGTAACTGGTGTGACCGATCACAAGCAATACCATGGAATATGGTAACTGGTCCTGGTAACTTGTGTGACCGATCACAAGTATTTCCATATTGAGGTATAACCGATCCTAGTAATTGGTAGAACTGATTGACAGCAATTAAATGCATATCTATAGAGAATAAAAATTAGTACTAATGTGCATTTACAAATTGGATATTTTCTATTAAGAGATTTCAGAAATTTTGGACAAGCATTTATTGGAATTAGGGAAACCGATTTTGGCATTCATTCATATCTTGAGAATATTTTCGGTTTTGTAAATTCCTTTGTGTTTAAACATCCTTGGTCTATAAATACCTAAGTTTGTATTTCTAGCAAACTATCCTAAGAACCAGGCAAAATTCATTTTTTGTTGTTTATGGTGGAACCGTCTAATCGGAGGGGAAAGTATCCTAATTAGATGAAATATCTTACGACCGCTCATTTAAATATTTATGTGGGATCAAGAAGCTCTACGAGTACCGTTGGTGGGAAACTAGATAATTGTGTTATTAGTTTTCGACTGATTTGATTGACTAACGGTTGTTGAAAATTTGATTGCACCTAGTTTGTTTATTCTTGAGAATCTTGTCTTCTGATATAAGATTCTCTTGTGATAGTCCATTGTTAACAGACTCCGTTCTGTGTGTGATCATAAGAGATTCAAGTGGTGTTGTGCAGGTTTTTATTGAAGATTAAAGAATATTTGAAGACGAAGGAGATTCCTTATTTAGTTCTCATATCTTTGTGTGTACACAAACCTTGATCGGCTGGGATCCAACTAAAGTTGGATTTATTCTATTGATTAGTTGCGTGAGATCGACATTCTCAATATATCTCTTTGAGATTTATTTAATTGAGTGCGATGCTAAACTTAACTACTTTTGTAGTTATTGGATAGATTGATCTAACCAGGCAAAAAAGTTTATTAGATGAAACGGAAGTGCCTTTGCATATGACTTGAGATATCTTTATCTTGAAAGAATAAAAATAGTTGTTACCAAACATATTTATTGTTCCTTTACTATTTGGAATACGATCCAAAGGAATTGTACCAGTGTGTGCAGTCATCGAAGTCGGAAGCGCAGGGATACTGAGGAAACTAAGTGAACTAGGGGTAGTTGCTTGGTCTCAACTATACGAAGTTGGTTTAGATTTTATATAGCGGCTTAATTTTGAGAGTGTTCAATTCTGGACTAGGTCCCGGGGTTTTTCTGCACTTGCAGTTTTCCTCGTTAACAAAATCTTGTTGTGTGATTTACTCTTGTTTTCTGCAATTATATTTGTTTATATAATTTAAAGTAAATTGCACAAACGCTAACTCCGATATACTTGATAGTGATCCTGTAAAGTTTGGTTAAGTCTGAACCTATTATCAATTATCACACTTTGTTAGTCTTATTGTCTCGATCTTATATTTATAGACAATCACACAAAGTGTGAATACCGATTTGTTGCATTGTCTCGATTTTGTCCATAGACGATCACTTTCGGTAAGAGGACTTACGGGTTGAAAACTAAAATATTGTGGTGTATTTGGGTACCTTCGTCTTTTCAATTGGTATCAGAGCAACCAAACACGAAAAGATCTAACAATCTGTGTTTGGTGCAATCCAACCTATAATAATTGAATCCAATGGCTGATTCAGTTAACGTTCCACCAAGATTTAATGGGATAAATTACCCATTATTGAAATCTGCTATGAGATATTTTCTTCAATCCTGAGATTTTAATACTTGGCTATTAATCGAAGAAGGATATGAACGACCGAAAGTGGAATATTCGGAAACTGAGTTTAAACGCTTATCGTTCTGTATGAATGAAGAAAGATCTTTCGCGAAGCAGAATTCAGATGGTTTAAATGCAATAATACATGCAGTGAGTCATGTTTTTTTACATCATGTCTCTTCATGTAAAACTTCTAAGGAAGCATGGGATACTCTTGAGACTGTATTTGAAGGGAATGATTCAGAAAGAGAAGCTCATCTTCAATCCCTCTCTTCTGAATGGGAATTCCTTGGAATGGTTGATAATGATACCTTCAAGGAGTTTAACAATAAACTGTCTGAGATTTTCAATACTTTTTTCTCACTTGGAAAGACTATACCTGAAAAGGAAATAGTATGCAAGATTCTCAGATCGTTACCATACAGATACGAGTCTAAGAAACATGTTATAATAGAATATAATGATCTTTCTATACTTTCTCGAAGCACTCTTGTAGGAAAGTTAAAGATCTTTGATGAAGAAATTTTGTTGAAGAACAAAAATGTTGAATCTAAGGTCTCAGATAATACTAATCAGCCTTTGAAAGAAGTAAGTATAAATCAGACTGAGAAACGTTGTCAAAAGGATAAAACACTTGTTGACTCAACAATTGTACTCCTAACGCAACTGATTAGGGATGCTTTATTGAAAAATAAATCAAGTCATGATGCATTATCTTTTTGTCATGAAAAAGGTAATGGAGGAATCCAATGTTTCAAGTGTCGTAAGTTCAGACATATGGAAAAGTATTGTTCTAGTAAAAAGGTTCATAAGTGCAACAAGGCTTATATTACTACCCTACATGATATACCAGAGGAGAAACCATATGAAGGAATATCAAGTTACAATGCACTTTTTCCAAAACAAATAGTGATTTATCTAGCGGGTCTAATCAACTCCTAAAGAACTGTTTTGGAAAACTTGAGTTGGAGATTAAGGAAAATCTAAAATTAAGCAGGGAATTTAATAACCTTAAAAAAACCTTGTCAGATAAAACTAAAGAGGCAAAGTCTGATCAAGAGAAACTGGTTGACACTCCTAATCAACCAAAGTCGTCAGAAGTTAATAAAGGAAAAGGTAATTCGCTCTCAAATTCTTCTGACAATATGCTGAGTTCTTTATGTGAAAGAGATAGTCACTCTGCAAACTTTTATTGGAATCTCCAACAAAATAAATTCATTAAGGCATTTCGTAAGGGCATACAATATTTCAAGGCTAATGAGTTTATTAGATCCGGAAAACAAGTTGCAAACTCTTGCAATAACAAGAGAAAGAAAGAACACAGGGAAACACAACGTATTGTGTTCATAATCATCATAAGGATGTTTTTATTACCTTTGGTGAGAATAATTCTCACCTCAACACACACTGATTGTGTTGAAAAATGCATCCTCATTTGTTGCCCAAAATCTTCTATGAGGAGGCATAAAATCTTGCAGAATTTGTAAGTCTGTTCTTTTAGCAGGTAACAATAATATCATGATCGATACGTTTTACTTTTGGGATACAGATATTCGGTTTTATTAAACCAAATTATATCTCCCTTGAGTTTATCCTAATCTATATATATACTCTTCTTGTCCGAAAGAAAACTACCTTTCTTCAATGGAGAAATCGGTGAAAGAAGGTGTTAGAGCACTGCTCGGTCGAACTCGCATGCGTTGCTATCTCAAGCATGTTTGTAAATATTAGTGATCAAAACTATATGTCTTGATTTCTAGTTTACTTATGACTAAGTCTCGGTTTAGGATAATTAAGTGCAGTTGAGCTCCAGACTCCATGGCGATCATCTTACGAAGACGAAGAACTACTCGAGGAATAAGTGGAACTTCATCCGACAGAAAGGTATATGGAGACTTGAACTTATCTGTCACTCAAAAGTCTATTCTATCTCCTACTCTTGAGACAAAGTCGTATAAGTATGATAGTTTTCATACATACGCATTTGCTATTTTGAGCCGAGTTTACTCGCGTATATTTTTCTCGAAATATGTGTTGGTGAGCTTTTGCTTTAACTATTTTCATATTTACTATGACGAAAGTCATGATGCTGTTTCAATCTTAAAAATAGCTTTGATGACGATAGTCGTGAATAACGATTGTTATAACATTATAGAAGAATGTTTCAATGATTGAAATGTAGAGTTGAGATTACCAACTATGGATATAAGCATATATAGTGTGTTCGCACATTAGTGTATAAATCCATGTGCCGGAAACCAAGTGCGTGCATATGTGTGCATGTGGTATTGGTGAAGGAGACAGGTTGAGTACGCGTACCTGCGGAAGTTTTCATACCGAAAATTTCTGCTGAGTTTGTAAGTTTGCAAACTAGTAAACCAGTCACCTTAGGTACGCATACTCGTACGCGTACCCACAGAAGTTTTCGAACCGAAAATTTTTGCTGAGTTTGTAAACTCAAATCTGGTAGCTAAGGTACGCATACCCGTACGCGTACCCAAGCTGGTTATTTCTCAAATCGGTAGTTCATGAGCTTAAAACAATAAATTATAAGGAATGAAATATTTGCAAACCGTGGCTATATTGTTCATGAATTGATTCAAGTGAATCAAACCGATTTTGTTTCAATTTTGTCTATGAATAAAGACCTAAGCAATTGAACAACTCTTGAACTAGTTCTTATGAGTCATTTGAACTAGTTATGAGAAAGATGAATACGGTTAATATGAAAGTACTCATATGGCTAACCATTGGTTAACTATTTGTGAACCAACTAAGTGTACACGTTTAGGTACGGTTACTCAAACCTAAATGAATACATTTCATTTGTGTGTGACAAGATAAGTTTCGATCTAACGGTTGAAAGATATTAGCTAGGTTGAATCAGGTTTTTCATCTAACGGTGAATATTGAATTCTTTGTTACCAAGGTAACTTGGATTGCAAACCATGATTTGAAAATTATATAAAGGAGACATCTAGCAATTGGAAAAACTAATCCCCACACCTCCTGTGTGATACTAGTTGGTTTTTCTAGAGTCGATTCTCCTTTAACCTTAGGTTTCTTTTCAAGACCCTGTAGGTTAACGACTGAAAAACTTCATTGGGATTGTGAAGCAAAACGAAACTACTTTCTTGTAGTTGAGCTATCTGATCTTGCCATTTTCTATCGTACAAGTTCAATTGAATAATTGACTTGATATTATATCTCCGATAGGGCAAGATAAAAATAAATCACAAACATCTTCGTCTCATCGTTTGTGATTCCACAATATCTAGTTTCGCTACCATATGATGTAGATTATTGTGAGGTGATTGATAATACTAGGTTGTTCTTCGGGAATATAAGTCTGTGTTATCAAGTTCATGTTCACCTTGATTTATCAAAAGACGGAACAAAACTCATAGGTTTATCTGTGGGAGACAGATTTATCTATTATCATAAACTTTTCTGTGTGATACAGATTTGTTATTGAATTCTTCGACTTTGGGTCGTAGCAACTCTTAGTTGTGGGTGAGATCAGCTAAGGGAATCAAGTGCGTAGTATCCTGCTGGGATCAGACACGCAAGGAGCGCAACTGTACCTTGAATCAGTGTGAGATTGATTAGGGTTCAACTACAGTCCAGAACGAAGTTAGTTTGTAGTAAGCTAGTGTCTGTAGAGGCTTAATACAGTGTGGTGTTCAATCTGGACTAGGTCCCGGGGTTTTTCTTCATTTGCGGTTTCCTCGTTAACAAAACTTCTGGTGTCTGTGTTATTTCTATTCCGCATTATATTTTGTTATATAATTGAAATATCACAGGTTGTGCGTTAAAATCAATCAATTAGAATATCCAACCTTTGGTTGTTGATTTATATTGATTGACACTTGGATATTGGTCTTTGGTACCATCCAAGTTTATCTCTCTAGTATTTGATAAAGACTCGCAGATCTCCATTTGCTTGAGTAAAGATCAAATCGAGAGATAGAGATATTAAATCATTGATATACTTTTTATTAAGATTGAGTCTGACTGTCTAGTTGATTCTCTTAAAAGTATATTAGAGTTAGTCCATACAGATTGTTAATCGAAATATTGGGTGAGGTTATTGTACCCCCTCTTTTTCAATTGGTATCAGAGCAGGCAAACACGTTTAAGACCTCAAAAGTCTGTGTTTGTGGCGATCTGACTAGATGGACAGTAAAATCTCTGATAAACGCGTTACCAGAAATAAAGATTATGTTTCTAATATGTCTATCAAAGAGAAATATCCCTCAATCTCTACTATAGACGAACTTAGTGTTCAAACGAAACAGACTAACACTGACATGTTTTGTTCCAATGAATCTGACTCTGTTATTCAATAGGAAATAGCTAGAGAGAGTAAACTAATTCTAAATCTTGTTAGAATTCAAGTTGATAGATTCAAACAGTTAAAAAAACATGTCAATGTTCTTCTTGGTGTAGTAAAAGACTGTGGCTCCAGTGAAAAGGCTTCATATAAAGAAAATCCTGAAGTTCGATCAACTCGTATCTTAATTGAGGCAAAACTTAAAAAGGATGCCTTAGATGTTGAACATCTCTTGAGTAAACTCTCCATTCAAGGATGTTCAGGAAAATCTACTATACCAACTACTTATATTCAAACTGAAAGATCTCCAGTTTCAGAAGTAAATTCAGATTCCCTTCCCACTCAAACTAATGTGCAGGGGATTCACACATCAGTTGGAAGAAATACATATCCAAACGATAATGTCAGGTCTGAGATCTCTAATCACTCTCGTGATCATAAAGTGTGCCTTTTTGTGATTCAAAAGGGCATATAGTGCAAAACAGGAAATCCAAGTCGAAAAACAAATCGTTGGTTCAACTTCAACACACCTTGGATTTTATTCTTAAAGGTGTAACTGACATTCGTATGTCTAAACCAATTGGTTTTAGTACACATCCAGTGTTCCCTACCAGGAAGGTCAGTTCGATGAGTTCCTCAAATGCACAAAAGCATAATAGACCTATTTACAAATATCGTCCAAGAAGAACTCTCGTTCTCTCTCCTATCAGAAATGGAGATAATGCCAATCCTGATGTGAATCATTTATCAAGAGAAGAATGCAGATATGAGCAGATGGATGACAACCTGAATTGATTATTGAGGGATATAAGGAAATCATCAACAAATTGTGTACTCCATCTAGACAACACTCTTCAGGTAAAAATCCTTACTATGTGTCATATTATGATGATAGTAATTTTTATGATAATTTTTCACATCATAACAGTCTTCTTCTAAAATACCGAAGAAAGGGGTTTAACCAAAAACAATATTCATTTGATGAGATAAAAGCTCATACTTGTGCCAATTAATCACAAGGTTGAAATCTCTAATACAAAAATCCTGGTTGAGAGACATGCTCAGGTATGCTTGTGTCAATAGTATTCTTGGATTCTCAAGCTATTTTCTTATCGTCTTTAGCATGAGTTTTTTTTGGAAAAATACTTGTACAAGTATTTGTATTTGTTGTGTCAAATTTTTATTTTTATTGTTTGGTTAAACAAGGTGCTACTCACATACTCTAAAACTACTTCTCTATGAGACATAGAGTTTTTGAGTCATTTTGATTTTTCAAATTTCAAGAGTTTTTCAACATGGTTGTGCGTGCACAACCTTTGTCTTTCTTTTGGGTCGAGATTGATCTCGTACAGGTTACCCATGTGACTGGCACGAGCCAATTAAGGAAACCCTAAAACTCTTTCCCTAAGAAACCTTTTAAGTACCCGACCTATTGAGTTTCGTAAGTCTCGTACGCATACTCTAGGTTATTTTTCCGGGTTATCAAGAATGTCATCTTCTTCATCTCGCTATGGTGATTTTGCAAAGGGATTTCTTGAGAAAGGTTTTGGTTTCGAATAAAAAGGGAGGAAGAAAAGAACTATTGTAGAAGATGGTGCACCTAATGCCTCATGCTACTATGCATACTCACATACTATTTTGTTCCAAAACACGAACCAACTCCTACGGTAGGACATTGGAATGAACTTAGTAAGTACTACTTACCTGGAGGTGATTGTGTACCTTTATGAAAAAGCGGGGGGTCTAACAACCACACCCAATATTTTGCTTAGCAATCTGTATGTACAAACTCCAATATACTTTTAAGAGAATCAACTAGACAGTCAGACTCAATCTTAATAAAAGTATATCAAAGAGTTATATCTCACTTTCTCGATTCAATACTTACTCGATCAAATAGAAATCTGCGAGTCTAATTGAATACAAGAGAAATCACTTGAACGGTACCAAAGACCAATGTTCAAGGAACAATCAATTTCAATCAACAACCAAAGGTTGGATTTCCCAATTGATCAATTCAACGCACAACCTGTGATATTTCAATTATATAACAAATATAATGCGGAAAAGAAATAACACAGACACTAGAAGTTTTGTTAACGAGGAAACCGCAAATGCAGAAAAATCCCGGGACCTAGTCCAGATTGAACACACACTATATTAAGCCGCTACAGACACTATCCTACTACAAACTAACTTCGATCTGGACTGTAGTTGAACCCCAATCAATCTCATACTGATCCAAGGTACAGTTGCACTCCTTACGTCTCTGATCCAAGCAGGATGCTACGCACTTGATTCTCTTAGCTGATCTCATCCACAACTAAGAGTTGCTACGAGCCAAAGTCGAAGACTTTAAAAAACAAATTTGTATCACACAGAAAAGTCTACGGTAATAGATAAATTTGTCTCCCACAGAAATACCTACGAGTTTTTGTTCCGTCTTTCGATAAATCAAGGTGAACAGGAACCAATTCATAACCCAGACTTATATTCCCGAAGAACATCCTAGAATTATCAATCACCTCACAATAATCTTAATCGACTAGCGAAAGAAGATATTGCGGAATCACAAACGATGAAACGAAGATGTTTGTGACTTCTTTTTATCTTGGTTATCGGAGAAATCAATCTCAAGCCAATCTTACGATTGTAGTCTAACACGATAGAAACAACAAGATCAGATCACGCAACTATAAAGAAAATAGTTGGGTCTGGCTTCACAATCCCAATGAAGTCTTCAAGTCGTTAACCTACAGGGTCTCGATAGAAACCTAAGGTTAAAGGAGAATAGACTCTAGCTAATGCGACTAGTATCACACAGAAGGTGTGGGGATAAGGTTTCCCAGTTGCTAGAGTTCTCCTTTATATAGTCTTTCAAATCAGGATTTGCAATCTAAGTTACCTTGGTAACAAAGCATTCAATATTCACCATTAGATGAAAGCCTGATTAGATTCAAGTTAATATCTTTCAACCGTTAGATCGAACTTAGCTTGTTACACACAAATGAAATGCACGTTTATTTAGGTTTGTCTAACCGTACCCAAACATGTACACTTAGTTGGTTCAACAGTAGTTAACCAAAGGGTTAGCCATATGAGCACTTTCATATCAACCATTTTCATCTTAACCATAACTAGTTCAAATGACTCAAGAGAACTAGTTTGAGAGTTGTTCAATTGCTTAGATCTCATAGAAGTATACAAGACACAATTGAAGCAAAAACGATTTGATTCACTCGAATCATTTCATGAACTTTATAGCCACGGTTTGCAAGTATGCATTCCTTAGTTTATATAAGTTTAAGTTCACGAATAATCGTTTTTAGAAACTAACCCACTTAAGTACGCATACTGGTATGTGGACTTAAGTACCCGGAATAAGTTTGCTTTCAGTTTACAAACTCCAGCAGAAATTCACGGGATGTGAACTTCCGACAGTACGCGTACTGGTACGCAGACTTCAGTTCCGGTTTTCCTAAGCAGCAAAGTACGCATACTTTGGTTCAAGGAATAAGGACTTACACACGTATGATTTATCATACAATGTTTATATCATTTCAAGGTTATATTCTAAACTCTCATTTCAATCATTGAAACATTCTTAGAGGACGTTATATATTTGTTGTTCACAAGCTATTTTTTGTCAAAGCGATTTTCAAGTAATTGAAACTAATATGACTTTGGTCACTAGTAAAGATGAACTTGGCCAAAGCGAAAGCTTACCAACACATATTTCGGGAAATAGATAAGCGAGATAACCTCGGCTCGAAATAGAAAATGTGCATAATCATAGTCTATACAGCAATACGACTTTTGTCTCAAGATAAGAGATAGAGTATATAGACTTTTGAGTGATAGATAAGTTCAAGTCTCCATATACCTTTTAGTAGATGAAGTTCCACCAGTTCCTTGAGTAGTTCTTCGTCTTTGTATGATGATCGCCATGGAGTCTAGAGCTCGACTACACTTTTTATCCTAGTCCGAGACTTAGCTATGAGTAGACTAGAAATCAAGACTTATAGTTTTGGCAACTAAACTTGACAACAAGCTTGAGATAGCAACGCTTGCGAATTTGACCAAGCAGTGCTCTAACAATCTCCCCCTTTGTCAATTTTAGTGACAAAAATATCAATACATATGGAATACAAAATAAATAAATAAACTTTTGTAGCTTCTCTTCCACATGCATGATCTCCTTGGTTCTTCAACATTACTCGAAATCTTCGTCACTTCCAAGTACTCCAATGATTCCAAAGGTTGTAAGTTTAGCATCATCGTTGTTGAAAATCCGTAGCTATAATAATCAGAAAACAAGAGTTCTCAATCATTATTACATAATGTAATAGTATTATTACACAACATCAAAGTTCAATTGTATCACAACTTCGACAACAATACTATGGTGATATGTATCACTCCCCCTTAGTCAATACTCCATCTCACATGGAAACCACTCCCCCTTACATAATGATCCGAAAACCATATGTATTTGTAGTGTGCACTAAACATTAATTCTCTCCCTTTTTGTCAATAAAATTGGCAAAGGTACGAAAACTAGTGGGATCCTAATGAAATTTCCATAGAGACATTTCATGACCAAAAGAAAGCACATATCAACTTTTTAGATGCCATCATATAGCCGAAGTTAAATGCATTCATCAAGGAGTTTATAAATATACAAGATAACCCCTATAATATTCCACATCCGCACTCCCTACAAAGATTTGGCAATTAAGCACAAGTTCAATTAAGAACTCTCCCCCATTAAAGGTCATTCCCGAAAGAACAACAAGAGAGACCTTACTTTAATAAGAAAAAAAGGATTTCTTTGGATATAACAAATCACATACGAATATGAATTTGAATCCAAAATACTCAATTAAATTAACCACAAGAAAACCCATGATTAATTTAATCGAAAATGCTCAACATAAGAGAACTTATGGAGCCGCACAGTATATAAATAAAAATATGGATCAGGGAAGATCAATACTGCGGAATAGACAAGGATTCATTCTATTTTCCATCACTATTTGCACAATGACATACAATAGACATAATCCTCGTAAACAAAAGTTCATCCTATCTTCCATCAATATTTGCATAATGACATACAATAGGCTTAAAAACTTTTGTAATGTCAAAAGTTCATTTATTCTTTTACCAATACTTGCATATCGACATGTGAAAGACTTAACTTTTGACAAAGGGACAATCATAGTTTACGGACGCAAACACACATATCCCATAACAAATTGCAATGTATAAAACCATAAAGATTAATACTGCAAAAATCATCTTCCAAACAATTTTAGAATTTAAACAAATAAAACTAAAAACAATAAAGATGAAAACGTTGTACATAACTATGTGTAATCATAATAATAGCTATTCCAAACTCTAGTTATTCTTCCTAAAACACGAGAATAAAATTCTCATCAGAAGATTTACTAGATGTTATGACCTTTGAAGAATTCTTTATCATCCCCGAACTCCTTGTGGTCAACAGCCATTAGGACATAAGGTTCATGGAGATATGAGTTAATATCAATAAACCTTCTCGACTGATGCCGAACCAGGACCTTCTGAATCTCATGTGTCTTAAGCACAAAAGCCTTTATCTGTTGAATTTCCTTTCATGTCTCCTTCAACACTTCAAGAACATCAGAAAACTTCTGAGAATTTGAAGGAACAACTCTTGGCTTTCTCACATTCCTTCTTTTTCTTTTCAAAAGGTTGGAGGAATCATATATTTTTCTTTTTCCTTCATGATTGATGGCTTAACAATCATATTAACATCTTTTCCATCAGAAGACATGATGCTTGGAGTATCCATGAGTGTACGGGTTTGTGAGAGGAAATCACAATTTAACTCAACAAGAAGTCTTAAGATAAAAGAAGTTTTTAGGGAAGGGAAAAGATATATAGGGTTACGAAACCTTTATACACACAGGTTCGCGAACATACAACTCTCAACCCTATAAAGGGCAGAATTGTCTATTTTAACCCTTTTTTTATTGACTAAACGGGGAAGTTCTTTCCAAAATCAATTAGATGTGAAAAGAAACGTGAATTCCAGACTTTGTTTAAATAAACAAAAATATCAAAATAACTAAACAATTTTCTTTTCTTAAAGCCTGAGGTGTGCAAGATCTTGTCTCTTTTAAATCAGGCATATAAGACAAGATGCACTTACCAACACAATTTAAGTTGTGCTGGGATGAACAATAATTTGTCCATCATATCCCTTTTGAAAGAAATTCATAGAACCTTGTTTCTCATACTTCTTAGACCACAACTTTCTTTCCAGTTGTCTTATTTTTTCCTTGGAAACTAACTTCTTAGACGAAGATAAAATCTTACATACCTCAGCGGTCTTTTGAGCAAGTTTGAGCTTGTTTGATAATCGATTTGCTCTTCGTTGAAGTTTGTTGACATGCCTCAATTTGTGTTTATACTTGTAACACTTTGATAGTTCATGACCTTTGAGTGAACAATATAAGCACGTCAATCTTTGATATAATCCAGGCATATGAGATGTGCAAGCTGCTATACACATAGTGGAACCTGAAACATTACACAAAGAGTTTCCAATATGAGGGTCAATTTTATCTTCCAGATTGGCTGAGTTTTCTTCTGAAAGAATATCAAGATTGATGTATGTATTGCTACAATTATCAAAATCAATATTTTCACAAAGAAGTGCAACACTTGATTTTTCGTTTTCATTAGAATCATAGTTGTCAGACATTTCGTCAAGAGTTGCAACAAGACCTTTGTTCCCAGTGTATTTCTTTCGATTTGGACACTCATTTGTAAAATGACCAAAACCTTTACACTTAACGCACTGAGGCATATCCTCGTCATCAGTTTCATCATTATCCCTATTTTTAGGAGGAACACAATTATGGGGTTTATCCGATGACCTGGATTTATCTCTAGCAAACCGTTTACTTCTCTTCATAAGAAGATCCCTAAACTGTCTTGTGATCAACGAGACTGACTTGTCAAGATCTTTATCTGATGAATCAGCCTCAGAAAGAT
Organism: Papaver somniferum; assembly: GCF_003573695.1. Classification (NCBI taxonomy): domain Eukaryota; kingdom Viridiplantae; phylum Streptophyta; class Magnoliopsida; order Ranunculales; family Papaveraceae; genus Papaver; species Papaver somniferum. The sequence goes on along the minus strand of NC_039362.1, from coordinate 31,779,904 downwards.
CATCTTCAGAGACGCAAAAACTTTTAATTTTATCAAGTAATTTAGTGTTCTTTAGTGCTTTGAAATCAACATCCTTACTATACTTGGACGTATGCTCATGATCAAAGATCTTTAACTTCCCAACCAGAGTATTTTTGGACAACGTTGCGAGATAATTTCCTTCAACGATGGCATGCTTCTTAGAATCGTATCCGGTGGTAGTGATCTAAGAATTTTCATCATAATGTCCTTTTCAGGAACAATCTTACCCAATGCAAAACATGCATTAACAATTTCAGACACTTTGTGATTAAACTTATCAAATGATTCTTCATCTGCCATACGAAGGTTTTCCCAATCAGAATTTAGGTTTTCAAGCCTAGCTTATTTCTCAGTGGTATTTCCTTCAAATACGGTTTCTAAGATATCCCAGGCTTCTTTAGACTTTGTGCACGTAGTCACATGGTGTTGAAGATCTAGGGTAATGGCATGTATGATAGCATTTAAGTCGTCAGAGTTTTGCTTTGCAGCAAGGATTTCTTCCGGACTATATCTACCAATATCCTTAGGTATAAATACATCGCCTTCTGTATTAACCGGAGGATCATAGCCATTAACAACACGTACCCATGTTTGAAAATCACGAGCTTGAAGAAAAGCATGCATAGCGTTTTTCCACCATAAGTAGTTTGATCCATCGAAGACTGGTGGTACGTTTATGGAGATAGAATTCCTGTCCATAGAGTCATATCGCCACAAACACAGACTTACAAGGTCTTTAAACGTGTTTGCCTGCTCTGACACCAATTGAAAAAGTGGGGTCTAACAACCACACCCAATATTTCGCTTAGCAATCTGTATGGACAAACTCCAACATACTTTTAAGAGAATCAACTAGACAGTCAGACTCAATCTTAATAAAAGTATATCAAAATTTCACTTTCTCGATTCAATACTTACTCAAGAAAATAGAAATTTGCGACTCTAATTGAATACAGAGAAATCACTTGAACGGTACCAAAGACCAATGTTCAAGGATCAATCAATTTCAATCAACAACAAAAGGTTGTATTTCCCAACTGAACGATTCAAAGCACAACCTGTGATATTTCAATTATATAACAAATATAATGCGGAAAAGAAATAACACAGACACCATAAGTTTAGTTAACGAAGAAACCGCAAATGCAGAAAAACCCCGGGACCTAGTCCATATTGAGCACACATGTACTAAGCCGCTACAGACACTAGCCTACTACAAACTAACTTCGGTATGGACTGTAGTTGAACCCTAATCAATATCACACTGATCCAAGGTACAGTTGTCCTCCTTACGTCTTTGATCCCAGCAGGATACTACACACTTGATTCCCTTAGCTGATCTCACCCAAAACTAAGAGTTGCTACGACCCGAAGTCGAAGACTTTAATAAACAAATCTGCATCACACAGAAAAGTCTACGATAATAGATAAATCTGTCTCCCACAAAAATACCTACGAGTTTTTGTTCCGTCTTTTGATAAATCAAGGTGAAAGGAACCAATTGATAACCCGGACTTATATTCCCGAAGAACAACCTAGAATCATCAATCACTTCATAATAATCTTAATCGAATAGCGAAAGAAGATATTGCGGAATCACAAACAATGAGACGAAGATGTTTGTGACTTCTTTATATCTTGGCTATCGGAGAAATCAATCTCAAGCCAATCTTACGATTGTAGTCAAACACGATAGAAACAGCAAGATCAGATCACGCAACTACAAAGAAAATAGTTGGGTCTGGCTTCACAATCCCAATGAAGTCTTCAAGTCGTTAACCTACATGGTCTCGATAGAAACCTAAGGTTAAAGGAGAATCGACTCTAGCTAATGCGACTAGTATCACACAGAAGGTGTGGGGATAAGGTTTCCCAGTTGCTAAAGTTATCCTTTATATAGTCTTTCAAATCAGGATTTGCAATCTAAGTTACCTTGGTAACAAAGTATTCAATATTCACCATTAGATGAAAGCCTGATTAGATTCAAGTTAATATCTTTCAACCGTTAGATCGAACTTAGCTTGTTACACACAAATGAAATGCACGTTTATTTAGGTTTGTGTAACCGTACCCAAACATGTACACTTAGTTGGTTCAACAGTAGTTAACCAAATGGTTAGCCATATGAGCACTTTCATATCAACCATATTCATCTTAACCATAACTAGTCCAAATGACTCAAGAGAACTAGTTAGAGAGTTGTTCAATTGCTTAGATCTCATAGAAGTAAACAAGACACAGTTGAAGCAAAAAAGATTTGATTCACTCGAATCAATTCATGAACTTTATAGTCATGGTTTGCAAGTATGCATTCCTTAGTTTATATAAGTTTAAGTTCACAAATAATCGTTTTTAGAAACTAACCCACTTAAGTACGCATACTAGCACACAGACTTAAGTACCCGGAATAAGTTTGTTTTCAGTTCACAAACTCCAGCAGAAATTCACGGGATGTGAACTTACGACAGTACGCGTATTGGTACGCGAACTTCAGTTTCGGTTTCCCGAGAAGCAAAGTACGCATACTTTGGTCTAAGGAATAAGGACTTACACACGTATGAGTTATCACACAATGTTTATATCCTTTCAAGGTTATATTCTAAACTCTCATTTCAATCATTGAAACATTCTTAGAGGACGTTATATAGTTGTTGTTCACAAGCTATTTTTCGTCAAAGAGATTTTCAAGTAATTGAAACTAATATGACTTTCGTCACTAGTAAAGATGAATTTGGCCAAAGCGAAAGCTTACCAACACATATTTCTAGAAATAGATAAGCGAGATAAACTCAGCTCGAAATAGAAAATGTGCATAATCATAGTCTATATAGCAATACGACTTTTGTCTCAAGATAGGAGATAGAGTAGATAGACTTTTGAGTGATAGATAAGTTCAAGTCTCCACATACCTTTTAGTCAATGAAGTTCCACCAGTTCCTTGAGTAGTTCTTCGTCTTTGTATGATGATCGACATGGATTCTAGAGCTCAACTACACTTTCTATCATAGTCCGAGACTTAGCTATGAGTAGACTATAAATCAAGACTTATAATTTTGGCAAATAAACTTGAAAACAAGCTTGAGATAACAACGCTTGCGAGTTCAACCGAGCAGCGCTCTAACATTTATAATTTTTATTGGGATAGTTATTGATTACCTAGCATGTAAATGACTGTTTATATTTTTGCTATGTGTATTCGGTTTATGGGATATCTGATTTCGGTTTTCATAACCTTAATATTCGATCTCATATGATGTGACCCTTATTGTTTATGTGGCCTTTTGATTTAGCGGGATTAAGTTCTAGCACATGTTGGTAGGCTTTATCAAAGGATCATAAGGTGTTCTGATTGAAACTCATATCTGAAAAGTCACAATATGTTGAATCAATTTATGTTTACATGAGTTGTATTTAGCATAACATATGTGCTTTGGGTTTTAAACTTTTGATATTGGCACGCATTAGTTAAAACTGTTTCAACCTTTCTCTGGTAAAGGTTGATTTTGTTGTTATTCTTTTGTTCTTGCGAGAGGATGACGACACACTGGGGAGAGTTCTTATTTGAACTTGCTCTTAATGATATATCTTTCTGGGGAGAAGAGGCTGCAGAATCTGCGGTAACGAATTTGTTAGTTAATCATTTTCCTATTTAAGAAAAGCCTGTTTATATTATATATATTTTGCTTTTTCTTAACACAATTTAGGTACAATTGATATGTTTCATTGTTGTGTATGGATGTGTGTGTGTGTGTGTGTGCGTGTGATTCAATTGTTCCCGGTTAAGAAAAATTGTGTCAATTTATTTGGCTTATTGTTTGATATCTTCTTTATTGTTGGGTATCAAGTGTTTTTGCTTAACGAAATTCGGTGTAATTGCGGTGCTATAATGTTTATGTTTGTTTCAATTGCTTCCGATTAAGAAAATAATTGTGCAAGTCAATTTATTTTGGTTTGTATGTACTATTTATGGCTTAACAAAATACGGGATCATTTGTTTAGTCCAATTTGATTCCGGATAAGAGAAACTAAGTTAATTCAGATCTTAGTTTGACTTATCAAATTGAAGGATTCGGTTATTCAAGTCTAATCGAATGCCTTGACAAGAAAAACTAGTTAACTAACCTAGTGTTTGTCTTGTCTAAAGGGAACGTTCTAAGTTATTGTCTGAATAATTAGAGCCTGTTGAGAGAAATAAAGTTAATTCTAATCTTTATTTTGGTCTTATCAAAATAAGCGATTGCACATACGCAATCGGTTTAACAAGGGAACTAAGTTTTGTTAGTAAAATTGTTAAATTATCAGGGAAAATTGCTTCGGGAAATTGTTTCCTTGATAACATATTAAAGCCAAATTACTTGTAGTTTCAGTTGTAATATTGGTTATCTAAAGTGGTATGTGAAACCTTCGTGCTTAACTTTTATAGGTTGTTTACAAGTCTTTTAGAATTGTAAGATTCTTTCGGTTTGTCCTTTATTTGCTCGAACCTTTGTCATTTTCTGACAAAAAGGGGGAGAAATATATGGAGTAAACAAGTGATTTGGAATCACTAATGAAAGGAAAATTGTGTTTAAACGTTATATCTAACGAAAGAGTAAAGCATTGACTAGGGGGAAACATATCATATTGCTGTTGTAGTATTCTGACTACAAAAAGAGGAATAACAAAAATGTACGAATTGAATATTTACATAGCTCTTGTTATTCAAATGTCAAGAGAGGCATTTATTGATTGAATATATGCATGTTATTGTGCTGTTGAAACTTGGAATCAAGCGTATGTAAAATGAATTCTTATACACTTAATCGTTATTATGCATAAAATTTCATCCTTTCATGAGAGTGATAAAGAGCATCTTTTAAGATAGTAATTACAACATTCTTCTATTTCAAATACACTTTAACAGCAACAAATGAGATGGTGGCAGTGAATGGAAAAGCTAGGTGTGGGGAAGTGTAACCATAAATTGCTTGAAATGGACTCATCTTCAAGCTAGTATGGTAGTTGGTGTTATACCATCATTCTGCAAGTGGAAGCCACAAATGTCATTTCTTTGGTTGGTGCCCACACATACATCTCAAATAGCTTTCCAAACGCGAATTGACCCTTTTAGTTTGGTCATATATATGTGGGTGGTAAGTTGTACTCAAGTTCAGCTGAGTGCCCATTGCCTTGAAGAGGTCCTGCCAAAAAATGCTGGTGAATATCTTGTCCCTTTCAGAGACAATGGAAGCAGGTAGACCATGCAGTTTAAAAACATGAGTGATAAATTCTCTAGACATATAAGAAGCTGTATAAGGGTGATGAAAGCCAATGAAGTAGCTGTATTTGGTTAATCTATCAACTACCACCAGGATAACTAGACTTTCTCTCACTCATTGGTAACTCTTCAATGAATTCCATTGAAATATATTGCCAAGCATGATTTGGGATAAGTAAGGGATGAAGTAATCCAACAGGAAAAGTGTGTTCACCCTTGTTTCTTTGGCAGACATCACAAGTTGAGACATATGAAAGGATGTCATTCTTCATAGATGGCCAGAAAAAATATGTCTTAGCTCTAACATATGTAGCTTGTATACCAGAATGTCCACCTACAACTAAAGAGTGGATGCAATCCAAGATTTGAGATTTGATGTTGGCTGAAGGTCCCACATATATTCTACCCTTATATCTCAGAATGCCATTGATGTAAGAATAGTTAGTAGAAGCCTCTAGAGTGATTGTAAGATGAGCAATAATACTTTGTGCTTTAGTATCTGCAGCATAACTGGAGATAAGGTCTTTGAAAAGACGAGGGTACCCAAATACACTATAATATTTTAAATATCAACCTATAAGTACGATACCAAGTGTGATTGTCTATGGAAAAAGTCGAGACAATACGACAACTATGGTATACATTTTGTATGATCGTCTATGGATATAAAATCGAGACAATACAACAACAAAGTGCTCACTTGATAATAGGTACGATGTTAAACCGAAATACTATAGGATCAATATCAAGTGACTAGGAATTAACGCACAAGTGTATTTACTTTATTATAATATAAAACAATTATAATGCGGAAGTAAAGTAAATAACACACACAAGATTTTGTTAACATGAAAACTGCAAATACATAAAAACCCCGGGACCTAGTCCAGTTTTGAATACTCTAAGAATTAAGACGTTACACAAAATATAATGCCAACTTCGTATAGTTGAGATCAAGTGGACTACCCCTAGCTACTTAGTTCCCTCAGTATCCCTGCGTCTTCGACCTTTTGGTCACGCACGTGAATCTCAAGATAGAAGTCATTATCTCAAGTTGCTCTGAACAGTAACGTCTTTATGTAATCAACTCCTTTAGATCGTATTCCAAACAGTAAGAGAACAAATCTGTTTGGTAACCACTTCAATTACCTATTTTTATAAAATATATGTTGAGTAGTCGACAAAGGTGAAAACACTGGGTGTACCAAAATACACCACCAAATTTTTCGTAGGAAATATGTATAGAAAAACTCGACACAACTCTGAGAGTAAAGAACTCAATCAAGGAAAGTGTCAAGAGTTATATCTCTATCTCTCTTGTGATTAGAACGTTTACAGAATTGAATCTGTGAACCTAATTACAAAGAGAGTTCTTGGACGGTACCAAAGACCAATATCCAAGGATCAATCAAGTCGTATCCAACAAAACTAGGTCGGACGTATTTACTCTGATTAATCAACGAACAACCTGTGATATTTCAATTATAAAGATAAACAATATAATGCGGAAAAAGAAATAACACAGACACCAGAAATTTTGTTAATGAAGAAAAACCACGGGACCTAGTCCATATTGGACACCAAACTGTATTAATCCGTTACAGACACTAGCCTGCTACCAATTAACTTCGGTATGGAATGTAGGTGATCCCTAAAAGTTATCCCACGGATTAAGGTACAATCGCGCTCCTTCGCCTCTTGAATCCTAGCAGGACTCTGCGCAAATTATTCCCTTAGATGACGTCACACCAACTAAGAATTTATTCAATTCAATTGAAGACTTTAAACCAAATCTACCTCCCACAGATTAAGCCTATAATTGATTTCCTGATTTACGATTGAAACGGATGATCATATCAAACGCAAGATCAAGGTGATGGAAATCGATAGCAATTTGACAAAAGTATAGCTATCCTCAAAATCTGGACTTATGCAACCCGAAGCGCATCCTAGATTATTATTCACCTCACAAGTATAAAACTTGCGGAGTCACAAAGTTTGAGACGAAGAGAACTTTGTGTTTTCTATTTATCTTGTTCAAGTGATAAATCAACAATCGAACAAGATCAGGATACGCAAGCTATCAAGAAAAAGATAACTGGACCCAACTTCATGAATCCCAATGAAGTCTTTGATAGTCGCTAAATCCTAAAAGGTTTTCTAGAGAGGACGACTCTAGATACAATTAAGACACACCAAAAAGTAGTGTCAGGATTCAAAGATCCCAGTTGCCAAGAGTTCCCCTTATATAGACATTCAAAGCAAAGGATTCTTTAGGTTTAACCTAAGATAGCTTTGGAACCAAGCAAACAATATTCACCATTAGATGAAAATTTTGAATCTTATTCACATAAACAAGATACACACTCTGGTTAGGTAAATCGTAACCGAACTGTGTATAAAGACTATGTCCAACATGGTTATCCGAAACTAGCCGGTTTGAAATTAAAAGCTTAACACTCATTTTCATGAAGAACAAAAACATTGATCTTGAGTCACAATCATGTGATAAAATAAGTCTATTGTATTTATAGAGAATTGATCAAATGCAAATTTCCTCATAGAAATAATTTAATCGCAATTGAATCATAATCGACATAGTTGGTAAATGCATAAAGTACAAATACTTGAGTCGTTCGTGAATCGACTGAGTCATAGTACGCAGACCGGTTTGCAAACTTATAAGCAAAACCGAGTTCCGGAGTTGACAAAACTTTTTCAGTTCACGTACCAGTTTGCAAACTTTGGTGAAAAACTGAGTTCCGTATTTGACATAACTTTTTCAGTATGTAAACTGGTTTGTAAACCTTAAGATTTTACCGATTCCGGAGTTCACATAACCTTTTCAGTTTGTGTACCGGTTTAGGTAACTGGTTCTAGAACATAGAACTGTATTGGTTCGCATACCAGTTTGAATACTTAAACCCGATTCCCTTACCATAGTTCCAAAATGGTTTGTATACGAATATACATACCTATCTGGATCACGAAACAAACAGACTTCCCATGATATACATACAAATATGTGTATCACACAAATCTGTAAGTCGATATATAGATACTCCGCTACGTGTACAAGTACATGTAATACGACTTCAGACATATAACAGTTTTCTCAGTTTGTAAGACTGATAACACTGTCTTGTATTCCAAATATAGTAGTTCTATATTTCTCTAAATCAATTCGAAAGATTCACGAATAACATCAATGACACATATCACTGTTCCATGCTATTTTTGAATGATAGACTTGAATTATGATTTGGTTCCAAATAATAAATTGTTCTCCACCTAAATGTTCATTAAGCTTAGTCATTATATTTCGAGAAATTCGTAAACTAAATAAATAGTTCTCAGCTCGAATTTCTTGTCTATGCAAGATAGTCTAATTAGTTATGTAACAAACGTCTCAAGGATAGAAAAGTGAATATAACTTGAGAAATATGTGGTTCCGTCTTCACTTACCTTTTGTTGATGAAGTTCTCTAAATTCTTCGGTTGATCTTCGCTTTCAAACGGTAGAACTCCAATGATAGATGGTTTGTTTCTCAACTACCAATATCCTAGACCGAGAGTTAACTAATTGTAGACTAGAAATCAAGATATAGTTTTGACAACTAAATTTAACAACAAGCTTGATATATCCACACTTGTGAGTTCGACCGAGCAATGCTCTAACAAAAGGCTATTTAAACTCCTTTGTCAGGTAAGATCAAATCGAATCAGTAACTTAGATTCAGATTCGGATATTGAAAAATACCACCAAATGATAATTGCCAATCAATATGACTTTCTGATTAGATAAGTCTAATCTAAGTTGGATCCCATGCTATCAAGATATGTGCACAAATTCACAAGAAACTAATAAGAAAAAATTCTTTGTCTTCAAATCTTCAATTGCCTTCTCAATAACCTGCAGAATACAAACTTGAATCTTCTTGTGATCAGTCACACACAGAACAAAGTCTATTAACAATGGATTATCACAATATCTCTTTAGATATAAAAAAAGTTCTAAAGATCCCGTCGATACTTTAATCTAGTTTCAGTGACCCTTATATCAGAAGAAGAGTCTCTTTAGAATAATCAAACTAGGTGCAATCAAAATTTCCACAACCGTTAGTCAATCAAATCAATAATGGAAAACTAAAATAACAATGCAATTATCTAGTTTGCCACCAATGGTACTCGTAGAGCTTCTTGATCCCACAGAAGTCTTTAAACAGGCGGTCGTAAGAGATTTCACCAGTTAGGGTAGTTTCCTCTCCGAATAGACGGCTCCACCAGAAACAACACGAATGAAGTTTGCCTGGCTCTTAGGATTGTTTGCAATAAATGTAAAATCAAGTATTTATAGACCAAGGTTGTTTGGACAATAAAGAAATTCCAAAAGCCAAAATATTTTCAAGATATGGATTAAAGTACCTAATTTTGGTTTTCCTATTTCCAATAAATGTTAACTAGTATTTATGAAATATCTCTTAGAAAATTTCTATTATTAGTATCACACATTTATTAATGATCATTTTCTAAAGTATATGCTTTAATTGCTGGTAATTAAAACATAGATATTTGAAAATCATAATTAAATGCTTTTCAATATTTCATGTCGAGATCACCTTGAGCATCAAGGAATATCTTTGAATAATTAATGATAAAAGTTATGTACATGTCCAAATAATATCGATGTGAGTGGGGAAAAACGATTTGCTGGTTTTTACGGAATTGAAGAGTCGACCGTGTGGAGACTCCTTGAACCGAACGAAATGTTGAACCTCACACAGATACACTGCAAGAAGGGAGTGATTTAAGTTCGAGAGATCAATCTGTAAGACCCCGGCCTAAACCAAGAACAATGGCCGTTCCAGAGTCAATTCGGTCACGAGAGATGATGGGTTGATCTGTAGGAGGGAAGCTGAGAAATGCGTGAGATCAATGGTGATCTGAGATTGTAGGTGTTGTGAATTCAGCGTGAAAATTCTCTGGATGATTGAATTTTTCTCAATTGAGAGTAATTTCTGTGAGTTCGTGTAGACGCAAGATTGTCTGTATGAACTTTGATGAGAAATTGCTCGCCTTGCGAATGTTGTTCGAGTGTCCGAAAACTTCTGTCTTTTCAATCAGGATTCAGGGACATTTTATAATGCCGGAGTTGAAAACACCATGATCCCATGAAGTGTGACAATTTCTAGAATCAGAGAATGGAAAATGGGGAAATCATGTTAAAACCAATTACTCATCGTTTTGGTTAACTTTCCACCCACTACTTTGCTGACTCTTCCAACTGATTACACGACTTGCTCACATTCTTATCGTGGGTGAACACACTTGACGTAGACCGCCAGATCAAAACCCTAGTTAATATCCCCCATGTGACACGATTGAAATCTCGTGATTTTGGAGTCAGTTGCTGACTTTATGGGATGATGATTCCATGTAGCGCTGAGTTGAACATGTGTGAGTAAATGTTTCGAAACTCATGAGTTTAACGTGTCTGCTGAGACGAGGTATCATCATAACCTAAGACGATCAAAACTGTGTTGCTAAATTGTTGAATATTGATAGTTGAACCAACATTCTCTGGTTTGAGCAAATATTGCTAGTCCGAGCGAATATTGCTAATTGAGTAAATATTGCCGGTTCGAGCGAATATTGCTAGTTCGAGCAAATATTGCTAGTTTGAACAAATATCGTTCTTTTAATGAATTGTTGGTAGCTGGACCAAGTAAAATATTAATTTAAGTTACTGACTGCTGGGTCGAGCAAAATAAATACGAATGTTAATCATGGAATCAACATAAAATTATCAGAGTGTTCGAATCTGCTCAGAATTACGTTTCTGCAGAGCTCAAGATTCAAAACCCTAATTTTACTGAGATAATGATTTATTTAAAATCACATAAGACCGGCTACATAGGATGACGGGTTCACCATATAACGCCCAGATGCTCGAATGAGCAAAAACACCAAAGTCTCTTGAGGACCAGTTGGTGAAAGAATGATTAAATGTTGGTTTAATCATTTACTGAAATAACGCTCGTGTGAGCGACAAATCATAAAACCTGGTTTTATGAAAAATATGAGGGACCGGCCAAGAGGTCATGGGACCGGCTCTTGATGGCCGTGGGACCAGTAGATGGTCATTTGAGCAAACTTCCAATTGTTTGGAAAGAGTTTGAACCTAGTATGAGCAGCTGAGCAAATTAGGTTAAAATCATTAAAGCACGCGAGACCATCTGTTTGCAAGCCTCAGGGTCACCCTTGGTCGGTCAAGGGGATGTGCCCGTGTCACCATGATGTTCGTGCTTCAGTCCTGAGAATTTTGATATTTTCTGGTGCACGTTTGAGCAACATTTGGAGAAAATATGAAAATCCATGGTTTTGCTGAAACTGGGAAAAATACATGAGATGATGAAAATAATAAATAAACAAGGAATCACAGGGTATGGGACCGGCCACGACTAGGGCATGGCCAGTCGGATGACACGCGGTCCCACATGCTTTTCCCAGTTTTATGTGATTTTATGTATTTTTCTCTGATTTAAGAGAAATTCCATGAAACTGGAGAGTTTGGCGAAATTAGGGAACTTCCATGAGATGAGAGACATAAATTAAAATATAAAATAGGGAATGGGAGTGTGGGACCGGCAATGGTCGTGGCATGGCCGGCCGGCCAACGAGTGCGGGTCCCAAGGCACTCTTCCCAATTTTATGTCATTTTGATGATTTTAGATAATTTTCATAAAATCAAAGGGATTTGTTGAAAACCAAGATATTTTGTTGAAATCAAGGAGTTTACATGAAATCAGGAAACAAAACACCAAATAATAATATAATAATAGGCATGTGGGACCGGCTAGGGCATAGATGACCGGCTAGAGCCCGGTCCCACAAGTTTTCCTAATTTTTTAATATTTTCCATGATTTTAGAGAAAATACATGAAATTGGGTAATTTTAGGGAAAATTCATAAAATCAAGGAATTTTCATAATTTGAGAAGGAATAATAAAATAATGGGACTTGAGGTGTGGGACCGGCCACGACCAAGGCATGACCGGCCGGCCGGCGGTCCTGCGACACCTTTCCCTAATTTTATTATTTTTGATAAAATCATGTGATTTAGATAAAAATACATGAAATTAGGTAATTTTCATGATTTTAGGGAAAATTCATAAAATCAAGGAATTTTCATAATTTGAGAAGAAATAATAAAATAATGGGACTGAGGTGTGGGACCGGCCACGTCCAAGATATGGCCGGCTGGTGCTCGGTCCCGCGACACCTTTCCCTAATTTTAATATTTTTGATAAAATCATGTGATTTAGATAATTTCTTTGAAATAAAGGAAATTTGCTCGAACAAGAGGATTTTCATGAGATCGTGAAAATAGTAAAAATATGATAAAATATAAAATTGGGCGCGGGACTAGTCACGGCATGACTGGCCGGCTGGTGAGCCTAGTCCCCTAGCGTTTTTGCTTAATATTTTATTATTATTATTTTCCCTTCCTATTTTGCATAGGTTCCTCGTTCATTCGTATTTTTGAAATGCTAGTTCGTGCATTCAAAATGCTGGTCTGTGCATTATCTGCTAATTACACTTGCACCATTTTTGTCAGGGCTTATTCGATGCTCAGATGCCTGTTTCGTTGAATATTTATTACTAACCTGTGGAATTCTGCTGGGAAGAACCACAGATTGAAGTAACGAAATATAACGAGGAATCGTAGAGTATTGCTGGATATTCAGGCGATTAATTGACGACTCGTAGAATATTGCTGGATATTCAGACGATGGCTCGTAGAATATTGCTGGATATTCAGACGATTTAAGATAATTAATTGTTGGCTCTATACTAGAAGGGATTTCTGTCTAGGAGCATTAATTATCTGAGGGTTGAGCAATATGAACTTGCTGGAGTGTCATATTCCTCTTGCATAGTCGGCGAAAACTTGGTTACATCCCGAAAATGTTGTCGCTCTATACTAGCAGACATGTTGTCTAGGAGCCGCCCAATCTTTCGATTCTATACAGTATGAGATGTGTCGTGGCCTCAACTGAGAGACTACACATCTACATCTTCTCTGAGAGACTTTCTCCATCAGAGGTGGTATGAGCTTTCATGTATAGAGACATGAGTCTCTATACTTATCCGATTGCCGGATCCGGAGTAATTACTGAAATTCCTCAGTATTCATGAGATGTGTCGTGGCCTCAGCTGAGAGACTACACATCTACATGTACTCTGAGAGACAGCCTTCTCAGTCAGAGTTTTTATGGCATGAGCTTTCATGCTTTGATGAGAGACATGAGCCTCAATACTCATCCGGTTTACGAATATGGAGTATAGTTTTACAATTCTACCCTTTGTCGAAAATACACCATCTACAGTCGATATCTAGAAGTTTCTCTTAGCAAACCCTAATTCCTAATTCACACACAACATGAAGAAATGTGTGAACTTTGGAAAATCGGTTTTGCTCTTGGGACCGGTTGTACCATGACTCACAATATTAGTTGTGACCGGTTATACCATGCTCCCTAAGATAGGTTGTGACCATTTACACCATGATTCCCAATGTAGTTTGTGATCGGTTACACTTTACTTCCCAAAGTAACTTGTGATCGGTTACACCTTTCTTCCCAATGTAGTTTGTGACCGGTTACATCTTACTTCTCAATGTATCTTGTGACGGGTTACACTTTGCTTTCCAAATCAGCTTGTGACTAGTTACACCTTGCTACACATTATAGGCTATGACCGGTTATACCTTGATTCTCGATATAAGTCAAGATAGGTTCTACCTTGTCATCTTGTATTGGTCATTCATATATAAAGAAACATACCAACACACCTATGATTTCCCTTTCGATTATGAAATAAGTTCATACATCTACTTCCTTAAACCAATGTAATAATACATAGTTTCCTAGGATGAAATCACACCTATATCCTACACATAATCAAGTAACTAAATGCATAGATTATGTTTATGTCGTATTTACAAAGTTCAAAAGATAAGTGTTATACTTCGTAATATATTTCCTTGATACTTTGATTATAATGCTATGACCAAGTCTAATCACTTTAATATTATATATACAACTTCGCATGTTATATTTTCAATATGAAGCGACTTGAAAGTTACGTTGGGAATGGAAACAAGATCAAGTCAATATTACTAACCTCAAGAGGAAGGACGATGTCTTCATTGCAAAAGTTACTTCTTCACATTCTTCAGGTCTTCAGAGTAATACTTGTACGTCTCAAATTTTCTAGAATTTTTAGTCTAACCTAAACAAAGTTGACTCTAGTAAATAATCAAGCGACTCTAGATGAGTTTTGATACTAAAATATGACAACCAAACTTAACATACCAACACTTGGTGGGTTCAACCAAACAATGTTCTAACATTCTTTGGACCAAGAAGGTTGTGACAAAGAAATGGAGTTGCAGGCAGCAGGTTCATAAGGTCTTCTAGAGAGAGAATCAACCAACTTGTTTTCCGAACCCTTCTTGTACTTGATATCATAGTCAAATCCAAGCAACTTCATGAGCCATTTCTGTTGGAAGACAGTGGAGGTCTTTTGTTCCAAGAAGTAGATGACACTTTGATAATCTATTTTAATGATGAATGTTTACCTTGCAAGTAAATTCTCCACCTAGTCACAACTTGTACAATGGCTAGTAATTATTTTCCATATGTGGATAAGGAAGCAGCCCTTAGACCAAGTGGTTTACTGTAGAATGCAATAACTCTCCCCTCTTGCATGAGCACAACTCCAATACTCATATCAAAAGCATCAGTCTCCAGAAGGAACTGCTTGTTAAAATCTGGTAGAGCCAATACATGAGTAGTGGACATAGCTTTTTTTAAGTTGAGTAAAAGCATCAGTTGTTGTTGTAGTTACCTCAAATCGGCGAGAGGCTAAAGTGGGATTCTAGGGTTTATGAAAATGAGTTACGGGAGGTTGAGCACGAACAATCTTCGGCTAAACCACGCACAATGGCCGTTCAAAGTCTGCTTCAGTCACAGGAGGTTAGGGCTGGTCTTAGGGAGGGAAGCATATGAAAAGAGATATCAGATAATTCTAGGGTTTGAAGAAGAATTGCTCTGAGAGTTTATGGGAAAATTGATCGTAGCTTGGAGAAATAGATGACCTATATATAACTGAATCCTCTAATCTCAGGTCGGTGAAGATAAATATTGCTTTCCGTGCCGTGCGGAGCAATTCTCCCGTCTCTTCAGGAATATATAAAGATAAACTAAGTTGAGTTTATCTCATTATTCCACCGCCTTTACTCTCTTCTGCGGTGAGAAATAAGCCGGGTATTTCTCACACGTATCGTAGACCGCCGGACCAAAACCCTAATTGTTATCCCCCCATTTGTGTTAATCTGAACCAGCCTTTGTGATGATGTGTTGAAAGATAAATATTCTCTTTAATAGAGTTGGCAAAGATAGAGAGATATTCTCTGATTTGCAAGAATGACTAGCATGAGTCACGTGAAAAGGCATGGGATGCCTCAGAATTCGTGTGCAGAGTGTGAGAGGAGCTGAGGCTGAGCTCCCTCTCTTCATGGCCGGTCACATACGTCATGTAGAGACCGTATTATTGCTTGTGAGTCCCTTTGTTGAGCATACGGAGCTCAAGAGAGCTTATCCACGTTTTTGGATAGACATGTATAGTTCAGGCTCAATTTACTAGCAGTGAGTGTGTTTGAGAGGCTGAGAAATAGGCTTGAGCCCTAGGTAAGGCGTGTGCCTATTATGAGGAATATTCGGCCATGTCTGAGATTTTCCGAGAGATTTAAATCTCTCTAAGATTTTCTGGAGAGATGTGAATCTCTCCGGGATTTTGAGGAGAGATGTGAATCTCTTTGATATTTTGTGGAGAGATTTGAATCTCTCAGGGATTTTGAGGAGAGATGTGAATCTGTTTGAGATTCTGTGGAGAGATTTGAATCTCTCTGGGATTTTGATGAGAGATGTGAATCTCTCCGAGATTTTGCTGAGAGATGTGAATATATCCGGGATTTTGAAAAGAGATGTGAATCTCTCTGAGATTTTGTGGAGAGATTTGAATCTCTCCGAGATTTTGAGAAGAGATGTGAATCTCTTTAAGATTTTGTGGAGAGATTTGAATCTATCCGGGATTTTGAGGAGAGATGTTAATCTCTTCGAGCACATTTCTTCGGCATTTTGAGAAGAGATATGAATCTATTTGAGATTTTGTGGAGAGATTTGAGGAGAGATGTGAATCTCTCCGAAATTTTATTGACAGATCTGAATCTCTTTATGGTCAGCTGGGACTCGTCCTGAAGAGAGAGAAGGGGATTTGTGCGCCCGATTAATGTCTCTGCGAGACTTTGGATCACTTGTCTTTGACCAGCGTATCTTGCAGAGATGTGCTAGGAATCAACTGTGTCCATATAATGGGGCCGACAAGACCAGTGTATCTTGAAACGATATTCTAGGATTCTTTCGAAAGGTCCCGGAGGCAGAATAACCAGTGTATCTCGAGGAGATGTACTAAGAATTATTCAGAAGCCTCGGTAAGTCGAGTCATAGCCTAGAGTAGACATGACTAGTGTATCTCGCAATGATGTACTAGGAATCAGTCCTTGATATCAAATAGGGTGAGTCGTACTTACAAGAGACATGTATGTCTCCAATCTGGGTCATAAGTCCGTCGGGGAAGCTTTTACGCATCTACAGAGCCTACATGACCAACAGTATCTCGTCGAGGATGTGTGCTGGGAATCACAGCATGACGACCAGCAGTGTCTCGCGGGGACGTATACTAGAAATTGTGTTTATGGATGCCTTGAGGACCAAGGGATTAATCTCTCTCATAAGAGTTGAGTTCTGTCTATGGTCTTGAAATGACACTTTTTCCCCTTATCCAAATTTCACCATCTATATTAAGTATCCTACTTAGAGTAGAACCTTGATTGTTCTATGATGAGCATATAGATGGTTACGAATCATTCAGGCGTGAAATTACAATCCACATGCAGAGTCCTCGAATTGATGCTTAGTCTTTGCTTGCTCTGATTCTGGACTTTGAATCAACTCTGAACTTGGGAGCTTTCTGGGATTTTGTGTTGGTAGACGTTACTAGCGTTACTTAAGCCTTGATGAAGTAAAATTTCCGTTTTGAGAGACCAGACTTGCGAATTAGGGTTTCTTTGATCAAAAACCAAACTTCTTCCTTCTGTGCAAACCTTGAAATTCTCCCTGGACTTGGAATCCTTTTAGGCTTTCGTATTGGGAAGTGTCATCGGAATAGGAATAGAGTCTTGTAGAGATGAAATTTCCGGTTGAATGGGATTTGCAAAATAGGGTTTACTTGGACAAAACCCTAATTTTCTTTCTTTGTGCACCCTTGAGCTTTTGAGTCTGTGCAAGTGAGTATTTGGGAAGAGAGGGATTTGAGCGTCTTCCTGGATGTCCGTGAGGTTGGAAAAACCCTATATATGAGAATAAATTGGCACTTACTTTTGAAATTACGGAGTCCCTATCCCATGTAAATTTTGAATTCAGGCTTGTACTGTACCTCAACCCTAATTTATCTTTTTGTCCGTGTCTGACTCCTTCAGACACTGGAGATGCTTTAAGAGGCTTGGTAGGTGGGCATATGTATTGAGGGGTTATCACCTTGTATGACGAGAGCTCGTTCAATCCCTTATACTAATCAGACACCCCTTTGTCGAGAGAAAATGCCTATCTTTGAAACCAAGGGTATCTTCGTCATAAACCAATATGAGCTTGATTTTTTTTCTGACATGAAAGAATTCGTCATATTCCTTAAGCATAGTCACGGATTGAGAGAGGGAGATAGGCGCATGTCTGGTCTTGGTTTTGAAAATTATGAACTCAAACGTCCCTGTTTGAGCTAAATTCCCTTTATTTTCTCTGAAATTCTGCTTTTCTGGGTTCCATTTCAATCCCATTCTTCTTCGAACATTTATAGAACTCCATATTCACGTGTATGAGGCCTTTGGAATGAGTAGATGAGAGCTTGGTCGGTCTCTGGCTGTATTAGGGACTTCTTGTTTGAAAATACTCAAAATTACGAAATTAGGGTATTTCAGTCAAAATCCCTTATGAACTTGTTTTTGTTGAAGAGTAATGATCTCAAAGGGATTGAGATATATGTAGATAACTGTCCAAGAGAATAGGGAGAGGCTCGGTCCTTTCTCTTTAAGAATAATTCCCTTTTTCGTAAAATTCTTGAAATTAGGGTTATTTTCCGTCAAAACCCTAATTCCCTCCGACTTTGATCCCTATGGAAAATATCCTGAGAGAATAAGTGATGTCCCACTATATTAGGAGAGAATTCTTACGCATGGAAAGAGCTTGGACACAGCTTGTAGGGTTTTAGAAGAAAGAAAACCCTCAGTTTCCTTATTTGATTTAAATTCCTCTAATTTCCTCTTTTTGCTCCAATTCCTTTTCCTTTTTCTTGATGGCTTCCCTTTTGAGCTAGGCTTGAAAATAAAAATATTTTCTACCTATTTTGGGCGTGACCTAAGTATGGAGGTCATTCCATTCTTCTTTCACACGTCTGGTTTGTATTAAGACTCTTCGTTTGGGTGTTCGTCAGAAAACTTCAGTTTTGAGAGGCTTGCATAGAATGGTTGTAAACTCTTCATTCGGACTCCGAATTGAGTCCCCAGACCCAAAATTAAATATAAGAGGATAATATTTCTAATGCAAAAAGAATCACTTGATTCTGAGTTCGTTTGGTCAATCATATCAGTGTATACTTTTGATTTCAAAAATCCCGTATAAAAATTTCATGAGTTTTCAGATTGCACTTACTTCGGTGTTGGAACCACATCTCCTAGATCGTTTGTCCACTTAAGGTGCCCTTTTGGTTTGTTTCTGGTAAAACATGAAAGAACATATTTGTTTGAGGAAGTACCCCTGAAATTCCTTATGGTTTGGCATCAATTTTCTAGTTTCCGCGCTGCAATGTACATCAATCCGAATTACCAAAAGAATCCTTATTTCAGTTGGACTCTTAAAGAGTTCTCTTGCTTCAAGCAGAACCCCTTGGAGTATTATGACATTACTACCCTTTATTAGCTTGGTTTAGGTCGTGAATTTTGTATCCTTAGGCCAGAGACACATCCATGGTATGATTATAGGTTTTTACTCTTTGGTTTCCATAAAACGTATTTTGCTTGATCCCTTGTAAAAGTATGGACCCGAATGAACCCGTGAGTATCCTTGGAGATATGGAATTGGTTTATTAGGATTGAAATAAGGATATTTATATATGCATGAGAGCAAGTTTCGGCTTTTGCCCATGAGGCTTGAAGCTTCACAACACAGAAAAACCCTAATTACAGACCCTATGTATATGCCATGTGTCTTCACTCTCTTAGTGTACTTCTTCTAATTTCTCTCTCGCTTGTAGTGTTTCATGGAAAACGAGACTTTTATGGATACAAGTACTCCTCATGGCGAGAAATGGTTTGACTTCGTAGAATGAAGATGAGGCAAGCTTTAATAATTTCAGAGGGCCTTCAGAAAGAGGTTCAAGGTGCAAAGAGACAACCGACTGACCTGAGGGTGATTTCATGGGACTCGTGTCTTCTTTGACTTCGGATGAGGCACTTGTTGGAGGATTTGGTGTCATGAGAATGATAACTCTGAACGGCCTTGCTTCTAAGGATCTTATAAATTTGGGAAACTTGATGACACCTCGTGAAAATCTTTGCTTTCAATGTGAGATAATCGCGAGAGTCGCTGGATTCTGTTGGAACTATCTTGAACAAGCTAAACTCGATCTTCGTTTCTTAGAGAGGCCCTTATGTAAGAGATACCGGAAGCAAAGGAGACATGGAGGAAAGGATATGGATGCCTTAAGAAGAAGAGAGAGTTTTCTTCCCGAGAGGTAGATGCCACTGCTGCCAGATGATTTTTCCTTAAATGTTGGTAATTTCCCCCTAGACCTTTTATGTATGCATTTGGTAAAGGAAGGAGACCATCATGAGTTTTAATTTGTGCGAAGCCTAGATTGATCTGTTGCATATGCGAGTAGGTGAAAACCCGAAGTTAAATTCGTAATAGAAAGTTCTTCCTAGCGCGATCTTGACTCCGGAGGCTGTAAAAACTTCATTTGACGTCCGATTTCAGTGGTTGACCCCAATTATCGAACAGAAAAGACCTAACCTTCATCTATTGAAGAAAAATTAGGATTTGGAGCTTGTTCTTCCGGTGTACATATGAAGTTGAACTTGGAACCCAGAGCTATTTAACAACAATTCCTTCAAGTGTTTTGATGATATCTCTTGGATCGTGTTTTGAAACATCATGCACTTTTAACACATGGTAAGAGAGACTTAGATACATTTTTTTTTTATCAAGGGAACGTTGTAGGATTCTCAACCCGTTTGTCCCAGTTTGTAGAGCTGGCTAGATGAAGTATGAGGCGGTTTGAGCGAAAATAAGCCACAGACTCTTTTTGACCCAACGCGAACCCTAGTTTGTCTCAGCCGTAAATCTTGAGAAGAGAAACGATTCTAATGCGTTGGGGTAATCTCGGTACATGCTTCCTCTTTGAAATCCTTATACGGGGTTTTGTAAAACCTAGCTTGCTTGGTCGTGATGGAAACCCTAGATGGGCGAGTCCTTCTCTGGATGCGACAAAACTTGATTTTGACTTGCAGAAGTATTTCGGCATCTCTGTCATGGATTGAGTTCATTCCCGTGGGATAGCATCCCGCAATTCTTTGTTTAATATCAAGGGTTGAATCCCTTGTGCCTGAGGGTCGGCCGTGGAGCTGAGGCTCGGACATGATATCTGATTCTCGTTCATACACCTCTAGTGAGAAGTCTTTAACTTGAAGCGTTCTGAATTCTACCAAATTTTTTTTGCACCCGAAATCTCTGGGTTAATGGTGTAAGAGTCTTTCATCTAGGAGTTGGATGTTTGAGTCGCCTCATGTTAGTCACAAATATGCCTGATGGACGGTTCTTCGTCAGTCCCCAGTTTGTTGTATGAATAGAGGATTCTCGTTTACTAGAGATGTTTGATCATTGGGGTAAGACCTTTGTATTTTTTTTGAGATTGAATCTTCAGAGATGAGATAAAATCGATTTTTTGTCTCTGCTAGGTGTCTTGACAAGGACTCATGTGAATTTGCGTTGCAACTTCTCTGCTGGGATCTATTCTCAAACGACCTCGAGATTAGTAGACACCTTTTGGGACCAGGGGAAGATGTATCTTGTCCTTTAGTCATCACGTCTGACTCTAACACATTGGGTAGCTTGTTGAGATGGTTTTTCGATAGAAGAGATTTTGAGTGAGGGAATTGCTAGTAGGAAATTGGATGAGTAGTATTTCTTCTGGATTCACGATCTCGCATCCTTCCCATGTTTACTTCAGTGATAGTAGTTGGTTGGGGCTGTATGTCGAGTAATGAAGCCTTTATCTGAATTGTTGGCCTCACGAGTATTACTATGGATTTATTTTCCCTTGATAGATTCGACTGCAAAGATATTTTCCTTCTCCATCGTGGATGAGTTGAGGTCCCGTCGGCAAATGAAACTGGATATATAGTCTTTGGTCTACCTTAGGTGGAGGCTCATCGGGACTTGGTCAAATAATTGCTAGAGCTAGTTCCTCTTCTTTCTGACAGAACCGGTGTTGAGGTAAAATATAGACTAGCAGCTTTGGGTCTTCGGATAAGGCTGAGTTTGGTTGAGCTTCGTCTTGGTATCTACTTTCGCTTCATACTTTGTCGCGTTCTTGTCACGATTCTCTGAAGCAGGAAAGGCGACAAGATGTATCTTTGTTGGCGGTTTATGACCCTATGTGGCTCTGCAACGCTTTTGACTAGGTCACGATTTTTTTGGAGCCTTTACAAGTTTTCGCTAAGTTACTCCTGTACACGAAGAAAAGATAAATCCGACGGAAAAAGAACTAGGTCAATCGGATACATAATGAAAGAGTTATAAGTAAAATAGTAAAGTGAAGTAAACTTCCCGAGTCCCCTGTGATCAGGTTGAGGGCCCTTCATCTAAACGAATTTTGGAGAAAATATTCGTCAGAATCCTTAAGTTTAGAGCGTCATCTGGTCCTTGAGGTCTTTGAGAGTGATAAGGTCGGCTGGATGGTTGCTCCTTTGTATTGTCGCGTTCGTAATCAGCTTTATCTTATCCGACGAGGTCAATTGTAGGTAGGATCTCGTTAGTGTTATCCTCGGCAGTTTAGTACTCTTTCTTTAGGAAACGTGTACTCGATCTAGATTTGTTGGATCTATCCCTACTGGTAACTCTAAAGGCGTTTTCAGATAAGTCTGGATGTCGATTTGAGATTTTGCAAGATTTTGTTTGGTCTCCGGGAGTTCTCCTTGGAACTTACCCAAAGTTTTCAAGGATTAGCAGTAGATTTTTATGAAAATAGGTTACTAGGGTGTTTTGTTATGCAGGAAGAGATCCACGTGATACTGGATGCACTAACCTATTCACTAAGGTCAAACTTGAATGAGAGAAAAAGTGCTAGTAGGGATAACTCTCTCGGCTAAGTCTATAATGGATTTACAGAGACCAAATCAATGCAACGTTTTTGTGTTTGGATTGGTGGAATCGTCTTCCTTCCCAAGAGACCATGATTGATATATGTAACTTAGTGAACAACCTCCCACAGTGGTCGCCAAAATGTAGTTACCCAAATCAGTGAGAGTCTAAAGTGGGATTCTAGGGTTTATGAAAGTGAGTTACGGGAGGTTGATCACCAACAGTCTTCGCCTAAACCCATTCAAAGCTTCTTCAGTCACATAAGAGGTTAGGGCTGGTCTTAGGGAGGGAAAAAAATAAAGAAAGAGGTCAAATAATTCTAGGGTTTGAAGAAGAATTTCTCTGAGAGTTTATGAGAAAGTTGATCGTAGCTTGGAGAAATAGATAACCTATTTATAATTGAATTCTCTAATCTCAGGTCGGTGAAGATAAGGATTGCTTTCCGTGCCGTGAGGAGCAATTCTCCCGTCTCTTCAGGAATATATAAATATAAACTAGGTTGAGTTTATCTCATTATTCCACTGCCTTTACTCTCTTCTGCGGTGAGAAATAAGATGGGTATTTCTCACACGTGTCGTAGACCGCCAGATCGAAACCCTAATTTTTATCCCCCCATTTGTGTGAAGCTGAATCATCCTTTGTGATGATGTGTTGAAAGAGAAATATTCTCTTTAGCCGAGTTGGCTAAGATAGAGAAATATTCTATGATTTACAAGAATGACTAAGATGAGTCACGTGAAAAGACATGGGATGCCACAGAATTCATGTGCAGAGTGTGCGAGGAGCTAAGGCTGACCTCCCTATCTTCATGGTCGGTACGTCATGTGAAGACCGTATTATTGCTTGTGGGTCCCTTTGTTGAGCATACAGAGCTCAAGAGAGCTTATCCACGTTTTTGGATAGACATGTATAGTTCAGGCTCAATTTACTAGCCGTGAGTGTGTTTGAGAGGTTGAGAAATAGACTTGAGCCCTAGGTAAGGCGTGTGCCTATCATGAGGAATATTAAGCCATGTCTGAGATTGAAAAAGCGGGGGTACAACAACCACACCCAACAATTCGATTAGCAATTTGTATGGATAAACTCCAATAAAGTATATCAAAGAGTTTATATCTCAATCTCTCGATTTGATCTTTACTCAATCAAATAGAAATATGCGAGTCTTTATCAAAGAGAGATAACTTGGGTGGTACCAAAGACCAATATCCAAGTGTCAATCAATTTAAATCAACAACCAAAAGGTTGGATATTCTAATTGATTGAACAACGCACAACCTGTGATATTTCAATTATATAAACAAATACAATGCGGAAAAGAAATAACACATACGCCGGAATTTTGTTAACGAGGAAACCGGAAATGCAGAAAACCCCCGGGACCTAGTCCAGATTGAACACACATTGTATTAAGCCGCTACAGACACTAACCTACTCCAAAATAACTTTGGTCTGGACTGTAGTTAAACCCCAATCAATCTCACACTAATCCAAGGTACAATTATGCTTCTACGCCTCTGATCCCAACAGAATGCTACGTACTTGATTCCCTTAGCTGATCTCACCCACAACTAAGAGTTTCTACGACCCAAAGTCGAAGACTTTAATAAAAAATCTGTATCACACAGAAAAGTCTACGGTAATAGATAAATCCGTCTCCCACAAATGTACCTACGAGTTTTATTCCATCTTTTGATAAATCAAGGTGAACAGGAACCAATTGATAAACCGGACTTATATTCCCGAAGAACAACCTAGTATTATCAATCATCTCACAATAATCTTAATCGACGCAGCGAAAAAAGATATTGTGGAATCACAAACGATGAGACGAAGTGTTTGTGATTACTTTTCTATCTTGCCTATCGGAGATATAAATCTCAAGCCAATTATTACAATTGTACTCAAAACGATAGAAACAGCAAGATCAGATCACACAACTGCAAGAAAAGTAGTATCAGTCTGGCTTCACAATCCCAATGAGTCTTTAAATCGTTAACCTGGTTTAGAAGAAGAAACCAAGGTTAAAGGAGAATCGACTCTAGCTATGCAACTAGTATCACACGTAAGGTGTGGGGATTAGGTTTCCCAGTTGCTAGAGTTCTCCCTTATATAGTCTTTCAAATCAGGGTTTGCAATCAATGTTAGCTTGGTAACAAAGCATTCAATATTCACCGTTAGATTAAAACCTGATTAGATTCAAGCTAATATTTCTCAACCGTTGGATCGAAAACTTAGCTTGTTACACATAAATGAAATGTCCAATTTTGGGTTATGTAATCGTTCCCAAACATTAACATGTTGGTTCAACAATAGTTAACCAAATGGTTAGCCATATGATCACTGTCATATCCACCATATTCTTCTTCACCATAACTAATCCAAATGACTCAAATGAACTAGTTAGAGAGTTGTTCAATTGCTTAGATCTTATGTAACTACACAAGACACAATCGAAGCAAAAATGGTTTGATTCACTCGTATCGGTTCATGAACTTTATAGCCACGGTTTGCAAAAGCATTCCTTAGTTTATATAAACATTAGTTCAAGAACAACCGATTTTAGATATAACCTACTCAAGTTCGCGGACTGGGTTCGCGGAAGGAGTTCACAAACTCCAGTAGAAATTCTCGGGTCGAGAACTTCCGCTAGTTCGCGGACTGAGTTCGCGGACTTGGCTCACGCCACATTCTGTTTCTCTTGATCAACAAAGTTCGCAAACTTTGGTTCAAGGAATAAGGACTTATACATGTATGTGTTTCCGCAACAATGCTTATATCCTACCAATGGTTATGTAATCTAAACTCTCATTTCAATCATTGAAACATTCTCAGGGGACGTTATATAGCCTTTATTCACAGACCATTTTTCTTCAGAGCAATTTCAAAAGTGATTGAAACATAACATGAAATTCGTCACTAGGTAAAGATGAATTTGGCTAAAGCGAAAGCTTCCCAAAATATATTTCGAGAAATAGATAGGCGAGTTAAACTCGTTTCCAAATAGCAAATGTGTGTAATGAAAATCTATATATCAACACCACTTTTGTCTCAAGAATAGGAGATAGAGTAGATAGACTTATGAGTGACAGATAAGTTCAAGTCTCCACATACCTTTTAGTCGATGAAGTTCCACCAGTTCCTTGAGTAGTCCTTCGTCTTGTACGATGATTGTCATGGAGTCTTGAGCTCAACTACACTTTATATCCTAGTCCGAGACCTTTAGCTATATAGGCTAGAAATCAAGACTTATAGTTTTGATCACTAACATTTACAAACATGCTTGAGATAGCAACGCATGCGAGTTCGACCAAGCAATGCTCTAACAGAGATTTCCTGAGAGATTTAAACCTCTCTGAGATTTTGTTGAGAGATCTCTCCGGGATTTTGAGAAGAGATGTGAATCTCTTTGAGACTTTGTGGAAGAGATTTGAATCTCTCCGAGATTTTGAGGAGAGATGTGAATCTCTTTGAGACTTTGTGGAAGAGATTTGAATATCTCCGAGATTTTGAGGAGAGATGTGAATTTCTTTGAGATTTTGCGAAGAGATGTGAATTGCTTAAAGATTTTGTGGAGAGATTTGAATATCTCTGGGATTTTAAGGAGAGATGTGAATCTCTTTGAGATTTTGAGAGATGTGAATCTCTTTGAGATTTTGTGGAGAAATTTGAATCTCTCCGGGATTTTGAGGAGGGATGTGAATCTCTTTGAGATTTTGAGGAGAGATTTGAATCTCTCAGAGATTTTGAGAAGAGATGTGAATCTCTCCGGGATTTTATGGAGAGATTTGAATCTCTCGGGATTTTGAGGAGAGATGTGAATCTCTCCGGGATTTTGAGAAGAGATGTGAATCTTTTTGAGATTTTGTGGAAAGATTTGAATCTCTCCGGGATTTTGAGGAGAGATATAAATCTCTCCGGGAGTTTGAGAAGAGATGTGAATCTCTTTGAGATTTTGTGGAGAGATTTGAATCTCTCGGGGATTTTGAGGAGAGACGTGAACCTCTCCGAGATTTTGCGGAGAGATTTGAATCTCTTCGGAATTTTGAGAAGAGATATGAATCTCTTTGAGATTTTGTGGAGAGATTTGAATCTCTCTGGGATTTTGAGGAGAGATGTGAATCTCTCCGATATTTTATTGACAGATCTGAATCTCTTTATGGTCAGCTGGGACTCGTCCTGAAGAGAGAGAAAGGGCTTTGTGCGCCTGATTAATGTCTCTGCGAGACTCCGGATCACTTGTCTTTGACCGGCGTATATTATAGAGATGTGCTATGAATCAACTGTGTCCATATAATGGGGCCGACAAGACCATTGTATCTCGAAAGGATGTTCTCGCGGGGATGTACTAAGAATTATTCAGAAGCCTCGGTAAGTCGATTCAGAGCTTAGAGTAGACATGACCGGTGTATCTCGCGATGATGTACTAGGAATCAGTCCTTGATCTCAAATAGGATGAGTCGGGATTACAGGAGACATGTATGTCTTCGCTCTGGGTCATAAGTCCTCCGATGACGTTTATACGCATCCACATAGCCTATTTGACCAGCAGTATCTCGTCAAGGATGTGCGCTGAGAATCACGACATCACGACCAGCAGTGTATCGCGCGGACATATACTAGAGATCGTGGCTATGGATTCCTTGAGGATTGAGGGCTTAATTTCTCCCGTGAGAGTTGAGTTTTGTCTATGGTCTTAAAATAACACTTTTTCCCCTTATCCAAATTTCACCATCTACAGTTGCATGAGACCATGAAAAAGCATATTTCTTTAAGAGTTTATTTAAAGGCTTACTAATGAGTCCATAGTCCTTCACAAACTTTCTATAATAACCAGTTATACCTTGAAACCCTCTAAGGCCTTTAATATTTTTTGGTATAGGCCATTCTACTATGGCAGAAACCTTTGTTGGATCATCCTTAACTCCATCTGCTGAAATTATGTGACCTAAATACTCCATCTCAGATTGCCCAAAACAACATTTAGAGAAATTTGCAAAAAGTTGATGTTTCCCGCGTATCTCCAAAGTTGTTTGTAAGTGAAGCAAGTGGTCCTCTAAGGAATATCTATAAACTAATATATCATTAAAAAATACAATAGCGAACTTCCTAAGATGTTCTCGAAAAATATCATTCTTAAGAGCTTGAAAAGTAGTTGGAGCATTTGTGAGGCCAAATGGCATTGCCTTAAATTAAAAATTCCCATGATGAGTCATAAATGCAGTTTTATGTATGTCAGAAGGATAGTTTCTTATTTGGTGATAGCCAGACCTCAAATCAATCTTTGTGAAAAATTTGGACCCATGAAACTCATCCAATAACCTATCTATATCTGGTATTATGAACTTATCTCTAATGGTCAGGTTGTTGAGCTTCCTGTAATCTACACAAAACCTCCAAGAATTGTCTTTTTTCTTGACAATAAGGATTGGGGAAGCAAAAGGGTTGTTGCTTGGTTGGATAATACCAGAGTGAATCATTTCTTTTACCAAATCCTCAAAAATTGACTTCTGTATCTAAGGACATTTATAGGGTCTGAGGTTTACAAGTTCACTATTTGGATTGAGGGGTATTTTGTGATCCAAGCTTCTTTGAGGTGGTAAAGTTTGTAGTTCAAAAAAAATATCAGAAAACTGGTTAAGTAGGTTGGAGATTTGGGGGGAAGTTGGTAATTGAACAGTGGTGGTGGATATGGAGAAGAGTTGTCCAATAGTCCATGAGTATGCTTCTGAAGAAATTTTTTAACTGCAGTACCACTCATCATGCCGAGAGAAGGTTTTTGTTGAATCCCAGTTAAGGTTATATTTTTTCCATTATGCTTGAAGGATATACATAAATTGGAAAAGTTGAATATAACATCACCTAACTTCCTTAACCAATATGCACCTAAAACTATATCACACCCTCCTAATGGAATAATTCTGAGATCACCATAAAACTTGTGACCCTGCATAGACTAATCAAGCTGAGGAAAAATTCCATAACTAATTGTTTTTTTAACATTATCTACAGTGATTATTAGACTAGGAATTTGTTCAATAGAACAATGTAAACTCTTGGCTAGTTCACAATCAAGAAAGTTGTGGGTACTACCAGTGTCTATGAGGATTGAAATTTCCTTCTTCTTAATAAATACATGTATCCTAATAGTGTCCCAAGAAATAGTACCAGTCAAAGCATGTAATGAGATTTCCATATCACTCTCAACAGGAGAGTCCTCTTCTGTTTCTTGTTCAGTCTCACCCCATGCCTCAAAAATTTCTTCAGCCTCCTCACCTATCAATTCACACAGATACTGCTTTTTACAAATATGACCCTTCTTATATGTTTCATCTCAATTGAAGCATAATCCTTTAGCCTTTATTTCTTGAACTTGTTAAGGAGTGAGTCTTTTGAATGTTAGAGTGGGGCTAGTTTTAGGTGTTTTTTATTGCAGGGGTAGTAGAAGTGGAACATAAATTGGTTTTGAAGGGAGAGTGGTTGGTTGAAAAGGTCTTGTGGTGGAAAAAGAGTTAGTGAATGATCTCTGCGTAGGCTTTGTGGTCTTTTGTTGTACGGAAAGTGTTCTTTCTTGCATTCGAGCAAGGGAAAAAGCATGGAGCATGGTGGTAGGATTAAACATTAACATTGACTCTTTGATTCTTCCTTCAACCCTTCAATGAAACTGGATATGAAGTATTGTTCAGGAAAATCTTTATGAAAACTTAACAACAAGGCTTTCAAATACTCAAATTCTTTAAAATAATCATCAATTGTCGTCAGTTGTATCAGCTTGTTAAATAATCCCACAATATTATCATGATCAGGATTTTCAAATCGTAAACAAACATTATCACATAGCAGTTGCCAAGGAATATGAGTTTGATTTAAGAAAAAAATTGTCGTACCATTTGCTCGCTTTACCATCTAAATGGATCGCAACCGTCCTGGTCTTGTTGTATTCCGGAGTATTATGCATCTTAAAATAGTAGTTACACTTTTGGATCCAATCCTTAGGATTCTCTCTGTCAAATCGTGTGAAATCAAGTTTAAGCATGCGTTGTTGGGAATGAAAACCTCTACTCCCTGAATGAGATTGAAAAACAGAGCTATTGGCTTCATAAACAAACCCCTGATGAGATCCCTGAGCTCCATTTGAGTATTCTATGTTATTGGATCGTGAAGAAATTTTTTTGTTAGAGCATTGATCGGTTGAACCCACCAAGCATTGGTATGTCAAGTTTGGTTGTCATATTTTAGTGAATTAAAACTCATTTAAAGAGTCGCTTGATTATTTACTAGAGTCAACTTCGTATAGGTTAGCTAAAAAGTTACTAGGATATGAGACTTACAAGTATTACGTGAAGACTTGAAGAATGTGAAGAAGTAAAGAGCTACAACGACGACATCATCCTTCCTCTTGAGATTAGTAATATTTGAATGGAATGGTTTCATTCCTAACGTATCTTTAAAGTCGTGCATATTGAAAACATAACTGCGAAGCTGTGAATGATTATACTCTAGTTAGACATAGTATTAAGGAATTACAATACGAAGTATAACGTCTATCTTTTGAACTTTGTATATAAGACATCGGCATAATCGTACGAATGATATTTAGATTATGTGTATGGGTATGGGTGAATATTTCGTCCTAGGAAACGATGTTTTACATTCGTTTAAAGGAAGTACAATTCATAAACTTGTTTTATGAATCAAAAGGGAAATCGCTAGGCTTATTGGTATCGTTATTCATTGCAAATCTTTGGATTACCAATATGTGTGTTTAGTATAACCGCTCATAACTTGTTTATGTATCCTGGTAAAACTATTCACAATGCCTGACTTTTGTATTGGTATGAATTTTATTAGTGAAACCGATCTTAAGTAATCACATGAGATGGTATGATCGATATTTGTAATTGGTGTGACCATTCCTAGTCATTGGGAAACCGATCCTAGAACTTGGTTGGGACAAATCACAAGATGTGTAATCGATCCTTGTAGTAGGTTAACAAGTTTTAGTGTGTAACCGATCCTATAACTTGTGCAACCGATCACAAGTAAGTACCATAAATAAGTGGTAACCGATCCTGGTACTTAGTTAACAATGTTTTGGAAACTAATGTGACCGATCCTAGTAGCCACTTGGAGGTAGAACCGAAACTTGTTTTGGTATAACCGTTAAACCCATGAATGGTGATTGAATATTTTTAATCAATCACGCAGTTCTTGGAAATCAGATGAACCAATTCTAAACTCGTTTGGAAGTGTGGCAAATCGGTTCCAAGATGGTAAATATGAAAAACGATTTACCGAGTAAAGATGTCGAAATACTTTGAACACGTGCAGTAATTCTTACATTTTATTGTTCAAAGATATTCCTTAATAACTAAAGGATAATCCCGGATCGAAATAAATTGAGAATCTTTTAATTAAGATTTTTAGTTTTATATGCTTTTAATTTCCAGCAATTAAAATGCATATCTTTAGAAAATAAAAATTGGTAATGTGCATTTACTAATTGGAGATTTTCTACTGAGATTTCGGTCAATATTTGGACAGAGCATTTCCAGGAATTATGAAAACCGAATTTGGAAATATATTGCATATCTTGATAATATTTTCGGTGTCCAAACATCCTTGGTCTATAAATATCGAAGTTTGTATTTCGAGCAAACTAATCCTCAGAGCCAGCAAAACTACCTAGTTGTGTGTTTACTGGTGGAGCCGTCTATTCGAGAGGAAAGTACCCTAATTATATGAAATCTCTTACGACCGCTCGTTTTAAAGACTTCTTTGGAATTGGGAAGCTCTACGTGTACCGTTGGTGGGAAACTAGATAATTGCAGTTTATTATTAGTTTTCGATTGATTTGATTGACTTACGGTTATCGAACTTTGATTGCACCTAGTTTGTTTATGCTTGAGAATCTTCTCTTTTGATATAAGATTCACTCAAACTAGATCGAAGTTTCGACGGGGATCTTTAGACTGTTTGTAGATCTAAAGGGTCTTGTGATAATCCATTATTAACAGACTCCGCTTTGTGTGTGATTGATCATAAGAGATTCAAGTTGATTGTGTGCAGGTGTTTATTGAAGATCTCAGAAGATTGCTTGTTTGAGTTCATAATCTTTGGCGTGCACAAAACTTGATCGGCTGGGGATCCAACTATGTTCGGTTTATCTTTGTGATAACCTTGATTGATCATAAGAGATTCAAGTTGATTGTGTGCAGGTGTTTATTAAAGATCTCAGAAGATTGCTTGTTTGAGTTCATAATCTTTGGCGTGCACAAAACTTGATCGGCTGGGGATCCAACTATGTTCGGTTTATCTTTGTGATAACCTTGATTGATTAGTTGAGTGGATCGACATCAATATATTGTCTTTGTGACTAAGAGTATTGATTGCAAAATCTAGACTCAAACTAATTTAGTAGTTGTATTTTTAGATAGATCTAAGAACCCGACAAAGGAGTTTATTGGGATAAACGGAAGAGACTCTTGTCAAACTCATATCACTTGTTTGAAAAGAGTTGTTACCGAACAGATTTGTTGTTCCTTTACTGTTTGAAATACGTACCAAAGGAATTGTTCCAAGTGCGTGACTTATTGCAAGTTGGAGGCGCAGGGATACAGACGGAACTAGGTGAACTATAGGTTTAGTTGCTTGTTCTCAACTATACGAAGTTGGTTTAGATTTTGTATAGCGGCTTAATCCTGAGAGTATTCAATTCTGGAAAGGTCCCGGGGTTTTTCTGCATTTGCGGTTTCCTCGTTAACAAATTCTTTTTGTGTCTTTTACTTTTCTATTTCCGCAATTATAATTGTTTTTATTATAATTAGAAGTAAATTACACAAACGTTAATTCCTAATTACTTGATAGCAATCCTATTGTGTTTGGTTAAGTCCGAACCTATTATCAAGTAATCATACTTCGTTGTTGTATTGTCTTGATCTTGTATCCATAGTCAATCATGCAAGTTATCTTGTTGTCGTATTGTCTCGATCTCGTATCCATAGACGATCACACGAAGTGTGAACCGATTAGTTGTATTGTCTCGACTCAGTCCATAGACAATCACTTTCGGAGAAAGGACTTATATGTGGAAAATTTTTAGATTGAGATATATTTGGGTACCCTCGTCTTTTCAAAAATTCTTCATCATACTCTCTAGTTCTCCCTTTAGCGATTGTAAATCATCCTTTGTTGATGTGTTGCAGAGCAAGATTGTTGACTTTAACATGTAGAGAATCGATCTCAGTTTGTTGTTAGTATCCTGTAGCTCTTTGCAGGTGAGAACAACCATGGTGCAATGGTAGGAAAGAACATCTCTGAATACCGATTGTACTCTTCTAGTACTATTGAGGAAATAATTTGATGGAAATGAGACGAATTTGAACGGAAAGGACTGAAACTTAGGTAACTCTGCCAGAGTAGCCAACTATAACCTCATTCATTTCATAACTTACCCAATTAGGGTTCTTTTTACAACTAAAATGCAACTAAAGGAAAGCTTAATGTAGTCTTCAATCCTAGCCGGGCATATGTCGACAATCGGTTAGGCCATTAATACCCAATAACTAGCTATCTGACTCAACTATTTAGGCAGACATATGCGTGATGGGGGAACCCAATAATATTCACTAACAATTAGTATTAAGTGCATCCATACTAGAAAAGCACATGACATGTTCCCAATTGAACTTGCGGTTTGCGAACTGGTTCGCCAGTCCTCTTGTATTTCTGAAACTCAGATATTTATGGTTTGCGAACTGGTTCGCCAACCGACCCTGAGTTGAAATATCAGATAGTTCAATATTTCTCTCTTATGATGTTTAAAACATTCCCGCCATATGAAATCATTTGTGTTAGCAATTTTCAATTGATCCATAAATTAATTCACACAATAAATTTAGAACGAATATTTGTTAGAGCACTGCTCAGTCAAACTCGCAAGCGTTGCTATCTCAAGCTTGTTTTTCAAGTTTAGTTGCCAAAACTATAAGTCTTGATTTCTAGTCTACTTATAGCTAAGTCTCGGACTAGGATAGTAAGTGTAGTTGAGCTCTAGACTCCACATCGTTCATCATGCAAAGACGAAGAACTACTCAAGGAACTTGTGGAACTTCATCGACAAAAAGGTATGTGGAGACTTGAAGTTATCTATCACTCAAAAGTCTATCTATTCTATCTCCTATCTTGAGACAAAAGTCGTATTGCTATATAGACTTCGATTATACACATTTGATATTTTGAGCCGAGTCTATCTCGCTTATCTATTTCTCGAAATATGTGATTGGTAAGCTTTCGTTTTGGCCAAGTTCATCTTTACTTGTGACGAAAGTCGTGTTGATTATTTCAATAACTTGAAAATCGCTTTGATGAAAAATAGTTTTTGAATGACAACTATATAACATCCTCTAAGAAAGTTTCAATGATTGAAATGAGAGTTTAGAAACATGTAACGACCTTTGGATATAAACATGGTGTGTTCTCACATTTGTGTAAATTTCAAAACCGGGAACCCAAAGTATGCGTACATGTACGCGTACTAGCGGTTGTTAGAAATCCGGGTAAGTATGCGTACCCGTACGCATACTGGCAGAAAGTTCACGTCCGTGAATTTCTGCTGGAGTTTGAAAGTGAAAAACAAACTCAATCTGGTTACTTAAGTACACGTACCCGTATGCATACTTAAGTAGGTTACTTTCTAACATCGGTTTGTTCATGAACTAAAACATTTATATATTAAGGAATGCAATCTTTACAAACCGTGGCTATAATGTTCATGAATCGATTCGAGTGAATCAAAACCAATTTTGCTTCGATTGTGTCTTGTATACTTCTATAAGATCTAAGAAATTGAACAACTCTCCAACTAGTTCATTTGAGTCATTTGAACTAGTTATGATGAAGATGATTAAGGTTGATATGAAAGTGCTCGTATGGCTAACCATTGGTTAGCTATTGTTGAACCAACTAAGTGTACACGTTTAGGTACGGTTACTCAAACGTAAATGAATTTACATTTCATTTGTGTATAACAAGCTAAATTCGATCTAACGGTTGAAAGATATTACCTTGAATCTAATCAGGTTTTCATCTAACGGTGAATATTGAATGTTTTGTTTCCAAGGTAACTTAGATCGCAAACCCTGATTTGGAGACTATGTAAAGGAGAACTCTAGCAGCTGGGAAATCTAATCCTCACACCTCATGTGTCATACTAGTTGAATAAGGTAGTGTTGATTCTCCTTAAACCTTAGGTTTTTCACGAAACCATGTAGGTTAACGACTTAAAGACTTCATTGGGATTGTGAAGCCAGACCCAACTATTTTATCTATGGTTGCGTGATCTGATCTTGCTGTTTCTATCGTGTTTGAGTACAATCGTAAGATTGGCTTGGGATTTATATCTCCCATAGGCAAGATTGAAAAGTAGTCACAAATACCTTCGTCTCATCGTTTGTGATTCCATAATATCTTGTTTCGCTAGTCGATTAAGATTATTGTGAGGTGATTGATATTTCTAGTCTATTCTTCGGGAATATAAGTCTGGTATATCAATTGGTTCCTGTTCACCTTCATTTATCAAACGACGGAACAAAACCCGTAGGTATTTCTGTAGGAGACATATTTATCTATTCATATAGACTTTTCTGTGTGATACAAATTTGTTTATCAAGTCTTCGACTTTGGGTCATAGCAACTCTTAGTTGTGGGTGAGATCAACTAAGGGAATCAAGTGCGTAGTATCATGCTGGGATCAGAGATGTAAGGAGCGCAAATGTACCTTGAATCAATGTGAGATTGATTGGGGTTCAACTATAGTCCAGACCGAAGTTAGTTTGTAGTAGGCTAGTGTATGTAGCGGCTTAATACAGTGTGGTGTTCAATTTGGACTAGGTCCCAGGGTTTTTCTGCATTTGCGGTTTCCTCGTTAACAAAACTTCTGTTGTCTGTGTTATTTCTTTTCCGCATTGTATTTTGTTATATAATTGATATATCACAGGTTGTGCGTTGAATCGATCAATTGATAAATCCAACCTTTGGTTGTTGATTGAAATTAATTGATCCATGAACATTGGTCTTTGGTGCCGTTCAAGTAATCTTTCTTATATTCAATCAGGCTCACAAATTATTATTTGTTTGATTGCGGATTGAATTGAGATATTGAGATATAACTCTTTGATATAGTTTTTATAAGATTGACTCTAACTGTCTAGTTGATTCTCTTATAAGTATATTGGAGTTAGACCATACAGATTGCTAAGCGAAATATTGGGTGAGGTTGTTAGACCCCCTCTTTTTCAATTGGTATCAGAGCAGGCAAACACGTTTAAGACCTCATAAGTCTGTGTTTGTAACGATCTGAATATATGGAAAGAAATTTTATCTCCATAAACGTATCACCATTCTTCGATGGCTCAAACTACTTGTGGTGGAAAATCGCTATGCGTGCTTTTCTTCATGAACGTGATTTTCAAACATGGGTACGTGTTGGTAATGGCTATGATCCTCCGGTTAATACACAAGGCGATGTATCTATACCTAAGGATATTGGTAGATATAGTCCAGAAGAAATCCTTGCTGCAAAGCAAAATTCTGATGGCTTAAATGCTATCGTACATGCCATTACCCCGAAAATCTTCAGCATCATGTGACTACTTGCACAAAGTCTAAAGAAGCCTGTGATATCTTAGAAACCGTATTTGAAGGGAATACCTGTGAAAAAGAAGCTAGGATTCAAAACCTAAATTCTGATTGGGAAAACCTTCGTATGGCAGATGCAGATTCATTTTATGAGTTTAATCACAATGTGTCTGAAATTGTTAATTCATCTTTTGCATTGGGTAAGACTATTCCTGAAAAGGACATTTTGATGAAGACTCTCAGATCTCTGCCATCTAGATACGATTCTAAGAAGCATGCCATCGTTGAGGGAAATAATCTCGCAACTCTTTCCAGAAATACTCTGATTGGGAAGTTAAAGATCTTTGATCATGAGCATACATCCGAATCTGGAAAGGATGTTGCCTTTAAAGCACAAAATAACACTAAATTACTTGATAAAAGTAAAAGTATTTGCATCTCTGAAGATGATCTTTCTGAGGCTGATTCATCATATGAAGATCTTGATAAGTCGTTGATCACAAGACAGTTTAGAGACCTTCTTTTGAAAAGAAGTAAACGGTTTTCAGAGATAAACCTAGGTCATCAGATAAACCGCATAATCGTGTTCCTCCTAAAAACAGGGATAATGATGAAATTGATGATGAGGATATGCCTCAGTGATTTAAGTGTAAAGGTTTTTTCCATTTTGCAAATGAGTGTCCAAATTGAAAGAAATACACTAGGAACAAAGGTCTAGCTGCAACTCTTGATGAAATGTCTGACAACTATGATTTGAATGAAGATGAAAAGTCAAGTCTTGCACTTCTGTGTGAAAATATTGATTTTGATAATTGTAGCAATACATACATCAATCTTGATATTCTTTCAGAATAAATCTCAACCTGGAAGAAAAAATTGATCTACATGTTTCTATTGGAAACTCTTATTCTGATTTTTCAGGTTCTACTATGTGTCTAGCTGCATACACATCTCGGGCGTCTGAATCTTCTTCCAGGTTGACATGTCCTTATTTGTCTCTCAGAGGTCATGAGTTATCAAAGTGTTTCAAGTTAAAACAAAAAATAAGATATGTCAACAAACTTCAACGAAGAGCGAATCGATTAGCAAACAAGCTAAAACTTGTGTAAAACTCATCATAGGTATGTAAACGCATCTCTTCTTCAAAGAAGTTAGTTTCCAAAGAAAAGACTAGATCATTAGAAAGAGATTTATGGTCTAAACGCTATAAGAAATATGGCTCTATGAATTCCATTAGAAAAGGATATGGTGAACAGATCATTGTTCACCCCACCATAACTTAAATTGTGTTGGTTTGTACATCTTGTCTCATGTGCCTGATCAAAAGAGACAATATTTAGCACCTCAGGATTTAGGAAAAGAAAATTCTTCTAGTTTGTTTTGATTTTATTTTTTATATGTTTTTGCTCTGTGAGCATCGTAAAGTCTTGAATTCATGCTGCTTTTCATATCTAATTGATATTGGAAAAGTCTTCCCTGTTTAATCAATAAAAGATGGTTAAATTAGACAATTCTGCCTTTTTTAAGGTAAAAGTTGTGCGTACGTGAATCCTTTGAGTGTATAAAGGTTCTGTAACCCTACATTCCTTTTTCCTTCTCTAAGAAACTCTTTTGTCATAAGTTTTGCTTGTAGAGCTTGTTTTGAGAATTTCCTCACACAAACCCATATTACTATGGAGACTCCAAGCATCATAACTTCTGATGGGAAAGATGTTAATATGATTGTTAAGCCATCAATCATGAAGGAAAAAAAGACATTTCTCCTATTTACCCAAACCTGAAAAGAAAAAGGAGGAATGTGAGAAAACCAAGAGTTGTCCCTTCAAATCTTCAGAAATTTTCTGGTGTTCTTGAATAATTGAAGGAATTAAGAAAGGAAGTGCAACACATAAAGGCTTTTGTGTTTAAGACTCTTGAAATTCAGAAGGCCCTGGTTCGGCATCAGTCAAGAATGTTTGTTGATATCAACTCCTTTCTTCACGAGCCTTATGTCCCAATGGCTGTTGACGACAAGGAGTTCGGGGACGATAAAGAATTTTTCAAAGGTCTTAATGTCTAGGAAACTTCTTGTGAGAATTTATTCTTATGTTTTAAGAAGGATAACTAGGGTTTGGAATAGCCATTATTGTGAGTACACATAGCTATTTCCAACGATTTTCATCTTGCAATGTTTTTAGATTTATTTATTTAAATTCTAAAGTTTATTTGGAAGATGATTTTGCAGTATTAATCTTTATGGTTTCATATATTGCAACTTGTTATGCGAAATGTTTGTTTGCGTCAGTAAACTATATTTGTCCCATACGTGGTCAAAAGTTAAGTCTTTCATATGTCGATATGTAATTATTGATAAAAGATTGAATGTACTTTTGACAATCAAAAGTTAAGCCTATTATGTCATTATGCAAATATTGATGGAAGATAGATGAATTTTTATGTACAAAGATTATGTCTATTATATGTCATTGTGCAAATAGAGATGAAGAATATAATGAATCTTTGTTTATTCCGCAGTATTGATCTTCCCAAATCCATATTTTATGTAAAATACTGTGCGGCTCCGTAAGTTTTCTTATATGAGCATTTCCGATTAAATTAATCATGGGATCTCTTGTGGTTAATTTAATTGAGATTTTTTGGATACAAATTCATTTTCTTATGAGATTTGTTAATGTCCAAAGAAATCCTTATTTTCTTGTGAAAGTAAGGTCGCTCTTGTTGTTCTTTTGGGAATGATATTTTATGGGGGAGAGTTCTTAATTGAACTTGTGCTTAATTGCTAAATCTTTGTGGGGAGTGCGGCTGTGGAATATTATAGGGGTTATCTTGTATCTTTATAAACTCCTTGATGAATGCATTTAGTTTCGACTATGTGATTGCATCTAAAAAAGTTGATATGTGCTTTTCTTTTGGTCATGAAGTATCTCTATGGAAATTTCATCAGGATCCCACTAATTTTCTACCTTTGCAAATTTTATTGACAAAAAGGGGGAGAATTAATGTGTAGTCCACACTACAAATACATATGGTTTTCGGATCATTATGTAAGGGGGAGTGGTTTTCATGTGAGATAAGGTATTGAATAAGGGGGAGTGATACATATCACCATAGTATTATTGTCAAAGTTGTGACACAATTGAACTTTGATACTGTGTAATAATACTATGACACTGTATAACAATTATTAAGAGCTATTGTTTTCTCATTGTTATGGCTACGGATCTTCAACAACGATGATGCTGAACTGAACGTCTTTAGAATCATTGGAGTACTTGGAAGTGACGAAGATTTCGAGTAATGTTGAAGAACCAAGGAGATCAAGCATTTGGATGAGAAGCTACAAAGTTTATTTATTTTGTATTTCATATGTATTGATAGTTTTGTCACTAAAATTGACAAAGGGGGAGATTGTTAGAACACTGCTCGGTCGAACTCGCAAGCGTTGCTATCTCAAGCTTGTTTGTCAAGTTTAGTTTCCAAAACTATAAGTCTTTATTTATAGTCTACTTATAGCTAAGTCTCGGACTAGGATAGTAAGTGTAGTTGAGCTCTAGACTCCACGGTGTTCATCACGCAAAGACGAAGAACTGCTCAAGGAACTCGTGGAACTTCATTGACAAAAAGGTATGTGGAGACTTGAACTAATCTATCACTCAAAAGTCTATCTATTATATCTCCTATCTTGAGACAAAAGTCGTATTGCTATATAGACTTCGATTATACACATTTGCTATTTTGAGCTTAGTTTATCTCGCTTATCTATTTCTCAAAATATGTGATTGGTAAGCTTTCGCTCTGGCCAAGTTCATCTTTACTCGTGACGAAAGTCATGTTGATTATTTCAATAACTTGAAAATTGCTTTGATAAACAATAGTTTGTGAATGACAACTATATAACATCCTCTAAGAAAGTTTCAATGATTGAAATGAGAATTTAGAAACATGTAACGATCTTTGGATATAAACATGGTGTGTTCTCACATTTGTGTAAATTTCAAAACCGGGAACCCAAAGTATGCGTACCTGTACGCGTACTGGCGGTTGTTAGAAATCCGGGTAAGTATGCGTACCCGTACGCATACTTGCGGAAAGTTCACGTCCGTGAATTTCTGTTGGAGTTTGAAAGTGAAAAACAAATTCAATCTGGTTACTTAAGTACACGTACCCGTATGCATACTTAAGTAGGTTACTTTCTAACATCGGTTTGTTCGTGAACTAAAACATTTATATATTAAGGAATGCAATCTTTGCAAACCTTAACTATAATGTTCATGAATCGATTCGAGTGAATCAAAACCAATTTTGCTTCGATTGTGTCTTGTATACTTCTATAAGATCTAAGCAATTGAACAACTCTCCAACTAGTTCATTTGAGTCATTTGAACTAGTTATGGTGAATATGTATAAGGTTGATATGAAAGTGCTCATATGGCTAACCATTGGTTAACTATTGTTGAACCAATTAAGTGTACACGTTTAGTTACGGTTACTCAAACGTAAATGAATTTAATTTCATTTGTGTATAACAAGCTAAGTTTGATATAACGGTTGAAAGATATTACCTTGAATCTAATCAGGTTTTCATCTAACGGTGAATATTGAATGCTTTGTTACCAAGGTAACTTAGGTTGCAAACCCTGATTTGGAGACTATATAAAGGAGAACTCTAGCAGCTGGGAGATCTAATCCCCACACCTCCTGTGTGGTACTAGTTGTATAAGATAGAGTCGATTCTCTTTTAACCTTAGGTTTTTCACGAAACCCTGTAGGTTAACGACTTAAAGACTTCACTGGGATTGTGAAGCCGGACCCAACTATTTTATCAGTAGTTACGTGATCTGATCTTGTTGTTTCTATCGTGTTTGAGTAAAATCGTAAGATTGGCTTGAGATTTGTATCTCCGATAGGCAAGATAGAAAAATAGTCACAAACACCTTCGTCTCATCGTTTGTGATTCCACAATATCTTGTTTCGCTAGTCGATTAAGATTATTGTGAGGTGATTGATATTTCTAGGCTATTCTTCGAGAATATAAGTCTGGTATATCAATTGGTTCCTGTTCACCTTGATTTATCAAAAGACGGAACAAAACCCGTAGGTATTTCTGTAGGAGACATATTTATCTATTCATATAGACTTTTCTGTGTGATACAAATTTGTTTATCAAGTCTTCGACTTTGGGTCATAGCAACTCTTAGTTGTGGGTGAGATCAACTAAGGGAATCAAGTGCGTAGTATCATGCTGGGATCAGAGATGTAAGGAGCGCAAATGTACCTTGAATCAGTGTGAGATTGATTGGGGTTCAACTACAGTCCAGACCGAAGTTAGTTTGTAGTAGGCTAGTGTTTGTAGCGGCTTAATACAGTGTGGTGTTCAATCTGGACTAGGTCCCGAGGTTTTTCTGCATTTGCAGTTTCCTCGTTAACAAAACTTCTGATGTCTATGTTATTTCTTTTCCGCATTATATTTTGTTATATAATTGATATAGCACAGGTTGTGCGTTGAATCGATCAATTGATAAATCCAACCTTTGGTTGTTGATTGAAATTAATTGATCCTTGAACAATGGTCCTTGGTGCCGTTTAAGTAATCTCTCTTATATTCAATCGGGCTCGCAAATTATTATTTGTTTGATTGCGGATTGAATTGAGAGATTGAGATATAACTCTTTGGTATAGTTTTTATAAGATTGAGTCTAACTGTCTAGTTTATTCTCTTGTAAGTATATTGGAGTTAGACCATACAGATTGCTAAGTGAAATATTGGGTGATGTTGTTAGACCCCCGCCTTTTCAATTGGTATCAGAGCAGGCAAACACGTTTAAGACCTCATAAGTCTGTGTTTGTAGCGATCTGACTCTATGGAAAGAAATTTTATCTCCATAAACGTACCACCATTCTTCGATGGCTCAAACTACTTGTGGTGGAAAATCGTTATGCGTACTTTTCTTCATGAACGTGATTTTCAAACATGGGTACGTGTTGGTAATGGCTATGATCCTCCGTTTAATACACAAGGCGATGTATCTATACCTAAGGATATTGGTAGATATAGTCCAGAAGAAATCCTTGCTGCAAAGCAAAATTCTGATGGCTTAAATGCTATCGTACATGCCATTACCCCGAATCTTCAGCATCATGTGACTACTTGCACAAAGTCTAAAGAAGCCTGTGATATCTTATAAACCGTATTTGAAGGGAATACCTGTGAAAAAAAAGCTAGGATTCAAAACCTAAATTCTGATTGGGAAAACCTTCGTATGGCAGATGAAGATTCATTTGATGAGTTTAATCACAAAGTGTCTGAAATTGTTAATGCATCTTTTGCATTGGGTAAGACTATTCCTGAAAAGGACATTGTGATGAAGATTCTCAGATCTCTGCGATCTAGATACGATTCTAAGAAGCATGCCATCATTGAGGGAAATAATCTCGCAACTCTTTCCAGAAATACTCTGATTGGGAAGTTAAAGATCTTTGATCATGAGCATACATCCGAATCTGGAAAGAATGTTGCCTTTAAAGCACAAAATAACACTAAATTACTTGATAAAAGTAAAAGTATTTGCATCTCTGAAGATGATCTTTCTGAGGCTGATTCATCATATGAAGATCTTGATAAGTCGTTGATCACAAGACAGTTTAGAGACCTTCTTTTGAAAAGAAGTAAACGGTTTTCAGAGATAAACCTAGGTCATCAGATAAACCCCATAATCGTGTTCCTCCTAAAAACAGGGATAATGATGAAACTGATGATGAGGATATGCCTCAGTGCTTTAAGTGTAAAGGTTTTTGCCATTTTGCAAATGAGTGTCAAAATCGAAAGAAATACACTGGGAACAAAGGTCTAGCTGCAACTCACAGGTTGTGCATTGAATCGATCAATTGATAAATCCAACCTTTGGTTGTTGATTGAAATTTATTGATCCTTGAACATTGGTCGTTGGTACCGTTTAAGTAATCTCTTTTATATTCAATCGGGCTCGCAAATTATTATTTGTTTGATTGCATATTGAATTGAGAGATTGAGATATAACTCTTTGATATACTTT
This sequence comes from Papaver somniferum, assembly GCF_003573695.1. Lineage (NCBI taxonomy): Eukaryota > Viridiplantae > Streptophyta > Magnoliopsida > Ranunculales > Papaveraceae > Papaver > Papaver somniferum. The sequence continues at coordinate 31,736,403 of NC_039362.1, read as the reverse complement.
TTATAAGATCGAGTCTAACTGTCTATTTGATTCTCTTGTAAGTATATTGGAGTTAGTCCATACATATTGCAAAGAGAAATATTGGGTGAGGTTGTTAGACCCCAGCTTTTTCAATATTATTAAGGATCGTTGAACATCTTTGATGTAGGACATCTGCGTCTGTATCAACAATCATTGTTGATCCCTTTTCGTCTGTATCAACAATGACTGTTGATCCATTGCGTCTGTTTTAGTTTACTTGCATTGCAAGTCCTTTACTTTCCTAGTTTAGGTAGAATTCCTTTTTAGTTTCTTTTAGTCGGTTCTACAAAGCCTATATAAAGGCTAGATCTCTTTGTTTAGAAGATAACATCTTATTATACATCTTATTTCAATATTATTATCAAGTTTGTTTATCAACCTTTTACCTTAGAATCTTGATCCTAGAATCAGTTTTCTATTAAGTTTCTTACGAAACTTAAACCTATCCCTGTTACCCCTGTTTTGTGCTACACTAGTTGGTATCAGATACAAAATTTTTAGATTTTTATCTAGAAACAGATCCTTAAACCCGCTTCCGCAAACTCAACACCCAATTATTATTCAATGGAAAAGGCTGAAATCGAAGCTATGATGAAAGAACTCTTGAAACCTCTTCAAACTTCCATTGAAACTAATGCAACAAACGTCAAAACTCTAACATAATCTTTCGAAAAGAAGCTTGGGAAGATTGATGATTTAGAGAATAAGTTAGAATCACATGCATGTTACATGGTCATGATTGCTAAACATGTAGGTTTGGATGACTTGGAGATGCCTCCTTTAGACGATGATGAAGAAAAGAAAGAAGAAAAGAAAGCCTGTACCGAGTATAAAGAGGATTTATTATCATCTAAAAATCGTGAAGTTGTTTCTATAACATTAGTTGAGGATGAATTTATGAAGGATACAACACGGAAGCATGAAGGGACTCTTGTTTATGAAGAAGAAGAAAATCAGGTAGACAAAGTTCTGCATGTTTCTCAAGAGATTAATGGTGAGTTATTAAATATTAAACCTAATGATTTATTAGATCGTGATTTAGATTTATTTTTTTTATCTTATGATGAGGGTAATCAAGTTCTTAATCACAAGAAAAAAATTACGGTCTCTTATACAAACCCTAGTAAGACCGTTGAGTTAATCCATGGGAATTCTGTTGAGTTCTACCCAACGAGAACAAGAAATTATCTATCGTTGTTTCATTCGTTTGTCTATGGATGTAGTTTTCGATCTCTTGAAGATATAACAGTGGAGAATTACACCGGAAGAATTCGCGGACGTATATTCTCACACGCCGAGAGATTATCACTAGCAAAAGAATGGAACGATAAGTTTGATATTTTCAGGATGAACAGTCTTGTGAAATATCCGACAACAAGTAGTTTAAAATGCATACTAGACACCATCAACGATTATCTTCATGTTAAGGTTAAGTGTGAAGATGTTTTTCCTGCCAGGAGCGGTATTAGTCTATTGATCATCATGGACTTGAAAGCAAAGAACACCGAGAGTATTTTTAGAAACCATATTTTCTGCAAAGATTATTTTGGTTTAGTCACAACTACAGGTGGAGAATCGACCACTTATATAAGCATGTCCGTAGACACAGTAGACGCTAGAATTAAGTCGGGAAAGTTCACACCAATCAATGGTGTTGCAGGGAGTCTTATTAAAGAAAATGTAATTGCTAACACGATGATGCGCGCATTAAAATCAGTTTGGATCAGTTCCTTTAACATGTTTGATACAACATCTTTTTTTGGTGGATACAAATTAAGTAGACAAGGACCAGTTAATGGTGTAACTCAAAATTTCAGAAAAGAATTTTTTATGCTCGTGATGGCTACTTGCATGGTTTATTTTATCACTGCCAACGTGATTTTTGTCTTTGATCGCGGAAAATTTAAGAACACATCTCATGATGCGTGGAACTACATTTCGTGGTTACTTTGTTTTATAATCTCCAAGGCTATGACTTTTTTGTTTGATCGTGGTAAGCCGGTAAACGTGATATATACATTTTTCATGGAGGAAAATAATTCGTATTCTATGATGACAGCTCGAAGTGTGGAACAATATATGGAGATAATAAAGTTTTTCTTATTAGCTAACTCGAGGACGAGTTTCTTTCAAGAAGGGGGGACTGATGTAGGACATCTGCGTCTGTATCAAAAATCACTGTTGATCCCTTTTTGTTTGTATCAACAATGACTGTTGATCCATTACGTCTGTTTTAGTTTACTTGCTTTGCAAGTCCTTTACTTTCCTAGTTTAGGTAGAATTCCTTTTTAGTTTCTTTTCGTCGGTTTTCTACAAAGCCTATATAAAGGCTAGGTCTCTTTGTTTAGAAGATAACATCTTATTATACATATTATTATCAATATTATTATCAAGTTTGTTTATCAACCTTTTACCTTAGAATCTTGATCCTAGAATCAGTTTTCTATTAAGTTTCTAACGAAACTTAAACCTATCCCTGTTACCCCTGTTCTGTGCTACACTAATCTTTCGTATTTCGAGATTTTTAACAAGACAAGCTTGACTCGAAACTTATTCTTTGTAAATCTACTAGAAATCATACGAGATCGTCTTAAAAAGATATAATGGTAAGATAGTGAGTAAGATAGAATTGTCCGGTCTTCACATACCTGATACATAAGTTCTCCAAATGTCTTCGTCGATCTTCTATCTTTGAGGGTGATGTCTAATACTCAACTATCAAATTATTACCTAGTTCGAGATAGTTCTGATCATCTAACACTGACAACAGACTTGAGATAGCAAAACTTGTGGGTTCAATTGAGCATCGCTCTAACAGGATCTCTTATCTGAGAGTGTTAGAGCACTGCACGGTCAAACTCGCAAGTTTTGCTATCTTAAGTTTTTTTTTTTAAAAAAACTTTAGATGCACAAAACTTTATCTTGATTCCTCTATTAAAGTCAAATCTCGGACTAGGATTACAGTATTGTTGTTAAGTATCAAACATCACTGAATAACCCTCGAAGATTGAAGATTGAAGAACAAACGAAGACATATGGATAACTTCATCAATAAAGAGGTACGTGAAGGCTGAACCATCCCATTTACTCATAAAATTTACCATTCACTTTGAAAGGCCCTCAAAATATAATAACATGTATCTTTTACATTTTCTCGATAAGACCAACTTGTGGCTGATCCACCTATCTCCAAGATCTCTGCATCATCTACTATGACCTTGTATGCTACCTCTAGTACTGCATCGCAAGCTGTTCTTGTAGATATTTGGCACAAGATCTTCTATCTTTTCAGACCTTGCAGTTGTAGGTTATTGTCTATGTCAAATATTACTAAAACTCATTTTTTTTTGTCATGATTAGCATCTTCGCAGAAGCCAAACGCTTTCATTTTATGTTTCTTCTTATTTTAGAAATAAACTTTATGAGTTTCCTTGTTTGGATCTATGATATCCTAGTCATGTACCATTAAACTCTGGATTCAGATATTTAGTCAATGCAATTGATGATTTTTCTAAATTTTATTAGATTTTTCCATTACACAAAAAGTCTGATTTTAAGAGAGTGTTCTTTCAATTTAAAGCTCAAGTTGAGAATCTTCTTCAATCTAGAATTCTTGTTATTAGGACTAATAGTAGTGAATTTTTCAATAATGATTTATCCAATTTTCTATATGATAATGGCATTGTGCATAAAGTGTCTTTTCCTCACACTCATGAACATAGTGAGTAGCCGACTCCAAGCGTAGACATCTAGTTGTTATATGCATGACTTACCTGATTCAATATAGTTTGCATGACTCATTTTGCGTGGAAGCCTTTTAACTAATTACACTTTCAACGTACTGCCTGTTGCTGGATATTTTCAAAAGGATGCATTTATGTTCGCCGCTATTTGGGGGGTCCTGGGGGGCGTATCCCCTCCCGGCTGTGATCGACCTGACTTGCTCCCCTTTACAGAGTACGAGACAACGTCTCATAGAAATTTTCAGTTTTAGGTTGAAAACCTAATTCAAATTTCATTGGAATTTTAAATAGACGCGTCTCTGCCAATAACCACCATTGATGCCTTTTGAAGGTGTCGATTGGTGATGAACAGAGACATCTGAAAGACATGAAATCCTTATAATTAGCAGTCGAACAATATCGTTTCTTCTTCTCTAATAACATCATCAGAATCTTAAACAGTGTGTTCTTGGTCGGGTCAAGGAAGTACAATCCTTGAATTCAGTTACGATATTATGGCTTCATTGAATCCTGAAGACATAATTCGAGTGACCTGTTTTACTCGCCAATTAATTGGGAAATGTCGAATTATTGTCTAAAAGAATTGAAAGAGCCGTGAAGTCAGGGATACACCATTCTTCTGTTTGTTTTCATCTTCTAGTTTTTGACCCAATTTCCAACACCTGTCATATCTCTAGGCTTCAAGTCTCCATATGAGGTTTTATTTGTTAGGAAACCAGTCTATACTTCAATGAAATCTTTTGGATGCATGTGCTACTCATGAATTGTGCCTTACACTGGACATAAATTAGAACCTAAAAGTATGATCTTCATTGGATAAAATCCACAACATAAGGTTATAGATACTTAAATTTTCTTACTGGTATATAAAATGATGAGAATACCAAGTACACCACATTATTTTGGAGATCAACCATAATTCAGTGCTAGACTTGGGAGGTTGCACGCACCGGCCATTTGGAACTCAGAATCTCAAAGATTTGCGTTTACACTCATTTATCGCCTTTGGCTGAAACAAATTATTTAATGAGGATTGTTCAATGCTAAAAGTACAAAAAAGGTTAGGTAAATGCAACATTACAATGAAGAAGAATCCTGTAACTTCTTGCCCAAATTCGTCATTCATGACGACTGCAAATAGTCAGTCGGTCATCTCTAAAGTCAAGAAAGATGAATTTTGTATCATAGAGAACAAACAAAATTGGGCTCCTTGTAGGGGTGTCAATGGGTCCGGATCCTCCCGGGTATCACTAGACCCGGACCCTACTTATAAAGGTCGGATCCGGTTCCTACACTTATGGACCCAGAACCGGACCCGTTTAAATACCCGGGTATCCGTCGGTCCCGGGTACCCATTGGGTCTTAAGAAAACTATTAAAAAAACCTCAAAAACTTAATATTTGTCTCTTTTTGGCTTGGATTTAAATAACTTTTATAAAATTTATTATTATTTCTTATTAATGTACTAAATAAAGATTTAATGTAAGAGAAAAATTTAAAACGAGTAAAATATCAAAGCTAAAACTAGCAAAAACATAAATAAAAGTATGAATAAACGGGTAACCGATACCCGCGGGTACCCAACGGGTATTACCCGTTTGGATCCGTTTAGATACGGGTCCAATCGGGTAATTACCCGTCGGGTCCTAAGTTTCTAATGGATCCAACTTTAGGATCCGGAACCGAACCCAAATCTACCGGATCCGGTTTCAGATAATGGGTACCCATTGACAGTCGTAGCTCCTTGTACTGTGATCATCCGGACACACAAAAAAGAAAGTGGAACAACCAATATAATATCATATCGGCCTTGCATCTGTCGACCTAGGTTGTGTCAAAAAAAAATGTGGGAAAAAAAGAAAATGAAAAGATAGATAGTGATGATGTAAGGTTATACGTGGCTATGTCCGACAAGAAGATATAAGTTCATTCTTTCTTTCATTCTTTTATCTATAAAAGGATCTTCCATCGTCCTGACACTATTTATCTGTTATAAGCAACACCAAAAACAACAATCATCAGGTTATCATTACATTTAGAATCTTGGATTTGTGTTTTGAATTAAAATTTTGATTTGCTACGTAATAATCAAGTGTGTTTTTCTATTTATATCTGCATGATTATGAATCATCAATTTTTAGTTTATTCGATGATAAATTTGATCTTAAATTTATAATTTGTGCTTAGTTTCTTATCTCATGAGTATCTAAGAGATCTCTGTAACTTGTTTAGTGAATTAGTTAATCAATCAATGAAAATCGTATGTGGGATTGTCAAGTTTGTATGCAGCTCAGAAACTAGATATGCTTAGTATCACTGTAGACTTTTGGTCTTTCTAGGTTTATTTTTGTCCATGTGGGTCTATACTATCCGTTGAATTTTGGTCTAGCATGATGATTTCTTAGAATTTTTTGATGCCTTGAAACAATTATATAGATATATGCTCATGTTGCTTATATTCTTGACAGGAAAAATGCCGCGAAGTCATCTACTGCTGCTGCTGCTGCTGCTGCTTCTGGGAATTGTTTTATTAGTTCAAGGTTCAGAGTCTATGTTCATGAAAGAAAATAAAGAGAAATCTGCTGTCTTCCTGTCACCTAATTTTGTGTTGGGAGCAGGATCTGTCGGTAACAAATGGTATTATAATATCGATTTTCCAAGAGGTCATATTGCAATTAAAGAGTTTAATGCTGAGGTAGTTGATGAGTTTGGGAATCCTGTTCCTTTGCATGAGACATATCTTCATCACTGGGTTGTTATTAGATACCATGCTCCTAAGGATACAGAAACTCCCGAGGAGAATGATCCTAATAAACTTAGCTTTAAAAAGAACATTATTGTGAGAAATAGTGGTATCTGCAATAACCTTGGGCAGTACTTTGGACTTGGATCAGAAACACGAAGAACCGAAACTTACGTGCCAGATCCCTATGGGATAGAAGTTGGGAATCCTGCTGAAATCCCAGACGGGTATGAGGAGAGATGGTTAGTCAATGTGCATGCCATTGATACACGGGGTGTGGAGGACAGATTGGGGTGTACTGAATGCAAGTGTGATCTATATAATGTTACAATAGATGAGTATGGTCGACGTTTGAAACCGGGTTATACCTGAGGCCTTTATTGTTGCTATGATGAGACTCAATGCAGGGTAAGACAAGGCTTCAACAGTATCAAGAGAAGCCTATACTTGAGATATACAGTGAAGTGGGTTGACTGGGAAGACAGTATCGCGCCTGTTAGATTTACATTTTTGATGTCACTGATACTGGGAAAAGAGGGAACAATTCAGGAACAGCTTGTAAGGTATATATGTAACTCTGATACAACCACTGTTATTTGCTAGATTATAATTTAAACTTTGTCTGTGAAGCGAAAGATTAAATGTAATACTTGCACACTAGAGTTACTAAATTGCTGATAATGACCAATTTCTTTTATAGGTGGAATATGAAATTGAACGATGTGGTAGTCCTGGTGTAGATAGAAATAGTGTATGTGCAGATAACAAAAAGACAAGCGTGGTTATGCCCAATGGTGGTTATGTTATCTACGGTGCTGCTCATCAGCATTCTGGTGGAATTGGTGCAGCTCTTTACAGAGAGGTACATTACATAACTGTGAACATACAGTTGTCATAGTTCCTTTTTAGGAACTATCATGTGCTGATCCTTTTTCCAGCTATTATTCATTTTGACGCCTTACGACTAACATACAATTGACATCCTTACCTTGATGCATTGATTAGGATGGTCATCTCATATGTGCTTCCATACCAGTTTATGGGGATGGAAAAGAAGCAGGCAATGAGGCTGGCTACATAGTTGGGATGTCGACTTGTTATCCTCAACCAGGCTCTGTCAAGATATCCGATGGAGAGACTTTACTTTTGGAATCCAATTACAGCAGCACCAGAACACATACAGGAGTGATGGGTCTCTTCTACATTTTAGTTGTGGATCAATTACCAACAAGATCATCAAGCATGCCGATTCATGTATGATTTTCCCTCTCTTTTACATTTTTTATCATTGGCTATTTGGCTTTATGGTTTTCATTATCGTTTATCTGCAAGCCTTTTTTAGGTGGAGATGTCAGCTGCAAGCTTTTGTCTTTCACATATATCAATTGAACCTTCTTTCAGACCTTATATGATCATGAAAATGCTATATCTAAGAAACTGACTTTACTTGTTTCCACAGATGTTGCACAAATTGAAATCATTTAACTACACATGGGTATTGGTTTTCTTGGGAGTTTCTGCAGCAGTTGCCGTGGTTGTTGGTTATGTTCGAAAGAAGGATGAAAAAGAAGGCGGCTATCAGCAATTATGAATTTAAGCATGTTTCTGTAAGATTAATCTATCAGTTCGACTGATAGAACTAATAAGATCTCTTAGCTTCTTATTGTTTATAATTAGTTTGTAATACAAATATAGCAATTATCTATTTTCCACTTTGTTTTCTGTCTACTGTGTTCTTCCATTTTTTTACTGTTTATAGCCTATAGGAAGTCATGACCTTTTGCAGAGTTAAACGTCAGCCTGTCAGTATTGTTGTGTTTCATGAATCACTCTCGTTTAACGAGCAGTGATCAAAAGAACAAAAACAGTAAAAAAAAAGAAAGAACACAGTAGTAAATCTGGGATCCCTATAACACAGTAGTGGAAAACAAAGTAACAATGAGAGATAGAGATAAGTTGGGATGTCGACTTACATTTGAATGTCAGTCAGGACTGCATATCGAGAGCTAGGGATAAGTTGGCTGCCATAATTTACCTTATGAACTCAAAATAGTACTGTAGTAAATCTGATGGAAGTCTTTTAGATGGGATTCACTGGAAAAGCAACAGGACCAGTGGAATCATATCCATTGGATGCTCTTACTAGGCAGCGGCTATATCTGCTTATAGAATTGGATATATCTTCTTAATTCGTGTATCTATATTCTGAATGAATGGGTACAAGTACCTACATCTTTTTTTAATTTGTATGACCATGGAAACATAAACTCTGACAGATGATGCCTGAGAAGGTGTCACACTTGGATGGAATTTGTTGTCTATGTATATACACCAGACGCAGTTAATAAGTGAATGAATACAAAGATTTTCACGAAAATGTTCCAACTTCATATGTTTTCCTTTATTCACTTGACAGATTTTGTTAAAGGGCAGATTATGTCCTGTACATTCATCGTCAGCCACTAGCTCATGTTGGCCCATAGTAAAGAAGGCATACATTTCGTCAAAGATGAACAATGAATGATGTAAAGTTTCCAGTGGCTAAGTTTGACTAGATAGACTTTTCTAGCTTTTATAAGTAGAACTTTCTTCAGTCTCACTTTGTCTGTCTGTTATTAGCACCACCAAGCAGAGCAAGGATTTCATACTCTTTAGAGACCAGCTACCAACAGGTAATAATTGCACACTTAATATCCTCTTGGATTTATTTGTTGCTCTAGAATTTCCAACTAACTATGTTTTCAGAATATAGTTGGATTTTCTGGTTATTCCTTATCAATCTTTATTTTTTTAATAAATATTCAGTGATTTGTTAGCTAATAGTATTAGTTATTAGCTTTAGGCCTAGTTTATTATTGATTAAATGTTTTTGTCCTTTAGAGTTCTCTATCATTTTTCATTTTTCAGTAGATTTATTAGTTAAAAGCAATGGAAGGGTAATTACAAGTCGAGCCTGCTGAACATGGAGGTTCTGCACCTATCGATTCTATCCAAGGATTCAACAAGCTCTGTTGATCCTGCAGCTCTATAGCCTCTGGTCAAGGTTAGGCATAGATGAGTCTTGGATTGGTTCCGTACGAATATAGTGATATTGCTGTGACTGCTGATCCAGCTGCGGCCTAGGCCGCTTAACATAAGTTTTTAGTGTATCAGTGTCAATGCGGGATTGTGGAGTCCGTGGGCAACTCAAAACTTAATTGGCTATGAGCATCGTCCTATACACAGGGTGATGGGTTGTACTAGGCTCTTATTGTCCATACTGATCTATTCAATATGCAAAAATAACCAAAACAAGAAGCTTATTCGTATGTAGTACCAAGTTATAACTGCTACATGCCTTCATAAATTTGATCTACTCATTTTAATGATTCAATGACAGGAAAAATGAAGCAAATTCCTCTATTGCTGCTTTTGCTGGGAATATTATTCGCACTGATTCTAGCAGTTCAAGATTCAGAGTCTATTTTCATGAAAGACAGTAGGGAGAAATCCGCTGTCTTCTTGTCACCTAATTTTGTGCTGGGAGCAGGATCTGTTGCCAACAAAGTTTACTATAATATTGATTTTCCAAGAGGTCATATAGCTATTAAAGAGTTCAAGGCTGAAGTAGTTGATGACTCTGGGATCCCTGTCCCTCTGCATGAAACTTATCTTCACCACTGGATAATTTTAAGATACTACGGTTCCAAGGATACAAAGTCTTCAGAGGGGAATGATCTTAATAAAAATCACCCAAAGGAGAACATCATCTTGAGAAACCACGGTGTTTGTAAGAATCTTGGCCAGTATTTTGGGCTTGGATCAGAAACACGCAAAACCGCTACATATGTTCCAGACCCCTATGGAATAGAGGTTGGCAATCCAGCGGAAACCCCAAAAGGCTATGAGGAGAGATGGTTAGTGAATATACATGCAATTGATACGCGGGGTGTGGTGGATCGACTAGGATGCACGGAGTGCAAGTGTAATCTGTATAATGTGACAACAGATGAGTATGGTCAACAACTGCCGCCTGGGTATGCTGGAGGCTTGAAGTGCTGCGATGATGAGACCCAGTGCAGGATAAGACAAGGCTTCAGAAGCATTAGAAAAAGCCTCTACTTGAGATATACTGTGAAGTGGGTTGACTGGAAAGATAGTATTGTGCCTGCTAAAATTTACATTTTTGATGTTACTGATACGTGGAAAAAAGGAAGGAATTCAGCAACAGCTTGTAAGGTATATATGTAACTCCAATTTAGTCACTGTTGTTTGTTTGAGTTGTTAACTAGTATCTGTATTGAAGAATTAAGAAAATGCCATACTTGCAGATTCATGACCATAGTTGTGCATCTTGGTTATGTTTATGTGCATACTAATTTGTCAGTTCTTTAACCAGGTGGAATATCAAGTGGAGCAATGTGGCAGAGCTGGTGTAAACAGAGATCTTAAATGCATAGATAACAAAAAGACAAGTGTGGTTATGCACAATGGTGGTTATGTTATCTACGGCGTTGGTCATCAGCATTCTGGAGGAACTGGTTCAGCTCTTTACGGAAAGGTAGTTACCTAATTATAAACATGTAGAATCCTGTTTATAACCTTACTCCGTGATCATCCAAATCTGTCACTTTTTGTTCTTTTTTCACAAAGTTAACAGAGTGCACGGTAACTGTCATGTGCTAATCCTTGTTCCCGCCATTATTTTTCATTTCAAAGGTTTAGAACTGATTTCAACCAGTAAAATAATTTTAACATGTGTGTTGGCTAACATACAGAATTTTTCTTGCATTGATGAATTCTTTAGGATGGTCGTCTCATTTGCGCTTCTATGCCAGTTTATGGAAATGGAAAAGAAGCAGGCAATGAAGCTGGCTACATAGTGGGGATGTCAACTTGCTATCCTCAACCAGGCACTGTCAAGATATCTGATGGAGAGACACTAGTCTTGGAATCCAATTACAGCAGCATCAAACCGCATGCAGGCGTGATGGGTCTGTTCTACATTTTGGTTGCGGATAAATTACCACCAAAGCCATCAAGCAGGCCAGTTCATGCATAATTCATAAGTCACTCTTCTACATCTTCCATGTGTATATGATCATGGAGATCCATGTCAATAAGAAAATGCGTAACCTTCCAGTAGATCCTGTATGATCAATGTAAGAAGCTATATGCAAGAATCTGGTGTTATTCCGCCAGATGCCTGAAAGCTCGGAGTCATTCCACCACACAACTAGCGGTTCTCATGGGAGTTGCTATAGAATAGACGCTGGCTTGGTTGTCATTTATCTTTGACGATAGTTTAAAGGAGGGTATCGACAATAAGGAAGCTAGGCATGTATATGTAAAGTTCATCAATTTGACTGATAGAACTGAAAAGATCTCTTAGCTGTTTATTGGTTATAACTAGCCTTGTAACGCAAATGAACCCTATCACAATAATCTCTAGTCCACTTAGTTTTCTGTCAATAGTGTCCCTTTATTTTCTGTTTTTAAATCTTGGAAATCATTCTGGAACTTTTATAATATCTCTTTAATACATATGATCAATATGCTCAATATTTGTAGACTCTCAAAACAGATTCTGGAACATGGCCACAAAAAGTTGCGTCTCTTACAGCCTATGATTGCAGGACTCTAAAAACTTCGGAAATCAACGCCCAGCGTCAATAGACTTCACGCACTGAAAACCTATTCCATAAAACTTGCTCTAACTACCACAACATCACATAATGAGTTAAACATGCTTCAATTATGTTATTAGAGTTAATACAAGCATCACTTGTTTTTACATTACTCAAACAAACTAGATACCCAGGAAAAGCCTCAAAATGGAGAAAATGTCACTCTTTGATCGAATTCAAACACAAAAAGATACAATTATAAATGTTTCTCTGACATAAAATATGGAAGTAAATCTAAAATAACTATGACACATCCAGATCTCATGAAGTTTAGCATTTCGCTACCAAGTCATCATACTAAAAATGAAAATTCTCAATGGCTGCCAAAAAGTTGCACATGCCTTCAGTTGGAGTTTTGAAACTACCCAATCTACACAGGTTCTCATGATGGGTTTGTTTCTGCCTACAATCACGTTCTTTCGAATTTTGTCACAAAGCACCCACAGAAAAGACAGCTGCAGAATAGCAGGAGATTCCCGTTCGGCTAGCGTCATTTCCGGCTGTTCTTCTCCTCAATACCAGATTTGGTGAATCTCAGCCTTAGAACCTCAAGAACTTCTTCGGCTTTTACATTCTTAAGTGCTAATAGAACCATTGCATGATAGAGCACATCTGCCATCTCTGAGGCTGAACGTGATTGATCCTCATTTTCCTCCAATGTCCGGCATAACTCATCTGCCTCTTCCCTGTACACCATTGCAGAAACAGATATTAGCAACAAGAATCTTAGTTCAAATGGGACCTTATGTGAGACAGTAATGAAGAAGCCAAGGACTCACAAGGGCCAGGCCGCCAGGATCACTAACTAGACCTACTAGCAATTATCTTTCAAGAGCAGACAATTGGACAATCTTAACAACAACCCCTCTTATGCAGACTTATCCCGTCATTGCTTGATTACAGTACAAAAAAAGGCAGCATAAGCCGTTTACCACTTATTTACTAGGACAAGACCGAAACAGGATGCTTGATCTTGAAGGCTTAGCAAAAATAAGGAGGCATAGTGACTTTTTACCTTTAAAATTGTTGGCCATGCATAAACAGCTTATAGAACGTTCACTAGATAGAAAGCTGCAATTGATTGATGAAAATGTTAATCACATATAAACTGCTGTGTTACCTGATTTTAGAGCACAACAACTTCTTGTCAAGCAATAGCCGCCTTGTCCATGAAGGCTTCCCACTATCATCTGCTTCTATTTCAGCTTTCCTTTGGGAAATAGTAGACTCTAATGAGTACAAGGTCGTTAATGCCAAAGTAGAATCTTCTACCTTCCAAAATGATGTTTATTACTTTATTAGGGACAACGATCCAATAAATAAGAAATGATAGACAAATGGACTTACAAATTAATCATCATACGAGAGGATAAGATATTGCACCTTTGAATGATTGAGGAAATTATTAACTGATGAATAATAGCAAGTCTCTGACCCCGTGTGGCACGTGGGACCGTCAGGCTTTCCAAGGTATATTATCTGACAATTTGAATTGTATAAACCAACTCTAATTAAAATTTTACAAGCTGGATGAGTGTAAGTTCTAGGAGCAGCAGTTTGTAGAGAAGCTTACAGAATCACGATCACAGTCGAGAAAGACGTCATGAACATTAATGAAATTGTTGGAAGTCTCCCCCTTAGTCCACAAAGATGACCTTGATCGGCTAAAAAAGGTTGCTTTGCGTGATGAAATGGTTGTCGCGAGTGCCTCCCTATTAGCAAAGCCTTGCATAAGAATGGCTCCAGTATCCACATTTTGAGCAATTGCAACGGCCAAACCTTTATCATCCCATTTCACACTGTCCAACAACACCTCCACCTAATGTCCAGATGAAAAGTACATTATCTCCACAAACCTTGCACAGAATCAACATATGAGTAAATTGAAGGCAAAGTAAATTAATCAACGGACTATGATCCTTACAGCTTACTTCTTTTCATTGACAATAACTGCAATCAGTAAGACACTACGCGTTAAGTGCAGCTAAAGGGACAATAAACATCTCATTTACACCTAAAACCTATTATAATTAATGAAAAACGCACCCAAATTATAAACAACAACAACGAAAGGATAAACTACATAAAAACGTGGACTCCAATGTAGCTCCATTAATCATGAAAAGAAGATTATCGGGCAATTGGTGGAGACCTAAAGGACAGTGAATCCCGCACCAGATAATGGCAAGCCATCTCAAGAGCTGATTTTACCGCTCAATTTGTTTGCTTTGCCAGACTTTGTAAAGGTCCCTACTATTGAGTAGATACCTGGACTATGTCTGGTCTTGAAAACATATTCTAGAGTTAAGAGCGTCATTTCACTCAAACAGGTAAGAGTGTGTCTGCAATGCCATTATGGTGTTTAATTCTTGAGACATGATTCACAATCGGTGAGTACAATTTTATGAGAATTATGAATTTCTAAAGATGGTAAGCGCATTAACCGACCAGAAGTACCTCTAGTGGATACTCAAACAAGCATTTTACTGGTGACATACAACCAAACAATTAAGGCGCAGTGTGTGAAAAGCGAATACTCTTCAGAAAAACAAGCACTACTAAGAATAATGAAAGGGTTGGGTAATTGAGATACTTGTATTACCTTTGAATCAAGAGTGAGTTCTTTGATAGATTTGTTAGCAGCAGCAGAAGAAGATGATGCATTGATGCATAACTTGTTATTCCTCTTGTTGTTCTTGTTAAAATTGATGTTGTTTCCGAACGAAAGGATACGATCTTTTTGACATGGGGCTGTTAAAAATCTTGTTAAAGAGGAGGAGGAAGAAGAAGATGAAATCGCCATTAAACTCTGCTCTCTTTCTCTCTACGAAGAAAGTTAAGTAGAAAATGAGATATTAACAAGTGCCCTTACCCGATGGGTATCCTATATTGGGCCACACTGTCTGGTCCAGACCCATTTAACAAGTTCCCTAGTGCTACGCCCAAATCCGACGGTCAAGATCGTAAACTCATCTAACTTCTCTCTTATATAAGTAGTCAAAACAAGATTCCTCAGCTCCTTCAAAACCCTAGAATCTCTTCTCCGTCTCTGCCGGCGGCTCTGAAGAAAAACACTAATAATCTCTCTTCGTCTTCACTTCCTAGGGTTTCTTCATCATGGTGAGTAACATTTGTGTTTTCATTTGTTTGTTGTTTGGTTCTGATTGATGATGATGATGATGATATGGTGTTTGTATGTTGTAGGTTCTTTCAAATGATATCGATCTCCTCAATCCACCAGCTGAACTAGAGAAGAGGAGACACAAGCTCAAACGTTTAGTTCAATCCCCAAACTCCTTCTTCATGGTACCGCTAATCATCTTACTTTCCTGATCTATTTTCATCCGCTATCTAGTTGTAGATTTGTTGCGTCTGTCTTCATGTTTCTAAGAATTTCTTTGTTTGTCTCCATGAATTCAGTGTTTTGTTCCCTGACTTGTGATATGAGGATTAATATTAAATCATAGTTTCATAACTCAGATATTAGTTTCATTTATATTTTACCTCCAGTTTATTTCAAGCTGTTCATAGTTTTGAATTTGTGAACAAGCCTAGTTTATGTTGATTTTGTTGGGGTGGAAAGATAACATTACCATCACCTAGTCATAAAATATTTGGTGTTTTTATTTATATGTTGTGTTTGTTTTTCTCGATATTATCGTGAATTTGAGTACTACACAACGAGATTAAGTAGATGATGATTGGTTAGCATTATTTAGTGGAACATGGTGAACAAAGAACAAGGAGGCATGCTTTTGATGGGGATGATTGGAATGAACTAGGTCTCTCTCCTTTTTTATATCTAAAATTTAGATGACATTTTCCTGCAACAACATTTTTACATGCCTATGTACATAAGTATTTTGTTTGTATCTATATGTTTGAATAAGTCTTCTGGACTCTGCACTGAGCCCTTCTTTTGTTTGTTTGTTTTGAAACAGGACGTTAAATGCCAAGGATGCTTCAACATGTAAGTTTCTTTTAGCCATTATATTCTTTTTTTTTGTAAGTTTTGTTTGCTGAGGTTGTGTGTCTGAATCTTTGTATGTTCATTGTTGATGGATTGATTGCAGAACTACTGTATTCAGTCACTCACAAACTGTGGTTGTCTGTGGAAATTGTCAAACTGTCTTGTGCCAACCAACAGGAGGTAAAGCTAGACTTATAGAGGGATGCTCATTCAGGAAAAAGGGAGATTAAGTTTCTGAAATTTGCTTGTGTTGCTCTGAATGTTGTGGTGGTAGAAGTTTTTCTTCTTCTTTTGTTTAGTTTTAATTCGATGGAAGACAAGTAAATTGAGATGAATTTAGGGTTTTGGTTTTGACGTAATTTTGTTGCCAGAACGTCTGTCTTTTGACATTTATAATTAGCGTATGTTGTCATTTTCGATGTTAGTTTCAATATAAATTTGGAATCTCTAGTATCATTCACACGTGGCTCTACTTTGCAGTATTGAAAATAGAGTGAGTTATTTATTATTGGTTTCCAGTTTCATTATTCTTCTGTATGATATATGTTGTCCTCATTTGCCGTTATGTTATTTAGCCGGACGTATAGATTACATAAAAATTATGATATTCTTGAGTTGTTAAATCTTGAATGTTAGCATGTTTGGAAGTGTATTTTGTAGACCAGTGCAGGATGTCTTATGAAGGAAAATATGTGGATACCAGAGTGTACAACTCAGGCAGTGCAGGATGTCTTATGAAGGAAAATATGTGAATGTTTTTGTTGCTTCTAGGATACCATAGTGTACAACTCAGGCAGTGTAGGATGTCTTAGGAAGGGAAATATGTGAATGTATTTGTGGCTTCATTTGTTGTGAAGGCAAACGCCAATTACTAGCCATGGTTGCTACTGATACTGACCCTTTCCTTCTGCTAAACTACACTTAATGCTTTAGAGCATGTTTTCTTATGTCAAGTTTCTGTGCACATTACTTGTCAAGTTATGTGATGTGGTTGTGTTTTTTAATTGAAGCATAATGGAAGCTCTTAGCTTAGGTGATTCAGAGTTTCACTATGTGTTCTCAAATTAATTTTAGCCTAGTTTAGGATGTTCACTATGGCTTATTTTGACAGGTAGCACCTAAATCATGAAGGTTAGAAATGTGAACTATTTTGTCTTGTCTTCTTTCTTCATGTTCTTCATGGAATTTTAAAATGGGAAGCAGACAAATATTTCAAAAAATATTTCAAATTCTTGTTGGAAACTGGCGATGTGATATGCATTTGTAGTTGAATGCGCTTAAAGTGCTGTAGTTATTTAAGAAGGTGAAAAGTAAGATTTTAAAATTTAGATGGGCTGGGAAACTTTTATTTTTACGCACCTTCAAAGGTGTTTTGTTGAATTTTTCTGGCTCTGGAACATATGTTTTGTAGCAACAGATGCATCATATCGTTGTTTTGTAGAATATATGTTTTGTAGCATATGCATCATACTGGAACATATGTTTTGTAGCATCATATCGTTGTACTGACAACTATATATGTAGAATATACCACATTGGCTGACAACTATATATGTACTGGTAGATGGTGGTGTGTTTGTATGAATGTATTGATAAAGGGTAAAGAGAAGACAAATGGTTTTGGCTACTTGAAAAAGTGGTTTGCGCTTAAACCTACTAATGCGAACTTACATCAGATGCAATTAGCAATTATAACTAGATGACCCTCCATAATAGTACAAATAAGTAATCAGTTGACCTATATATATTTGTTAAAAGAAACTCATATATGAACCTCGTTTACATCGCTTCACAAATCTCGTAAAAGAAGGATGCAAACTTATTTAACAGTTCATCATTGTACTTTTCATGCTCGTAGAATTGGATCCTCATAATTGCTCACTGCACAGAACGCAATTTTATCGCACAAGTCATGCTAAAGTGTCAAAACAATCTTAAAATAAATTAATATACTATTAACTTTTCGAGGTAGTTGCTTAATCTGAAATCTTTCCTGGTTTCTATTACATAGATCTTTGGTTTCCATTTGTGAATCCCAATTAAGCGTTGAATATGAAAACTGTCGGTGAGAAATATAAAATTGGTTACTGGTAGAAGTTTCATGCTAATACGACCAGTAATTTATAATGGTCTGATCCAGTTTAGAAAGAATACATATTGCAAGTACAATAGCAGAAGAAGCTTCTTTCTTGGTGCTCTCTTCACTATCCACTATCACTTGTATCTGTCTAAACAAGCTCAGTAACAAACTCTACGCCACTATCACCTCTTCCTATGTTTTGAACAATGAGAAAGCTAAGGCTTACAGAGAAGTTATGTCACTTACTAGAGACATCGTCTCATCACCGTTCAAAGAGAAAAGCATCGTTGAACGTACTGTTTGGTTTCGGTTTTGTCTTTGGAGCTTCAGTATTAGTTCTAACAGCTATTATTATGTTCCCATCTATTTCTTCGTCCATAATTAATCCCGTGCTTCAAAATAATTATGTCAAACCGGAAGAACAATACTCTTCTAGTACTACCATTAGCATTGGCATTCCTGCTGCCTCTCCAGAGTTATCGAGCAACTTCACCTTTGATGAACTATCCGATACAAACCTCACAGAAACCAGTTTTGAAGGCACACATGTTGGTCCCAATAATCTAACTACATCGGAAGAGTTGTTAGGTACGAATAAAGACAATGTTACTACGACCTCCAGTAATTTATCCAGTGATGGCGACAGTAGCAGACCAAATGATGAGAAGAAACAAAGTGATGTTGATGAGGATGTGGATCAATATTCTTATAGTGATTGCGATATGTTTGAGGGAGAATGGCTAAAGGTCGAGGATCGAAATCTATATTATCCACCTGGTTCATGCCCATATCTCACTAGACAGTCTTTCTCTTGTCAAGACAATGGAAGACCTGATGATCAGTACCTCCAGTGGCAATGGGAATGGCTGTCAAAACAAACAAATCCAAGGTGTAATGATATCCCCAGGTAACTAGACACTTTTTCCATTATCAAAAGACTGTTCATCGCACAAGTCAGGCCTTCCTGCAGTAATCTAATTAGTGATTTTTTTTGTTGCAGCATTCTGAATGCAACTGATTTTCTGGTGAGATTGAGAGGGAAAAAGTTGGTGTTTGTTGGGGATTCTTTAAATAGTAATATGTTTTGTGTTGGGTGCAATAATCAAAAACAAGGAAAAATCAAATAAGCAAAAGTTATTGATACTTAGCTCCTTTATAATGGAAGTGATCGATTTGATGAAACGAATGAGCTCCCCATATCTCCGCAACAGCAACAAGGCAAAACTTTGGAAAAAAACATAGTGAGTCACGTGTTCAACATGTTGCTCTTAAGGCATTAGCGCCCGGCTACACTCAAGAGTGATGCTATAGCCCTCACAGGACGGATATATCCAGGATAAAACACCCTAATACACCTACTACTAGCATATGTAGTAGATGCTCAACTTGAGCTTGGCAACTCCGAAAAAACCATAAAGGAAATCTCGAATGCTTGAGAAAACAATATAAAATATTTTTTTCCCTTGGGGTCCCTCTAAATATAGAGCAACCACTTTCCCACAGATTTTACAAAAGTAGTGAATTTATTTATATAATTGACAAATACAACTTAAGAAGAAAAACTCCCCGATGTGGGACTAAAAGGTTTATATACTTTCTTAAAACTACTAAAATTTGGAAACTGCACAATGTGGGACTAAAAAGTTTCATTCACAAAAGAAAACAATAAATTATAATTTTTTATTAAAACTTTAAAAAAAAAATTTTTTTATTAATTGTTTTCCAACAATCCCCACATGAATGAAAACTCAATAAAACATGAAAACACAGATAGATCTTGGTAAATCAACATCCCAACCTCACGATCCAAACAGACTGATCGTGCAAGTGTTGAAATCATACTAGTCATTTCTACGTCCTCTCCCTCACAAAAAAGTGTGTTGACCCCAGGGTCATACTATGGATTGCATAAATCATAATAGTATTGAGAGCTTTCATCTTTAGTTCTCACATGGTGAGACTATAGGTATCTTTCACCAAAGTGAAAAAGCATGAACTAGTGAGCCCTTAGTGACCTTTAGGTCCTAAGTTCCAGTAATACCAAAACCATCAAAGCGAAAATCACATAAAAAGCGCAGGAAATACCATTTTAGGCAGAGGTGTCCATGAGGTCTTGAACCTTTGCTTAGTGAAATATTACCGGAATTACTTGCTAGAGACAGTGAACTATGTCTTGAACTGCTAGCATTTGATGTAATTCGCGATAACAACCACGGGTGATATCTCCAAGATTGCTGCCAAGCTCGTGCCGTTTTGTCCAATTTGGCCCTGGACGTGTCCTGTTTCTCAGAATGCTCTGGAGAATCAAAGCTCATATTCTCATAGGAAGCGGCCCACTTCCTCATTCAAATAGGTGAGTTTCCATAAAGAGTGTTACTGCTACACCCCACTTCAATCTTAAATTGAAACTATAGACGTCATTAAGACTTCTTAAAATTCATCCTTCACATGAAGTCACACTATCACGTCTACACCATAGGGAAGGGACATAGAATAAAGTTCTCTGATAGTGTTTACCTTTACCCACCACAAATTAGTTGTCTCATTCGAAACCTTGATCTTGGGATCTCCAGTCAGCAAGGTTGAGTATCCTTCATGGCAAGTTTAATTTATGAGCTTAAGAGATTGTTGGGTGCAATAATCAAAAACAAGGAAAAATCAAATAAGCAAAAGTTATTGATACTTAGCTCCTTTATAATGGAAGTGATCGATTTGATGAAACGAATGAGCTCCCCATATCTCCGCAAAAACAACAAGGCAAAACTTTGGAAAAAAACATAGTGAGTCACGTGTTCAACACGTTGCCCTTAAGGCATTAGCGCCCGACTACACTCAAGAGTGATGCTATAGCCCTCACAGGACGGATATCTCCAGGATAAAACACCCTAATACACCTACTACTAGCATATGTAGTAGATGCTCAACTTGAGCTTGGCAACTCCGAAAAAACCATAAAGGAAAATCTCGAACGCTTGGGAAAACAATATAAAATATTTTTTTCCCTTGGGGGTCCCTCTAAATATAGAGCAACCCCTTTCCCATCGATGCATTTCTAACTATCTCTTGGGATAAACCTTTCGTCAAAGATTGCACGATATTCTCCTTGGAATTTATCCAATCAATGAAAATAATGCCGATTGAGATTAATTATTTTCAGATTTAGCTATTATAGCTTGGCTAACACAATGTATAGATATAGCTGCCACAGGCCTATGCCAGAGAGGAATGTCTTCTAAAAAGCATCTTAGGCACTCGGCCCCCTCTCATGCTTTATCTAACTCAATACTCCCAGATTCCATAATGAATTGAGCAATATATGTTTGTTTGTAAACCTTCCAAAAACAAACCCTGATGCTAGAGTGAAACATATCCACTCGTAGACTTAGACTCCTCTGAGTCAACTATCCAGTTTACATCACAAAGTCCCTCAAGGACAGCAAGATACCTTTGATAAATCAAATAAAAGGTAATAGAGTATTTTAGGTACCATAATACTCTACTCAGTGCATCTGAATGCTATTGCTATGGACTACAATTATATCTACTTAACTTACTCACAATATAGGCAATGTCTGGACTCTTACAGCTCATTAAATTCATCAGACATCCTATAACTTTTGAGTATTCAAGTTAAGATACTCCATTACCCTTTTTTCTTGAGTCTACAAGAATAATCGTACGGAGTACAAGCAGGCTTACAATCACACTGATTGTATCTCTTAAGCACGAATTCAAAATAATTAGAATGGCTAAGACTACATATGTTAGATTATTTTCTAATCCTCATCCCTAAGATTACATCAACAGGGCCTAAGTCTTTCAAGTCAACGTTCTCATTCAGTGCATGTTGTTAGTGGAATTAATCACATCTATGTTTGTATCAAGTATAAGCATATCATCAACATAAAAGCATACAATCACACAGGTATCCTTAACAAGTTACTTGTAAATATACTTGTCAGATTCATTAACTTAAATCCACTACACATTATCACATGATCAAATTTTCCATGTCACTGTTTACGTGCTTATTTTTATAAACCATACAAAATTTTGTTCAACTTACAAACTTTGTCATCATAACCTTTCACTACAAAGTCCTCAGGTTGGTCTATGTAAATTTCTTTATCTAATTCACGATTTTCGAAAAGCTGTCTTAACATCCATCTGATGTATCTCTAATTTGTTTATGACAGCAATAACAATTAGCATCTCAACGGAAGTAAATCTCGTCACATGTGAATAAGAATCAAGGAAATATACACCTTCTTTTAGTTTGTAGCCTTTAGCTACCAACTTATCCTAATATTTTTCTACAGTTCCATATACCTAACGTTTCCTCTTAAATACTCATTTACATCTCATGGTCTTACTCTCTGGAGGTAAACTATAAACCTCCCAAGTCAGGTTCCGACGGACTGAGTCCATTTCACTAAATGAAGCTTCTTACCAGAATGGGGTTTCAGTAGATATCAAGGCTTCTTTATAAGTCCAGGGCTTAGACTAAGCTAGGCATGTTATGAAGTCGGCTTCATAAGAAGTTTCAAGTCTAATTGTTTTACTTCTCTTAGGCTCAACCTTAACTTCATCTTCCTTTAAGATAAGTTCTGACTATTTGAAAATAAATCTAGGGGATCAACAACACATCTCTAATGAGGTACAGGTTTAAGAATAAACATGTTCAAAGAACTCAACATCCCTAGATTATGTAATAGTATTCACAACAAAGTCAGAAAAATCACACCAAAGTATGAAAAATCAGAACACACAACCAAAAATCTATATGTAGAAGTATACTCAGCATACCTTATATGAAGACACAATCAACATTTTTGGTTTTCTATCTAGTTCTTTTAGGAAGAGGAATGAAAATCTTAGTCAAACACCCCCACACTTTGACATATTCATAAGAAGGTCATCTACCTTTCCATAAATCATATGGAGTTTCATCTGATCCTTAAGGGTACTATATTCAGGATATACTAGTTAAGAGGACTGCCTCCTCCCACAAGACCGCAGGTAATCTTGAACTAATCAACATGGCAATTATTATCTCCTTAAGGATACAATTATTATGTTCAAGGCTTCTAATTGGTTTTCAACTTCAAGTTTATACATCTTAAGGCTTCAAAGGCATCATCATTATCCCTAAGCAAGTATACAAGATAGTACCTCGTACAATCATCTACGGAAGTTATAAACCATCTTTTACCATAGTGGTTTTGGGTTGAACTCATGTCAACTAGGCCTAACTGAATTAATTCTAAGGGATTAGAATTACTATGAACATTTGTGCTAAAAGATTTTATTGCAAATTCATTTCACTTTTGTGTTCAAGATCCAAACTAAATTTGGGTACGAAGCCTATGCTAGGCAGTTTATGCATTGACTTATAATTTTACGGTTCCAAGTTTACCATGCAAAACATTCAAAGACACACAAAAGAAAGCACAAGAATCAACTATGTTCACTTCATCAGATTTTCCTTTAAACTTATATAGACCCTAAGTCCTATAACTGTTGCCTAAAAAATCAATACCCTTAGTTATAACAAGTTTTCCACATTTAATTAAGATCTTCAATCTTTTACCATCTTCAAGAGAACAAGATACAAGATTCTTTCATATGCTCGGAACATGAAAACTTCATTCAGTGTGAGAATATTACAGATATGAGATTATGCTCGACCTTTCCCTTTTATGCAACCTCTGTCGCAGATGAGTTACTCATATAGAGTTTCTCGACATCCCTTATCCTCTGATAAGAGGTGAACAGGTCTCTGTTTTAACAAACATACTTAGTGTCTCCAGAGTCCACCCACCAGTCTCTCACATTGGTTATTAAAATAACTTCCGACATCATGTCAATGAACTCGTTCTAAATTGTTTCAACTAAATTAGCATTAACTTTCTACTTATTAAGGTTTTATGCTGTCTACACTTTACTGCCGTATGGCCATGAATTTTTACAAACATAACAATCACCCTTAATTAAAGTAATGTCGGATTCAGTTTTATGAAAAATACCTTTATTATAAAGACTATGCTTAGAGTTGTGTTTGATGTTCTCTCCT
Organism: Papaver somniferum; assembly: GCF_003573695.1. Classification (NCBI taxonomy): domain Eukaryota; kingdom Viridiplantae; phylum Streptophyta; class Magnoliopsida; order Ranunculales; family Papaveraceae; genus Papaver; species Papaver somniferum. The sequence goes on along the minus strand of NC_039362.1, from coordinate 31,712,107 downwards.
TTGTCAGCTTTGGAAGACTTGTGTTCATCCACATGTGTCTGGTAGCCATGTTCCTTTTCAATTTCATGTCACAAACTTCGTTTATACTCTGACCACGGGCACGGTAATTTCCAATCACCTAGTACACCATATTTCACAAACCTTAGTTCAGATAAAATATGAGTTTTGAAGATAATATCTAAATTTATAAACTTCGTTTGAACCGCCATATCAAAAAACTCATGGTTACTCCATAAAAACTACTTTAGTTAACAACAAAATTCTGTCCATCAGAATTTTTCAGGAACGTTTCTCAGTTTTATAAAATATCAAAAAATTACTTTTACAGCTCCAAAAATTATGAAATTTTACGTGGATAACTATCAGGATGCCTAATACGTTGTGTCAAAAGAGTTCATCGAAATTCCTTCTAGGTTAAGAGATAAACTCGAAACTCTACAGCTGACCAAATATTCGTTTTTGTTTTTCACTCCACAATTAACATCCATGATTCACAAACCAACCAACCATTTTTGATTATTACAAATACTAATGTCTTAAGATTGTTGGGTGCAATAATCAAAAACAAGGAAAAATCAAATAAGCAAAAGTTATTGATACTTAGCTCCTTTATAATGGAAGTGATCGATTTGATGAAACGAATGAGCTCCCCATATCTCCGCAACAGCAACAAGGCAAAACTTTGGAAATAAACATAGTGAGTCACGTGTTCAACACGTTGCCCTTAAGGCATTAGCGCCCGGCTACACTCAAGAGTGATGCTATAGCCCTCACAGGACGGATATCTCCAGGATAAAACACCCTAATACACCTACTACTAGCATATGTAGTAGATGCTCAACTTGAACTTGGCAACTCCGAAAAAACCATAAAGAAAAATCTCGAACGCTTGAGAAAACAATATAAAATATTTTTTTCCCTTGGGGGTCCCTCTAAATATAGAGCAACCCCTTTCCCATAGATTTTACAAAAGTAATGAATTTATTTATAGAATTGACAAATACAACTTAAGAAGAAAAACTCCCCGATGTGAGACTAAAAGGTTTATATAGTTTCTTAAAACTACTAAAAATTGGAATTCCACAATGTAGGACTAAAAAGTTTCATTCACGAAAGAAAACAATAAATTATAATTTTTTATTAAAACTTTAAAAATTATTTTTTTTATTAAATGTTTTCCAACATTTTCTTCTTTGTTGTGCACCCTATGGAATGTCATTCCAGACAAGACCAAAGTTTCTTCCCCTCCTGGGAAATTCGAGTCAAGAGGAGATTCTTCAGTGTTATATGAGGCAAGTCATGCTTAACTTACTTAGAGGTCTCTCGTGCATTGTAGCGTAAAAGATCCGCTTTTTCTTTGTTGTTGCTGATGATGAAAATGTGTATATGTTTGTATTCTGAAACCAGGACTACAATTGTACGATAGTATTTGTCTGGTCTTCGTTTTTGGTGCACGAAACAAATCCAATTAGCCGCAGAAACAACAGTTTGTTAATTCAGGAGCCAGAGACTTTAAGACTGGACTTGATTGATGACATTGTAGCATCGGTATATCGTGATGCCGACGTTATAGTTTTCGATTCATTTCATTGGTGGGTTGATGCAAAAACTAATAATGGGTAAGCAAACATGAAGAGAAAAAAAAAACCATTCTCTTTTCCTTTGATTGCCAATCTCATTTATCGGTGAAGTACTAGTGTTTAATTACAGAATCAACTATTTTCAAGAAGGTAATTACTTGTACCCGAAACTGGACATCAATAAAGCATAAAAGAAAGGCCTTACTACTTGGAAGAAATGGATTGACGGAAATATCGATCCTAACAAAACCCAAGTTGTTTTCAGAGGATATTCAGAAACACATTACGTGTAAGTATTGCGCCTTTTCATTTCCCGCCATTGTTTTTTTCATATTGTCTTTCTGAAACTTATTTTTTCTGTTGTGCAGAGGAGGGAGATGGAACACAGGTGGACACTGTAACTTAGAAACAGAGCCGATCATGAGTAACGAAACATATGTACCATCTTTCCCCCGGGAAGTGAAAATACTAGAAAATACTCTTCGGAAAATGAAGACTCCTGTTATATATCTGAATGTCAGTAAACTTACTTACTATCGAGCCGATGCACACCCTTCTGCATATGCAAAGAATTTAACTGCTGAAGAGAGAATTGCAGCAATGAATTTTCAGGATTGTAGTCATTGGTGCTTACCAGGTGTACCTGATACTTGGAATGAGTTGTTGTATGCTTCTTTGTTGAAAGCCGGAAAAGGATCTTTTGGCGGACGTTATTAAGACTGGGTTATCCAATCTTATTGCTGTCGAATCCTACTAAATAGGAAATTAGCAAGATACTATTTAGAACTATTTGAATGTTGTTGATTCCCCAAATTTTCAACCTATAGCACCTTCTAAATACTGGCTGGACACCACCTTTTGTACACTCCTTGGTAACTTGAAATTTTGTATTCTGCATTTGTCATTTTATATTTTCGAGCTGATTGGATGAAATATACTCTCTCTGTTCCTTTTTAATAGGTTGGTTTTCTAAAATAAATGTTTCAAAAAAATAGTCTGGTTTCCTAATTGGGAAAGTCAAATGTTACTTTAGTTTTCTGGAACCATTTTTTTCTTAACTTCTTTTGATGACAAATGCCGTGTGGACAATTTCACTATACTTCTTTTGCTGATAAGTGTCATGAGGACCATTTCACTTCACTTCTTTTATTGACAAGTGTCATGAGGATCACTTTCAATGATTAGTTCTCTTAATTTCCTTAATTTTCTCTAAAACCAAAACCAGTCTATTAAAAAGAAACGGAGGGAGTACATTTTTTTGTTGTTTGAGGGATAATCATATGAGTTTTTTTTTTTTTTTTTTTAATTGACAGAAGATTAGGTTACAATTTGACTGAGTATATGGTACCCATAAAGTCATGGAAAATAACTTGATTAATACAAACCAGGTTATTTGAAATTTTATTTGGTATGACTAATTCAAATATGAGTTATATTATTTGAAAATGTGTGCATGATTTTTTTTTCTTCTTATCTTTAAGTTTGAGCATTAAACATGTTTAAGAAACCAAGTTAAGGCTTTAGGAGGACGGAGCCAGAAACTAAGCTAAGGAGAAGCAAAGTTTTACTAAGGGTGGCAGGAAAAGAACATTACGCTTGAAGGAAAAAATGGGCTTGAAAAATTAGGCTTGGAAATCCAATGGGCAGGATAGCAAGTGCACATCCTTGTTTAGGGGTGTGCAACAGACGGACGGATGCGGTTTAGGGGTCACCCGCGTCCAAACCGTCAAAATTACGGATTTGGAAAATCCAACTGTGTCCGGCACAATCACCCGCGGATTTGACATCCGCGGATCAATGGGTGATACGGACCGGATGCGGATTAACCGCGGATTTAGTAAAAAAAAAAACTAATTTTACGTAAGCCCAATTTTCATTAGGAGGTTAAGGCAAAGAGTACAAAGGAAAGGAGAAGTTGCGATTTTTAGTTACAGGTTTCACTAATATCAATATGGAAAAAAATATAGAACAGATTCGTTCATTGTTCAAACTTTACAGTGCCCTACAGAAAGTTTATCTTCAGGCTAATAGACAAGCTTAACTTAATTCCCCCGAACTTCCTACCATCAAGTGCAAGCTTTGCCTTGACAGATTGCCTTGACAGAACTTGTGGTGTCCACGTATTTTAGGAATACCAGAAGTAATTAATAGAACGACACAAAACTTATCAGCATCCACTGTTCAGAGCTTAACAAATAATGAAATTATAAGTAGCTTCACTGATCGAAAATGTTACAGCACAATATGAAGGAAAGCACCACAATAAATTACGTCAATACCTCAAGAAGAAAATAAGAGATGTTAACGTTTGAAGAAAACTACCAGAATACTAAATTGGATTGGTTCTTGTTAAGTATTTCCCTCCTTTGTTTCTTTATTTCTCTTCATTGGTAAAGCAGTTACGGTGCGGGTGGATCCGCGGATTTTAAATTTCAACCGTTAGCAAACCGCTAAATGTGCGGATTTGAAAATCTCACCCGTGTCCAGCCTATTGATCTTGCGGATTGAGTTTCACCCGTAATTTTGCGGACGGATACGGGTGAAATCTGCGGTTCCAGACTTTTTGCTCACCGTCTTGCTCTATATTGGATCCACCCCTGGGCGGTTGTCCCCAAAATCGCGGGTATGATTACAGCTAAACTATCTGTCAAACCAAATAAAGAGAGACTTTATTTGGTCTCGAGATAGAAGAAAGATAAGCTGGACAGCTTGGGAGAGAGTCTGCTAACAAAAGAATTTGGGTGAACTTGGTATTAGGAATATAAGACACAAATAGAACTTACTGGCTAAGAGGTATTGAAGATTTTTAAGGAAAAGAAGCAAATATAGAGAAAAGTTATTCAGAACAAAATGAAAGGAAACACTGAAGATATATATGAGTAGTGACAACTCACTGCTCAAGGAAGAGGTCTTTAGGAAGAAATTCAAAAGCAAAATGGCATTGTTGAAGATATGACAACATTAGAACTGTGTTACTATCAAGTTTTGGTGGGACGAATTGAGGGAAAATTAATGTTTGAAGTCAAAATTTTCTGAAATATTCAAAATCTTTTCCCAAAAGAATGTTAATCTCAATGAGATGGTATCTGAAGGTTCTTGGAATGTGATGCTAAAGATAATTCTGAAGTCATATGATATTTTGGAGGTGGCCGAGAGTTTTACTCTTTTAGGTATTCCTCTTCACATGGATACGGAAGAAGATGAGATAAAATTTATTGTGGCAGGTGGTTTTGTCGCAAAAAACTGTTATAATTGGTTAATCAAGCTACACCGTACCATACCAACAATGGTGCCTTCTAAAGCTGTTTTGGACATCGTATTTTAGACGAGTTTATCTCACTTCTCTATTTCTCGAAATATTGTTGGAAGCTTTTTGCTTTAACTTGTTCATCGTATTCTAGATGAGTTTAGTTGGAAACAATCTAGTTGTTGGAAACTAAATATTAAGTCAAAATATGATCATGTGAAAATTACCTTTAACATCTTATATGATTTGTGTAAGACAGTCATTTGATGTTAGCTCGGGAAGTTTCGTATTGATCATTCGATCATTTGAAAAGTACTTGAAGCTAATGGTATGTGTGAGATTAACATTGTCGTCTTCCAAGGATGTTTCAGTGATTGAAATGAGAGTTTAGAACAATTATCCATGTATGGATACAACACGGTATGCATACCTAGTATGCGAATTGTATTGTGATGATTCTCGTCCGGAACTCTTGTTTGGATACCTAGTATGCGAACGGGTTTACCTGAGTTAGGTGCGGAGCAGTTATTCGCGAACCGGGTTTGCGAACGTCTTGACTAGGCCAAGGTCCGGAGCTACTATTTGCGTACCTAGTTTGCGAACACAGTGGTGAAGTTCTAAAACCGGTTGTGTATGATTCTCATATACTTATGAACTAAAGCATTTATGATTTAAGGAATACAAATTAACTTTGCAAACCGTGGCTTAATGTTCTTGAATTGATTCTTGTATAAGTACTTTGCACGATTACGAATCAAACTGATTTCGTTTCAATTTTTCCATATATATTTCTATGAGATAGTGAACAATTGAACAACTCTATTTGAAGCACAATTAGATTCATTTGATTATCTATCATGATTGATTGATCTTCATTTTTCATCTAGAAGTGTTAGATGAATACGGCTAAGACAAAAGTGTTCATATGGCTAACTTCGGTTAACTGTTATTCAGACAACTCAATATACACATTTAGGTACGGTAACCCATATCTAAATATAAGTATATTCCAATTGTGTGTAACATGCTAAGACCATCTAAAGGTGGAGGCTGATTGCTTAAGTTCTAAGCAGACTTAGCTTGAATCTTAAATCAGGAGTTCATCTACCGGTGAATATTGAATGTTTTGTTACTAAGCTATCTTAGCTTTGATTGTAAGCAGCCTGATTTGAAAGACTATATAAAGGAGAACTCTAGCAACTGGAAAACCTAATCCCGACACTTTATTGTATCCAAGTTGCAAACTAGAGTCGATTCTCTTTTAACATAGGTTTTCCAAAACCATTATTAGGTTAACGACTTGAAGGCTTCATTTGGGATTCGTGAAGCCAGATCCAACTATTTTCTCTGTAGTTGCGTATTCCGATCTTACTTGTTCTATCGTATTGAGTTTTATCTTCTCTAAGATTTACTCGAGATTTATCTCCTATAGGTAAGATATAAAAAATAATCACAACAGTTCTTCGTCTCAGACACTTGTGATTCCGTAATAACATCTTATGTTAATCAATTGAGTTATTGAGAGGTGACTAATATTTCTAGCTGCTCTTCGGGAGTATAAGACCGGATTATTAGTTGGTTCCTGTTCACCTTGATCTTTGTATCAAAAGACGGAACAAACAGAATAAAGGATAGACGTATATGTGGGAGACAGATTTGTTTATAAGTATTCGACTTTGGGTCGTACCAACTCTTAGTTGTGGGTGTGATCATCTAAGGAATCAAGTGTGCAGAATCCGACGTGGTTCTAGAGGCGTAAGGAACGAGACTGTACCTTAATCGGTGTGAGACTTGGTTAGGGCTCAACTACATTCCAGTCTGAAGTTAACTTGTAGTAGGCTAGAGTATGTAGCAGCTTAATACAGTGTGGTGTTCAAATCTGGACTAGGTTCCGAATTTTTTCTGCATTTTCGGTTTCCTCGTTAACAAAATTTCTGGTGTCTGTGTTATTTCTTTTCCGCATTATATTTGTTTATATAATTGAAATATCACCGGTTGTGCGTAGTTCAATCAGTTGATAAATCCGACCTTGATTGTTGGATAGAACTTGATTGCCACTTGGGCATTGGTTTTTGATACCGTCCAAATTATTTCTCATATCAATCAGGCTCGCAGATTTCTATCGGTTTGATTTGTTGATTGTATTGAGAAAGAGATAAAAACTCTTTGATATAATTCTTGATTGAGTCTCGCTTTTAAGTTGGTGCTCTCGGGATTAAATTGGAGTTTAGTCCATACAGATTTTCGAACGAATTATTGGGTCGGTTGTTATACCCCCTCCTTTTTAATTGGTATCAGAGTAGGAAAACACGCTAAGACCTCATAAGTCTGTGTTTGTAGCAATTTGACTCTATGGACAGAAGTGACATCTCTATAAGCGTACCGCCAGTCTTCGATGGCTCGAGTTACTTATGGTGGAAAATTTCTATGTGTGCATTTCTTCAAGCGCGTGATTTTCAATCATGGGTTCGTGTAGTTAATGGTTGTAATCCTCCATTAGTTACAGTAGACAGTGTAACTGTTGCAAAGGATATCAGTGAGTATGATGCTGTCGAGATTCTTGCCGCAAAGAAAAATTCTGGAGGATTAAATGCTATCATCTATGCCATTACCCCAGATCTTCAGCACCATGTGACTACGTGCAGTCGGTCTAAAGATGCTTGGGATATCTTAGGAATCGTATTCGAAGGGAATACCTCCGAGAAAGAAGCTAGGCTTCAAAACCTAATTTCTGACTGGGAAAACCTTCGTATGGATGATGAAGAGTCATTTGATGACTCTAATAACAAAGTGTATGAAATTGTTAATGCATCTTTTGCATTGGGTAAGACTATTCCTGAAAAGGACATTGTGATGAAAATCCTCAGATCACTACCAGCTAGATACGATTCTAAGAAACATGCCATTGTTGAGGGAAATAACCTTGAAACATTTTCCAGGAATACTCTTGTTAGAAATCTAAATATTTTTGATCTTGAACTAAGTAAAAGACAAAAACTTCACGTGTGTTGCAATCCTATTGCTGCACCTGATGTAAATTCTCTATGTCATGAATTGATTGATATGAAGGATGAGACTGTTTATACAACAGTTGAAGAAAACTCTTAGACGGATAAAAATAAAGTCTTGTAAAAAATATTCCTCATCAATCAATGAAATGGATAGAAAATTTCACAAACACTATGATAATGGAACTTGTTCCAAGTGTTAGAGACATGGTTATCACATCTCTGGTTGTCCTAATAAAGAGGTTAGTGAGAAGACCAAAGCATGGATGGAAACTCTTGACTACTGTCCCAAGGAAGAAGCCTTTGAAATTTCTCTCACATACTTTGCTGATAATCACACTTGTCTCTCCAACATTTCTGATTATTCCATGATAAACAATCTAACTTCCCAGAAGAGAAAATTGATTTCTTGAAGATCTGTACTCAATGAAAAGTATGTTTCAACTGGAGAAGGAAGCCTGGATTAAAAGGATTGAAAATCTGGAATATCAACTGAAAAAATTTAGGCAAGAAAATGCGATATCTCGCAACCGTGGTCACAAGCAGGAGAGTCGATTCTCTTCGAAAAACTCTTTTAAACTCAATCGGCATACTACTCCTGAAAACATGTCACATTCAAGCTCTTCTTGTAAAGAAAAAGACGTGATAAAATACAAGGACACAATGAATCCTAAGTCTTCCTTGTGTAAAAACCAGGATCACCTAAAGATGGATTGCACAAAGTTTCTTGAAAAGACTTCTTCTATTACTTTACTATATCAGAAGAAGAGAAGAAAATCTCATAAGAAATAATCATCACTTTCGAAAGAGATATTCACAACCATTCATAGTTTGCAAAAATTGATAAACAGAGCATCCAGAACATTGCGGGAAAGGAAGATGTCTCTTTTGTCCATTGCTCCATAAAGAGAAATCAGAGACAAGGAATAAGGAAATCATCCTCACCTCTTGAGAAACCACCCGATCCTTTACTGGATGGGAGAAATTACAAGTTGTAATAGTTTTTGAGATTGTTCTTGTTTTTACCTTGGACAAGAACCATAATCTCCAAACGAGTGTGAAAAGGTTCCTGATGCTTCATAATTCTTGAGCTAGACGAGAATCTATTCTCATGATTAACTTGTTTCTGTATCTCCTTATTGTGCTCTAAATTCGTTTATTGAGCTAAGAACTGGAAAGGCGAGGGTACCCAAATATACCTCAAGTTAAAACTTTTCCTACCTATAAGTCCTTTCTATGAAAGTGATTGTCTATGGACTGAGTCGAGACAATACAACTAATCGGTTCACACTTCGTGTGATCGTCTATGAATACGAGATCGAGACAATACAACAACGAAGTATGTTTACTTGATACAAAGGTTCGGACTTAACCAAACACAGTAGGATTGCTTATCAAGTAAATAGGAATTAACGTTTGTGTGATTTACTTTAATTATAATAAAACAATTATAATGCGGAAAATAAAAGTAAATGACACAACAAGATTTTCTTAACGAGGAAACCGCAAATGCAGAAAAACCTCGGGACCTAGTCCAGAATTGAATACTCTCAGGATTAAGCCGCTACATAAAATTACACCTAACTTCATATAGTTGAGACCAAGTAACTAACCATATAGTTCACTTAGTTCCGTCTGTATTCCCATGCCTCCGACTTATGAATAAGTCACGTACTTGGAACAATTCCTTGGGTTCGTATCCCAAACAGTAAAGGAACAACAAATCTGTTTGGTATAAACTCTATTCAACCAAGTGATATTAGTTGGACAAAGGCTGTTCCGTTTATCTTAACATAAACTCCTTCGTCAGGTCCTTAGATCTATCTTATGTTCAATCTGAAAAAGCGGGGGTCTAAAAACACCACCCAATATTTCGCTTAGCAATCTGTATGGACAAACTCCAATATACTTTTTATGAGAATCAACTAGACAGTTAGACTCAATCAATAAAAAGATATATCAAAGAGTTTATATCTCAATCTCTCGATTTGATCTTTACTCAAGCAAATGGAAATCTGCGAGTCTTTATCAAAGAGAGATTACTTGGACGGTACCAAAGACCAATGTCCAAGGATCAATCAATATCAATCAACAACCAAAGATCGGATTTCCAATTGATGATCTTTAACGCACAACCTATATTATTTCAATTATATGAAAAATACAATGCGGAAAAAAAATAACACAGACACTAGAAGTTTTGTTAACGAGGAAACCGCAAATGCAGAAAAACCCCGAGACCTAGTCCAGATTGAATACACACTGTATTAAGCCGCTACAAACACTAGCCTACTCCAAGCTAACTTCGGACTGGACTGTAGTTGAACCCCAATCAGTCTCCCACTGATCCAAGGTACAGTTGTACTCCATATGCCTCTGATCCCAGCAGGACACTGCGCACTTGATTTCCTTAGCTGATCTCACCCACAACTAAGAATTGCTGCAACCCATAATCGCAGACTTGATAATAAACAAATCTGTCTCACACAGAAAAGTCTATCAAAGGATAAATCTGTCTCTCACAGAAGAACCCTAGGTTTTTGTTCCGTCTTATGATATGAAATCAAGATGAACAGGAACCAATTGAAAATACGGTCTTATATTCTCGAAGAACAACCTAGATTAATCAATCACCTCACAACAGTCTTACTTGTATAAACAAGAGGACGTCGAGGAATCACAAACAGCGAGACGAAGATGTTTGTGACTTCTTTATCTTGCATATCGGAGAACTCTCATGATCTCAAGACAATCAATAAGATTGTATTCTACGATAGAAGATGCAAGATCAGATCACACAACTACGATAAAAGTAGTATCGGTTTGGCTTCACAATCCCAATGAAGTCTTTAAGTCGTTAACCTGGTTTTAGATAAGAAAACCAAAGGTTAGAGGAGAATCGACTCTAGCGAGTGCACTAGTATCACACAGATGTGTGGGGATTAGTTTTGCCCAATGCTATATGTCCCCTTTATATAGTCTTCAAATCAGGGTTTTGCCTTAGGTACAAAGCAATCAATATTCACCGTTAGATGAAAACCTGATTTAGATTAAAGCTAATATTTTTCAACCGTTAGATCGTAAACTTAGCTTGTAACACACACTTGAGATATACGTTTACTGGGTTTGTGAAAATCGTGCCCAAACGTGTACGTGTATGTTGGTTCAACAGTAACCCAAAAGGTTAACCATATGAGCATTTCATATTAACCTTATTCTTGTTCACCATAACTAGTTCAATTGACTCAAATGAACTAGTTAGAGAATTGTTCAATTGCTATGAGATCTTATGTAACTACACAAGACACAATTGAAACAAAGATGATTCGATTCGATTTGAATCGGCTCATGAAATTTATATCCACGGTTTGCATACTGCATTCCTTAGTAATTTAAGTTTCATGTTCAGAGCACATCTTTAGATCATAACCCACTCAAGTTCGCAAACAAGTTCGCGGACTTAAGGCAACCGGCAGAGTTTTCCAAACTCAGCAGAAAATCTCGGCAAAGAGACTTCCGCCAGTTCGCGGACTAGGTTCGCAGACTAAACACGCAAACGAGTTTTTGGAAATACCATCATAAATTCTCGGTAAGAGAACTTCCGTCAGTTCGCGGACTGAATTCGCGGACTTTGCAAAGCCAATTCCTCCGGTTTCTCTCAATCAACAAAATTCGCAAACTTCGGATTAAGGAATAGGACTTATGCACATATGTGTTACCATACAATGCTTATATCCGTCATTGGTTATATAGACCTAAAATCTCATTCCAACCATTGAAACATTCGTAGAGGACGTTATATAGTTGTTACACTATTTCTCGTCAAAGCGATTTTCAAAGTGATTGAAACATTATGACTTTCGTCATTAGGTGAAGATAAACCCGATCAAAGCGAAACGCTTTACCAACACATAATTTCGATATATAGATAGGCGAGATATACTCGGCTCGAAATATCAAATGTGTATGATCCAGTCTATATAGCATACGACTTTTGTCTCATAAGAAGTAGGAGATAGAATAGATAGACTTTTGAGTGATAGATAAGTTCAAGTCTCCACATACCTTTTTGTTGATGAAGTTCCACGGTTCCTTGAGTAGATCTTCGTCGTTGTATGATGAATCGCCATGAAGTCCTTGAGCTCAACTGTACTTTTCTATCCTAGTACGAGACTTAGCTATGTAGACTAGAAATCAAGACTCATAGTTTTGATCACTAACATTGACAAACATGCTTGATATAGCAACGCATGCGAGGTCGACCGAGCTATGCTCTAACAATCTCCCCTTTGTCAAATTTAGTGACAATACTATTAATACATATGGAATACAAAAAAGATAAACTTTAGTGGCTCTTATTCCATAGTCTAATCTTCAACGTTCCCTGAAATCTTCGTCCTTCCAAGTACTCCAATGATCCCAAAGGTTATAAGTTTAGCATCACCGTTGTTGAAGATCCGTAGCTATAACAATGAGAGAAATCGAGATTCTCGATCATCATTATACAGTGACATTGTATTATTATGTAACATCAAAGTCCAATTGCATCACGACTTTAACAATAATACTACGGTGATATGTATCACTCCCCCTTAGTCAATACTCCATCTCACATGGAAACCACTCCCCCTTACACAATGATTCTAAAACCATATGTATATGTAGTAGAACTACATATTAATTCTCCCCCTTTTTGTCAATAAAATTGGCAAAGGTACAAGAACGAGATCCTAATGAAATTTCCAAGAAGAGACGTTTCATAGACTAAAAGAAAAAATACATACCAACTTAATTTAGATGCAATCATAAAGCCGAAGCTAAATGCATTCATCAAGGAGTTTTAAGATACAAGATAACCCCTATAAAATCCCACAGTCGCACACCCCGCAAGATATTACCATTAAGCACAAGTTCAAAAGAACTCTCCCCCATTTGATGTCATTCCCGAAAGAACAACAAGAGCCACCTTAATTTCGAAAGAAAAAAAGGATTTTTAATTGGACACCAAAAACCATAGGAATGATTTTCTATATCCAAAACTCAATCAAATTATTCACAAGTAAATCCATGATTAATTTAATCGAAATATGCAACTAAGTCAAACCACAAAAGTGATCGATTTAATTGATTGTGCTCAACATAAGTAAACTTAGGGAGCTACGACTAAGGTAATCATACGGAGATGACTAACTTAATCGTTCACATACTCAACATAAGGACTTGTGGAATATATGAATACTCAACTAGACTAATTACAAGAGAACCTATAATTAATCTAATTGGAAAACACAACCAAACTAATCACAGAAATAATTAATTTAATTGTCAAATGTTTTGCTCGACAAAAGAAGACTTTCAGAGCAAATAACTAAATAACTAATCAAGATGATTAATTTAGTTCAAAGATGATCGACATAAAGTACCTTACGGAACAACCAACAAAGCTAATCACAAAGTAATAAACTTAGTTGTATCGTGCTCGACATAAGACACGTTACAGAGCCTCACAGTAATACATAAGATATGGATCAGTGATGATCATTACTGTGGAATACATACAAGGATCTATTCTATTTTTCCATCACTATTTGCATAACGACATAATAGACTTTATCCTTGTCACACAAAAGATTTTATCCTATTTTCCATCAAATAAATGACTAATAGTGTTAGAGCATAGCTCGGTCGACCTCGCATGCGTTGCTATCTCAAGCATGTTTGTCAATGTTAGTGATCAAAACTATGAGTCTTGATTTCTAGCCTACATATCTAAGTCTCGGACTAGGATATAAAAGTGTAGTTGAGCTCAAGGACTTCATGGTGATTCATCATACAACGACGAAGATCTATACAAGGAACCGTGGTACTTCATCAATAAAAAGGTATGTGGAGACTTGAACTTATCTACCACTCAAAAGTCTATCTCTTCTATATCCTACTTCTTATGAGAAAGAAGTCGTATGCTATATAGACTAGATCATACACATTTGATATTTCGAGCCGAGTATATCTCGCCTATCTATATCTCGAAATCATGTATTGGTAAAGCGTTTCGCTTTGATCAAGTTTATCTTCACCTAGTGACGAAAGTCATGAAAAGTTTCAATCACTTTGAGAATTGCTCTGACGTGAATCGGTTTGTGAATAACGGCTAAATAGCGTCCTCTGAGAATGTCTCAATTATTGGAATGAGAGTTTATATTACATAACCATGTATTCCTTGAACCGAAGTTTTCGAACTTTGTTGATCAAGAGAAATCAGAAGGATTGTGGAATTGGCTTGCCAAGTCCGCGAACTGGCGGAAGTTCTCTTTCCGAGAATTTTTGCTGAGTGTGGAAAACTCAACCGGTTTACTTAAGTCCGCGAACTTGTTTGTGAACTTAAGAGGTTATGATCTAAAGATGTGCTCTGAACATGAAATATTAAATTACTAAGGAATGCTTTATGCAAACCGTGGCTATAATGTTCATGAGCCGATTCAATCGAATCGAATCATCTTTGTTTCAATTGTGTCTTGTGTAGTTACATAAGATCTCATAGCAATTGAACAACTCTTTAACTAGTTCATTGGAGTCAATTGAACTAGTTATGGTGAAGAAGAACAAGGTTAATATGAAATGCTCATATGGTTAACCTTTTGGGTTACTATGTTGAACCAACATACACGTACACGTTTGGGCATGGTTTTCGCAAACCCAATAAACGTCTACCCAAGTGTGTGTGACAAGCTAAGTTTTCGATCTAACAGTTGAGAGATATTAGCTTGAATCTAAATCAGGTTTTCATCTAACGGTGAATAAGGATTGCTTTGTAACTAAGGCAAAACCCTGATTTGAAGGCTATATAAAGGAGACATCTAGCTTTGAGCAAAACTAATCCCCACACGTCTGTGTGATACTAGTGCGCTCGCTAGAGTCGATTCTCCTTTTACCTTTGGTTTTCTTCTCTAAAACCAGGTTAACGACTTAAAGACTTCATTGGGATTGTGAAGGCAGACCGATACTACTTTTATCGTAGTTGTGTGATCTGATCTTGCATCTTCTACCGTACGAGTACAATCAATTGATTGGCTTGAGATCGTGAGAGTTCTCCGATAGGCAAGATAAAGAAGTCACAAACATCTTCGTCTCACTGTTTGTGATTCCTCGACAAACCGCCTGTGTAGTCAGGAAGGATTGCAGAGAGGTGATTGATTAATCTAGGTTGTCTTCGGGAATATAAGACCGGATTATCAATTGGTTCCTGTTCACCTTGATTTCATATATTAAGACGGAACAAAACCTAGGGTTTATCTGTGGGAGACAGATTTATCCTTTGATAGAATTTTCTGTGTGAGACAGATTTGTTTATTATCAAGTCTGCGATTTTGGGTTGCAGCAACTCTTGGTTGTGGGTGAGATCAGCTAAGGGAATTAAGTGCGCAGTTATAAAGACTCGCATTATATTTTATATAATTGAAATAATACAGGTTGTGCGTTCGTGATCATCAATTGGAAATCCAACTTTTGGTTGTTGATTGATATTGATTGATCCTTGGACATTGGTCTTTGGTACCGTCCAAGTTATCTCACTTTGATAAAGACTCGCAGATTTCTTTTTGCTTGAGTAAAGATCAAATCGAGATATTGAGATACAAACTCTTTGATATATCTTTTTATTGATTGAGTCTGACTGTCTAGTTGATTCTCATAAAAAGTATATTGGAGTTTGTCCATACAGATTGCTAAGCGAAATATTGGGTGGTGTTGTTAGACCCCGCTTTTTCACATTGGTATCATAGCAGGCAAACAAGTTTAATGCCTCATCAGTATGTGTTTGTAGCGATCTGACTCTATGGAAGGAAGTGTTATCTCTATAAACGTACCACCAGTCTTCGATGGCTCGAACTATATATGGTGGAAAGTTGTTATGCACACATTTCTTCAGTCGCGTGACTTCTAATCATGGATCTATGTTGTGAATGGCTATGAAACTCCCGTTGTTATGGAAAGAGATGCATTTGTACCTAAAGATTTTTCTTATGTATAATGCTGCCGAGTTAATTGCTGCAAGGAAAAACTCCGACGGGCTGAACGCAATCCTGCATGTTATTACCCCAAATCTTCGACATCATGTGGCCTTGTGCACGACATCTAAAGAAGCTTGGGATACTCTGGAAAGCGTATTTGAAGGTAACCCCAGTGAAAAGGAAGCTACGCTTCAAAACCTTAATTCCGAATGGGAAGACCTTTATATGGCAGAAAAAGAATCGTTTGATAATTTTTATCACAAACTGTCTGAAATTGTTAATGCGTCATGTGCATGTAAGACCATTCCTGAAAAGGAAATTGTGATGAAAATCCTCCGATCGCTGCCATCCAGATACGAGTCCAAAAAGCATGCCATCGTTGATGGAAATAACCTTAATACTCTTTCGCGGAACACACTTGTCGGAAAACTTAGAATTTTCGATCGCGAATACATGTCAAGAGGTAACCATCAATTGTCTAGCAATCATGTCACTTCTCCTGATTGTAACACCTGTCGTCCTAAATTGACAAACGAGAAAAGTGAGAATTGCAATATTTCTACGTTGTCTCTGTTTATACAGAAACTTAAGAAGATACTCAGACGTAGCAAAAGAAAGTATCAAAAAGAAACTCTGTTAGTCAATGTAAAGGATAAGAATATCCAGAAAATCCGTACTAATGAAACTGGTCTCACGTGCTATAAAAGTGTTCTGGTTACTTCGAAAGATCCAGAAACAGAGGTAAGAGAGATAACTAAAGCATGGATGAATACTCTTGATTATTGTCCTGAGGAAATCTATGATTGCTCTCACAGTCTTTTCGCTGAAAATCATTCTCATAATTTCTTCATGACATGTCCGTCTATGTCTTATGAGTGGGGTCAGCAAACCTCTCCTGATTTTGTGTTGTACTCCAGAAGTTTCTCGGAGAAGGCTCTACCAAATCTCTCTGTTCATGTGAGTTCATCTCAGGATCATCTTAGCAAGACAAACCAAAAACAGTCCTGCCCGGCTAACCGTTGTATGCAGAAAAAGAAAAGGAAATCTACTTTTTAACAAAAAGTGTTTTAAAAAACGGCGCAGGATTTGCAAAGATCTGCAGTCAAGTTTTTTAAAACTGTGAATACAATGGATAGGAAAGTTCTTCATAACTCTCCTTTTCAAATGGATAAGCAGAAACCTAGTGGTTTTGGTGGTTTCTCTCTTTGCAAAGATTATCCCAGTCCAACCTTGGATTGGAGGCCTTACGCTCAGTAATCTTGTTGAAAAATGATTCTTGGGTTATATTCCTCTTAATATAAGAATCATGATATACAAGGGGACTGTAATTTAATCTTGTTATTTTCTGTATGTGCTTTTACCAGGTCTTGTTTGTGAACGGTTTCAGGTTTTTGGATAACCATCTTCTGTTAGGGTTTGGTAAAAAGGGTGTTTCTGGGAATTCTGTGCCTGTATTCCTTTTTAAAGCGCTACCTCTTCTGCACTCTCATTTCATCTTCTCTACCATGTCCTCCTCTAGTATTTCGAGTAAAAATAGTGATGTATGGACGGTTCTATTTCCTTCGAAGAAGATTCGCTTCGATTCTTCTTACAATGAGATGTGCTATGACAAACATGTCTCTTAATCTGATGAGAACCCTACTGTCTCTCAGTTTGATAAGCTCTCTTTAACCATGAATCTCGTCTTGGAGCAAGTTCGTGCTCTAAAAAATAAACTTGAAGTTTCTTCCAAAAGACTTGAGGAGAAAATGGATAATCTTGAATCAAGGATTGACCTAATTGAAGATGAGCTTGAAGAATATAGGGAATACGCGAAGAATATTCAAGGTAAATGAAATGATTTATAAGAGGTTTAGATGCCTAGTATGTCTTATTTTTGGATTAGTTGGAAGAATAACTAGTGCTTTTAATAGCGATGATTGTGACTACACATAGCTATTTTTGTTTTCATCTTCTTATGTTTATTTTTTTAGGTTTATTGGTATTAAATTCTAAAAATATTTGGAGGATGATGTTATTGCAGTATTGATCTTTATGATTTTGAGATATTGCAATATTTTTATGGGATATGTACTGTTTGCGTCCGTGAACTTGAAGGTCCCATATGCGGTCAAAAGTAAAGTCGTTCATGAATTGGTATTCGTATTGATGAAAGAACGAATGAACTTTTGACAGTTACAAAAGTTATGCCTATGCAGTCATGTATTTCATGGTAAATAGGATAAAATCTTTTGTTTGACAAGGATAAATTCTATTATGTCGTTATGATGGAAAATAGAATAGATCCTTGTATTTTATCCACGGTATTGATCTTCATTGATCCATTTTGATTATGTATTACCGTGAAGGCTCCATTGTGTGTCTTATGTTGAGCACGATACAACTAAGTCGATTTTTTCTATTGGCTTTGTTGGTTGTTCCATAAGATGCTATATGTCGAGCATTATGAACTAAATTAATCATCTTGGTTGGTTATTTAGTTATTTTCTCCCAAAGTCTTCTTTTGTTGAGAAAAAACTTTTGACAATTAAATTGATTACTATTGTGATTAGTTTGGTTGTTTGTATTCCAATTAGATTAATTATAAGTTCTCTTGTAATTAGTCTAGTTGAGTTTTCATATATTCCACAAATTCTTGTGTTGAGTATATGAACGGCTATACTAATCATGTTCTATTGGTTGATGTAGTCGTATATTCCGTAAGGTTTTTTCTTATGTTGAGTATGTGAACGATTAAGTTAGTCATCTCCGTATGATTACCTTAGTCGTAGCTCCGTAAGTTTACTTATATTGAGCACTCTCAATTAAATTGATCACTTTTGTGGTTTGATTTAGTTGCGTATTCCAATTAAATTAATCATGGGTTTTCTTGTGATTAATTCGGTTGAGTTTTGGATATAGAAAATCATTTCTATGATTTTTGGTGTCCAATTAAAAAAATCCTTCTTTTCTTTCGAAAATAAGGTCGCTCTTGTTGTTATTTCGGGAATGACATTAAATGGGGGAGAGTTCTTTTGAACTTGTGCTTAATGGTAATATCTTGCGGGGTGTGCGGCTGTGGAACTTTATAGGGGTTATCTTGTATCTTAAAACTCCTTGATGAATGCATTTAGCTTCGGCTTTATGATTGCATCTAAATTAAGTTGGTATGTATTTTTCTTTTGGTCTATGAAATGTCTCTTGTGGAAATTTCATTATGATCCCGTCCTTGTACCTTTGCCAATTTTATTGACAAAAAGGGGGAGAAATAATGTAGTTCACACTACAAATACATATGGTTTTCGGATCATTGTGTAAGGGGAAGTGGTTTCCATAATCGATATGGAGTATTGACCAAGGGGGAGTGATACATATCACCGTAGTATTATTGTTAATGTCGTGATACAATTGGAATTTGATGTTATATAATAATACTATGTCACTGTATAATGATGATCGAGAATCACGATTTCTCTCATTGTTATAGCTACGGATCTTCAACAACGGTGATGCTAAACTTACAACCTTTGGGATCATTGGAGTACTTGGAAGGACGAAGATTGCAGGGAACGTTGAAGATTAGACTATGGAATAGGAGCCACTAAAGTTTATCTTTTTTGTATTCCATATGTATTAACAGTTTTGTCACTAAAATTGACAAAGGGGTGTAGATGGTGGATTTTCGGCAAAGGCTAAAATCGTAAACCCATAATTATACGAACTCCTGATCCAGCAATCAGATGTGAGTATTGAGACACGGGTCTCTCGTCGAATCCTCTGACTGAGAATACTTTCACTCAGAGTACATGTAGACATGTAGTCTCTCGGCTGGACAACGGCATATCTCATGAATACTAAACACTTCAGTAATTATTTCTATATAGAATCATGAGATTGACGTCTCCTAGACAGCTTGCTCTGCTATTATAGAGCGATAACGTCTTCAGGATACAAACAACGAGTTTTCCTGACTATATAAAGGATATGAAGCTCCAGCAAGCTCATGTCAGAATAATTAATGCTCCTAGAAAGCTTGCTCTGCTAGTACAGAGCCATAAGTTAATTATTCCTAAATTCTTGGATTCATCCACTGAATTTCCAAAAATATTCAAATATTTTCGTAGTATTTCGTTACTTGAATCTATGGTTCTTCCCAGCAGAATTTTATGGGTTAGTAATAAATATTCAACGCACGGGCGTCTGAGCTACCTCCGAGTAAGCCGCGGCTCAAAAGGTGCAAGTTTACTCAACGATGATGCATTAACAATCACCGCACGAACGAGTATTTCAAAATACGACGAAACGATGAACCTATGCAAAATAGGAAGGAAAATAATAAATAATTAAATATTGACCAAGGTGCTGAGGGATTGGGCTCACCGGCAGTGCCATGGCCAATCCCACGCCAGTTTTATATTTTATCATATTTTTTGTTATTTTCCTTGATCTTATGAAAATCCTTTCATTTGAACAAATATCCTTCGTTTTGAGGAAACTCCTCAGTTTCATGGTGTTTCCTTCGCACTAAGGAAATAATATAAAATTGGGAAAAAACATTGTGGGGCCGTGATTATTGGCCAACCGGCCATGCCTTGATCTCGGCCGGCCCCACACCTCATGATTCCTCATTATTTTATTATTATTTTCCTAATATCATGAAAACTCCTTAATCTCATGGTATTTTCATAAATCCATGAAAAATATAATATAAAATTAGGGAAACCCATGGGACCGGGCACAAGCCGGCCGACCATGCCCTAGTCGGTCCCACACGTCCCTTTATTTTATTATTATTATTTTAAGGTTTCCTTGATCCCATTAAATTCCTTGATTTCATGGTATTTCTCTCAAATTATGAAAATTCCTTCAAATCATGGAAAAAATACATAAAGATACATAAAATTAGGGAAAACGCACGGGACCGGGCCCCAGCCCGCCGGCCATGCCTCAGCCGGTTCCACGCGCCCTTATTTTATTATTTTTTAATATTATTTGCTTTCTTGATCCCATGGAAACTCTTTCACTTTAAGGAAACTCCTTAATTTTAACAAAACTCCTTGATTTCATGATATTTTCATAAAATCATGAAAAATAATATAAAATTAGGAAAAGGCACCTTGGGACTGTGGTCACTATCCGGCCGTCCATGCCTTGGCTTCAGCGGTCCCACACCTCATTATTCTTTCATTTTATAATTATTTTCCTTCATCTCATGAAGTTTCCTCATTTTCAGCAAAACCCTGATTTTGTCATATTTTCTCAAATGGTTGCTCAAACGCACGCCAGAAAATATCAAAATTCTAGGGATTGATACACGGACACCCAGGCGACGTGAGCATGTTACCTTGACCAACCAAGGTTGGCTCTTTGGCTTGCAAGAATCCGGTCCCACGTATTTTCACGATTTGACCTAATTTGTGCAATTGCACGTATTATGTCCAAAACTCTTCCAAAATAATTTTGGAATTTCATAGAATGATCGTCAGTCGATCTCGTGACTACCCAGGGCCGGTTTCATGACCCCTTGGTCAGTACCTCACCTCTTCATAATTAATTAGGTTTTATCACCTAAGGCTCAGACGAGCATTATATGAGAAATGATTGAACCAGCATTTGATCATCCTTTCACCAACTCTTCAGGAGATCTTGGTATTTTCTCACGCGAGCATATGGGAACTACATGGTTGATCCATGATCCCATGTAGCCGGTCCCTCCTTCAGTCCATGGTTAAATTTTCAATAAACCATCGATTGGTCATCAATTGATCAAATTAGGGTTTCTCAGTCCCAGGATCATAATTCAAGATTTGAACACTAATAATTTTACGACGATCTCATGGTCATCATTTTATTTATTATACTCGGTTCAACTACCAATATTATAAATTAGATGTTTTATTTTGGTCACGCTACCAATAATTCATCAGATGAGCAACACTTGTTCAGATGAGCAGTATTTTCTCAAACCAAGGAATATTGGTTCAACCCTCAATATTCAACAATTCATCGAATAATAAATACTTGATCACCTCAACGTGAGAATTATACCTCTGTCTCAACAGACATGTTCAATTGATGAGTCTCAGAACATTTCGCAAAATCATGTTCAACTCAGCAAATACATGGACTCATCGTCCCATAAAGTCATGAAGTCAACAACTGACTAATTTATCACGAGACGTCAATCGTGTCACTTTGGGGATATTAACTAGGGTTTTGGTCTGGCGGTCTACGACACGTGTGTTCATAAACACGATGGAATGTGAGCAAGTCGTGCAATCAGTTGAAGGAGTTAACAAAGTAGTGGATGGAAAATCGACCAAGTCTCCGCACGATGAGCAACTGGTTTCAAACACGATTTCTATTTCCCCACTCTTTGATTCCATCAACTGTCACACTTCATGGGATCATGGTGTCTACAATTCCAGTAATATAAATAAGTCTTTGAATCATGATTGAAAACAGAACAAGAATCTCAAGTCTCACAGACAACACGAGATCAACACCTCATCAATTGAGCAATTACTCTCAACTGAGCAACTTCAATCATTCAGAACTTATCTTATTCAGAATACATAACACACCCAAAATCTTTGATTACCATTGATTCCACACATTTCTCAGCTTCCCTCCTACAGATCAACCCATCCTCTCTTGTGACTGAATTTACTCTGGAACGACCATTGTCTTGGTTTTGGCCGGAGTACTACAGATTGATCTCTCGAATTCAAAGCACTCCTTTCTTGCAGTGCATCTGTGTGAGGTTGAACATTTCGCTCGGGTCAAGGAGTCTCCTCCGTACGGTCGTCTCCTCAATCCCGTGAAAACCAGCAAATCGTTTTGCCCCATCTACAGATTGGCGACCACAGTGGGAGATTAATCTCTCGGTTGAAATCTCAAGCTTTCACAAGATGGTTGATCTTAGGTCACGTACGATCGCAGATCCTAACACAAACGATGGTAGCACCAGCAACAACAACAATGAGGATATCCCGGAAACAATTCCGGCCTCTAACACTGGCGGTGATGATATTACTCCTCCTCATGCTAACACGGAAGGTCATCCTCTGTTCGGCCGACACCCTGAGGAAGTCAGAGGAAACCCACCACATACCATTGCTGATCTCATCAAAGTGTAAGAGACCCTTGCACAGAATCAAACTGATATGGCTACTACACAGAAAGAGCTGTTTAATTATATGAAGACTCTCAATGACAAGATGTCAGAGAAAACTCAAGAAGAAAAAGGAAAAGAGAAGGAAAAATCCTCAGACGTTGATCCTGAGGTAATTCCAACTCATATAGTGGATAATGATGAAGTCTGCAAAGCTGCAGACAATCCATCAGCGAAGGAGTCGTCAAACTTCATCACTCGGAAGGATTTGGCACGCCTTCTGGAGAACCGTGGGAAGGGAAAGACCCCACATGTCCATCGTCACCAACCTCCATACCCTGCTGCTACTCAAAGGATTCCTCTTCCCAAAGGTTACATCTCTCCAACCTTTACTTTGTACGATGGAACTGGCAATGCTCTAGAACATGTTTCTCGGTTCCTGGAAGCTTTGGGTGAACATGAGCATAACCATGTTGTTCGTCTCAAAGAATTTTCAAAATCCTTGAAAGGCAGGGCATACACCTGGTATAACAACATCGCACTAGGAATTATCAACAGTTGGGTAGAAATGGTTAATGCTTTCTATAGAAAGTTTTTCTTTGTTTCAGAGCAAGTCACCCTCTCTAATCCCGGAAGGATGTTTCAAAAGAACACCGAACATCCTAATGACTATGTGAAGAAGTTCAGAGTTCAAGCGTTGGATTTCCATGATCCGAATGTCACAGAACAACAACTTGTGGACCTATGCATCAATGGAATGATTCCAGTCTACAGAGCCTTATTGGAGAATCTCAGGTTCCAGACTTTCTCAGAACTCCATGAAGCAGCCAAGAGGTCGGCAACTACTGCGCCTGCTCTACTAGAAAGGACTAAGACTGCAAAAGCTGAAGAACCACGAGAGGCCAGAGGAAGCAGAAGACGTTTGATCAACAAACAATACAACCTTCAAACTTCCACAAATGCTGTTGCGGAAGGGAGCAAACAGAAATCTGAACCACAACGTAAGCATACTTCCTCAACCCCTTCAAAGGCGCAAAAGAAGGATAATGTGCAAGCTCCTCCTCAACACATGGAAGATCCAGAAGCACCTGATTTCCCCTGATCCATTGAAGAATTCATCGAATTACTGGACGCCTGGATTCAAGACGGTGCAATCAAGTTTCCATATGTCAAAAAGGAACCAACTGAAGAGGCCATAGAAAATCCTCGCTATTGTCGCTTTCATAGATTTGTCAGCCATCCCACAAGTGATTGCAAAACTTTGAAGCGTATATATAAGAAAAAGGTCGAATCGGGAGAACTCAATTTGGGGAATGAAGGAGTACACAGAGATCCCCTTCCCGTCAGAACCTTCACTTTTTCTGAACCTCCCGTCAAAGAGGAAGTTCAATCCTTAATTGAGCACATCTGCGAATTGCTATATTTATCAAAATCTCAAAGGAAAGACATGTTTGCTGCATTAAACCACATCGTATCAGGCAAGCGTTTACTGATTCAAGAGACATTTACCGAGCCTCCAGCGACGAACAAAGAAATGTATGACTGAGGACTGCTCACCACAGTGCACATCAAAGGAAACGAGTTCAAGAGAGCATTTGTTGATGTCAGCACTGCCGTCAACATCATCCCTCTGAAAACTCTCAGAGCCGCTGGCATTACTCGACAGGAAGCTACTCATGCCCCCATGGCAATCAGAGATCACGAAGGAGTTTCCAGAAACGCGTGCGACTACGTCATAGTCAAATTCAAAGAAAGTTTGGTCTGCACTGAGACCAAGTTTTACATAATCCGAGAAGATCCAGGATATGACATTATTCTTGGACGCACATGGATTCATGATGGAAAGGTGACACTGACACCTTCAATTACACATCTCTCCGCTGAAGAAACCTCTGACTCAGAGGAAGAAAAAGAAGATATCTCACCATTCGAGTATCTGGAGGAGGTCAAAGCCTTGACAGAACTTACACAAAAGCCTGAGGAACATCCAAACGCTTTCGTCAACAGATTTCGCACTCAAGCAAGTCTTATTCCTTCTCATGTGCCCATATCGTCAGTTTTCAAATATGCTTATTTGGTTCAAGTGCTTCACTCCGCAAACAATTTAGCAATTGCAAAATGCTATAAGTGGATAATTTCGCCTCAGCAATATTACACCCAATGGTTGGATTCAGAACTTCTTCAGGTTGATCATCCAATTAAGAGATTCATTACGGAGGATGTGGCTAAGCATGACAGACATTATGAAGGATACTCCTTTCTGCACGAATGTCCATATGTGCCACATCCAAGGAATTTCGTCACACGAGGAATTCCGAATCAACAGAAGATATTCAAAGCGCGGTCGAACAAACGTAACAAATTTCATGAAGGGGACCTGGTTCTCAAAGCAGCTCAGCGTGGTCTTCATTCTACAAGGAACTCCAATTGGGAAGGACCATTTATGGTTGCTAAGTCCATAACTGGAGGATACTACAAACTGATCAACACAGATGGCAGAACCCTACCAGTAATTCACGAGAATTGGCTTAAGGCGTTTGTCTGAAATTATCAAACATTTGAGGTACTGGGCGTTTGAAGCATTCATGACGTCTGGATTTGGCATTTAGGATTTTCTTTCATTGTATTTCAATTCCTCCAAAACGTTTGCAATACTTGCAATCAGTATTTGAATTCAGCAATTTATCAAAATTCAATTCATATTTCTTAAAGGAAAATCTCTATCAAATCCAAAAGAAAATACTTAACCATATACCAATCCAAAACCAGTTAATATCAAAACCCAAATAAAAACCTCACATCTCTCAGAATTTCAGAAGTTCAAGAGATCATAAAAAAGGAAATCAAAGAAAATCAACAAAAAAGGATTTCCGCTCCTCTGCATCCTTCAAGGCCTGCAAAGCCGTCTTCTCCTTGTTCAACTCTTCAGTCAGCCTGGCAATCTTGTCTTCTTTCTCCATCACAACATCATTGGGAAAGGGTATGTTGTTCTCACATGAGTCCTTGATATCGTTCATTTGCTTACGAAGCCACTTCACATTGAAGCCAAGTCTTTTTGAATTCTCCAAGTTAAACTCCCAATCAAAGAGTATATCTGGAGTCACAGTATTTCTGTCCCTAGAGCATATATCACTTACGACACGCAAGATAATACCTACTTGCATTGTTAAAGCATAAGCACGTCCAGGATCCCTGTCAACAATCAGATGACCAAACTTCTTCCATATTTTGTCGTACAAGCCTGCATATCCAATGGGAACGCTGAATCCACCAACTAGTTCATGGTACGAGAGTGAAGCATCAAATGGGGGATCAAAGGAAACTCCTGAACTTGGATATTCATGCACCACTATACGGTTCTCAAAAACTGGAGTAGCTTCTACAATCGGGGCAACAGTTTCTTCAGTATTCACTACTGATGTCTCGGTTCCTTCTATCACTGAAGCAGCAACAATTTGGGTTTCCATAACTTCAGTGACAACCTTCTCAGGGACTTGAATTGCATGGATGGTTGTCTATTCATCAATAACTCCAGGGCAGTTCGAGTTATCCTCATTGGTTTCAATATCCTCAACTTCGTATTTGACACCTAATACGAAGATTATATGAGGTTAGAGTCATTTAAGCGTGAAACCAAGTGAGATTTTAAAATACAGTATACAATCAATGCAACATCATTAATGTTCATCATTATACACCCAATACACGAGCAAATAGCATGAAAGTCATGAAGATACGTTTTACGGTAACCTCGTCTGAAGAAACTGTACTCTGCCCTGTACTAGAAGACAAACTGGAAGCAATCTACAAGGAGTCTGAAGATGGGTTATATACCATTCTCTTTGTATGGATGTCCTCTAAAACATGTAAAATTTTCATAACAATCCGATGAACGAGCAAGGAGATGTGGCCAAAACATTGAGCAACATGCCATCTGAAAAAGTTCAGAAAGTCTCCTGGAAGTTTACTATTTCGCCTTTTTCAGGCCCTGAACATGCTCGAAATTTTCTGTGATAAAGCTTTGAAATTTTCCGGGCTTGAATATGCATATGCAGATCATGAAAATCCGACTCCAGATGAAGGTTTTACGGCGTTTTTTCTAAACAAACTGAGTTCTGAATTTTCTGACGACGAATTTCGACTAAGTTTTTCGTGTATACACATAGATTCTCATTCATTCATTCACAAATCAGAACTTTCATACTTATATGAATAGGATACAATACATGTACTTGTGGAGTCTCCGAAGTGTTCGAGGAATTGGGATTATCCGTGTTAACGACAAAGGGCTCATTACTTCTATTCGGCTCTGATTCTTTGGAAGTGCCTTTGTCTCTATTCTCAGAGAATGGTCGAGTATCGGCACTCTCCGTATCCATGACGACATCCTCCTGGACACATCCTCAACAATCAATATTTTGTCTAAAAAATCATCATAATTGAATATGTGAAGGGATACTTACGGCTTCTTCTTCATCGCTCAAATCAGGAATTGTTGCAGAAAACCGAAGACCATCGATACTTGATGGAGTAAAATTCTGAAACAGAATAACAACATTGGTTTCATGATCTTAATAATGTGGGCAAGAAAAAGTCACGACAAGGGGAATACCGAGAACTCACCAAAGAACCGACTGGGGACTTTATGGTATTAGGTAACAGCTTATAAATTTTGTTTCTTCCTTCTCCATCGTGAACAATCGCTTCAGTTTCTGAGAAATCTACACGGATTCGAGGTCTTACATTACGACCGTCCTGTGGTAAAATTCAGTAACATAATTAGAATACAATTCTCATAATTTCATGAAGATTATACGAAGAAACATACCTGAGAAGATCCTAGAGACGATTTTCGTTTATCACCAGAGAGATACTTCAATCTTGGTCGACCGGAGATCATCTCAGTAGAAGGAGGATCCTTCACTGGAGGCTGACCATCCATCACGCAATCGCTGAAGTTGTTGATCCCAAAAGTCTACATAACCTGGAGTTACATATGCAAATCTCTCGGAGCAAGGGAACCAGTAATTACTTCCTTCCACATGAGTATGGTATAAATGGGTTCTAAGCTGTTCAACTGATGGCTTCCTCCTTCGAAAAGTTGGAATACACTGATCCATACCCATTTGCCGAGCTGCTCTATCAATATTATATTCCTCCACTGAGAGTCCTCCGTATATAGCTGATATCAAATGACCAGGGGTGCAACTCAACATGAAAGATCTTTCGCCATCACTCAGATTTGCACCAGACATCAGCATCACACTCTCTCTAGTATTGAAAGTTGTTGGCTGGGAAACATAAGTAGGAACTGACATCCACGGGCGGAAGTTGAACTCAGATTCATCATCCAACACATCAATGGGGCGTGCTTTAGACCGAGGCTGCTTTGTAGACCAACGCATGATCCTGTCATTATCTTTTTCAGAGAAAATGTGACGAGCATCAGCATTCGGTCCTTGCAAAATATTACGTGGAATAGGTGCACAATTCTTGAAGTGCTCCCACATCAAAGCTTGAAGAAACATCGTATTGGCATAGCACTCAATCTTCATAAAGTCATTCGATACACTGGAGTCTATAACCAAGGAGTCTAAGTTAGAATACAAAGAACCCAGGAACAGGCTACCTATTGGGAGTTGCTCACCTTGAGCCATATTGATAGCAAAGGGGATCACGAAGGGATTCAACAAGTTTCCACTGTCTTCAAATATGTCTCTCGACAGCCATAAACATAAGAAAGCAGCAATGGGTAACATACCGTCGATGGGATCAGAAACTCGTCCTTTGGCCACCAGCGTGTCAACCAATGAGCATAGCACCTTTACTGCCAGATGCCTTATTCACTTCCTCCATTGCAGCTGTCAAATGTTGAAAGCAGTTCCTCATCTGAAAGATCCCCAGGGAGATTGCCCGTGATTGGGAGATGCATCAAAGCAGCCACGTCCTCTAAGGTAACGGTAAACTCTCCCCATCTGCATATAAAGGTGTGAGTGGGAATACACCAACGAGCAAGTAGAGCCACAATACCTCTCGCATCATGAAAATGAATAAGTCTCCAGAAGCCTGAATAGCTCTCGTCACTTGCGCCTGATCGAGCATAGCCCTGACATGAGGGAAACCCAGCATATGTCTCGCCCATCCAGAGAATTTTTCCAAAGGTCGTCGAGAAAGCTTAAACTCTATGATTGATGCAAGGAAGATACCTCGTTCAAGACAAAACCGAATCACTGTCTTAGGAGTCACCAATTTCTTCTGAGTAACATTTCTGGGATTTATCAGAAGACGATACACTGGAGATTTGAGATGATTCTCAGTTTCCTGCTCAACCTCCGCAAAAAATGCATCATCTATATTCGGGACATTCTTAATTCCAGAGGCTTCATCCTCTTCTTCGCCAACGGAAGTCTCATCCATACATGTCTCATCTCTGGAGATATCATCATCAATACACATTTCTCCGAGTGTCGTTAGCTGGGAGTTGGACATCTTTGCGGAGCTGTAAAATTCACACTACATTCTACTTCAGTATGTCGCCCAGATATAAATCAAGGAAGTACAAGCATCTAATGGTAACTCTTAACTCTTACCTTTTACGCTTCCACTAACGATAGTGATAGTAATGCTAGAGTTAACACCTCAAAATCGTTCGTTTCTTCGAAACCTACAAAAGACGAACGAAACTCAGATTTTTCAAAAATCATGAACATTTCTACTGTGAACATTTACCATGGAATTATGAAAACTAAAACATTATTTCATCATAAATAATTGTTTACTTTGAACATTACTCAAATCAAACTTGGTTTTGAAAATATATGAACAAAACTCACGTTTTCTTTTGTGAGTGATAACTCACGCAAAAAAAAAAACTCTTTTCCGTGAGCATGTCACGGTTTTGTACAAATATTTTTCATGGACAGACCATATTTTATATAAAAAAAAACTTTTCCTTCGTATCGTCATCGTCTTTAAAACGAAGGTTTATTTCAATTTTGTGAAAGCTCACACCTTATAAGATAAAGTTTTGATTTACATGAAAGCTCATAAACAAAATTTTATCACTGGACACAAGTCCATATATAAAAAAAACTTTTCTCCTTCGTACTATCGTCATTCTTTAAAACGAGGGTTTATTTCGGTTTTGAAAATTCACTCTTTTATGATAAAACCTTGGTTCACATGAAAGCTCATAAACTAAGTTTTATCACTGGACCTAGGTCTATATATATTAAAAAAAATCTCTCCTAAATCAGGGATTATTATTAGTTTTCAAACTAACGATCAAACGAACATACGTTTTCAAAAACGAGGGTTTTCAACGAAACTCACACTCATATATGCACATGTATAAATTTATTATGATCAAGGATGAAAACTCATGAAAATCATAAACATCAGCAAAAAAAAAAACGGGCTTACCTGGTCGTGGCCGGAATTGGCCGGACGACATCGGCGGCGGTCGGACGCGGCGAAGCTCCGCAATTTTTTACTCTCTGCTCGGGCGTGAAGGAGTTGGAGGATTAAGGTGCTGGTCGTGTGAAGGAGAAATAAAAAAAAGGGATTAATTCCTTTTATACCAATTTTATTTCCAAAAACCTAATTTTACAAGGATTTCCTTATTGGGCCCGGCCCACGAATCCTAAACGACCAAGGTCCCGTCATCCAAATCAGCGGTTCAACACCAATTTATGCTCATTAGACGATGCTCTATCATGCCACTGGGATCTTCATTCAAGTCATGGTTTTCTCGTACTATCAAAATCCGGTAACGTCTTAACTTACGACTAAGTTCAATTACTTATATTGTTATGACCGGAAAATCACCATTCAATGCTGACTGAGGAACACGGCTTTCCTCACTAAGCAGGGGACTTAATGTAGATGGTGGATTTTTCGGCAAAGGCTAAAATCGTAAACCCATAATTATACGAACTCCTGATCCAAGCAATCAGATTGAGTATTGAGACACGGGTCTCTCATCGAATACTCTGAGTGAGAATACTTTCTCTCAGAGTACATGCATATATGTAGTCTCTCGGATGGACAACGACATATCTCATGAATACTGAACACTTCAGTAATTATTTCTATATAGAATCACGAGATTTACGGCTCTTAGACAGCTTGCTCTGCTAGTATAAAGCGATAACGTCTTCAGAATACAAACAACGAGTTTCCCTGACTATATAAAGGATATGAAGCTCCAGCAAGATCATGTCAGAATAATTAATGCTCCTAGACAGCTTGCTCTGCTAGTACATAGCCATAAGTTAATTATTCCTAAATTCTTGGATTCATCCACTGAATTTCCGAAAATATTCAAATATTTTCGCAGTATTTCGTTACTTCAATCTATGGTTCTTCCCAGCAGAATTTCATGGGTTATTAATAAATATTCAACGCACGGGCGTCTGAGCTACCTCCGAGTAAACCCCGGCTAAAAAGGTGCAAGTGTACTCAACGATGATGCATTAACAATCACCGCACGAACGAGTATTTCAAAATACGACGAAACGATGAACCTATGCAAAATAGGAAGGAAAATAATAAATAATTAAATATTGACCAAGGTGCTGAGGGATTGGGGTCACCGGCCGGCCGGCCGTGCCATGGCCAATCCCACGCCAGTTTTATATTTTATCATATTTTTTGTTATTTTCCTTGATCTTATGAAAATCCTTTCATTTGAACAAATATCCTTCGTTTTGAGGAAACTCCTCAGTTTCATGGTGTTTCCTTCGCACCAAGGAAATAATATAAAATTGGGAAAAAACTTTGTGGGGCCGTGATTATTGGCCAACTGGCCATGCCTTGATCCCGGCCGGCCCCACACCTCATGATTCCTCATCATTTTATTATTATTTTTCTAATCTCATGAAAACTCCTTAATCTCATGGTATTTCATAAATCCATGAAAAATATATAAAATTAGGGAAACCCGTGGGACCGGGCCCCGGCCGACCATGCCCTAGCCGGTCCCACATGTCTCTTTATTTTATTATTATTATTATAAATGATCCCATGAAATTCCTTGATTTCATGGTATTTCTTTCAAATTATGAAAATTCCTTAAAAACATGGAAAAATACATAAAATTAAGGAAAACACACGAGACCGGGCCCCAGCCGGCCGGCCATGCCTCAGCCGGTCCCACATACCCTTATTTTATATTTTTTGATATTATTTGCTTCCTTGATCCCATAGAAACTCTTTCACTTTAAGGAAACTCCTTAATTTTAACAAAACTTCTTGATTCATGATATTTTCATAAAACCCCGGGACCTAGTCCAGATTGAATACACACTGTATTAAGCCGCTACAGACACTAGCCTACTCCAAGCTAACTTCGGACTGGACTATAGTTGAACCCCAATCAGTCTCCCACCGATCCAAGGTACAGTTGTACTCCTACGCCTCTGATCCCAGCAGGATACTGCGCACTTGATTCCCTTAGCTGATCTCACCCACAACCACCAAAATCGCAGAATTGATAATAAACAAATATGTCTCACACAGAAAAGTCTATCAAAGGATAAATCTGTCTCCAACAGATAAAACCTAGGTTTTGTTCCGTCTTAGATATGAAATCAAGGTGAACAGGAACCAATTGATAATCCGGTCTTATATTCCCGAAGAACATCCTAGATTAATCAATCACCTCTCTACCATCCTTCCTGACTACACAGGCGGTTTGTCGAGGAATCACAAACAGTGAAACGAATATGTTTTCCAACCTCAGCAGGCGGACTTAAGTTAATCGGTTGAGTTTTCCAAACTCAACAGAATTCTCGGAAAGAGAACTTCCGCCAGTTCGCGGACTGAGTTCGCGGACCAAGCACACAAACGTGTTTTGGAAAATCCAGCAGAATTTCTCGGTCAAGAACTTTCGACAGTTCGCGGACTGAGTCTGCGGACTGGGTTCGTGGACTTGGCAAGCCAATTCCACAATCCTCCCGATTTCTCTTGATCAACAAAGTTCAAAAAATTCGATTCAAGGAATACATGGTTATGTAATCTAAACTCTTATTTCAATCATTTAGACATTCTCAGAGGACGCTGTGTAGCCGTTATTCACAGCCGATTCACGTTAAAGAAATTCTCAAAGTGATTGAAACTTTTCATGACATTCGTCACTAGGTGAAGATAAACTTGATCAAAGCGAAACGCTTTACCAACACACGATTTCGAGATATAGATAGGCGAGATATACTCGGCTCGAAATATCAAATGTGTATGATCTAGTCAATATAGCATACGTTTTTTGTCTCATAAGAAGTAGGAGATAGAATAGATAGACTTTTGAGTGATAGATAAGTTCAAGTCTCCACATACCTTTTTGTCGAGAAGTTCCACCGGTTCCTTGAGTAGATCTTCTACTTGTATGATGAATCGCCATGAAGTCCTTGAGCTCAACTACACTTACTATCCTAGTCCGAGACTTAGCTATGTAGGCTAGAAATCAAGACTCATAGTTTTGATCACTAACATTGACAAACATGCTTGAGATAGCAACGGATGCGAGGTCGACCGAGCTATGCTCTAACAATCTCCCCCTTTGTCAATTTTAATGACAAAATTATTAATACATATGGAATATAAAAAAGATAAACTTTAGTGGCTCCTATTCCATAGGCCAATCCTCAAAGTTCCCTGAAATATTCGTCCTTCCAAGTACTCCAATGATCCCAAAGGTTGTAAGTTTAGCATCACCGTTGTTGAACATCCGTAGCTATAACAATGAGAGAAATCGAGATTCTCGATCGTTATTATACAGTGACATAGTATTATTATGTAACATCAAAGTCCAATTATATCACGACTTTAACAATAATACTACGGTGATATGTATCACTCCCCCTTAGTCAATACTCCATCTCGATCATGGAAATCACTCCCCCTTACACAATGATCCGAAAACCATATGTATTTGTAGTGTGAACTACAATATCCCCCTTTTTGTCAATAAAATTGGCAAAGGTACAAGAACGGGATCATAATGAAATTTCCACAAGAGACATTTCATAGACTTAAAGAAAAATACATACCAACTTAATTTAGATGCAATCATAAATCCGAAG
This sequence comes from Papaver somniferum, assembly GCF_003573695.1. Lineage (NCBI taxonomy): Eukaryota > Viridiplantae > Streptophyta > Magnoliopsida > Ranunculales > Papaveraceae > Papaver > Papaver somniferum. The sequence goes on along the minus strand of NC_039362.1, from coordinate 31,678,089 downwards.
CTAAATGCATTCGTCAAGGAGTTTTAAGATACAAGATAACCCCTATAAAATTCCACAACCGCACACCCCGCAAGATATTATCATTAAGCACAAGTTCAAAAGAACTCCCCCCCAAATGATGTCATTCCCGAAAGAAAAACAAGAGCGACCTTACTTTCGAAAGAAAAGAAGGATATTTTAATTTGGACACCAAAAACCATAGAAATGATTTTATATATCCAAAACTCAACCAAATTAATCACAAGTAAACCCATGATTAATTCAATTGGAATGCAACTAAATCAAACCACAAAAGTGATCAATTTAATTGAAGGTGCTCAACATAAGTAAACTTACGGAGCTACGACTAAGGTAATCATACGGAGATGACTAACTTAATCATTCACATACTCAACATAAGGAAAAACCTTACGGAATATACAACTACATTAACCAATAGAACATTGATAGTGTAGCCGTTCATATGCTCAACACAAGAATTTGTGGAATATATGAAAACTCAACTAGATTAATTACAAGAGAACCTATAATTAATCTAATTGGAATACAAATAACCAAACTAATCACCAAAGTAATCAACTTAATTATTTTGGGCTCAACATAAGAGAACTTATAGAACCCCGACTAAGTTCATCATAGAATATGACAACCTTAACCTACATGTACTCAACATAAGAAAGAAAACTTATGGAGTACTAACTAAATAACCAAACTGGTTGATTAATTTAGTTCCTAATGCTCAACATACAAAAACTTATGGAACAATCAACAAGACAATAAGAATAATCGACTTAGTTGTAAGGTGCTCAACATAAGACACACAATGAAGCCTTCACGGTAATACATAACAAAATGGATCAATGAATATCAATACCGTGGATAACATACAAGGATCTATTCTATTTTCCATCATAACGATATAATAGACTTTATCCTTGTCAAACAAAAGATTTTATCCTATTTACCATCAAATACATGACTACCTAGGCATAACTTTTGTATTTGTCAAAAGTCCATTCGTCCTTTCATCAATACGAATATCAATTCATGAAGGACTTTACTTTTGACCGCAATATGGGACCTTCAAGTTCACGGACGCAAACAATACATATCCCATAAACAAATTGCAATATCACAAAATCATAAGATCAATACTGCAATAACATCATCCTCCAAATATTTTTAGAATTTAATACCAATAAACCTAAAAAATCATAAGAAGATGAAAACAAAAATATCTATGTGTAGTCACAATCATCGCTATACAAAGCACTAGTTATTCTTCCAACTAATCCAAAAAAAAGACATACTAGGAATCTAAACAGACAAGCTAGAGAGAATCAGACTCCATTGTTTCCCTGACAGCGAATAGGGATATGGGCATTATATGATCCTCACAAGACAAGGAGTCTTCCGGCTTGTGAACTCCAGACTTCTCTGCAACATCAGAGAGATGATTCTCTTTACGAGGATCATTGACTTGAGATTTTATGAGACCAAGGTCAGACACAACCTTTTCCAACTCATTTTTCACCTTATCAAGACCTTTTAGAGTATCAACAAGCTGTTGTTTTGCTTCCCCAAAGTACTTAAGAAAGTCATGAACTACTTCAGCAGAGATCATATCATCCTTCTCAACATCTTCATGAGAATAAGCAAAGAAGCATGAGCATTGGGATGATCTTCATCTACAAGTTTTCTCTTCCACCTGGAATTAGCCTCAACACTTTTGTCAAGAAATCCTTTTGCAAAACTGTTGATGGTGGATTTTAGTTCAGGACTAAAATTGTAAAACCAAATTTATGCGTTGACATCCTGCAAAGGATAAAGCCACTGATAAGTGATGAATACTTCTCCACTTTACTAATTCACCTAAAATGGATCATGTAGCAACAATCCCATATACTTTGTGAATTTATAACATTATTAATGTATGACTAGCCTTGTATTTCCTGTACTGCTCCACTCTTATCATTGGTGCGGCATGACGACTGAGTGTTGCTCAGCAGAGCAACACGAATCTCCAAGCATTAATAATGAAGCATGTACGAAATACCCGTACAGGCTATAACTCTCGGAGTGTTATACTAGCCCGATTGAGCATATGGACTGTCCATATCAGTCTTAGAAACGATCACGACCATCCAAATTCACCAGCATGATTGGATGGCTTAGATCGAATCCATAACCCTCAAGCAGGTATTGGAGTATTCACCACCGGACCAATGCGGACCCCGCATGGTCGGCCTCCCCAAAAGGGTAGCATGGCTTGCCAATTCGTCCAGCCAAAGCAGCGTGGACGAGAAACCCTAAATTAGGGTTTGCAGCACATTACATGTGTCGCAAATCAGTCTCAACCATCCATATTCGCAGGCATAGATGGAGGGTGTAGATGTAGATTCAAAGGGCCCAGAGCATGTCAACACAAACACCGTGGGCCCGCCTACATACATGACCGATCGGTCAGGACCAAACATGGATGGTCATCCCAATTCGTGCGCCCAAAAAAGGCATGACGCAGGCTGGCAAAATCCTAATTAGGGTTTTCGATCACAAGCGTCCATTTTCACCTAATCTAACGAAGGGTCTAGGAGTCGATTAAGCAGGTCCACTGAGTATCAATACAATCATTGTGGGCCCACATATCTCCACACCGGATCGGTCAAGGTATATCATGCCTGGTCGTCTCGATTCGCACGCCCAAGCTAGGCGTGGTCACACCTCCCAATTGCAAACTAATCTCGACCACTCAACTTTGTCGGAAAAATTGAGTGGACCAGATCACGTTTATATGGGGTATTAAGGTATGAACGTGTACACCAGCCCACCGTCTGTATACCAGACTAATCGGCCAAGACCGACCAAGCTTGGTCGTTTCGAAACGCGCGCCCAAAGTTGGCATGACGCGCGACTTTTGCGGCACCGGATTTCTGTCGCAAATCGATCTCAACCACTCAACTTCGCCGGACAAATTGAGTGGCTTAGATCACACTTTCACGAGACAATGAGGTATGGGCGCCTACACCGGCATGCCGTCTACACGCATGCACGATCGGTCCGGCCAAAATTGCGTCCCAAGCTTGGTTTCGACCAAGATGAAGAGTGATGCTTGTGCACCTCTTCATAAACCCTAATTCCGCTAACAGTCGCAGATGAGTGTCTCAAAGATCGTCTCGTCCGTTCAACTTCACATGCTTGGTTATACAACCCTGGTCAGGAGTTAACTGGTCAATGAGGTGTATTGGTGATTACCATCCGCAATTCTACCACACCAAGTGATTGGTCAAGTCAGGACTTACTTGTACATCCCCAAACGATCAGTTGAAGATGGCTAGACACACATCTATTTTAAGACGCTTAATCGTGACTTACTCCATTAAGCCTTAAAACAGCGATGCTTCATACATGCGGAATATATTCGATGCATTACATGCATAAAATTCACGTGATATTTTACAAGTATCAAATTCCAAATAACTTAGTTATTTAACCTAGCATTACATGCTACCTTCTGTGGGTCCCACGATCCACACACTCGAGACATCAATCATGTCACAAACTGGGGGATACATACTGGGGTATTGGTCTGGCGGTTTACAGCGTGCAGCGCACAACGCGCCATCACAAGAACGTGTTAGGAAGTCATTGACGGTTAGTGATGATGGGAGAAGTGGGCAAAACTGATCGTATAACACTAACACCCGCAACTCCACTACTTCATCACTCCAGTTTCTCCACTTCCCACGAGATACGTGAGTAAGGCTCAATGACTTGTATAAATAGGTTCTCCTCCCTATTTCGACAAGACAAGACAACAGAAGCAAGTATTGATACAACCGTATTCAAACACCGGAACTGATAGCTTACATTTTGCAAGCCAGTTCAGCTTTCTGATACAAGTCATACATAGCCAACACCTTCACAATCTCAACACCTTATTTGCTTCCCTCCCTAAGATCAACCCCATCTCCTTCACTTTGTGACTGAAGCAAGTCTGGAACGACCATTTCTTGGTTTAGGCCAGAATTGTACAGATTGATTTCTCGAATCACAAAGCACTCTCGTGCAGTGCATTTGTTTAGGGTTTAGATTCATTCCTCATCCACACACCCAAAATTACCAAATTCGGCAGAAATAGTTTTCACCCATAAACAAAAACCACCATAGAAAGAAGAGGGGGAAGACATTCTTTGAAAATCCAAAAACCACCAGAAGTACACGTTTGTGACTTGTAACCCTAAGAGGTTGGATAGTATATCCTTGTGGACAACAATTTAGGGTTTCAATTAAACTGTTGACTCTGTCCAGAATGGAATCCGTTAGAGTACAACAAATACCCAAGAAATAAAGTCCTTCAAACATTTGAAAACATGACCTAAAAGCAAATTTTAAGACAGTATGCAACATCTTCTTTTGACTTAACCAATACTTGATCTTAGCGGATATGTCAACACAAGTTTAGCTATGGACGATAAGAAAATAGCTTAACTTAACAGATGCAAGCAACAAGTATACCTGTTTTTAACACAACTTACCCAACATGATTTTATATGAGTAAGTTCTCGAACCTTGTGATTAATTAGCACAAATACGAGCCACAGGCTCATTACGAGGTTTATGTCTTTGGTTAAGTTTGTATTTCCTCTTAGTCTTAGAGAGAGATCCTGTTTGACATGAGGAATTATCATAAAATTTACTATCATAAAAATAATAGACATAGTTAGAGTTCTTACCAAAGTGCCTTGATATGAGGAAGAAGATAATCTGTTGACAAGCTCTTTGTATCTTACAATTATCTCTTTAATATCCTTTCTTATCTTATCAATTCTCCTTTCTTTTGGTATGATTTCCTCAACAGGAACAATGTTGCATTTAGAGACAAGGCGTCGAACTTCCTTAGGACGATGTTTATTAAGATGTCTATTCTTCCCTTGAACATTGGAGGAACTCACTGTACTGACTTTCCTGGTTGTATACACAGGATAGGAATGAAAATCAATTGGCTCTATCCTACGGATGTCAGTCACACCTTTGAGAATCAAATCTAGGGTGTGTTGAATTTGAACTAAGGAGTCTTTATTCAACTTGAAGTTTCTCTTTTTTCTAAAAGAACACTTGGTCTCACAAACAATACATACCTTTTGATCATAAGAATGATTGGAGGAAGCAGTCTTAATATCATCGTCAGAAGAGCTGTCTCTTTTACAAAATGTCCCAAGTTCATGATTGGAAGAATCATCTTCTGAAGAGTTGTCTCTTCCTATGATTGGAGGAAGCAGTCTTAATATCATCGTCAGAAGAGTTGTCTCTTTTACAGAATGTCCCAAGTACATGATTGGAAGAATCATTAGGAACATCTGTATATTCTTCTGAATGAAAAGCATCAGAAGTTCTTGGTACATTAGATTCCTTTGAACATCCTTGAATGGAAAGTTTATTCAAGCGGTGTTCAATATCCAAGGAATCCTTTTCGAGGTTGGCCTCAAGAGTCAAGCATGAAGACTGATCTTCAGCGTTGCCATGGAATTTGCAATCTTTAACAATACCAAGAAGAACATTGACATGGTGTTTCATTCTAACAGCTTGAATTATAATAAGATTTAGAATCAATTTACTCTCTTCAATTGTATCCCATTCATTAGAAGAGAAGGTCTCTTTCGAAGGGTAATCACGAACACTCATGTTATTGTTTGTCTGTCTCGTCAAACCGCAAGGTTTTTCTATATTCGAGATTGAACTTTTATCTTTAATAGATTTAGACGAGAGAGAATCTTTATTACTGGTGACGCGTTTATCAGAGATAGTACTCTTGTCCATAGAGTCAGATCGCTACAAACACAGACTGATGAGGTCTTAGTGTGTTTGCCTGCTCTGATACCAATTGAAAAAGCGGGGGTCTAACAACACCACCAAAATTCGCTTAGCAATTTGTATAGACTAACTCCGAAATACTTTGCTAGAGAATCAACTAGACAGTCAGACTCAATCTAGATAAAAGTATTTCAAGGAGTTAATATCTCTCTCTTGATTTGATTTATACTCAAGCTAAAAACAATAGCGAGTCTTTATCAAATACAAGGAATAACTTGATCGGTACCAAAGACCAATGTCCAAGGATCAATCAATATCAATCAACAACTAAAGGTTGGATTTCCAATTGACGATCACGAACGCATAACCTGTATTATTTCAATTATATAAAATATAATACGGAAAAGAAATAACACAGACACCAGAAATTTTGTTAATGAGGAAACCGCAAATGTAGAAAAACCCCGGGACCTAGTCCAGATTGAATACACATTGTATTAAGCCGCTACAGACACTAGCCTACTCCAAGCTAACTTCGGATTAGACTATAGTTGAACCCCAATCAGTCTCCCACCGATCCAAGGTACAGTTGTAATCCTACGCCTCTGATCCCAGCAGGATACTGCGCACTTGATTCCCTTAGCTGATCTCACCCACAACCAAGAGTTACTGCAACCCAAAATCGCATACTTGATAATAAACAAATCTGTCTCACACAGAAAAGTCTGTCAAAGGATAAATTTGTCTCCCATAGATAAACCCTAGGTTTTGTTACGTCTTAAGATATAAAACAAGGTGAACATGAACCAATTGATAATCCAGTCTTATATTCCCGAAGAACATCCTAGATTAATCAATCACCTCTCTACAATCCTTCCTGACTACACAGGCGGTTTGTCGAGGAATCACAAACAGTGAGACGAAGATGTTTGTGACTTCTTTATCTTGCCTATCGGATAACTCTCACGATCTCAAGCCAATCAAACGATTGTACTCGTACGATAGAAGATGCAATCTCAGATCACACAACTACGATAAAAGTAGTATCGGTCTGGCTTCACAATCCCAATGAAGTCTTTAAGTCGTTAACCTGGTTTTAGAGAAGAAAACCAAAGGTTAAAGGAGAATCGACTCTAGCGAGCGCACTAGTATCACACAGACTTGTGGGGATTAGTGTTGCTAAATGCTAGATGTCTCCTTTATATAGCTTTCAAATCAGGATTTTTCCTTAGTTACAAAGCAATCCATATTCACCGTTAGATGAAAACCTGATTTAGATTCAAGATAATATTTCTCAAACGTTAGATCGAAAACTTAGCTTGTTACACACACTTGGTTAGACATTTACTGGGTTTGTGAAAACCATGCCCAAACATGTACGTGTATGTTGGTTCAACATAGTAACCAAAAAGGTTAACCATATGAGCATTTCATATTAACCTTGTTCTTATTCACCATAACTAGTTCAATTGACTCAAATGAACTAGTTAAAGAGTTGTTTAATTGCTATGAGATCTTATGTAACTACACAAGACACAATTGAAACAAAGATGATTCGATTCGATTGAATCGGCTCATGAACTTTATAGCCACGGTTTGCATAAAGCATTCCTTAGTAATTTAAGTTTCATGTTCACAACACATCTTTAGATCATAACCTCTTAAGTTCACAAAAAAGTTCGCGGACTTAAGTTAATCGGTTGATTTTTCCAAACTCAGCAGAAATTCTCGGAAAGAGAACTTCCGCCAGTTCGCGGACTGGGCTCGCAGACTGAGTTCGCGGACCAAGCACACAAACGATTTTTGGAAAATCCAGCAGAATTTCTCGGTCGAGAACTTCCGACAGTTTGCGGACTGAGTCTGTGGATTGGGTTCGCGGACTTGGCAATCCAATTCCACAATCCTCCCGATTTCTCTTGATCAACAAAGTTCGAAAACTTCGGTTCAAGGAATACATGGTTATGTAATATAAACTCTTATTTCAATCATTGAGACATTCTCAGAGGACGCTATGTATCCGTTATTCACAGACCGATTCACGTCAGAGCAATTCTCAAAGTGATTGAAACTTTTCATGACATTCGTCACTAGGTGAAGATAAACTTGATCAAAGCGAAACGCTTTACCAACACACGATTTCGAGATATAGATAGGCGAGATATACTCGGCTCAAAATATCAAATGTGTATGACCTAGTCTACATAGCATACGACTTTTGTCTCATAAGAAGTAGGAGATAGAATAGATAGACTTTTGAGTGATAGATAAGTTCAAGTCTCCACATACCTTTTTGTTGATAAAGTTCCACGGTTCCTTGTATAGATCTTCGTCGTTGTATGATGAATCGCCATGAAGTCCTTAAGCTCAACTACATTTTTCTATCCTAGTCCGAGACTTAGCTATGTACGCTAGAAATCAAGACTCATAGTTTTGAACACTAACATTGACAAACATGCTTGAGACAGCAACGCATGCGAGGTCGACCGAGCTATGATCTAACATAGGTGCAATCAGATTTCAACCACCGTTGGTCAATCAAATCAATCGAAAACAAAGATAAACCGCAATTATCTAGTTTCCCACCAACGGGTCGCGCTAGAGCTTCTCAATCCCAAAGAAGACTTTAAAACGAGCGACCGCAAGAGATTTCACCTAATTATATTACTCTCCTCTCCGATAGGCAGCTACACCAGTAACAAAGACAAAAGAGGAAGCACAGATTCGGTTTTCATAATTCCTGGAAATGCTCTGTCCAAAAACAACGATCGAAATCTGTCGGAAAATATAATTAGTAAATGCACATTACTAATTCTGTAATTTCCCTACAAAATGAAATTAATAACCTTAATTAAAAGATTATTAACTTACGTATGTTTCGATCCTGGGATTCTCTTCCCTTAGCTGTTAAGGAATATCTTTGAACAATTATAGAAATAAACATTCATAGGACGTGTTCAAAGTTTGTCGACATCTTAACTTTGTAAGTTCTCTTTCACACTTACAACCTTGAAACCGATTTGCCACACTTCCAAACAAGTTTAGAATTGGTTCATCTGACTTTCAAGAACTATGTGATTGATCAAACCAACATTCAATCACAATCATGGGTTTACGGTTCTACCTCCATGTGAGTACTGTGCATAGTCACACTAGCTTCCCAAAAGTTTGATTGACTAGGTACTAGGATCGGTTCCTCACATATATATGGTATCTAACTTATATGTGTTGCACATGTCCATAGGATCGGTTCCCCTTTCTGCTATAAACCTTGTTGCACCCCATACAAGGATCGGTTCCCTTTGATGTACTGCACCCCTTATTAGGTTCGGTTCCCTTTCCCTTACTAGGATCGGTTCCCTTTCCATTACATGGTCAGACATACAAAATCCGATCATACCACAGGTGATTACTTAAGATCGGTTTGATAATAAAAGTTCTACCAAGAACACAATAAGTTATGAGCGGTTATACTCTATCGCACATATTGGTTGTTCATAAGATAAGCAATGAATAACAAAACCAATAACACCTGGTGTAGGTGAGAAAAAACGATTTGTTGGTTTTTAAGGAATTGAGGAGACGACCGTACGGAGGAGACTCCTCGGACCGAGCGAAATGTTAAACCTCACACAGATGCACCGCTGCAAAGGGGGTGCTTTAGATTCGAGAGATCAATCTGTCGTACTCCGGCCTAAATCAAGACAATGACAGTACCAGAGTAAATTCGGTCACAAGAGAGGATGGGTTGATCTGTAGGAGGGAAGCTGAGAAATGTGTGGAATCAATGGTAATCAAAGATTGTGGCTGTGTGAATTCTGAATGCAATAAGCTCTGAGTGATTGAAATTTCTCAATTGAGAGTAGTTTCTCAATTGATGAGTTGATGATCTCGTGTTGTCAGTTTGACGTGAGATTGATGATACTCATGATGCTTTAATCATGATTCAGAGACTTATTTATATTGCTGGAATTGTAGACACCATGATTCCATGAAGTGTGACAGTTGATAGAATCAAGGAGTGGGGAAGTGGAGATCGTTTTTGAAACCAGTTGCTCAACGTGTGGAGACTTGGTAGATTTTCCACCCACTACCTCGTGAATTCTTTCAACTGATTGCACGACTTGCTCACATTCCATCTTGTGTTTGAACACACGTGTCGTAGACCGCCAGACCAAAACTCTAAGTGATATCCCCCCAAGGTGACACGATTGACGTCTCGTGGTATATTAGTCAATTTATGACTTCGAGGTTTGATGGGACGATGAGTCCATGTAGTTGCTGAATTGAACATGATGTTCTGAAACTCATGAATTGAACAAGTCATGAGACATAGGTATAGTTCTTACAATGAAGTGAGCAAGTATTGCTCATTCGATGGATCGTTAAATATTGATTATTGAACCAATATTGAGCAAATATTCCTCATCTGAGCAAGTGCTGCTCATGTGATGAATTGTTGAATATTTGATCGTCTGAGCATTTGTTGCTCATCTGATGGATTATTGGCAGCGTACCAAAAATATTAATTAGAATACTGGTCATTGAACCGAGCATAATTAATGAAATTAATGACCATGAGGCCGTCGTAAAATTATTAAGGTTGGAATCTGGAATGATGATCCTTGGATTCAGAAACCCTAATTTGATCAATTGATGATCAATTCATGGTTGTCAGAATTTCAACCATGGGACGAAGGAGGGAGCGACTACATGGGACCGTGGATCAACCATGTAGTATCCATATTCTCACGTGAACAAATACAAAGAACTCCTGAAGAGTTGACGATTTGGTTGTGAAAGAATGATTAAATGTTGGTTTAATCATTTATTCGAAAATACTCGTCTGAGCCTTAGGTGAGAAAACCTAAATTAATTATGACGAGGCAAGGGACCGACCATGGAGTCATGAAACCGGCCCTGGGTTGTCCCGTGACCGCCTGACGATCACTTCATGAAAATTCAAAGTGTTTGGGAGAGTTTTGGACCTAATACGAGCAATTGTGCAAATTAGGTCAAAACTGTGAAAATTGATGGGACTGGCTTCCGTGAGCCAAAGAGTCAATCTTGGTCGGTCAAGATAGCGTGCTCGTGTCCCAAAGGCGTCCGCGTCTCAGTCCTGAGAATTTTGATATTTTCTGGCGTGCAATTGAGCATCCATTCGAGAAAATATGCCAAAATTAGGGTTTCGACGAAACTGAGGAAAACACCATGAGATGATGAAAAATAATTATAAAATAAGGAATGAGGAGGCGTGGGACCGCCGTGGTCAAGGCATGGTCGGCCGGTCGTGACCACGGTCCCGTGGTGTCTTTTCCTTAATTTTATAATATTTTGATGATTTTATGAAAAATTCATGAATTTCGAGGAATTTGATGAATTTTGGGAGTTTCCATGAATTGAAGGAGTTTTCATGAGTTCAAGGAAGCAAAAAAAATTAAAATAATAAAACAAGGGTGTGTGGGACCGTGGAAGGCATGGTCGGCCGGCTAGGGCCCGGTCCCACGAGTTTTCCTAATTTTATAATATTTTCTAGGTATTTTTGATGATTTGAGGGAATTTTTCCTAATTTGAGAGAAATACCATGAAATCAAGGAATTTGATGGATTCAAGGAAAACTAATAATAAAATAATAAAACAAAGGAGCGTGTGGGACCGGCTAGGGCATGGCCGGCCGGCCAAAGCGCGGTCCCAAAAGTTTTCATAATTTATATTATTTTATTATTATTTAATGATTTGTGCAAAAATACCATGAAATCAAGGAGTTTTTTCATGAAATTAAAGAAATAACAATAATAATAATAAAATAATAAGGAACCGTGGGTGTGGGGCCGGTCGGGACCAAGGCATGGCCGGTTGGCCAATGGTCACGCCCCACACTCCTTTCCTTAATTTTATATTATTTTTTATGGATTTATGGAAGTACCATGAAACCGAGGAGTTTCCTCGAGACGAAGGAGATTTGATAAAATGAAAGGATTTTCATCAAATCATGGAAAATAATAAAAATGCATTAAAAATATAAAACTGGCGTGGGATTGACCACGACACGGTCGGTCGGTCGTGTGTCCGTGCTCCCAGCACCCTGGTCAATATTTTTAATTATTTATTATTTTCTTCTCTATTTTGCATAGGTTCATCGTTTTGTTGTATTTTTGAAATACTCGTTCGTGCGATGACTGTTAGTGTATCATCGTTGAATACACCTTCACCATTCGAATCGGGGCTTACTTAGAGGTAGCTCAGAGCCCGGTTGTTGATTACTTATTACTAATTGTGGAATTCAGTGGAGAATAATTCACAAAACTGAGTAATAAGATGTTTATTATTAATTCATAGGATCAGCTGAGGATTCGACTACGAATTCAGAATAATAAAGTGAGCATTACCATTCCATGGGATCGTAGATTCGACCATAGAATCGGAGTAATTAAGATTTATCTATTACCATTTATGAGACCAGTTGTGGATTCGATCATGAAATCGGAGTAATGAGATAACATAGTTATTGCTATTCTATGAGATCAAGCCGTGGATTCGATCATAGAATCAGAAAAATTGTTTATTGTCATTCCGTGGGACCAGTCGCAGATTCGGCCATGGAATAGGAGCAGTTGTTATTGCCATTCCATGGGACCAGTCGTGGATTCGACCATGGAATAGGATCAATTGTTATTGCCATTCCATGGGACCAGTCGTGGATTCGACCATGGAATAGGAGCAATTGTTATTTCCATTCCATGGGACCAGTCGTGGATTCGACCATGGAATAGGAGAAATTGTAATTAGGAATAATTAACTTTGTGGCTCTATACTAGCAGAGAAAGCTGTCTAGGAGCATTAATTATCCCGATATGAGCTTGTTGGTAAGTCATATCCTTTATATAGTCAGGGTAAACTCGTTGTTTGTTCCAGAAGACGTTATCGCTCTATACTAGCAGAGCAAGCTGTCTAGGAGCCGTCCATCTCGTGATACTATATAGAAATAATCACTGAAAATGTTCAGTATTCATGAGATATGTCGTTGTCCGGTCGTGAGACTACATATCTACATGTACTCTGAGAGAAAGTACTCTCCGTTGAGAATTCGATGAGAGACCCGTGTCTCAATACTCATGTCTGATTGCTGGATCAGAGCTTCGTATAATTATGAGTTTACGATTTTAGCCCTTGTCGAAAATCCACCATCTACACCTGGCAATTTCTTTTTCGGTTCAAAAACAAGTTAATGAACTTACTTCCTTAGAACACATGTAAACATTGTTCCCTAGGATGAAATCCTCACCTCATACCCATACATAATCACAATAGCATTCAAATGATTATGGTGATGCCTTATCTACAAAGTTTAATGGTTAAGCAATAAACCTCGTATTGTATTCCTTAATACTATGTCTATCTATAGTTCAAATATGCTTCGCAGTTATGTTTTCAATATGCACGACTTGAAAGATATGTTATGGAATGAAACAGTTCAAGTCAAATACCACTAACCTCAAGTGGAAGGATGATTGTTGTCGTTGTAGCTAATTGCTTCTTCACATCTTCAAGTCTTCGCAGTACTTGTAATGTCTCATATCCTAATACTTTCAAGCTAACCTATACGAAGTTTAACTCTAGTACATAATCAAGCGACTCTTAACATGAGTTTTGATTCACTAAAATATGACAACCAAACTTGACATACCAACGCTTGGTGGGTTCAACCGAGCCATTCTCTAACAAGAACCATTTCTTGCGTTTGTGTTCGTGAAAATAGCTTGCACACACCCTGGGTATGTGTACGGAGTTTGATTGACGAAGCCTCGTTGGGATATCCAAAATTCATTTAGGGTTTTGGTCAAACGTTATTTTTGGAATTTATTCCTTATCTTCTTCCTTTTAAGGTTGAAGCTTTCATTTCTTGAACAAGCATTTCATTTACTTTTAATCATGTCCTCATCATGTCTTTCCAGTAAAGAAGATGATGTCAGGACTGTTCTCTTTCCCTCTATGAAAGTTTGTTTTTATTCTTTTGATAGTGAATTAAGTCAAGACAAACGTGATTCCTCTTCTGATGTGAATCCTTCAATCTCTCAACCTGATAAACTCTCACTAATTATGAATCTTGTTTTGGAACAAGTGCATGCCTTGAAGAATGAACTCGAATATTCAACCAAAAAACTTGAGGATAAGATCGATAATCTCGAATCCATGATTGATCTGATCGAAGATGAGCTTGATGAATATAAGGAATATGAGAAGAGTCTTCAAAGTAAGTGAAATGTATTTTCTTCCTTGTTAAAATAATGTCTAGGAAACTTCTTGTTAAGAATTTATTCTTATGTTTAAGAAGGAGAATTAGGGTTTGGAATAGCAATTATTATGATTACACATAGCTATTTCAAGGATTTTCATCTTGCAATATTTTTAAATTTCTTTACTTAAATTCTAAAGTTATTTGGAAGATGATTTTTGCAGTATTTAATCTTTGTGGTTTCATATATTGCAATTTCTTATGATATATATTTGTGTGTGTGTGTGTGTGTGTGTGTAGGTGTGTGTATGTGTGTGTGTGTGTTTACGTTCGTGAACTGTGCTTATCTCATATATGCTCAAAAGTTAAGTCTATTGTTTTTATGGAAATATTGATGAAAGATAGAATGAACTTTGAAAAATTCCGCAGTATTGATCTTTCTATGATCCACTTTCATGTGAAAGTACTATATGGCACCGTAAGGTTTCTTATGTTGAGTGTTTCCCATTAATTTAATCAATAAGGTCTCCTTGTGGTTAATTTATTTGAGTTTACTAGATACAAATCCATGTGGTTTGTTAATATCCAAAGAAATCCTTCTTTTCTCGTAAAAGTAAGGTCGTTCACTTTATTCGTATGAACAACATCAAATGGGGGAGAGTTCTTAATTGAACTTGTGCTTAATTGCCATATCTTTGTGGGGAGTGCGGATGTGAAATGTTGTAGGAGTTATCTTGTATCTTTATAAACTCTTTGACGAATACACTAAGTTTCGACTATGTGAAATCATCGAAACAAAGTTGATATGTTCTCTTTTAGTCATGAAGTATCTTTTTGAAAATTTCATTATGATCCCATAGTTTTCGTACCTTTGCCAATTGATATTGACAAAAAGGGGGGGAATTATTTGGCAATTCACACTACATACATATGGTTTACGGATCATTATGTAAAGAGGAGTGGTTTTCATTGTAATATGAAAGTATTAACTAAGGGGGAGTGATATATATCACCATAGTATTATTTCAAAGTTGTGATGTAATTGGACTTTGATTATCTATAATAATACTATGGCATTGCATAACAATGATTGGGAACATGTGTTTTCATATTGTTATAGCTACGGATCCTCAACAACAATGATGCTGAGTTGAACACGTTCATAATCGATGGAGTACTTGGAGTAACGAAGGATTCAAGGAATGCTGAAGAGCCAAGGAAATCAAGCATGATGGATGAGAAGCTACAAAGTTTATTTATTTTGTAATCCATATGTATTGATAGTTTTATCACTAAAATTCACAAAGGAGGAGATTATTAGAGAACTGTTCGGTCGAACTCGCAAGCGTTGCTACCTCAAACTTGTTTTTCAAGTTTAGTTGATCAAAACTATATACTTGGTTTCTAGTCTACTTATATCTAGGATTAGCATAGAATGTGTAGTTGAGCTTTAAATTTCACAACGTTCACCATTGAAGAAAAAGATCTATCGAGGAGCTTGGAGGAACTTCATCAAAAAAAGGTATGTGGAGACTAGAACTTATCTTTCACTTAGAATTCTATTCTATTATATCTTATAATGAGACTAAGTCATATAGCTATATAGACTTTTACATTATACATTCTTGGTATTTCGAGCCGAGTTTATCTCACTTCTCTATTTCTCGAAATATGTGTTGGAAGCTTTTTGCTTTAGCTATGTTCATCATACTATTGACGAGTTTAGTTGGAAACAATCTATTTGTTAGAAACTAAATATTAAGTCAAAATATGATCATGTGAAAATTACCTTGAACATCTTATATGATTTGTGTGAGACAGTCATTTGATGTTAGCTCGAAAGTTTCGTATTGATGATTCCATCACTTGAAAAGTACTTGAAGCTAATGATATGTGTGTGATTACCATTTTCGTCTTCCTAGGATGTTTCAATGATTGAAATGAGAGTTTAGAACAATTACCGTTTCTGGATACAACATAGTATGCATACCTAGTATGTGAACTGTATAATGATGATTCAGGTCCGGAATTGTTGTTTGCTTACCTAGCATGCGAACGGATTTACCTGAGAAGGTCTGAAACTCTTGTTTGCGTACGTAGTATTCGAACGCGTTTACCTGAGTTAGGTCCGCAACAGTTGTTCGCGAACCGGGTTTGCGAACGACTTGTCTAGGCCAAGGTCCGGAGCTGCTGTTCGCGTACCTAGTTTGCGAACACAGTGGTGGAGTTCTAAAATAGGTTATGTATGATTCTCATAATCATGAACCAAAACATTTATGATTTAAGGAATGTAAATTAACTTTGCAAACTGTGTCCTAATGTTCATGAATTGATTCTTGTATAAGTACTTTGTACGATTACGAATCAAACCGATTTCGTTTCAATTTGTTCATATATATTTCTATGAGATAGTGAACAATTGAACAACTCCATTTGAAGCAAAATTAGATTCATTTGATTATCTATCATGATTTATTGATCTTCATTTTCATCTAGAAGTGTTAGATGAATACGGCTAAGACAAAAGGGTTCATATGGCTAACTTTGGTATCCATACCACAAAAGTCTGTGAACTCGTGAACCTGGAATGGTACGCATACCTAGTATAAATACCGAAAAAGAACTGTTGGTTTTGAAACCGGTGTGGTATCCATACCCGGTACGCAAACCGAAAAAGTTATATATGTTTCTGAACTTATATTTGTCTTAAGGGTACATGTACCATGAAAAATATAGTCACAAACAAGGTTGAGTACACGTACTTACCCTGTCAAATATTTTCAGATGCGCATAAAATTATTTCTGTGAGATAATTAGCATTTGAATAAATATCTAAGGACACTATACAAACATGATTAATGACATTATAACTTATGTTTGAGACTCAAACTTAAAGTCTTAAGTGTTTATGAAAATAATTAAGCTTATAGTTCAATTGGCTAGTTTCGGCTAACCGTTTATGAACAATGTCTTTGTACACGGTTCAGTTATGGTTCATCCTAACCAGAGTGTATTTATTGATATGTAAATCACATTTCAAAGATTAATCTAACGATTGATATTGTTTGCTTGGTTCCAAAACTATCTTAGCTTAAACCTAAAGCAACCTATACTCTGAAAGTCTATATAAGGAGAACCTCAAGCAACTTGGATCTTTGAATCCTGAAATTATCTTTATGTGTCCTAGTTGTAAACTAGATTCGTCCTATTCCTAAAATCCTTTTTAGGGTTTAGCGACTAAAAAGACTTCATAGGGATTCGTGAAGCCAGATCCAACTATCTTTTATCTTGATAATTCGTGTATCCTGATCTTGTTTGATTGTTGAGCTACTCACTCAAACAAGATATATAGAAATTGCAAAGTTCTCTTCGTTCCATACTTTGTGATTTCACAGGTTTAATATTTGTAAGGGGAATAATAATCAAGGATGCTTTTTGGAAAGCATAAGTCCGGATTTTGACGTTAGCTAAACTTTGTCTATTGCTATGAATTTCCAGTCTCACCTTAATCCACGATCAAAAAGGAATTACCATATAGAATAATATGTGGGAGACTGATTGGTTCAAAGTCTTCAATTGAGTAGAAGCAACTCTTAGGTTGTAAAGGACGTCAGCTAAGGGAATCAATTGTGCGGAGTCCTGCTGGATTCAAGAGGCGTAAGGAACGCGACTGTAACTGAATTGATGTGAGGTTTTAATTTGGTCCCAACTACATTCCAGTCTAAATTTAATTGGTAGTAGGCTAGTGTCTGTAGAGGCTTAACACAGTTTGGTGTTTAATCTGGATTAGGTCCAGGGGTTTTGTTAGAGCATGGCTCGGTTGAACCCACCAAGCGTTGGTATGTCAAGTTTGGTTGTCATATTTTAGCGAATCAAAACTCATGTTAATAGTCGTTTGATTATGTACTAGAGTCAACTTCGTACAGGTTAGCTTGAAAGTATTAGGATATGAGACACTACAAGTATTGCGAAGACCTGAAGATGTGAAGAAGCTAGGAGCTACAACGATAACAATCATCCTTCCACTTGAGGTTAGTGATATTTGACTTGAAATGTTTCATTCCCTAACATATATTTCAAGTCGTGCATATTGAAAACATAACTGCGAAGCATGTTTGAACTCTAGATAGACATAGTATTAAGGAATACAATACGAGGTTTATTGCTTAACCATTAAACTTTGTAGATAATACATCGCCATAATCATTTGAATGCTATCGTGATTATGTATGGGTATGAGGAGAGGATTTCATCCTAGGGAACAATGTTTACATGTGTTCTAAGGAAGTAAGTTCATAAACTTGTTTGTGGACCGAAAAGGAAATTGCCAGGTGTTATTGGTTTTGTTATTCATTACATATCTTATGAACAACCAATATGTGTGATAGAGTATAACCGCTCACAACTTGTTGTGTTCTTGGTAGAAGTATTCACAAAGGCCTAACTTATGTATTGGTATAACTTTTATTAGTAAAACCGATCTTAAGTAATCACATGTGATATGATCGGGTTTGTATGTCTGACAACTTTTGGGAAAGGGGAACCAATCCTAGTAAGGGGTGCAGTACATCAAGGGAAACCGATCCTTGTATGGGGTGCAGCAAGGTTGTTAGCAGAAAGGGGAACCGATCCTACGGACATGTGCAACACGTTTTTAGGAAAAGGGGAACCGATCCTATGGACATGTGCAACACATATAAGTTAGATACCATATACATGTGGGGAACCGATCCTAGTACCTAGTCAACTGAATTTTTGGTAAGCTAGTGTGACTATGCACAGTACTCACATGGAGGTAGAACCGAAACTTGTTTTGGTAGAACCGTTAAACCCATGATTGTGATTGAATGTTGGTTTGATCAATCACATAGTTCTTGAAAGTCAGATGAACCAATTCTAAACTTTTTTGGAAGTGTGTAAAATCGGTTTCAAGGTTGTAACTGTGAAAGAGAACTTACAAAGTAAAGATGTCGACAAACTTTGAACACGTGATATGAATGTTTCTTTCTATAATTGTTCAAAGATATTCCTTAATGGCTAAAAGAAGAGAATCCCAGGATCGAAACATAAGTAAGTTAAGAATCTTTTAATTAAGGTTATTAATTTCATTTTGTAGGGAAATTCCAGAATTAGTAATGTGCATTTACTAATTAGATTTTCCGAGATATTTCGATCGTTATTTTTGGACAGAGCATTTCCAGGAATTATGGAAACCGAATTTGTGCTTTAATGAATATCTTGAGAATGTTTTCGGTTTTGGAAATTCCTTGGTGTCAAAAATTCCTTGTCTATAACTACACGAAGTTTGCCTTTCTAGCAAACTAATCCTTCGTAACAATAGATTTAATCTTTTGTCGTTGTTACTGGTGTAGCTGCCTATTCGGAGAGGAGAGTAACCTAATTAGGCAAAATCTCTTACGACCGCTCAATTTAGAGTATTCTTTGGGATTTAGAAGCTTTAGCGCGACCTGTTGGTGGGAAACTAGATAATTGCGGTTTATCTTTGTTTTCGATTGATTTGATTGACTAAAGGTGGTTGAAATCTGATTGCACCGAGTTTGTTTGTTCTTGAGAATCTTCCCTTCTGATATAAGATTCGCTCAAACTAGTTCAGAGTTTCGACAGGGATCTCTAGACTGTTTTTAGTTCTAAAGACGATCTTGTGATAATTCATTGTTAACAGACTCCGTTCTGTGCGTGATTGATCACAAGAGATTCAAGTGATTGTGTGCAGGTTTTTATTGAAGATTTAAGAAGATTTGAAGACAAAGAATATATTGAAGATCTGACTTGGGTTTTATAATCTTTGGTGTGCACAATACTTGTTTCGGTAAAAGAGGATCCAATTAATAATTGGTTTATCCTTGTGGTAGATAGATTGATTAATTGTGTAGATCGGCATCAACACGTTTCTTCGGATTAAAGGTGTTGTTGGATTAATCTTAAACGATTACCTTTGGGTGATTTAACATAAGATAAATCTAAGGACCTGACGAAGGAGTTTATGTTAAGATAAACAGAAGATCCTTTGTCCAACTCATATCACTTGGTTGAATAGAGTTGATACCAAACAGATTTGTTGTTCCTTTACTGTTTGGAATACGAACCAAAGGAATTGTTTCAAGTACGTGACTTATTTATAAGTTGGAGACGTGGGAATACAAACGGAACTAAGTGAACTATATGGTTAGTTACTTGGTCTCAACTATACGAAATTAGGTGTAATTTTGTGTAGCGGATTAATCCTGAGAGTATTCAATTCTGGACAAGGTCCCGGGGTTTTTCTGCATTTGCGGTTTCCTCGTTAACAAAATCTTGTTGTTTCATTTACTTTTATTTTCCGCATTATAATTGTCTTATTATAATTAAAGTAAGTTACATAAATGTTAATTCTTATTTACTTGATAAGCAATCCAATTGTGTTTGGTTAAGTCCGAACCTTTGTATCAAGTAAACATACTTCGTTGTTGTATTGTCTCGATCTCGTATCCATAGATGATCACACGAAGTGTGAACCGAATAGTTGTATTGTCTCGACTCAGTCCATAGACAATCACTTTCGTAGAAAGGAATTATAGGTAGGAAAAGTTTTAGCTTGAGGTATATTTGGGTACCCTCGCCTTTCAGGTTTTCCGCATTTGTGTTTTCCTCAATAACAAAATTTCCGGTGTCTGTGCTATTTCTTTTTCCGCATTATATTGTTTATCTTTTTAATTGAAATATCACATGTTGTACGTGAATCAATTAAAGCAGATACATCCAATCCTTGTTTGTTGGATACGACTTGATTGATTCTTGGATATTGATATTTGGAATCGTCCAAGTACTCTCACACGTAGATCAGGTTCACGAACTTGTCTTTGTAAGCTTTATGATTGTAGGGGAAAGAGATATAACTCTAAATATTATTCCTTGATTGAGATTCATTAGTTGAACTCTCAGAATTGTATTTAAGTTTGTCCATGGAGGTTTCCTAAGAAAAAGTTGGTGGTGTATTTTGGTACCCACGCATTTTAAAAATATCACAAGATAAGCAATACGTATATGTAATCCGTGAAGATTAGGTATTACAAGTCATCTTCCAGAATAAAATTTAATAAATAAATTTTAAAGATGCAAGATGATAGTATTTGGAATAGATAATAAATACTACTCCAAAATCTAGTGTTCCTCCTTAAACAATAAGAATAAATTCATACAAGAACTAATAAAAAGATAAATAAAAGAGAGAAGACATTCAAAAAGCTGCCAATTAAACTTCATTGATCTCCCCATACCTTTCAAGAACAACATCTTAGAACGTGTCACTAAGAAGCTTCATACGTTTAACAGTAGAGAGGCCATGTTCGTGTGCTAA
The DNA here is from genome assembly GCF_003573695.1 of Papaver somniferum. Lineage (NCBI taxonomy): Eukaryota > Viridiplantae > Streptophyta > Magnoliopsida > Ranunculales > Papaveraceae > Papaver > Papaver somniferum. The sequence goes on along the minus strand of NC_039362.1, from coordinate 31,656,688 downwards.
TATTCCATTCGTTCGACTAATAATCCGAAAAAATTCCCTAGCTTCCTTTCATTCTATGATAAACTTCTTCTGGTTTCTGATCATGACCTTCAGTTTTTCAAGAACTTTAGTTTGAACATTTACGAGGTGATTCGATTGCAATTGGAGATTTACAATTTCAACCTTAGGATCATTGCAAGAGTTTCTTAGACCCTTTATTAATTTTGTATACCAGGAATTTTGTTCTTTCATCATAATCACTTTTTTTCTAAAGGAACCTTGCAATGAGCTTTCTTCTTTGACATCATCTTCATTAAGGATAATAGTTTCATTAAGTCTCTTAGAGATGCCCATTCTTCTGATGAACATAGTTGAAGATATTTGACAACTATATATATTGTTCATAGCTAAGAGTTAGGAGAAGATTAGGAAACCACTTACTTACTCGAAAAAAGCATCTACTAGGGTTGTCGTTCACATGAACTGATAGTTTTACATACCATACAAAGAATACTGCAATAGGGATTTAGAATGTAAGGCCCATGGCAAGATTAACTTAATGACTTTAAGGTATATCATTGCAAATGCATAGACTCCTTCAGAAATACACATATTCAGAATGTGATTTAACACTCACATCAAGTCATCCAAATTGATGTGAATCAACGAGTAATTTGACTCAAGTGGCATAAATAAAGACATTATCATAAAATATCATGATACAACGTGGCTCAACAACATAAATTCTTTGTTTGAAGTCTCTATCTAAAAGGAAAAATCCACTTCATGTATTAACAAGGAAAAACTTATTCATCACTTGAGAATTTGATTAACCGAATTATAATTACAGTTCTGATTTTCCTGTGCAATGCTCAAAGGTCTCAAGATACCTTTTAGGATGCACCTGTCAAAAACTAAGTAGTGACAGAGCGAGAATGAAACTCACCATTTGTATATAAAGTAGATACATCGAGATTTTGTAACTTATGATGTGAGTGATTCTTACCTTTTTCACTCCTTATTCTAGTACACTCTTTAGGAGGGGTTTTAATCCGTTCATCTTCTTTCAAGGAAGACTTGAACAATTTTTCCTGTCTTTTGGGCCTGTCAAGTTCAGATGACTGTTTGTTAGAATTTCTGAAAGAAGAAAGTCTTGGTCCTCGTGAGATCCGTTTCAGAGAGCAGAAGTTATCAGGACTTCGACTCCTAAACTTGGATTTTCTAGGTGAACTTTGTTTATCAGTAGGAAAAATATTGGAAATATCCTTGTTACTGAACATTTTACCATGAGAGTTTCTTGACTTATGAAATATTTGAGGAGAGAATTCTTGAATAATTTTTTTACAAGTTTTTCGGCTAATGATGCGACTAGGATTGATTGGAGATGTTGACAAACACTTTTACCTCCTTAATTGCAAAGAAAGCAACTTTTGGAGACTACTAATTTATTTTTTCCTATGAAAACAATCCAACATGAGATGACCCTTTTGCCGCAATAAGAACAAAGTTTCAAGGTATCAGGCGATATGCTTGAATCATGACCTAGATCAGATTCTGTCTTATATGTTGTTTTCCGATGTGAAGTTTTCCATCGTTTCTCAACTAGAACAAGAGTAACTTTTTCAACATTAGGCGTTGTTCTTGAATCAAGAACAATGTTACGCGTTGGGGAAGAATTACACTTTAAAGAAGTTGTTAGAGCACTGCTCGGTCAAACTCGCATGCATTGCTATCTCAAGCATGTTTGTCAATGTTAGTGATCAAAACTATAAGTCTTGATTTCTAGTCTCTTATAGCTAAGTCTCGGACTAGGATAGTAAGTGTAGTTGAGCTCAAGGACTTCATGGCCATTCATCATACAAGTAGAAGATCTACTCAAGGAACCGGTGGAACTTCTCGACAAAAAGGTATGTGGAGACTTGAACTTATTTGTCATTCAAAAGTCTATTTATTCTATCTCCTACTCTTTGAGACAAAAGTCGTATGCTATATATATAGACTAGATTATACACATATGGTATTTCGAGCCGAGTATACCTCGCCTATCTATATCTCGAAATATGTGTTGGTAAGCTTTTCGCTTCGAACAAGTTTATCTTTACCTAGTGACGAAAGTCATGATATGTTTCAATAACTTTGAAAATTGCTTTGACGAGAAATAGCGTAACAACTAAATAACGTCCTCTAAGAATGTTTCAATGATTGGAATGAGAGTTTAGATTACATAACCAATGGATTCCTTGAACGGAAGTTTTCTAACTTCGTTGATCAAGAGAACCGGAAGTATGGCAAGTGCCAAGTCCGCGAACTACCGAAGTTCTCAAACCCGAGAATTTCAGCTGGAGTTGACAAACTACTTGCGTGATCCAAGTCCGCGAACCGGAGAAGTTCTCATCCCGAGAATTTCTGCTGGAGTTTGTAAACTCTATCCTGTGTCTTAAGTCCGCGAACCTAGTCTGCGAACTTGAGAAGGTTATATATCTAAAGATGATTTCTGAACTTAATCTTGAAAGATTAAGGAATGTATTTGCAAACCGTGGCTATTAAAGTTCATGAACCGATTCAAGTGAATCAAATCATATTTGCTTCAATTGTGTCTTTTGTAGTTACATAAGATTTCCTTGCAATTGAACAACTCTCTTAACTAGTTCATTTGAGTCATTTGAACTGGTTATGGTGAAGAAGAACATGGTTAGTATGAAACGCTCATATGGTTAACCTCTTTGGGTAGACTATTGTTGAACCAACAATGTACACGTTTGGGTGCGGTTAACAAACCTAGAAGCGTACAGTCATTTGTGTATAACAAGCTAAGTTTTCGATCTAACGGTTGAGAAATATTATCTTTAATCTAAACTAGGTTTTCATCTAACGGTGAATATTGATTGCTTTGTAACTAAGGCAAAACCCTGATTTGAAAGGATATATAAGGGGACATCTAGCAACTCTGTAAAACTAATCCCCACACCTTACGTGTGATACTAGTTTGCGTGCTAGAGTCGATTCTCCATTAACCTTTGGTTTTCTTCTTCTAAAATCAGGTTAACGACTTAAAGACTTCATTGGGATTGTGAAGCCAGACCAATACTACTTTAATCGTAGTTGTGTGATCTGATCTTGCATCTTCTATCGTAATAGTACAATCATATTGATTGGCTTGAGATTGTTTGATTTCTCCGATAGGCAAGATATAAAAGGTAATCACAAACATCTTCGTCTCATTGTTTGTGATTCTGCAACATCTTTTTTCGCTACCATACGATTAAGATTGTTGTGAGGCAATTGATTAATCTAGGCTGTTCTTCGGGAATATAAGACCGGAATATCATTTGGTTCATGTTCGCCTTGATTATTATCAAAACACGGAACAAAAACTTTAGGGTTTTTCTGTGTGAGATAGATTGATCCTTTGATAGACTTGTCTGTGTGAGACAGATTTGTTTATTGTTAAAGCCTGCGATTTTGGGTCGTAGTAACTCTTAGTTGTGGGTGAGATCAGCTAAGGGAATCAAGTGCGCAGTATCCTGCTGGGATCAGAGGCGTAGGAGTACAACTATACCTTGGATCAGTGGGAGACTGATTGGGGTTCAACTATAGTCCAGTCCGAAGTTAGCTTGGAGTAGGCTAGTGTCTGTAGCGGCTTAATACAGTGTGTATTCAATATGGACTAGGTCTCGGGGTTTTTCTGCATCTGCGGTTTCCTCGTTAACAAAATTTCTGGTGTCTGTGTTATTTCATTTTCCGCATTATATTGTTTATCTTTATAATTGAGATAATACAGGTTGTGCGTTAAGATCATCAATTGGTATAAACCAACCTTTGGTTGTTTGATTGTCATTGATTGATTCTTGGACATTGGTCTTTGGTACCGTCCAAGTTATTCCTTGTATTTGATTAGTACTCGCAGTTTCTGTTTGAGGAAATCAAATCAAGAGAGAGATATACACTCGTCGATATACTTTTAATTGATTGAGTCTTGTTGATTCTCTTAAAAGTACATTCGAGTTAGTCCATACAGATTGCTAAGCGAAATATTGGGTGGTGTTGTTAGACCCCCGCTCTTTAGAAGTATTTTCCTCTCTTAAGGATTTACACTGCTCTTGAGATATGAGAAGATCGGATTCAACCTTAGATTTTAGTAAGTGAAGCTTATCCATCTCAGAGGCATGTGTCTCAATAATAGGTTTTTCTCAAGAAGTTGCTTTTCTGATAGTATTCTCAAGAATATCAACCTTTTATTTTCTAAGCTTTACTTCTTGAAAAGGTTTGTTGATATTTTCAGAAAAGGATTCAACAACTTCACAGAGCTCACATTCTTTATTAAGAGATTTATTGAGTTCAGATGCATACTGAGCATACTTCTCTTGAAGTTCTCTTATCTTAAAGGATTGATATTCAATGATCTTAGATGGGTCATCGAAGCTCTTAGTAAGATCCTTCTCTGATTTTGATTTTGTATCATTAAGAACTTCAGATAATATATCTTTAAAAACTAAAGATATATTCTTACCTCTGGATTCAGAAGAATCAACTAAGGAGTCTTCCTTTGAGGTAATTCCCAAGCACTTGGAATAATCAAAAACACTTGGTGCCATTATATAATACGTGCACATAGGTGTTAGAAAGTTTACAATCACATACTTATTAAGTCAAAAGGTGTCTGCCTATCCTAATATCAATTGAAAAGGAGAGGGTGCCAAGTACGCCACCAACTTTTTCATTCGGCAACCTGTATGGACAAAACCTAATACAATTACAAGTAGACCAACTTAATCATCCTTGACAATATGTATGTAGGCCTTATATATTTATCTCTTCTCAATCGGAACGAATAGACATAAGAGTCTGTGAACCTGATTGTTAATAAGAGTACTTGGACGATCTGAAAAATTAATATCCAAGATCAATCTAGTCGTATCCAGATAAGCAAACAGGAATTCTGGCAAGTAATAAACTTGTTATCAATCTTTGAAGATACAAATTTTACAAAAAACAAGTCTCGTAGTCGGTTATAAATATATGGACGTATCTACTAAGATTGAATATGCACTACTTGTGTAAATCCTATTATAAAGATAAACAATATAATTCAAAAAGGAAAAAATACAAGACACAAGAAGTTTTATTAACGAGGAAACCGCAACAGCAGAAAACCCTGGGACTTCGTCCATATTTGAACACCAAATTGTATTAAACTGGTACAGTCACTAGCATACTATCAGACTGGAATTTAGTTGAGACCGAATCTACCCTCCAAGCGATTCAGTTATAGTCGCGCTCCTTGCGTCTCTTGAACCTCGTAAGGCTCTATGCAATTGTTCACTTAGCTGACGTCATTTACAACCTAAGAGTTGCTTCGTGCTCAGTGAAGACTTTTGAAACCAATCTTCTTCTAGAAGATAAGCCTATTTGATTTCCCTTTAGATCAAAGATCAAAGCTTGTAAATCTGTTTGCAATATACAAAGCTAGCAAACTTTATAAATACAGAACACTTATACTCACTTAGATGTGAAGTCTGGATTCTTTACCACCTCTCAAGAACAATCTTCAACATTCCGATTAAGAATAGTTTTCATATATCTATCTTGAGGAATCACAAAGTCTGAGACGAAGAAAACTTGTGATAACTATCTATCTCGCCCGAAAGAGATTATGAGAACCTCGATAACAGAAAAGAAGGATCACGATAAACTCACTATAAAGGTAAAAGATACACGGACCTGGATTCACGAATCCCCAAATCAAAGTCTTTTAGTCGTACACCTAATAAAGTTTCACAGAAGAAACTTAGGTCAATATAGGACGACTCTAGATAATAACTAGGACGCAAAGTGTCAGGGATTGGATTTTTCAGTTCAAAAAGCATCTATGTTTATAGGTTTTCGAGACTGAGGGTTGCTTAGAATTCAATCTAAGTAACTTGAGAATCAAGCAAACAATTTATTTGTTTAGATAAAACTCTAATTTGGGTTTCAAGTAAGCATGGAGAATTGTTTTCAAAACATTTTAGAAGAATACACACAGTGGTCTGGTTACCGAACCGTGTATAATGACTGTTCTTAGGGCTGGCAACGGATAAATATCCGCCGGATATTGGCAATACCGATAAGGTTAAGGTTAAGGGTTATCGGATATCCGACATCCAATAATATCTGGTGGAATCCAAAAACTCCATATCGATAAGGTTAAGGATAAGGTATTGGATATCAGATATTATTCTGATAATTTCCGTTATCTACTCATGATACAAAAAACTTCCAATAATTTGGATAATTTCCGTTAATATTCAATAATTTCTGGAAATTTCCGTTAATTTCCGTTAATATTCGATAATTTCCGATATTTACTTAGGAGAGACGTAATCAAATGGCTAAAGAGTAAACCTAAAGAGTATTAGGTATCGAAAATTTCCGAATTTTTTTATGATATAGTTATACACTAACGGTATCGGATATTAACCTAACGGAAACTCCCTTAACCGGTACCGTTATGTTAATAGACGGATATCCGCTACGTTAAGGCTATCGGATATCGGATAACTGTTTTGTCGGACATTAACCTAAGGGAATCCGGATATTCTGAAACGGCTACCGGATATCGAATATCCATTGACAGCCCTAACTGTTCTTTTTGGAAAATATGCCTTACAAACAATAAGCAATTTGATTTTCATTCAAACATTCAAGAATTTAATTATGATACATATACACAAGTGTTTAAGTTATCAATGATATCTTAGAGCTGTTTAAGAGAGTCATAGCAATACTAAACCTATTTAAAAAATAAGTCTTTGAGCATCTGATAAATTCTTCTGGGACCGTTAGTGAAACGACTCGTGAACCGTAAGGCAATAGTACACGAGTCAGGACGCTAGGTTCGTGAACCAGGTTCTTCAACCCTACTCATCTCGAGAAATCAGATCCATTTATGACCCTGGTTCGCCAACTGTTAGCGTTTTATACCAACATGAAAAGTTCAGATCACCACGAATCGTGAATTGTCCCCAACTGAACTTGTGGTTTGCGAACTGGTTCGCCAACCTTCCTTGTATATCTGAAACTCATATATTTATGGTCTGGAAAGTGGTTCTCCAACCTACCCTGATCCGAAATATCAGAAGTTATGAATTTCTTTCTTTTGATGTTTAAGAAATTCCCAGATGATAAAATCATTTGCATGTGAAATTTTCAATTGATCCATAAATTAGTTCTTGAATGATAAATTGTTTTGAACTGATATTGTGAAGGACCTTTGAGCATCTTTGCTTGAATCATATTTCGGGTTTTTTAACAAGACAAGCTTGACTTAAAATTTCTTATTTGTAAATCTACTAGAAGTTATACAACATAGTCTCATAAGATAGAATGGTAAGATAGTAAGTAAAACAGAATGGCCTGGTATTCACATACCCGATCATACAGAAGATATTTAAATGTATTAGTCGATCTTCAGTCTTCGAGGGTGATGTTTGATACTCAAATACCAAATTCTAACCTGGTCCGAGAGTTTACTTAGTAGACTAGAAATCAAGATATAGTTTTGATCATTTAACATTGATAACTATCTTGAGATAGAAAAACTTGTGGGTGCAACCGACCATTGCTTTAATAATAATAACCAGTGTATCTCATGGGGATGTACTGGGAATTATTTAGGAAGCCTCAGTAAGTCGAGTAGGGGCCTAGAGTAGGGTGACCAGTGTATCTCGTGATGATGTACTATGAGTCAGTTCATGGTCTCAAACAGGAACAAGTCTTTCTTACAAGAGACGTAGATGTCTCTGCTCTTGGTCATAAGTCTGGCGGGGACATTTTTTTGCTTCTAAAAAACTTATGCGATCGACAGTACGCCGAGGCCGTATACTAGGGATCATGGCATCACATCCAGCTGCTTCTCGCGAAGACATGCTGAAACCATGACTATTCTGGTTCACAAGTCCGCTGGGGAAGTTTGTATGCTAGAAATTAGGGATATTATTTAATTCCTTGAGGACCAAGGGATTAGTTTCTCCCGCGGGAGTTGGATCTTATCCTATGGGACTGAGCTTGTCTTTTAGCACTAAGAACCAAACTTGTCTCCATGGCTCATTTTCGTGTTCAATTCTCTCTCACTTTCTAGTTTTTTAAATTTTGAAGCTTGTCTCACAATGATGACTTACGCCTTAAATGTGAAACTACCATTTTTTTTTCTAGTCTTGAAATAACAATTTTGCCTATTGCCTAAATTTCAACATTTACAATAGCTTACTCTCCATAAAAGTTATAGAGATGCCTAATTGATTCTACCTCACAAGAACAATCTAAACAAATCAAACAAGAATTTTGAATATCTATCTTTTAGAATCACAAAGTATGAGACCAAGAGAACTTTGTGATTTCTATCAAATTGTTCCTGATTTGAGATAACAAGACCCTCGAAGATCAATAAAAATAATATCCAGATACACAGACTATTAGGTAAAAACATAGTCATACCAGGATCCACGAATCCCTAAGTGAAGTCTTTAGGTCGTAACCTAATTATTTCTTTTAGAGGAACCCTAGGTTTTTTTAGGACGACTCTAGCAAGCAATTAGGGCTCAGAAATTCCAGTCATTAAGAAATCATGTTATATGAGTCTCTCTATTTATAGATTTTAAAGGATATAGGTGGCTTAGAATTCAAGCTAAGAAAACTTGAAATTCAAGCAAATATGCCTTTTGAACTTTCAAGCAAAAGTCTTGTTCATTAATATTCAAGACTTAAACCATGATTAACAAATACAAAATACTTTGGTAAACAAAGTTGTCTTAGAAGTTCTTATGAGAGTTGTAGCAACGCCAAACATATTTATGAAAATAGTATATGAGCATCTGCTTAGTTTTGTACTGAGTAGGTACGTATAAGGGTATGCATACCTATGTAGTAGTCTGTGAACTCAGGATCTTGGGGTACAAGTTTGCAACCTTAAGGCGTTTGCAAACTCAGACTTTAGGGTACGTGTACTGGGTATGTGTACATCCCTCCCATTCACGAGCTCAGATCCATGGGGTATGCGTACCTATCCCACTTTCAGAATTCAAACCACAAGGGTACGCATACTGGGTATGCGTATCTACTTTGTGTCCAGAATTCAGTATGTCCTGGAAACTCAACTCGAAACATTCCCAATCATCGTAAATAATAAATATCATTACTTGTACATTTTCCAAATGATAAACTTGAAACAAAAATAGTTCATGAACGATAAATTGTTCTTAATCAAGATTCTTAAGGGTCAATGAACATCCATTACTTAAATCATATTTTCGAGAGGTTTATCAAGACAAGCTTGACTCGAAATTTCTTATTTGCAATATTAAATCCATTAAAATTACACGATATAATTTCATAAGATAGAATGGTATATGCCGTGAGTATCCATGATGGTTCAGTCTACCTCTTTGTCGTTGAAGTTCTCCAATGTCTTTGTTTGATTTCCAGTCTTCAATCTTCAAGGGTTATTCACTGATATCTGATACTCAACTACGTTACTTTAATCCTAGTCCATGACTTGACTTTAGTAGATGAAAATCAAGATATAGTTTTGTGCATCTAACATTGACAAGGTATTGATGAAGAATGATAGTATAAATGTTGACGGAAAATGCGTCATTTTGGTTCAACTAGAGCATGGGTGCAAATGTGTTCCATAATGGACTGAATACTATTTGGGTGATGATGAGTGCAACTCAATTGCAGTTTGGATTTATTTTGTCTTCATTTGTCTTATGTTTATCTTATTTAAAAAAATAAAATAGTTGTAATGAAATCAAATTTCAGAAACAAAGTCATTCTTCGTTTCATTGCGTAGGATGTTTGTTTCTTTTATCTTATGTTTCTGTCTCTATATTATTATTGTTTACTTTTGTTTATTTTTTCTTTTCCATATATTTCGACAACTTTCGTATGATATTTCTACGGATATATTAGATGGTTTGTTATCCTTTACAAAGACTTTGCCCAACTATGTTGTCTATGAATGTGTTCAATAAAGAAATTAAAAACCTTTATACTTTTAAATTGTTCTAGTACTTCTCTAATCCCCCGGAGGAAGCAAATATTGCAATGCGTAGAATGATGTTAATTCGTATTGCGTAGGCCTAATTCCCAGTGTGTATGCTATCTTAATAGATTAAATCGATTAGTGCAATTTCTTGATACAATTTTTTTAATAAATATAGTTCAGCTATCAAAAAGAGTTTTTGACTACAAATAATTGTCTCGCAAAAAATAAAAATTGTCAAACCTGATATTTGTACCCCTCATACCAAAGGCCATGTTCTTAATTGGTAGCATGAACATATATTTTTTTCTTCTGATGTTAGTCGTGTTCTTCAGCTTCTCCTTGTGTTTTCTGGGAAAATAACATGTTCAAACTTATTTTTATAGCTCGGACAACATTGATGTTTTATTTCATACTAGATGATACTTGTAGCTTATTGAGCTACTAATAATATTTATAAGAAGTAACTTCATCGTAATCGCATCTTATTATTGTTGGTTTGAGAGCTTTATAACATGCCAAAAATGTGGATAATTTCAGTTAAATGAAAATAGACGAAATCTGGTCTTTATATCGATGTATGTTATTGTAGCGCAAATAATAAGGGGTAGTGAGGGTAAAGTAAGAAATAGATATATGGTAAAGGGATAGACTCAAGGATTAGGGCAAAATCTTCTTTTTATGTCCAAACCATTTGTCAAAGAGAAAGATGGTTGATAGTAGTCCTCTTTTGGACGGTTTTTATAGGCTTGTAGAAGCCCAAATGTCTACTGTGTTCTGTAAACCATGTTTTGACCTCTTGTGAGAGCCAATCTAACACCTATCATGTCAGCACAGCCCATTGGACCAGGTTGCCTGGAGATGGGATGATGTGGTTATGTTTTCCCTAAAATCTTGGGAATGCATGATACAGTCGGTTCTCCTCCGCAAAAATGGCTCTGTTTCAAATTTTCCTTTAGTTATGAAGAAGTTTAATAGTAGTAACTTTTCAACTATAAAACTGAGATCCCATCGCATTCTGTCTCTAAGCTTGTAAGATGTTTCTAAGGACCTTTGATCTATCCTTCTGCACTGTGTTGGACTCTCTTGCCACACAGTATTAAGGATTTGTGTTACAAAAGAGTGGCAGGGTCGAGCATAGTTGAGGATTTGCAATTTCTTATAAACAAAAGAAACTATATATTACGGAGTAGAAACAAAGCAAAGTGTCAATTTCGAAGCAAAAAAAACTCCCAAGTTTATGTTCATTCCACTACTTCACTTCCAAATTCTACTCGTAGAAAAGAATTTCTGCCCCATTTGTTTTCAATCTTACCAGAGGGGCGGCATGTTTTATTAGAGGGCGGTCATTACATGATCATTCAAGGTGTCTCTTAAAATGACAAATTAACCCTCATTATTGATAATCTAATTTAGTGATGATAATCAAGTTTAGTGTTAATGATTAATTTCACTTATATTAACTCAAAATCAAAACAAAATCAGATTTTTAGAGTTAAAAAGAAAAAAGTTTAGAGGAGAAGAAAAACTTTTGTGATATTTGTGAAACCCTAGATTTTAATTCACTCAACCAAAATGAGTGATTCCTGTGACCCGGTATACTTCTAAATTAGTTCCCATTAGCTTTTTCTCGCTCAAAATTATCTAAAGTACGTAACAAAATCAAAACTTTTAAATTTTCAGAAGAACTTACGGTTGCAATTTTGCTCGTGACCAACCGTAACTCTTAGTTACGGTTCGTAAGTTATCGAATACCAACCGTAACTGGTTAAATTTGGGGAAGATCCAATTGTAAAACCAGTTACGGTTGGTAATTAAATTTGGACAATAACCGTAATTAAATTACGGTTGGTAACTAATGAATCGAGACCAACCGTAACTACCCTACGGTTAGTGTGTCAACTTAACTTTTGAACCGTATATCATTATTTGACAAATTCTTAAGACACGGGATTATTTACGGTTGGTATGGTTGTTTGAGTAACAAACTATAACTCAATTACGATTGATAAATATGATGCAAATACAAACCGTAACTGAACATATTTCTCAAAACTAAGAACTTACGGTTGTTATTTGAGTTAAAACCAACCGTAACATCAACCCAATCTACAGTTACGATTTGTATTTGAGTTATTACCAACCGTAACTCACATGCAACCAGAAATTTCAATTTCAATTTTCATACAAAACCCTAATTTTTGATACAAAATTAACTTAAATCCAACACGATAAACTAAACCCTAACTGGGTTTTTCCAAACATTTTTCGAATCGTCGATTAATCGAAGACGATGAAATTTTCAGTTTTAATGGAGGTTACGGTTGATGGAGGAGAAGAGAAGATGAAGAAGATGATGAAAAAAACTGATTTGATTTTTTCTGATTCATTAAGTTTAAAAAAAATTGATTTAATTTTGGTTGATTTAAGATAAAAAGGATAATCTAGTCAATTTACATCCCCTTTAGGACATCCTCTAACCAACTAAAGGGACATCACTATCACAATGCCGCCACTCTAATAAATCATGCCCCGATAATGAGCTTGTTTGTTTTTGCGTATGGGATATGACAGTATGGAATGGAACCCACGTTTATGGATCAAGTAGAAATAGTCCGTAGTGGAGTATTATAATACAACAACCAAGCAATTGAAGTCAAGGTTCCTCGTTTTGCGGTCTTGGTTTTTTCCACAAAGTCTACAAATTATGTCTCGAGCCTCCACACTCTAAAATGGAAGACAAAAGGATATTTTCAACAAGAAAAAAAAGGAGAAAAAGATATGCATTGTGAGCTTTCCTGTGACGTGCATCCTTGTCTTGTATCTTAATCTGAATTATATATATAGGGCAAATTTAGAAAGTGACCAATTTTTAGACCCCTAATTAATAAACCGGCCAGTTTTTTGAGCTCTTATATTAACTAGCCAAACCGTTAAGTTTTCCACCCGGACTTACCAAAATGGTCAACAACATTGAATTAGTCAATTTTTGGGGCTTAAATTACTAATCTATCCTTCACTGTTCCCTCCTCCATTAAGCTCATCTTCTCTTTCTTTCTTGGATGTTCTTATTTCTTATAGTAAAACTCTACCCAACAGCAACAACGGCCATATCTTCTTCTCTGCTCCTCCAACTCGTTATTGATTATAACTCATCAGCCATGCTTGATGGCATCATACTTTAAATAACCCTTCCCTCACGATTGATTCATATGGTGATGAAGACAACCAATCGACTACGATGATGATGAGTAATGAAGACAATAAATATATCTCCATCGAATATATCCATGGTTTATATGGAGATTTCCTTTCATGTTGAGAGCTCACTTGTTCCTTTCAGTTGGTTTATAAGTAAGTACTATGTTTAATTAAGATTAGGGTTTTGACAGAATTTTAAAATTGTTGTATGTAAATCCTCTCAATTTGAGGTTGTGGAGTCTATTTAAATCACCTTGTTCATATTTTTATGAACATCAATCGATTAATGAAGGTTTGTAAATGTCAATTTAAAGATTTTCCTAGATTTTAGTTCTTAAAGTATTTGGGAATTTTATGGTATACCCATTTCTTTTGCAAATTCATGAAATGGGTATTTGTTATTTTACATGAATTCGCAATTCTTCATTTTCAATTCTTTGTTTTGGTTATAGTCATTTTTAAATTAGATATCGTAAACCTATATTTTCATGTCACACAGTAGCAGCAACAACATCAATTATTCCTGTCTTGTCTAGACGGTAAAACCAACCCACTCTCACTTGATTTGATCTTATGCTTTACTATTGGTTAATGGTAGTGAATGGTTTTAAATCAATGAACATTGAGTATTTGATTGTTTAGGAGATTGAGTTTGTGTTAGATATGGATTCAATGCAGGGAAGGAGATATGGAAATGTTTACAAATCAGTCACACGCCTATCCCTTGCTTACTATTTTCACACCCTCAACATGTTTGTAGAAATGTCTAAATGATGTTCTTCACCTGGTCTAAGTCACTGAGTCGAGTCGAGTCAGCCCATGAGAAGGCTGTTAATGTATTTTACTAGGTAGGATAACTGCCACTCTGCAGTTAACTTCTGTTACCCGTTTTTTGAAAAAAATGGGATGGAAAATGTCAAACTAGGCCACTTTATATAAGGCTCTTACTCTATATACCCCCGGAAATTATAACGATACCCCTTGATCTCTTTACCCCGCAACCTATCTTCCTACCCCATCTAACTGTCTAAAATTCTATACCCCCACGCAGAAAACTATTGTTCTTCTCTACCTTTCGTCCTAAATACCCGTAACTCATTATCACAGATTTTAAGAGAGAGATTTTTATGGTGCATTAACATTTGCATTCTTTCTTTCTTCATATTGGAAAGATAAATTCATAATTCAGTTCACCCTACAAACCCCAAAAATTAAGAAACTCAAAGGAACGTCAGAAATTTTTTGTAAAATGTAAACTAAAAGAAAGTGTTTCTGGTCTTTCAAAAAAAAAATGTTTTTGGAACGGCAGTCGTATCCTAAATCTAAACTAGATAAATTGATTGATAGAACAACAACAACAAATAGTAGAAACATAAGGTGTTGATTTACGATATTCATGGTTCATCAAGGTCAATCTCTTCTATAACCTGTACACCTTGTCCAAGCAGTTTTTGCTCGATATTCTCCCATCCCCGGTGCAGCATTTCCATGTGTGGAGTCCAAAGTAGCGCCTCCTCGGTGCATATAGAATTCCACCCATTGAGAACTGGTGGAAGGGGAGCACCAGGTTTCAATATTGCTTTGACAAAATGTTCATTGTCAAGATTAAGAATCGTCACAACTTTGAAATCTACTGGAGGGGGGGTCTTCAATGGTAACCATGTTGTACTTCGCATATTTGAATATGAGGAAAAAATACAGTTGAATGCAGAGGCAAAAATGTATCCCATGCCAGGCAAAACCATCCAGTACAATTGAGTTGCAAATGGCCTTCTATACCGGAGAGTTGTAAGTATCTTTGTATATTCTTCCACTCCGCCAATTATTGGTATGTACATCTCAGAATTCACTGTCAGTTCTCGCTCCATCTCAATCTTGACTGTCTTCCATCCATCATCAGCACTCAATCCCAACATTTCGGCACAAGCTCGAAACCCACAATGCCCATCTGGTGCAACATTTTCCAACCTCTCCACAACATCAGAAAGAATTTTTGGATTATGAAACGTAATCCCTTGAATCAGTTTTCTCAAGTACTCATCGTCGTACGACATATCTTGACTGTTGGTCTTGGTCGTTTTCGTGTACTTCCTTCGTTGTAAGAACAAAATAATAACGTTATGGACTACATACCAGGGGTTCATCAGGATATGCTTCAATCCCCAAACCTTCCAAACTTGATACCAACGATTTCATCGTTCATCCAAACTAATGCCCTAATTGTTTTCGGAGAGAAAATGATTTCGACAGTTTTTTGTGCTCATGATTTTAAGGAAGTTTTTGTTTTCTGGTTTACAGTTATGAAAATCTTCCCACGATATAGAAGTGAGGGGTATGTATATCAAAATTTCCGATTTCTTTTAATTATTCTTTAGTAGCCGAATTTTAACTATTTTTCTAACTGACATGGGGTACCACTAGTATTTCTAGGGGTATATAGAGGAAAGATTCGGAAAAAACGGCCACTTTGTTAATTACACTTCAAAAAGTTGGACACTTTATTAAAAAGCCCTTATATATACTAATACTATATTTGCGCATAGAACCGCACGTTTGAACGCGACACTAGGTTGAGTAGTTTGCAGAGTTTGATAAATTCCCGTAGAGGTGAATCATCAGAGTAAGTAAGAAAGAAGAAAAAGATATAAGCCTAGGTACTGCTGGCATATATATAAATATATCCAATAACATATTGAAGTACCAACATTTTTGAGTCCTGTGCGTGCACACACAGTGGTCGTTGAAGATAAAAGATATCAATGAGAGATATCCAGCTCTAGACACCATGCTAAAAAGTCTTGTAATTCTAGGTTACCTAATTAATAACTAAGAAGAAGAGTAAACTTGGTTTAAAGTGTGTCAAGTGGATTTCTCTAGCCTTTCGCAATTCCATTTCCGGCAGACAAATTTTCTAAGGGGCTGGCTGACTACTAGAGCTAGGTTTTGTATGTCGAATTTGGGACGGTGCGCCACATGGGGGTGGCCACTAATTCCACTTCCTAATTTTTTCTAGTCGCATGAAAAAACTTAGCGTTGCAGCTGTTCTTAATTGACGATCATGCATCCCCGAGCACAATGGCTCATTCGGAGGCATGTCATTTTTGGTGGTATGAATTTAGGCACTGCATGGCTACTTATTACTTACTTTTGTGGCAAATTATACGTCACATTATTTTTAGAGAGGAGGCATCAGCTGCCTCCACTTGCTAAGTAACTTTCTGAAATCTAGTTAAACCTATTCTCATTCGATAAACCAATATCCATATATGTTTTTATTCCTGCTCCCATTCGGTGAGTTTTTTTTTTTTATATTAACCTTCTTTGTCAAACATCCTGCTTTGCACTAGTGTGTGGCCTAGTCTATTTGACTGTATATTTTGCAGAACCCCTAAAGTCCTGAGACAGTAGACTGTAGACACCGAATCAAATCTCAGTCGATTTGTATACATTCCTGTCGAAAAAGGATACATGCATATTGGATTAATAATGTGTACAGTATATGTTCATTAGATTAGACATTCTTATCTCTCTCTTTCATTCTCTTTAACCAATTAGGACGGCACAGAAAGTATTATTAATCACTTCTATGGGACCTTAACTGAACTTTTCCCATTCACAAATTTCATAAGCTGAGTTTGAGAAGCTTATTGTTGTTAATAAATTTATTACTTGTTTTGTTGTATATGGGGACATTGTGGCTTAAATATAAGAAGGAAAATCTTTAGCTATATAGGCCACAATGGCAGCACATGCTTAAAGGAAATCTTTTGAAAGCATCATATATAACATAATTTAAATCAAGCAAAAAGGCAGTAGTAGGTTTCATGTTCTTAATTAGGTTTATTAGGTTTTTTTTTTTTTTTTTTTTTTAAGAGTAAGTGCAACAGGGGGTAATAAGTAAATTTGTGCATTGTCACCCACTGTTGGGCAAGCAAATTTGTGCATTGTCACCCGCTGTAGGGCAAGCAAACTGGTAAATTGAACGGACTTAATGTTAGAATACAGGTATCCAACTCAAAATGAATTGGTAATGAGTGGAGAGGCTCTTAAGGATTATAAACCGCAATATCTTAGATTTTCCAGACAGTGTGAGACTAATAATCTCAACACGCCTAACAGGTGGATGGACAATAAATTGGGTGACGTGGAATAAAGGCCTGGTCAAATGACTCGTCGCAAATAGCCTGCTCTGATACCATGTTAGAATACGAGCATCCAACTCAAAACCAATTGGCAATGAATGGAGAGGCCCTTAAGGATTATAAACCGCGGGATCTTAGATTTCCCAAACAATGTGGAACTAATAATCACAACACATAGGTTTGAATCCGAAGATTTGCTCATCCCGTCTCAAGTTGGAGCAATCAATTCAATTATAGCCGCTCATCCAAGTCTAGGATGAGGCTCGGCTCCAGTTGAGGCGATCGATCTAGGTAGGGTCGAAAATATCTAGTTCATCCAATGGCTGAAAGATCATCATCCATAAGTTCAATCTCTTTCGATTCCATACCAATTATGTTCGGAATAATGGCTCAACCGCATCTTAATATTGCAAAGCTTACCGTAGATGAAGATTTATCTCTTTGTAGAAACTTCATAGTATGTTATCCAACTAGAGGTGTGGAACGACGATAAAATGGTTTAGTGAATGTGCTTTATTGGAGGAGGATTTATGAAAACTTCTACATTGATATCGGCAACCAGAATAACTGTAATGTAGTTGTTTCATTATGTCGATTTGGAACTATAAGAGCGTTGTCAATCGATGTCGAATTAGGGATGAAACCAATGGTGAAGCTGCATTGCGACCTCGAGTGAAGATGAAAATGATCAAATTTTACTTATGAAAGCTCATTTTGCAATCCTTAAGGAGTTTTTATAACCTATATAATATTTTAAAAAGTATACATACAACTCGACAAGACGTTAATGGCGTTATTATAAATTTTAACTGAACACTTCTTAAATTTAATGTTACTTTTCTTTCTAAATAGATTGGTTCTTATTAAATTTAAAAAATTACATAATTAAGCTTAATTTCAATTGTAATTACAAAAATATTTAGGCTTCATTCATCTATATAATAAACATAATCATAACTATTCAACCACACTCCAGTTCCGGTGGTACATGGCCCCCTGTATCATACTCCCAAACCCTTGATATGATCTGCAGCTTGGGATCCTTTATTTTGATTTCCAAACCATTAATGTAATTCTCCATCTTGAGATCCTTCAGAAACAAATGATCTTCTATAATCTTGATAACCCTGAGGATTTTGTTGAATAGATTGACGATATTGATCAAATTTTTGCATTGGACGATAGGCTTGTTTTTGCGCAATGTTGGGTTGTGAGTCATGCATTATATCTTGGGATGATGGAGTTTCCATATGGATTGAAAAATTAGGACTGAATTTTACGCTCTCCCATTCTGCGTGTCTCTCATTGTACAAACGCTCAGTTTCCAAATATCTTAATTCCTTTTCATCAGTTGCTCAACCAATTATTTATAACTGTTCAGTGTTCCCGAATAAGAATTAGGCTGATCGAGACCTTATGAGACAATTAGAATGATCTGGCATTCCCCAGTGAGAGTAAAATAGTCTACCTCCAACCTCAGTTCTGGAAAATCATACTCAACCGATGAAGAAGAAGGTTTTATTGAAGCCTCCGATGAAAAAGAAGCTCTTGTTGAAGGATAAATGGTGAATGATTGATTGATAGGTGGTGGATGTGTTGGACAAAGCATTTATGATAATGCAGTACCCATTACGGAAAAATCCAGCCTATATATGTGTGAAACATCTCTACCAATTATCAATTTTGTAACCGATTTGAACCATTTGTCGTATTCTCCTTTGTCACAAGGGTGGATAATGTCACATACCTTCTCCTGACTTTTCTCTTCTGTCTTGTGTTTTCTGGTCCAAGATAGTGGATAATAACAGAGGCTTTTTTGGCTTTCTAACCGTACCAACAAACTTTGTAACATATCTTTGGCCAAAGTAAAAAACACTGATCTCCATGACATGATTATATAACACATGTCGCTGGAATGAAAAGTCTTTGATACTTTAGGTATCCTCATGGTTCATCTCCTCAAGCTTCTCAAGCAGCATCCACATAACAATATATTTATCTGTAATAATGTGTTGGTATCTCCACATATATATATTATTCACCTCCGTAGTGTCTTATTTTTTAACCCAATTGTTGTCTCATACCTTACTATGATTATAAACTATTATGTTGTAGTTTCTACGAGTTGGTGACCAACACGAAAAAATGCATACCACCAAAGATGAAAGTAAACATCATACAAATTAGTTACTTGCTGATTTTTTTCACGACTAAATAAAAAAATAAAAGATACGTATCTTCATATTTACCTCCACAATGCCCCATAAACCTGGATGCTTGAGAAACACAATGATACGAAATCGAGACAAATGTACAACTCGGCTAAGATAGTTGAACCTCAATTTTAAGTGGTAGCAACCTCTATATCTCGCAACGTCTCTAGCCATCCTACTTGAGCACTAGTATTTGAGGTGTGGAAAAAACATGCACCACGTAACCATAAATTAAATACCTTAACAACTTATGTATCCACTTCGGGGTCATTTGTATCTGGATTCAAGATCATTATTGTGTAATTTGTGGTACACAAATGCATTTAAACCGGAATTAGGAATTCCTCCACCTCTTAAGTTCTTGTGATTCACCTTGCTTGTTAGGCTAAACCACCCCGAGAGCTTATCTTTACATTTATCTTTATCCAACCAACCTTTTTGGTCAAATGAAACATCATCTCCCAAGCTACAAGGTATCCCAAGTAGGAAGAACAAATCTAATGATGTTATTCATGTAAAAACATTAACATTATTAATATAATTTATATTTTCATATTGATTTCATGTAAACCGTGAATCAAAATAGTTACATATTTCCGAAGTCTTCAAAATTAAACATGAGTGTAATGCACCAATGTTCCACATAAACAAAGCAATTTTTTTGGTGTTTCTTTGCATCAATATGGTAGACAGTAAACCAAGAAAATTTATGGATATTAACTTTAACACCCGGCGGTGGTTCCACATAAACTTTTTTAACTTCGTACCAACTACCTCTTAAGAGCTATCTAGCCCAATTTTTGTAGATAGATAACCTTGAGTTTGGCTAATTCTTGACCTAAAAGTGGATTGAAAATATTCTCTTAATCTGAATATGATTCTTTCTCGGTTGATCAGGCATATTGGGTTTATTATTTGGTGGTTTTTGATTTCTTTTTCGTCTTAGATATTGATATTGAGATTGAGATTAAGACATTTCTCTTGAGAAATTTAGAGAAATAAAGTAAGAATTAAAAGGAATTTTAGAGGAGAAAATTTATAGTAAATATCAAATTTGGTATGAGTTGAGTGTTTGAAGGAGGGTGTTATTTAAAGAGTTAAAAAAATTAATTGTTTTATGGTCATTGGGGGATAGTCGTCGTTGGAACTTGAACTTACCTTCCCATTTTTGGATGATCCATTCAAGTCTCTCTAAGAGATTCTTTTTCCTCATTGTGAGAAATCGAGTTTTCCCATCCACGTGGACCATCAAATTGACAATTTTTGTAAGTCCCACTGGACTTACCCTAATAAATTACGAGATGACGAGGGTACCGAGTACACCACAATCTTTCGATATCAACCTACACACCTTGTATAATCTTATCGAGACAATAATAACAAAAATATTATTTCAACAAAGTGTAATTTTTAATAGTCAGAGTTCATAACAAACTATGGGATTATTACCATGTTGATTAACGTACACGTATGATGACTTAAATATAACCATGAAAATAATTATAATGCGGAAATCAAAACAATCATACAAGACAACAAGATTTTTATAACGAGGGAAACTGCATGGCAGAAAAACCTAAGACCTAGTCCATATTTGAGTACTCTCATAATTAAGCAGTTACACAGATTGACTACCGCAACTTCGTATAGTTGATACCAAGTAAACACCCCTTCCTTACTCAGCTCCTTTAATATCCATGCACTTCAACTAACACGTGAATCTCAAGACAGGGTCCATATATTATCTTGATTTGTTTCATCGTTGTGAAGAATTCTTATCTCAACTCCTTTGGATCGTAATTTGAAACAACAAAGGTCTAAGGAAATTTGAGTAATTGAAACACTTATCGGTCACCCAAATCAATATTTATATCGGTAATAAAACAAAGTAAAGGATCTTCGATTTACATCAACAAACTCATTTGGTCTAAAGATCAAACCAAAAATAATAATTATCGAAATAACCAATCTTTATGAATAAGATCTATCCAAGCAGCTTAATGCAACTACATATTCTGTTGATATTCCTACAAGTCTTACGTTTACCAAGATAAACAGCTTGTGGACCCTAGAGAATCAATTTTTCAAGAAGTAACACAAAAATCAGAACCAAAAAGAAATAAACTTCAATCTTCAAACTAACCACTAAAAAAAACTTGAATCCGTTATTGATCGAAACATACAAAATGGAGTCCGTTGATGTTGATTGATGAACAATTATATCCACGGATCTAGAATCACTTAGATTTGTCTTAGTCGATCTTCAAACAAACTTGAGTGACCTTATATCAGAAGAGAAGGACCACAGAATAAAAAAGTTTGACCAATTGAACATAATTAGACCATTAATTGTTAGTCAAACAATAAACAAAGAAAACTAAAATAATAATACAATTTAGTTTCCCACCATCGGCACTACTAAAAGCTTCTTGATTCCAAATAAGACTTCTAACAAAGGCAGCGCAAGATGTTTCACCGAATTAGATTATTAATATTTCTAAACAAATTGGCTTCCCACACAATCAATCATGGGTGTGTATTCAAAGGATGGGTTTGCAAGAATATAAGACTCCTTATTCATAAATTTATGACAAAAGCTTGTTTGGAAATAATATTTACCAACTTCAAGAAATCTTAACATATAAAATATATATTTATTCCCGAAATTAGCTAATACTAGTTGTATTCCAACTCATAAACCAATTTTTTTTTATAGAATGACAGATAAAATTAGCTAGAAGACATCCTCTGACTCTGTGGACAGAAGTCTATATTTCTATGAGATAATGAACAATTGAACAACTCTATTTGTAACACAATGAGATTCATTTGATTATCTATCATGATTGATTGATCTTCATTTTTGATCTAGAAGTGTTAGATGAATACGTCTAAGACAAAAGTGTTCATATGGATAACTTCGGTTAATTGTTATTGAGCTAACTCAGTATACATGTTTAGTTACGGTAACCCATATATAAATATAAGTATATTTCTTTTGTGTGTAACAAGCTAAGACAATCTAACGGTGGAGGCAGAATTAGCTAGAATCTTAAACCAGGAGTTCATCTAATGGTGAATATTGAATGGTTTTTTACTAATCTATCTTAGCTTTGATTGTAAGGAACCCTGATTTGAAAGACTATATAAGGGAGAACTCTAGCAACTGGAAAACCTAATCTCGACACTTTTTTGTGTCCTAGTTGCAAACTAGAGTTGATTCTCTTTTAACCTAGGTTTTCCAAAACCATTATTAGGATAACGACTTGAAGAATTTATTTGGGATTCGTGAAGCCAGATCCAACTATTTTCTCTATAGTTGCGTATTCTGATCTTACTTGTGCTATCGTATTGAGTTTTATCTTCTCTTAGATTTACTCGAGATTTATCTCCGATATGTAAGATATAAAAAGTAATCACAACAGTTCTTCGTCTCAGGCTCTTGTGATTCCTCAATAACTTCTTCTATTAATCAGTTAGGTTATTCTGAGGTGACTAATATTTCTAGGATGCTCTTCGGGATTATAAGTGATGTGATTTTTAATTATTGTTGTAGTAATAGGTTCGTTGATACTTGTGAAAGAAATAGATTTTAGACTTAATTTTAAAACTATAAATGTAGCAAACTCAAAAACAAGAAGTGTTGTAAAAGTTATGGAGGAGACTGGGGCTATGGATTCCACTATTTACCAATATCAAAATGATTTAAATTCTCTAATTATAATCATGCAAATCATGCATTCTAATTGATTCTAAATATTGCAAAAGTTGATTTTTCAGAAATAACAATTGTAGATCGAAAGTATGGGACATCAAAACCTAGGCTAAGCATGCTCCATCAAATTGAAATAACAATTGCTTAACAAAAACCATTTTATCTGTTTATTTATCAAGGCAAATAATCGTATAATAATTGCTTAACTTAAATAAAATAGAGATTACCACTTTTCATTGGTGAAATAGCTTCCTCCTTCGCCTCAGAGGATGGATTTATCTCATCATTGTGTAAACTTGCTCAAAATATCGATTCATGCTCAAAAATTGTTTACAAAGATGATATGGAGAGAAAATGATCAGGTGTTTGCAACGTTATAATTGTTGCAAAACACTGTTGCAAAGAACGATATCTAATATGTGCCACTGTCACTGTAGCATGAACGACTGTTTCCAGGCGTCTTATGTTCTTCGTTCCTTCTTCTTCAGCAGCAATGGCAGTTCTCTGGAACTCGATTTTTTTTAGCTCTGTAGTGTTCTAAACTCTCCCAAACTCTCTGTGTCCCCTTCCTGACTCCCGTAGACCCTTTATATATCAAATAAAGACCGGAATCACGCTCAATTACTCCAAGAAATCCTTTCATCACTCGGCAGTAAAGAAAATATTCTTGGGAATATTTTCTTACCTTTTTAATCTCCTCCATGTGTGATTTGCTTCTAGCACACTCCCTACATGTTCCATAAGAGGTTGAACATGCTTAGGACTCGAGTGGTACACATACAAACACGGAGAAGAATAACGAAATCCCGTGTATTTCTCCTCCCGTAACCGTGTTGCTCTGATTTCTTCTCATCGAATATCTAGCCAAATTTAACCGAAAATATCAACCACTCCACGCCTGTTAAGACCAGTCAAGTCATCTCATGCAATTCCAGCTATTGAGTCACGCTAAATCAATACAAAATATCGAACCAAAAATCTTCCAGGTGACTGCAACAAACTCCAGCCAAAACTGAAATTTTGAAATGAAGAGGAAGGGTCCCCCTTATCCTCGTCTGGGTTCCCTTTAGCAGCTGAACTGGGGTTCCCTTAGTAATTCAGTGGGTGCCTTTAGCACTTTTGGGGGGGTGCCCTGAACACTTTTTCTAGGGGTGTTTCCAACACATTTCTGAGGCTCCTTTAACACTCCTCCGGGGTCCTTTAGTAATTTTCACCGGGGGTACAAATAGCACTTTTCAAGCAACTTTTTCCGCACAAGTGTATTTCTCCAAAAACACCTATACAAACATAAAAACACCATAATAAGTACAAAATCGAGTACCAACAATATAGAAAATTGAGGACAACTTAGACACAAAAATGTGTCTATCAATAAGACCAAATTATTAGTTGGTTCCTGTTCACCTTGATCTTTGCATCAAAAGACGGAACAAACAGAATAAAGGATAGAAACATTTGTGGGAGACAAATTTGTTTATAAGTCTTCGACTTTGGGTCGTAACAACTCTTAGTTGTGGGTGAGATCAGCTAAGGGAATCAAGTGCGTAGAATCCGGCGTGGTTCTAGAGGCGTAAGGAACGCGACTGTACCTTAATCCGTGTGTGACTTGGTTAGGACTCAACTACATTCCAGTACGAAGTTAACTTGTAGTAGGCTATAGTCTGTAGCGGCTTAATATAGTGTGGTTTCAAATTTGGACTAGGTCCCGGGGTTTTTCTGCATTTGTGGTTTCCTCGTTAACAAAATTTCTGGTGTGTGTGTTATTTATTTTCCGCATTATATTTGTTTATATAATTGAAATATCACAGGTAGTGCGTAGTTCAATCAGTTGATAAGTCCGACTTGGATTGTTGGATAAAACTTGATTGACACTTGGGCATTGGTCTTTGGTACCGTCCAAGTTATTTCTCATATTAATCAGGCTTGCAGATTTCTATCTGTTTGATTTTCTGATTGTATTGAGAAAGAGATAAAAACTCTTTGGCATAATTCTTGATTGAGTCTTGCTTTTAAGTTGGTGCTCTCAGAATTAAATTGGAGTTTAGTTCATACAGATTTCCGAATAAATTATTGGGTGTGGTTGTTATACCCCCGCCTTTTCAATTGGTATCAGAGCAGGCAAACACGGTAAGACCTCATAAATCTGTGTTTGTAGCAATCTGACTCTATGGACAGAAGTGCTATCTCTAACAAACGCATGACCAGGAATAAAAATTCTGTTTATATGGAATCTATTAAAGAGAAAGACTTGTCAGACTCAATTATAGATTGTTAGAGCATAGCTCGGTTGAACCCACCAAGCATTGGTATGCCAAGTTTGGTTGTCATATTTTAGTGAACCAAAACTCATTTAAAGAGTCGCTTGATTATTTACTAGAGTCAAGTTCTTATAGATTAGATATAAAGTTACTAGGATATGAGACTTACAAGTATTACGTGAAGACTTGAAGAATGTGAAGAAGTAAAGAGCTACAACAACGACATCATCCTTCCTCTTGAGGTTATTAATATTGGACTTGAACAGTTTCATTCCTAACGTATCTTTCAAGTCACGCATATTGAAAACATAACTGCGAAGCTGTGAATGATTATACTCTAGTTAGACATAGTATTAAGGAATTACAATACGAAGTATAACGTCTATCTTTTGAACTTCGTATATAAGACATTGACATAATCGTATGAATGCTATTGTGATTATGTATGGGTATGGCTGAAGATTTCTTCCTAGGAAGCAATGCTTTACATTCGTTTAAAGGAAGTACAATTCATAAACTTGTTTTATGAATCGAAGGGGAAATCGCTAGGCTTATTGGTATTGTTATTCATTGCAAATATTTGGATTACCAATATGTGTGTTTAGTATAACCGCTCATAACTTGTTTATGTATCTTGGTAAAACTATTCACAAGGCCTTACTTTTGTATTGGTATGACTTTTATTAGTAAAACCGATCTTAAGTAATCACCTGAGATGGTATGATCGATTTAGTGTAATTGGTATGACCAACTCTAGACATTGGGTAAGCATCCTAGTAGGAGGTGTAACCGATTACATGTAAGAGGGAATCGATCCTTGTAAAAGGTGCAACAAGTTTTTAGTAATTAGGGAACCGATCATATGACTTGTGCAACCGAATACAAGTTAGATATCAAAAATAAGTGGTAATCGATCCTAGTACCTAGTCAACCAATTTTTGGAAAGCTAGTGTGACTTATCCTAGTACCACATGGAGGTAGAACCGAAACTTGTTTTGGTAGAACCGTGAAACCCATTAATGGTGATTTGATAGGATAAGAAATCACATAGTTCTTGGAAATTCCTTGGTGTCCAAACTTCCTGGGTCCATAAATATTGAAGTTTGCATTTCGAGCAAACTAATTCTCAGAGCCAGCAAAACTACCTAGTTGTGTTGTTACTGAAAAAGCGGGGGGTCTAACAACACCATCCAATATTTTGCTTAGCACTGTGTATGGACTAACTCTGAAATACTTTGCTAGAGAATCAACTAGACAGTCAGACTCAATCTAGATAAAAATATCTCAAGGAGTTAATATCTATCTCTTGTTTGATATTACTCAAGCTAATAGAAATCAGCGAGTCCTAATCAAAACACAAGGAATACTTGGACGGTACCAAAGATCAATGTCCAAGGATCAATCAATATCAATCAACAACCAAAGGTTGGATTTTCCAATTGATGACCACGAACGCACAACCTGTATTATTTCAATTATATAAAATATAATGCGGAAAAGAAATAACACATACACCAGAAATTTTGTTAACGAGGAAACCGCAAATGTAGAAAAGCCCCGGTACCTAGTCCATATTGAATACACACTGTATTAAGCCGCTACAGACACTATCCTACTCCAAGCTAACTTCGGACTGGACTATAGTTGAACCCCAATCAATCTCCCACCGATCCAAGGTACAGTTGTACTCCTACGCCTCTGATCCCAGCAGGATACTGCGCACTTGATTCCCTTAGCTGATCTCACCCACAACCAAGAGTTGTTGCAACCCAAAATCACAAACTTGATAATAAACAAATTTGTCTCACACAGAAAAGAATATCAAAGGATAAATCTGTCTCCCACAGATAAACACTAGGTTTTGCTCCGTCTTAAGATATAAAATCAAGGTGAACAGGAACCAATTGATAATCCGGTCTTATATTCCCGAAGAACAGCCTAGATGAATCAATCACCTCTCTACAACCCTTCTTGACTACACAAGCGGTTTGTCGAGGAATCACAAACAGTGAGACGAAGATGTTTGTGACTTCTTTATCTTTCCTATCGGAGAACTCTCACGATCTCAAGCCAATCAATCTATTGTACTCGTACGATAGAAGATGCGAGATCAGATCACACAACTACGATAAAAGTAGTATCGGTCTGGCTTCACAATCCCAATGAAGTCTTTAAGTCGTTAACCTGGTTTTAGAGAAGAAAACCAAAGGTTAAAGGAGAATCGACTCTAGCGAGTGCACTAGTATCACACGGACGTGTGGGGATTAGTTTTGCTCAAAGATAGATGTCTCCTTTATATATCCATCAAATCAGGGTTTTGCCTTAGTTACAAAGCAATCCTTATTCACCGTTAGATGAAAACCTGATTCAGATTCAAGCTAATATTTCTCAACCGTTAGATCGAAAACTTAGCTTGTCACACACACTTGGGTAGACGTTTACTGGGTTTGTGAAAACCATGCCCAAACGTGTACGTGTATGTTGGTTGAACATAGCAACCCAAAAGGTAAACCATATGAGCATTTCATATTAACCTTTTTCTTCTTCACCATAACTAGTTAAAGTGACTCAAATGAACTAGTTAAAGAGTTTTTCAATTGCTATGAGATCTTATGTAACTACACAAGACACAATTGAAACAAAGATGATTCGATTCGATTGAATTGGCTCATGAACATTACAGCCACGGTTTGCATAAACCATTCCTTAGTAATTTAATGTTTCATGTTCAGAGCACATCTTTAGATCATAACTTCTTAAGTTCACAAACAAGTTCGCGGACTTAAGTAAACCGGTTGAGTTTTCCAAACTCAGCAGAAATTCTCGGAAAGAGAACTTCCGCCAGTTCGCGGACTGGGTTCGCGGACTTAGCACACAAACGAGTTTTGGAAAATCCAGCAGAAATTCTCGGTCGAGAACTTCCGACAGTTCGCGGACTGAGTCTGAGGACTCGGTTCGCGGACTTGGAAAGCCAATTCCACAATCCTTCTGATTTCTGTTGATCAACAAAGTTCGAAAACTTCGGTTCAAGGAATACATGGTTATGTAATCTAAACTCTCATTTCAATCATTGAGACATTCTCAGAGGACGCTATGTATCCGTTATTCACATACCGATTCACGCCAGAGAAATTCTCAAAGTGATTGAAACTTTTAATGACTTTCGCACTAGGTGAAAATAAACTTGATCAAAGCGAAACGCGTTACCAACACATGATTTCGAGAAAAAGATAAGCAATTAATGCTCAGCTCGAAATGTCAAATGTGTATGATCTAGTCTATATAGCATACGACTTTTGTCTCATAAGAAGTAGGAGATATGATAGATATACTTTTGAGTGATAGATAAGTTCAAGTCTCCACATACCTTTTTGTTGATGAAGTTCCACGGTTCATTGTATAGATCTTCTTCGTTGTATGATGAATCGCCATGAAGTCCTTGAGCTCAACTACACTTTTATATCCTAGTCTGAGACTTAGCTATGTAGGCTAGAAATCAAGACTCATAGTTTTGATCACTAACATCGACAAACATGCTTGAGATAACAACGCATGCGAGGTCGACCGAGCTATGCTCTAACAATCTCCCCCTTTGTCAATTTTAGTGACAAAACTATTAATACATATGGAATACAAAAAAAGATAAACTTTAGTGGCTCCTATTCCATAGTCTAATCTTCAACGTTTCCTGAAATCTTCGTCCTTCCAAGTACTCAAACGATCTCAAAGGTTGTAAGTTTAACATCACCGTTGTTGAAGATCCGTAGATATAACAATGACAGAAATCGAGATTCTCGATCATCATTATACAGTTGCCATAGTTTTATTATGTAACATAAAAGTCCAATTGTATCACGACATTAACAATAACACTACGGTGATATGTATCACTCCCCCTTAGTCAATACTCCATCTCGATCATGGAAACCACAGTTTTCATAGTATTATTATGTAACATCAAAGTCCAATTGTATCACGACTTTAACGATAATACTACGGTGATATGTATCACTCCCCCTTAGTCAATACTCCATATCGATCATGGAAACCACTCCCCCTTACACAATGATCCGAAAACCATATGTATTTGTAGTGTGAACTACATTATTTCTCCCCCTTTTGTCAATAAAATTTGCAAAGGTACAAGAACGGGATCATAATGAAATTTCCACAAGAGACATTTCATAGACTAAAAGAAAAATACATACCAACTTAATTTAGATGCAATCATAAAACCGAAGTTAAATGCATTCATCAAGGAGTTTTAAGATACAAGATAACCCCTATAAAATTCCACAGCCGCGCACCCCGCAAGATATTACCATTAAGCACAAGTTCAAAAGAACTCTCCCCCGTTTGATGTCATTCCCGAAAGAACAACAAGAGCGACCTTAATTTCGAAAGAAAAGAATGATTTTTTAAATGGACAGCAAAAACCATAGGAATGATTTTCTATATCCAAAGCTCAACCAAATTAATCACAAGTAAACCCATGATTAATTCAATTGGAATATGCAACTAATTCAAACCACAAAAGTGATCAATTTAATTGAAAGTGCTCAACATAAGTAAACTTACGGAGCTACGACTAAGTTAATCATGCGGAGATGACTAACTTAATCGTTCACATACTCAACATAAGGAAAACCTTACGGAATATACGACTACATTAACCAATAAAACATGATTAGTATAGCCGTTCATATACTCAACACAAGGATTTGTGGAATATATGAAAACTCAACTAGACTAATTACAAGAGAACTTATAATTAATCTAATTGGAAAACAAACAACTAAACTAATCACAAAAGTAATCAATTTAATTGTCAAAAGGGTTTGCTCGACAAAATAATACTTTCGGAGCAATTAACTAAATAATCAACCAAGATGATTAATTTAGTTCATAATGCTCGACATATAGCATCTTATGGGACAACCAACAAGCCAATAAGAAAAATCGACTTAGTTGTATCGTGCTCAACATAAGACACACGATGGAGACTTCACAGTAATACATAACAAGATGGATCAATGAATATCAATACCGTGGATAACATACAAGGATCTATTCTATTTTCCATCACAACGATATAATAGACTTTATCCTTGTCAAACAAAAGATTTTATCCTATTTTCCATCAAATACATGACTGCATAGGCATAACTTTTGTATTTGTCAAAAGTTCATTCGTCCTTTCATCAATACGAATACTATTTCATGAACGACTTTACTTTTGACCGCAATATGGGACCTTCAAGTTCACGGATGCAAACAATACATATCCCATAATCGAATTGCAATATCACAAAATCATAAAGATCAATACTGCAATAACATCATCCTCCAAATATTTTTAGAATTTAAAAACCAATAAACCTAAAAAAATAACATAAGAAGATGAAAACAAAAATAGTTATGTGTAGTCACAATCATCGCTATTCAAAGCAGTAGTTATTCTTCCAACTAATCCAAAAAGAAGACATACTAGGTATCTAAGATAGATGACAAGCTTAAACGGATTCCGGTGTATCCTCAACAACGAACATGAATACGGGAGGTTCAGGATCCTCACGAGACATGAAATCAATGAGCTTGTGATCTACAGCCTTATCAGCATCAACAGAGAGATGATTCTCTTTTCGAAGATCCTTGATTTGAGATTTTATGAGACCAAGGTCAGACACAACCTTTTCCAACTCAGTTTTCACCTTATCAAGACCTTTAAGAGTATCAAAAAGCTGTAGTTTTGCTTCCCCAAAGTACTTAAGAAAGTCATGAATAACTTCAGCAGAGATCATATCATCATTTTCAGCATCTTCATGAGTATATGCAAAGAAGCATGAGGCATTGGGATGATCTTCATCTACAAGAGTTCTCTTCTTCTTGGAATCAACCTCAACACCTTTGTCAAGGAATCCTTTTCCAAAACCACCATAGCAAGAAGAGGAGGAAGACATTCTCAAAAATCCAAAACTACCCGGAGTACACGTACGTGACTTGTAACCCTAAGAGGTTGGATATTTATCCTTGGGGAAAGCAATTTAGGGTTTCAAATAAACTGTTGACTAGGGCCATAACGAAATTCGTTCGAGAACAATGAATACCCAAGAAATAAAGTCCTTCAAACAATTTGAAAACAGGACCTAAAAACAAGTTTTAAGACAGTTATGCAACAACTTCTTTTGACTTAATCAATACTTGATCTTAGCGGATCTGTCAACATAAGTTTATCTATGGACGATAAGAAAACAGCTTAACTTAACAGATGCAAGAAACAAGTATACATGTTTTTAACACAACTTACTCAGCAGGATTTTATATGAGTAAGCTCTCGAACCTTGTGATTAATTAGCACAAGTACGAGCCACAGGCTCATTACGAGGTTTATGTCTTTGGTTAAGTTTGTCTTTCCTCTTAGTCTTAGAGAGGGATCCTGTTTGACATGAGAAATTATCATAAAATTTACTGTCATCAAAATAAGAGACATAGTTAGAGTTCTTACCAGAAGTGTCTTGACATGAGGAAGAAGATAATCTGTTGACAAGCTATTTGTACCTTACAATTATCTCTTTAATATCTTTTCTTATCTTATCAATCTTCATATCTTCTGGAATGGCTTTCTCAACAGGAATAATGTTGCTTTTAGAGACAATGCATTGAACTTCCTTTGGACGATGTTTATTAAGACGTCTATTCTTCCCTTGAACATTGGAGGAACTCACTGTACTGACTTTCCTGGTTGCATACACAGGATAGGTACGAAAACCAATTGGTTCAATCATACGAATGTCAGTCACACCTTTGAGAATCAAATCTAGGGTGTGTTGAAGTTGAACTAAGGAGTCTTTATTCAACTTGGAGTTTCTATTTTGTTTAACAGAACACTTGGTCTCACAAAAAAGACATACCTTTTGATCTTAAGAATGATTGGAGGATGTAGTCTTAATGTCATCGTCATAGGAGTTGTTTCTTTTACAGAATGTCCCAAATTCATGATTGGAGGAAACATTAGAAACATCTGTATTGACTTCTGAGTATAAAGCATCAGAAGTTCTTGGTACATTAGACTGCTTTGACTATCCTTGAATGGAGAGTTTATTCAAGCGGCGTTCAATATCCAAGGCATCCTTTTCGAGGCTGGCCTCAAGAGACAAGCATGAAGACTGATCTTCAGCGTTGCCATGGACTTTGCAATCTTTAACAATACCAAAAAGAACATTGACATGGTGTTTCATTCTACCAGCTTGAATTCCAACAAGATTTAGAATCAATTTACTCTCTTCAGCTGTATCCCATTCATTAGAGGAGAAGGTCTCTTTCGAAGGGTAATCATGAACACCCATGCCATTGTTTGTTTGTCTTGTCGAACCACAAGGTTTTTCTATATTCGAGATTGAACTATTCTCTTTAATAGATTTAGACGAGAGAGAATCTTTATTACTGGTGACGAGTTTATCAGAGATAGTACTCTTGTCCATAGAGTCGGATCACTACAAACACAGACTTGTTAGGTCTTAACGTGTTTTCCTGATCTGATACCAATTGAAAAAGCGGGGGTCTAACAACACCACCCAATATTTCGCTTAGCAATCTGTATGGACTAACTTCAAAATAATTTGCTAGAGAATCAACTAGACAGTCAGACTCAATCTAGATAAAAGTACTTCCTCCAGTTCGCGGACTGAGTTCGCGGACTTGGCTCACGCCACCACGCCGGTTCTCTTGATCAACAAAGTTCGCAAACTTCGGTTCAAGGAATAAGGACTTATACATATATGTGTTTCCACAACAATGCTTATATTCTCCAACAGTTATATAACATAAACTCTCATTTCAATCATTGAAACATTCTTAGAGGACGTTGATATTCTATAGTTGTTATTCACAAACTATTTTTCGTCAAAGTAAGCAATTTTCAAAGTGATTGAAACTTGTCATGACTTTCGTCACTAGGTAAATATGAACTTGGTTAATGCGAAAGCTTACCAACACATATTTCGAGAAATAGATAGGCGAGATAAACTCGGCTCGAAATAGCAAATGTTTATAATCTAAGTTTAAATAGCAAAACGACTTTTGTCTCAAGATAGGAGATAAATAGACTTTTGAGTGATAGATAAGTTCAAGTCTACACATATCTTTTAGTCGATGAAGATCCACGGGTTCCTTGAGTAGTCCTTCGTCTTGTATGATGATTTCCATGGAGTTCTTGAGCTCAACTACACTTTCTATCCTAGTCCAAGACCTTAGCTATAGTAGACTAGAAATCAATACTTATAGTTTTGATCACTAACATTGACAAACATGCTTGAGATAGCAACGCATGCGAGTTCGACCGAGCAATGCTCTAACACTTATCCTTGATATTTGGAAATTCGTGTTACTCTGCTGCGAGTGAACACAAATTGTCATGTCATATCAACATTAAGGGTTCAGCCGAGGAACATAGCATAGAAAGCATTCAAAGAAACTTATATTAAGTGAATATAGGCAAGGCGCCGAAATTTACAGAAAATGGGATGGTTGCTACATGCGCCAGTCTAGATAAATTTCATAAGAAAGTATTGAGTTCCTCAATAAATATGTCAGCGGAGAGGTTAACACTCATGGCTCCGTTTTCTTACAGAGTGACGACACATCAGATGTAAGGTTTTACAAATTTAGCCCTAAGCTAAAAACCACCATCAACACTTATGACTCTGACTAATGATGTTGTTGTAATTTCTTCTGATAATGAGGAAACAAAAAGTCCTTGCTCGACTTTTACAGAATGTGATAAAACCAGTTTAGTCACATCTTAAACATATCAAGATGATGGTAGTTTGCCTAAGTACATCAAGTCAGAAGAGGATGAGAAACCATCTTCTACATCTACTGATGATCATTCGAAATCTTTTCCAAAAGAAACTTTGAACCGATTCCGTGAACGTGATCTTAAGGAAATACAACTTTAATTCACTTGACAGGAAAGTTATACTTCTTCAAAATATGGTGGTAAAAATATTGAAAGAAGTTTCTTGTCTTAAAAAACTGAAAGACCATTCCTCAGTAGAAAGACAGAATATACCATTACCCGATAAGATCAACTCAAGAGAATCAGAAGAAAGAGTTTATAATCGCTTCTGGAAAAAGGTTCATCCTCACTTATATCGAAACAATTCTTGTTTTGATGAAGAACGGTTCTAGAAGAAAGGGAAAGAGAGAATCTCTGCCAAATGAAAGAATCAGGAATTTCCAATAATTGTTTCAGACAATCACACTGATGTGCATTATAAGGAAATCCTTAGAATGATAAAACCTTATGAAAATCTCATTGATAGAGTTAAGAGAGATTTATCTATCCCTGAAAATTCTCACATCAGTACATCTTCTCCGCATGATCATATATCTCTAGAGTTAGAAAAGATCATTATCCTGGGAGTAAATATTTTGGGCAGAAATTCTCAAAGAGAAACATGAACTATGTTTCTGATACTCGTTGTAAGCTAGAAAAAGCTTACCCCGATACAACCTAGTTGTATCAAAATTTTGCACTCTCATCCTACTTTGTGCTCTTAATTACGGATGAGAAAAACACAATAAAACGATAACACATTTTTTTGTGTTTGATTATCATAAAAATTTGTGACATTTTATGGATGACTGCGAATACATGTCTGTCTAAAAATTGCTCATGTTTAACATGGTCTTCCAAAATAGGTTTTTAGAATTTTCGAATTTTAATAAACCTTCCAGCATGAGAAGTCCGGACATAGGAAATTGAATATATTCTTTAATATTTTCGGAATTTCCTGATATTTTCGGTCCAAGAGTTGTCTCTTTTAAAAGAGAAACTATCTCTTGCTTGTATTCTAAAACCCTGATCAATCCCTATTTAAATAACCGAGAATTCCTCCAATAACTCGCAGTGTCACAAAGGCTAATAAGGAGGAAGCTCAAAAGGTTAAAGATTGTCAAGGAATCAATACAGAGAGGAAGAAGAAAAATATATCAAAAATCATGTCTGATTATGATTCTGATAGCTCCGTTGGATCACAATATGAGTCATGTATGTCTGTTGGCTTACAATTTACAAGATCCAACCAAAACCAAGTAGATTCGTTCTGATAGTATGATTGACTATATCCAAGGTTTTGAAGAACTAAGAACCAACCTCATAATAACGGTTCGAAATCAAGATTGGATCAAAAATAAGATTGAGGAAACAAAAGATGATCTTGCTGATATGAAGGTTCAAGTTGAAAAACTTGAAAAACAGGAAGTGGTTGCAGACAAGTCTCTTGAGACATGCTTCAAAAGTTTGAACACTCAAGAAACCTCAATGAACAACAAGAGCACCACTAGAGATTAAGTTATATGTTGTAATACTTAATCCAGGAAAATAGACATCAGTTTTTGATTTCTTTCAATAATTGTATAAGGTCTATTATGAATAAAACTATTTTATTTATGAATAAAATTATTAGTTTATAATTTTTCTTGTGATAGTTTTCGATTACATAGCGTTATTTTATTGCTATGTATGTTTTTGGGATGTTTGATTTCGGTTTTCATGACCTTAATATTCGATCTCATATGGTGCGGACCCTTATTGGTTTGGGTGACTTTTTGGTTTAGCAGGATTAAGTTCTATCCCATATTGGTAGGCTTTATCAAAGGATCATAAGGGGTTTTGATTAAAACTAATATGTGAAAAAGTCACAATATGTTGAATCATTTGGTTTATCATAAAAGCATATGTGTTTTGGGGTTTCAACTTTTGCATCGCATTAGTTAAAACCGGTTTTCAACCTTTCTCTGGTAAAGGTTGGTCCTTGTTGTTGTTCTTTTGTCTTGCAAGAGGATGACAACACAACAGGGAGAGTTCTATCTTGAACTGGCGCTTAATGACATATCTTAAGGGGAGAAGAGGATACGGAACTTTAGGTACCGAATTTGTTAGTTAATCGTTTTCCTGTTTAAGAAAAGCCTGATTTTATTGCATATATTTATTGCTTTTGCTTGATAAAATTTCGGTATAATTGATGTGTATTCCATTATTTGTGTATGGATGTGTGTGTGATTCAATTGTTCCCGGTTAAGAAAAACTATTGTTATCTTGCTTTATTGTTTGGTATCAATTGTTTTGGCTTACAAAATTTTGGTGCAAGTGCGGTATTATAATGTCTATGTTTGTTTCAATTGCTTCCGGTTGAGGTAAATAATTATGCAAGTTGATTTATTTGATTTTATGAATTTTTTATGGCTTAACGAAAAGGTTTTCGGGATGAATTGTTTAGTCCAATTCGATTCCGGATAAGAGAAACTAAGTTAATTCTTATCTTAATTAGACTTATCAAAGTGGAGATTCGGTTATTTAAGTCTAATCGAATACGTTGAAAAGAAATGCTAGTTAACTAACCTAGTACATGTCTTGTTTAAAAGTGAAAGGTCTAAGTTATTGTTCCAATAATTAGAACCTTATGAGAAAAATAGAGTTAATTCTGATCTTAATTTGGTCTTATCAAACAAGCGATTGTATTTGTACAATCGGTTTAGCAAAAGAACTAAGGTACTTAGTCGATTTTTGATTTGCCAAACTATTAGGGAAAATTGCTTGGGACAATTTTTTACTTGGTAACATATCAAAACAAAATTACTTTGTAGTTTCTATTTTGATATTGGTTATCTAAAATGGTGTGTGGAACCCTCGTGCTTAACTCTTATAGGTTTTGCAAGTCTTTTGAGATTTGTAAGATCCTTTCGGTTTGTCATTATTTGCTCGTGCCTTTGTCATTTTTTGACAAAAAGGGGGAGAAATATATGGAGTAAACAAGTGATTTGGTATCACTAAGGAAAGGAAAATTGTAGTTGAACCCGAATCAATTTCACACTGATTCAAGGTACAGTTGCGTTCAGAACACTCAACTACAAAGAAAATAGTTGGGTCTGGCTGAAAAGATGAGGGTACCCAAATATACCTCAATCTAAAACTTTTCCACCTATAAGTCCTTTTCCGAAAGTGATTATTTATGGACTTGGTCGAGACAGTATAACTAATTGGTTCGTATTTCATGTGATCGTCTATGGATACGAGATCGAGACAATACGACAACAAGATAACTTGTGTGATCGACTATGGATACAAGATCGAGACAATACAACAACGAGGTATGTTTACTTGATAATAGGTTCGGACTTAACCAAACTCTAGGCATTGACGTTTGCGTGTGGATGGGGAAAAACGGTTTGCTGGTTTTTCAGGGAATTGAAAAGACGAGCGTGTTGTCGAGACTCCACAACCGAGCAAACTGCTGAACCTCACACAGATGCACTGCAAAGGGAGTGCTTATATTCGAGAGATCAATCTAGGACACTGGCCTAAACCAAGTCAATGGCCGTTCCAGAGTCAATACTGTCGCAAAGAGGGAGATGGGATGATCGGTAGGAGGGAAGCTGAGAATTGTGTGGGATCAATGATGATCAAGGATTGTGGATGTGTTGAAGGTTTCTGCAAATTGATGAACTGCTGAAGTTGAGTTCTATGAATAAGTTCTAATCGATTTGTTGACGAATGATGATCCTTATCTGTTGTCCTCGATTTGGACTTATTTATATTGCAAGAATGATGAACCACTGATCCCTGTAAGTGTGACGGTTTCTTGAGTGAAAGAGTGGGAAAGTGGAAGATCGTGGTGAAACCAGTTCCACATCGTGCGGAGACTTGGTTAACCGTCCACCCAGTACTTTGCTAACTCCTTCAACCGTTGTACGACTTACTCACATTCTCATCATGGATGAATCCACGTGTCGTAGGCTGCCAGACCAAAATCCTAATTGATATCCCCCCATGTGACGTGATTGAAGTCTCACGAATCGTGAAGTATGCATGACAGACGTGTATTTGATTAGTCACGTTGACTGATTAAACAATGAGTCTAGGTTTTGTTGAATTGAGCATGAATGACGAATTGCTCAGTAGAATAATCGAGTAACTGAATTACTGGATATTGATGGTTGGATCAATTTGAGAAATTGAGAAAGCATTGCGAATTACTGAATATTGATAGTTGGGCGATTGAGCAAGTATTGCTCAATTCGACGAATTACTGAATATTGATAGTTGGATCAATATTCGAGCAATTGAGTATTGCTCGATTCGACGAATTACTGAATATTGATATTTGGATCAATATTCGAGAAATTGAGCAAGTATTGCTCGACTCAAGGAATTACTGATAAATTACTGAATATTGATAGTGAATCAGTATTCGAGCAACTGAGCAAGTATTGCTCAATTCGACGAATTATTTATTTATTGGTGATTTGATCCAATAAAATATTAATTAAAATATTGGTAGATTACTGAATATTATATAATTAATCTGCATGTTGCTTGATGGATCAACATAAATTAATTTAGTGTTTGAACTTGCTCAGAATAGTGATTTATTGAGCGTTTGTTCGAAAACCCTAATTTTTGATCAATTGCTCATTAGTCGATGAATTGCTGAAAATAGGTCATGAGCGAAGGAGGGACCGATCACATGAGACTATGGACGTCCATGTGATTCCCAATTGCTCGAGTGAGCGTATACCAAGGTCCTGAGTTGGCCAGATGATGAAGGAATGACGATTAAATGCCAGTTTCATCATTTATTGAAATAGTGCTGGATTGAGCATTAGGTGATAAAACCTAATTATAGAAAAGTGAGGGACCGACCAAGGTGGCATGAGACCGGCCCTTGGTGGTCGTGGGACCGTTGATGGGTGTTTTCACAAACTCTGAGTTGGTTGTGAAGAGTTTGGACCCAATATGAGCGATTGCGCAAATTAGGTCAAAAGTGTGAAAACGTGTGGGACCGGCTTTGTGCAAGCCCTAAGGATGACCTTGGTCGGTCAAGAAGGCATGCACATGTTGCCATGATATCCGTGTTTCCGTACTGAGAGTTTCAGTATTTTCTGATGAGCGTTCGAGCAATATTTTGGACTTTCAGAAGAGTTCGATTTTTGACTGAAATCCTCGATTTTGCTCGAATGAGCAAGTATGCTCGTCTGATCAATATTTTGTGAATATTAAAATAATAATATTTTAATATATTTTCGTGAGTAGCCTAGTCGGTCATGTGACCATGTTGACTTTTGGCTTTTTCGTGGTTTGCGCAATATTTGAGAAAATATGGAGAAACCATGATTTTTGCTGAAATAGGGGAGTTTCACAAGATGAGAAAAATAAGAATTTATGAAAGATTAGGGACTTCAAGGTGTGGGACCGTCCAAGGCTGGCCGGCCAGCTAAGTTGCCGGTCCCGCAACACCTTTCCCTATTTTGTATTATTATTTTTTGTGAAACTACACAAACATGGAGAAGCCATGAAAATATGGAGAAATCACGAGTTTTGCTCAAACAAGGAAAGTTGCTGGAATGGAGGAGTCTTCATGAGTTCATGAAAACAACAAAAATAAGGAAAAATAATGGAGGAAGCATGGGACCGGCCACGGCTAGGGCACGACCGTCCGGTGGGCCCGGCCCATGGGCGCTTCTCCATTATTTTAATGTTATTATTTTCTCTCTCCTATTTCATGTGGGATTACTCATTTTTCCATATTTTGGATGCGCGTTCGCGCATTTGGGCGCTCGTTCGTGCATCATTGTCGAGTACACTCGCACCATTTTATGGGGCTTACTCAGTGGTAGTCCAGATGCCCGATTGTTGAGTATTTATTACTAATTTATGAAATTCAGTGGAGAATGATTCATGAAACTGAGTAATAAAAGTTAGTAGTTTTTATTATCAATTCATAGGATCAGTCGTGGATTCGACCATGAATTCGGAATAATAAAACGCGTATTACTATTCCATGGGATCGTGGATTCAACCACAGAATCGGATTAATGAAAGTGGTTATTACCATCCCATGAGATCAGTCGTGGATTCGATCATGAAATCGGAGTAACGAGATTATCTATTACCATCCCTTGAGATCATCCATGGATTCGATCATGAAATCGGAGTAATGAGATAAAATATATTATTTTCTAGGAATTCAGTGGTGAATGTCACGGTAGAATTAATCTATTGCAGAAGAGATATTAGCCAGTTAAAGCGTCACATCCGTTCTGAAAGGTGCATAGTCAGAAAACAGCGAGTGTTGTCGAAGTCCTGAAGACGTTATTGCTCTCAATCTTACGGAGAACCGTCTGGGTTTATACACTCCCTCTACATAGTCAGGGAACAGTGAGTGTCACCGACATCCTGAAGGCGTTATTGCTCTCAATCTTACGGAGAACCGCCCAATCGTTCTTTTATGTAGAGGGGGGTCTCTCTCATGTAGTCAGGGAACAGTGAGTATCACTGACGTCCTGAAGGCATTATTGCTCTCAATCTACGGAGAACCGCCCAATTATGTTATTCTACATAGAGGGCACGACGAAATGCCAGGGATCGAACGCTAAGCTAGTGGAGGCTTTTCGAAAGACATATTCATCGTGGCTTCGTAAAATATGAATCGTTGCATGCTTGAAAGCCCTGTCAGAAAACATGCAGTGTCATGATTTTACGGTTTTGCCCTTTGTTGAAAATCCACCATCTACATTGTGCGATTTACTTTAAATTATAATAAACACAATTATAATTGCGGAAAATAAAATTAAATGACACAGCAAGATTTTGTTAACGAGGAAATCGCAAATGCAGAAAAACCCCGGGACCTAGTCCATAATTGAATACTCTCAGCATTAAGCCGCTATACAAATTCAAACAAACTTCGTATAGTTGAGACCAAGCAACTAAACATTTAGTTCACCTAGTTCCCTCAGTATTCCTGTGCCTCCAACTTGTTAATAAGTCACGCACTTGGAACAATTCCTTTGGTTCGTATTCCAAACAGTAAAGGAACAACAAATATGTTCGGTAACAACTCTTTTCAAACAATTAACTAACAAGATTGTACCTCAAATTCCGCATCCTCTTTTCCCCTTAAGATATCTCATTAAGCGCAAGTTCAC
Organism: Papaver somniferum; assembly: GCF_003573695.1. Classification (NCBI taxonomy): domain Eukaryota; kingdom Viridiplantae; phylum Streptophyta; class Magnoliopsida; order Ranunculales; family Papaveraceae; genus Papaver; species Papaver somniferum. The sequence goes on along the minus strand of NC_039362.1, from coordinate 31,615,166 downwards.
TTAGAACTCTCCCCCATTAAGGTTGTCATCCTCCCGCCAAAACAAAAGAACAACAACAAAGAGCAACCTTTGCCAGAGAAAGGTTGAAAACCGGTTTTAGCTATGCGATGCAAAAGTTGAAACCTGAAACACATATGCTTTTATGCTAAACCAAAAGATTCAACATATTGTGACTTTTTCACATATTGTTTCTACAGGAACCCCTCCCGATCCTTTGATAAGGCCTACCAACATGGGCTAGAAATTAATCCTGCTAAATCAAAAAGTCACCCAAACCATAAGGGTTCACACATTATGAGATCGAATATCAAGGTAATAAAACTGAAATCAAACATCCGATAAACATACATAGCAATAAAATAAAGCATTCAAGCACAGGCTATGTTATCAAAAACTATCACAAGAAATATTATAAAATAATAATTTTATTCGTAATAATAAGATAGTTTTATTCATAATAGACTTTACACTTATTGAAAGAAATCAAACATTGAAGTCTATTTTTCTGGATTAAGTATTACAACATATAACTTAATATTTAGAAGTGCTCTCATTATTCACCGAAGATTCTTCAGTGTTCTGAAATTTGAGTCTTCTCTTTTCTTTCAGATGATATAGTCTCTTTTTCAAGAGATTTACTTTCACGATCAACTTTAAGAGTTTTGACTCAGGCAGCTTTTCATTCAAAACTGTAGCTTCCATAAGTTCACGAGCAACTTCAGAATCTCCCATTAGCATAAGCATGAGTTCAAAATAAATATGATTTTGTTTATGTTCTTTTAAGAAATAGCATTTGAGCTCAACTTGAAAGTTTTCAAATTTTCGAAGTTGGGATTCAACATCAATAGTATTTTCACACATCTCTAGCTGCAGAGAAAACATAGAGGGAAGTATCAGTCCTATAGATGGTTTATATAATAAGTCAAACTTGGTTTCGAAGATTGAAATACCTAATCAAGGTATATTATTTGTGAAAATATACACTTTCGGAAACAACATAAGACTTTTTTCCGAACCAGTATGATCTAGATAATCTGAAAAAAAAAAAAAAAAAAAAAAAAAAAAAAAAAAAAAAAAAAAAACTTTCCCAAATTTTCTCATGGACTTTCCAAAGATTGAAAGTATTTTTCTAAGAATAGAAAAGGTATTACAAGCATAGAAAACCCTTTAGTTATTCATGAGTATAATATTATACTTCCTTCAAATTCTCATGCTCCTTTTTAGAACTTCCCTTTTATTTGAATTGAGCACATCTAGGGAAATTTCGAATGCCAACATCAGTTGTTGGAGTGAGCTTGTGATAGCTCAGTATTTGTGGAACATGGTCCAGTATGATATTTTCGAATATCCTCCCTTTTTAGTCTGGGCACTAGACATTCATAGTCATATTTGTCTAAGATTACAACATGATTGTTTTTCTTAGAATCTGTTTTAGATGAATTCCTTTTGGATGCCTTTTTGGATTTTGGTATCCACTTGTGGGTGGACTTTGAATGAAGATTCCTCATTTCTAGCGACATTGCATCTTTCCACTTTGAAACATCAGATCTCATATCCCCATTGATAAAGGTATTACTCTTTTCTATTATTTTTCCTTTTAGGGATGTTCCTTTTGGGATATGATTTTGAATTCATGTGATAATTCGTTTGTCTCATAGGACAATGACGATCTGAGAGGTTTTTGAAACAGTTCAATTCTTTAGAAACAAATTCTAAAGTGTTTTGCATCTTTCGAATTTTACAATCCCTTTGCATATGACCTTTATCTCTACAATAATAACAATGCTTATTGAAAGGAGTAAGGTTTTTAGTTTTACCTTTATGAGACGTTTGGTTAATATGTTGATCCTTAGTTGGAGATTTCCTCTGGTTGATTTTGAATGTGTTTTCTGTCAGAATGTCATTTCAGCACTTTGGTAACTCATTTGTACGACCTTGTTCAGATGGATCTTCTGGAGTGGGAGGGCAAACAGCCTTTACGAATTTTACTTCCTTGTTGATTATCGAAGTATCAAGTCTATCATATCCTAATCCACGTTTGTCTCCATGACTTCTTCATGCATCCAACATGGAAGACAGGTTGATTGTGCTATCATTGAGTCTTCTTAACCTTGCAACTTCTTCTTCGACTCAAGAAACATATGGTCAGCGACGGAGCTAGAAGTTTTGATGGGGTGGGACAATATTAGTATTAGTTGGATACTCCCAAATTGATTAACCATTTTGACAACAAAACTTTTACAACACTTATTTTTGTTGCACAAAAGTTGTAATGCTTATATTGTCACACACGTCTCTAATTAGAAACTAGTGTGAAAAAAATTTAGTAACATTTATATATGTTCCAAATTACCTATTAATTAAAAAAATAAAAAAATTGGGTGGGGCCAGGGATCCACCCACCTCACTAATGGCACCATCCCTACTCAGAATTATCTCCTGAATGCAATCAATGTATGTTCTGGGAAGACTAATTTTTAAATATATTTATTTGGTCGAAGAATTGGTTCAAGCCATGAAGATAAAGGGTGCAAGATGGGTCATCTTGCTTTTAAGATGGATATGTAGAAAGCTCTCAACAGGTTAGAATGGGTGTTTTTAGTAGAAGTGTTTAAATTTTTTGGTTTTAATGGTAAGTTTTTCCAGTTAATCCATCAATGCATCAGCACAACTCAAATTGAAATCATGCTTAACGGCTCGCCGACTAAATCTTTCAATCCAACAAGGGAAATACGACAAGGGAATCCTCTATCCCCATATTTATTCATCATTACCATGAACTTTTTTCAAGATTTTTAAACCACTGTGAGTGTACAAAATATCTGACATGTATGAAAATTTCTAAATCTGCACCTAAGATCAATCACCTGCTATTCTCTAACGATTGTTTGCTTTTCTGCAAAGCAAAGCTTACTCAAAACAATAAACTTCTTGAAGTTATTGAACAATTAAGTGATTGCTCAGGACAGTTAATAAATTTTGATAAATCTGTAGTTTACTTCAACAAAAACGTGAATCCTTCATCTTGTCAAGACATAAGTGGTATCGTGCAGGTTATACAACTAAATATTAGTGAGGAAACATACTTACGATTTCATTTCTTTGTCGGCAGAAACATGAAAAATCCTTTTTCCTCACTAATTTACAAGATGGCCAGTAGACTTACAAGATGACGTTGTGTCAACATGTCCGAGGAAGCAAGATCAATCATGGTGAAAAACGTACATGACCAGCTTCAAATTGCCAGATACTACCATCTCTAAAATGAATTCTACACAACAAGCTTATTGCAGGAATAATAAATCTAATAGAGGTAAAAATTTCATCTCTTGGAGGAATGTGAATAAGCATAACGAATAAGGTGGATTATGCTTCAAAGATCTTCACACTTTCAATCAAGAATTGATAGCAAAATCATCCTGGAAGCTTGCAACAGATGATTCTTCTGTATGTTTTAAGTTTTTACAAGCTAATTACTTCCCAGATGGTAAACTCTTCAATCTCCGCAAGAAAAGTAACACAACCTGGTCTTGGAGATCAATTTCTTCAGAACTGGAACTTCATAAAGAAATACAGTTGTTGGGGTGTGGAAGATGGTATGAAATTTTTTGATTTGGAAACATCGTTGGATTCCAGAATTAAATGAACTACTGGTACAAAAAAAGTGTCACCAATCATCAGAAATATGTTTACTTTCATCAACTTTTATTGGGAAACACTAGTACCCGGGATGTTAATCTCATATTCAATCTCTTTGATTCTTCAATATAGCAAGTTTCATTCTTAATATTTATATGCATGGAAACTATGGGGATAAGCTAATATGGATTTTATAGAGGAATCGTAGGTTCATGGTAAAGTCTGCGTATAAGAAGATGTTTGGAGAAGTTCATCTTCATAATTCAGTAGGAAGCAGAATGCAATGGATATTCAAGAGGCTTTGGAAGTTTCTCAATATAGCAAGAGTTAATCACTTCCTATGAAATGCATCAAAAACACTCTGCCTACAAGGGATAAACTGGTTAACATGATTCAATAGATGGATTTAGCATTCCCTTTCTGTTCACAGGTTCAAGAAACTCCAACTCATATTATCATAGAGTGTGCAGTGTCTAAAGCTGTCTGGTTTACTATTTTGGGTCTACAGTTTAACAACATTCAATCACTAGGGAATTGGATATATGAGTGATTTGACAATCTGAAAACAAGACTGATTTCACAAGAGGGCTTGAGCAGAATTGCAATTATAACATGGACTATATGGTCTTCCAAATGTGAAAAGGTTTTTTAGAGAACTAACATCTCTCATGTAGAGTGGTTTCTATATGCAGAAAACATATATCTGAAACAAGAATCCAGTATAAAATGGAGTAGGATTCTGGAGACACGTTAAAACGGAGAAAATATTTGTTGGTCACCTCCTCCAAATGGACCTTTTCTATTAATTCTGATGGTAGCTATTTTGATAATGCTAAATTTAGTGGCATTGAACTAATCCTTCGTGATCATACAGGGAGATACAGGAGCTCAAAATGCATCTGCTTAGTAGAAGCAGTTAACGCGTAGCAGGCGGGATGCAAAGGTTTATGGGAAGCGGTAAGATGGGCTAAGAACCTGGGAGTAGAAGCTAGTAGTAGATGCAGTCAATAACGACACTTTCAACGTCGATTGAAGAATCCATAATTTGATTCTTGATATCAAAAATATTTCTAAAAATTTTACATCATGGTATTGTGTTTATGTGCAATAAGGTTGTGGATATTCTATCTAAATTTGCTAGAGTAGATAGAGTAAGCAGAGTTTGGTCCAATTCTCCTCCTACTATTATGAGTATGCAATTATTAGAGGACGCATCCCATGTAAACTCTTTATTTACTTAGCAATACTTTTTTAATTTCAAAAATAAATAAATAATAGCATGTCATACTAAAAAGTGAACACCAATCTGTAGTTCCATTTTGTAGAATAAATTGATAAATCGTAATTCATTCTAAAGAACTCGTGATCGAATAGTAATTCATTTTATAGAATTACCTCTGAAAATGGTAGTTCATTTTAATAGCTTATTTTGTAGAATGAACTTGTAAATGGTGGTGGTTCAATCTTAATAAACTTGTAATATAATTTTTTTTTTAAATGAACTCATAAATTGTAGTTCGTTCTCAAAACTCCTAGCACGGTTTACTCTATAAAATGAACTCATCAATGGTATTTCATTCTACCAGTTCATTTGTTCAATTAACTCGTAAATAATAGTTAATTTTAAATAGACTCGTAATACAATTTATTTATAAGAAACTCGTAAATAGTAGTTCATTTTGTAAAGCAGTTTATATTATAAAGTGAACTCGTATAGTAGTTCATTTTATGGTTGATTTTAAGCTAAATTATATCATGTAAATTAAAGATTCGAAAAATAGTAAAAGTTACTCGTTATATAGATTTCGTAGAGAGCTTTCCAAATATAGAATATTCGTTAAATCATGATTTGCAGTTCGATAAATATTTAACTTTTTAACTTTTTTTTTCTTTATTTTTAAGGAAAAAAAAAAGAAAGTATAAGAGAGAAATAGTAGTTCAGAAACTTTTCTAAACGCATAACGACGTCATCTGGAATCATAATATTGCTTTAAAATCAAATAACAATTCCTGTATTTCATGTACGCTGGAATATAAGCATAAATAAACCGTTAGGGAGTAAAACGGGACCTACTTATGGTTTACCAAATCAAAACATAGTTTCTTATATTAAGACTAAATGATGAATGAACAATTTAGGGATATTTTAACGTTCATGCGGATATGATTTCTCAATGCGCCGATAGTTTAAATCGACATAATTTTTTAAAATTTTCCAGTACCGACATGAACAGTAAAAATATAGGCTCGTTGATAATGGCATCCCAAATTGCTCATTCTAAACGATAGTTTCTGAAATAATAAAAATCCGCGTATCAAAAACCAGAAGTCATGGGGAGAAACAACAAATGAGGAAACTTTGGAGGAGAATCATTGACTAAGACTGCATTCAACTAGTGGTGTGTGAGGTAGTGAGGAGAAAACATGTCACAATAATTGCACACAAAACCAGGATGTGGTTGGAGTTAGAAACAACATAAAACAATTTAGCTAGTAATGTGTTAACTTTCACAATAATAATCCAAAATATATTCCACCGGGACATGGGTTTGTTTTAACGAGCTCGAGGTATAAGGGCGTCCAACCTTGCGTTTTCCAATGTGGATCAAGATGAATATATGCTGCATGAAGGGATGAATTACTATGGAAACATTCCCCAAATTTGGCCTCTTCTTGTCTGGTCTGGATGTTATAAAATGAGAATGTAGGAGGAAGGTCATGGAATGATCGATCATAGCAAACTGCCCAGATTATCGACATGCAATCGGAGTTAAAACGTTTAATGTTTTCCTTTCTCTTTTGTTTCCAATTGATGGAAAGTTTTAGCTAAATTTGAAAAGGCAGTAAAGTTGGTATGCACTCTTTAATATAATTGATAGATGATGATGAATTTGGGGTTATGTTGGGAGCACATGGCTGACCTAGTTATATATGCATAAACTAATGGATTAAAAGGCGTAGCTTATTGTTTATATGATGAGTTAGGTCCGAGTAACATGATCTAATTCTAACCCCCTTTAATCTTACAATAGATTAATCATGCTTAATTTGTTTTTAACTTTTTTTTATGCATGGTTCAAACTTCAAACCCACCGTATGTTTTTTCCCTGCTCCTGTTTTGTTTTCATACTTTCAGACATGATTATTTCGTTTACATTAAAGCATAGATTCACACGATAATGATCGGTAGACAGAAGACTTAAAATTAACTTGATGAATCTCGGGGTTGAATGATGGTCTTACGCAACCATTTGGCTGAGATTTTGACATAGGATGGATTTAGAAGTGATAATAGCTTTGTGCGAATAGATTCGCTTATCACAATTATCATACTTCAACACCGTATCATCTTTTTTAAAGAGTTAATAGCAGATTATTAGATACTCCGACATTGAGTACGTTTAAGGGGGATGCATATGCCAACTCCGATAAATCAATCAAACAAATGTAAACTCCTTAATAATTAATCATAAAAATATACTCTCTATGTTCCTTAACCTAATTATATTTCAATTAAGCAACAACCCCGGCCACAGTCCAAAATAATAGGGGGTATAATTCTTCTTTCAATTGGCTCTCCAAATACTAAAATGAACGAACCGAAAAGTGTACACGCACGCCCATACAAAGTGTTTTTCTTTATTAAAGATTTTAATAATAAACGCTCTCTTAAAGTGAATAAACATAATTAAGCCCCGATACCAAGTATACTCATCGGACGGATTAATTAAGCCTGAGCTTAACCATAATCACATGTAAGGGAACATTTGGACGACTATGTACGACAACGGATTAACGCATAAATCATATTAATAATCACAGTATATCCGACTGCAGAACATGCTAATCATCTTCATTAACGTTCCACTTATCTAGAAACAACATTTCCAATCTAACCTTAACCCTTTTTAAATCACACTAATTGATTCTCACTCATCAAAGGATACAAGAGGATATTATAGAGATGTCATGGGCATTCTGGGTAAAAGTGCATACTTAGGCAGCAAAGTTTCTCTCTTATTTAAACACCAAACATTCAGCAAAGAAAATACCCATTTCCTACTCTTTATTATCATTGTCTCCTTGACTCAGTTCAGCTATTGAGAGTATACTGAAACTCATTACTGCTTTCTCTTCTCATGGATTTTCTCAAGTCGAAAACGAAATCGTCGTCTTCGTCGCAAGAAAAGAAGACCAAGAAAAAACAACAAACGACAACAGCCCAGCAACAAGAAGCAGGAAGTGGAGGAAAGTTTCTTGGAGTAAGAAGGCGGCCATGGGGAAGGTATGCAGCAGAAATTAGAGACCCGTCAACTAAAGAGAGGCATTGGCTTGGAACGTTTGATACTGCAGAGGAAGCTGCCTTGGCCTACGATAGAGCTGCTCGGTCCATGAGAGGTTCTCGAGCTCGAACCAATTTCGTATATTCCGACATGCCACCTGGCTCTTCTGTCACTTCTATCATTTCCCCTGATGATCAAACAGCAGTCAATGCTGATATCAACAAACCTTCTAAATCTCTCTATCAAATTCCACCATCCCAACAACAGAAAGATGACTCCAATTCGCATGCTGAAGGCAGCAATTTGTGCAACTTTTCCGGTGGATATTCTGCTGGAGATTCATGGATTTCGGCGTCATCTTCCTCTCAGCAACAACAGCCAATGACTGCTACTACAGTTGATTGTGGTGGTAGTTTTGGGTCGTCTTATAACTCCTCTAATCAGTACTACTACGACGGAACAGACCTTCCTCCTTTGCCAACCTCTGACATTTCAGGTTCTTTTGGTTGTACAAACAATTCTTCTGCTTACGATATGGCTCAGGGGATTTGGTCATCTGACACCAGTTATAATTTTGGGTATCCAGAACAGACTACAAGTGGATTTGAAACGGTGTCAAGTGGGTCTTGTTTGGGTTTTGACACCGGGGAGTACGTGCATAGCCCGATGTTTGGCAGAATGCCATCTGTTTCAGATGCATTCCCAGGAGTCGCCGATGGTTTTGAATTGGGTTCTTCAGCTTACTTCTTTTAAAAAGATTGTATCCCTTTTCTCTTTTTTTGGGGGGGTCAGTGTTTTCTCTATGGGTCACGGTTGATGATGATGTGTTTATAATCTTGCCTGGAATCAGATCAATCGATCAGTTTGAGTTTCTATCGAATCAGGAATATATTTCATATTTTTCACTATTACCCTGTTTTTACTGTCGTTGACAACGTTACTTTTTACAGTAGCCCAGAAATTCAAAATTTACAGAAGTAACCAGGAACAACCCAAAAGAGATAAATTATGGCTTCTATACAAAAGGAAACATACCTCAGATAGTCTGAGGTGTTATTCGACTGCTTAGATTCCAACAGTGAATTAGAAGTAGCAGCAGCAGCAGTTGTAATGGGAGCAGAGATATCACTGTCACTCTCACCCTGAAGACTGCTCGAAACAAGAGAGTCGTTTACTATGGCAACATTATCGAAGTCCAGCTTTGTGTTGACCTTGCTGGGAAAGACAAAATTGAAAACAAAGCGATCATATTCACCATATATTATGCACTTACAAAACTTGAAAGTTATCCAGCTTTAGATAGAATGGTTTACCCATTTAAGTGGTTATTTATAGCAGTTAAGTCTTTGGAAGGGCTTTGATAAGCACGAGTGCTTTCTCCAACACATGCATAGTAGCTTTTAGATGGTAGCGTGATCAATGCATCCACCTGTATACAAAAGTCATTCACAAAATGAGGACTACACGATTGTCAGGTTTGGGCAAGATTATAAATACCCTTTTACCAGACTTCAACTAATTTTCCCTTAAAAAGAACTAAATTTCATTGTCATTTCTTCCTAGGCGAAGCACATTAGTTTTCCTTCATTCAAGATTTTTCTGACTTGTGATTCTCAAAATATCTGCATCAACGAAATTGGTCTTCATCGTTAACTAGCCTCCTTACGAGATAGCATATATTGGATGAAGTTTAATGAAACATTCTACATTCTACAAAAGAAATTGGTTTACAACTTTACAAGTTCATAACAACACCAAAACAGCTCAGATGCTTTTATAGAACTGAGGTCAAGTCTGTGTGCAGAAAATTGACCATCTTAAATCAATGAAATAAATGAGAAGCCACGAGAGCTTATATAAACTATTGCAAGATAACAAAAGTATGAGTGTACCTTGGATGATCGCAAGGGAGAGACGTAGACATTATGTGCTGGAGATAATTTCTTTGGAGATAAATCAGGGAGACTTGGAAATGGCGGTGGCCTAGGTGATCCAGGGCATTTGCCAGTTCCTTCGAAAAATAAAAAACTGCATCAACTTTCCTTCACCAGGGAACACAATTACACAAACACTGATGGAGGAATTATAAACTGGCAAAGAACCGACAGCGCATACCATCAATGTTATGGTTTGGTTCTGGGAGCTGCTTGGCTTTAGAAGTTGCACTGGCAGAATGGACTGCCACCAGCAGTGACTTTACAGATGGAACAAAAATTTCATTGTAGAAGGAAATAATATCAACATGCTCTTGACCTGTTTTCTGTACTCAGATCAAACACAAAATTAGAGTTTCTAGAAAAATAGGCAAAAGCAAAAATTCCAAGGGAAGTACGTAGGATAGATACCCCATTTTGGTGTGAAGATGACCAGTCAATAAATACATGTCGGAAAATTTGAGGTTCATATTGTGGTTGCTTTCTGTATGCGTGAATGATTTCCTTAAATGTCAAGCTTAACTGAGAAATCTGAAAGCCGAGCAGGAGACCTTAGTAAGGGAAAATAAGAATATATGATGAAAGATAAGCCTTAAGATTAGAATGTTCATGGTCATACCTTTGCAACTCCATAAAAGCAGCAAAGGATGATCTGGTCAATATGCCGACGGAAAAACAGTTCAGTCCGCCTACTAAGGATTTGTTGTGGGAAACACTGAACGGTCTCTCTTATCTGCTGAGACAGTTGGAGACTTTTAACCAACCCATTGATTCTTACAGCAGCTAATTTAACAATCTGAACACGCCCATGAGAAACAGTTATGTACAATCTAACAAATGAAGTATATGCCCAACCTGATCTGAGGAAAAGTGGATCTAAGTTAGCTGCCAAGAGGCAAACACAGGCATAAAAGAAGAAGAAAAATGAAAGAAAGGGAGATCCCGATACTACAACCAGTAATACTGTTTACAAGCAATACCTTGTTAAAGAAAACATTGATCGCCATTTCAGCACATGCTACACCCCCTCCTAGATTTGGGTGGGTTGGGCTGCAAATATGCCCACACAGGACGCATATCATGATTTATATATAAACAAAGGTTGCAGCAAAGTTAGATATGCTAAGAGTAGACGACTACAAGATGCACGAGGTATCAAAGAGATACACTTCCAATACCTGGCAAAAGCAGATTGTAAATGAAGTGGCGATAAATTTGATTTGGGACTCTTGAAGGCCAATTTAGGATCCTTTACTGGTGACGTAGATAGATTGAGGTGATCACCACATATTCTCTTGGGAGATTGGATATGTCTGCTCTGACCTGAAATAATTTGACTTAGCAGAAGGTTGGAATAAATTCAATATTTGGCTGAAAACCCATACAGAAGTTCTTGGATTCTTCTAAACGTGTTCACAAACAAATATTTAGTTAGAAAAAAAATTCAACTATGACCGGGCTCGGGAATCTTTTCCAATTTAATGGCCTATAATACTGCAGGAACAGCTTGCAAGAATCTACTGCGAATTAATTTAATAATCTTTACCTTGTGATATATCATGCTTGTGCAAAAAAGATAGGGGTGGCAAGCCTCTGCAGGAAATGTTATTATGTGCGGCAACTGTATCCAGTGATGGGATAGGATCAGCTAATAATCCAAAATAGTTTACTTCCGAAGAAAATGCAGGCCTTGCAACAATCAAAGAGTTGTACAGTGAGGATCCCTTTTCGCATACTATACTCTCAAGAAGCCTTTCTTCCAAAGAGTTTAGATGACGCCTCAACTCTCGGGGAAGGGTTTCTTCATTTCTAACGAAACTTTCTATCACCTTGCTCAAATCGAAAGCAGTGATGCCAGTTCGCTCCAAGACTGCAGGAAACAACATTATTACAGTCTTGTGGGTAGCTAAAACCAATTCTGCTGAACAAGCAAGCATGCACCGATGGAACCTCTCATTTGTTAATAGAGAGCTCAAATTGCTGACATGCAATATTTGAGCTTCCACCCTACACATAGCTTCCAACACCCTGTAGTATAACTTGAGAGCTTCCACTCTTCTCTCCTCAGCCCATACACTGTCCATCATGTTTGCACTCTGTGTATTATCAGAAGTGTTCCCTGGAAATATAGCCCTCAATATTATATCGGCCCTACGAATAACATGATTAAACACCTCCCTGCCAGCTGAAGAAAGAATCTGCAGAGGGTTCTGAAGGAAGTGGAGAAATAACAGTTCGGAGCCATTTAGCAGTTGCCATTGCTGTGCTTACGGGAGTTGCAGCTACCCCCACGTTACCAAGAAAATTACAATTTATTGGCGATGCAGTAGGAGGGGATAATGGGCTGGCAGCCGTCTTTGCAGGAGAGGCTGTTGCATCGAACTTGCGCTGCACAAATGAAAATCCACAATCAGTTGAAACAAAAGGATAAATATTATTAGGAAACCGCGGGTATTCATAATTTAGCTTCGACAACCTACCTTGGCCCCAGAAATATTAACTGAACCCCCAGACAGACCTCCTGAACCAAGTAAGTTTTCCTCGTCGTTAACAAACACTCTCTCATCCAGTTCACCCTTGTTACGTAATGCATCATCATAGTCCTTCTCTAAGGTATCTAAACTTGTGCATAAAGATGATGAATCCTCCATTAAATTTTCAAAATAGGTCAATCCATCTGCATTTTGATTTATAATAACATGAGTGGAAATAGTTTACAAGGTTAACCCTTAAGCAATAGATTCGATAAGAAGGATGAAAAGGGGAATAAGAAATGTCGAACTAACCTGTGTCAATACCTTCTAGATGTTTTGTTTTACACTACGATAGCAAACAGGGTTTCTTTTTTAGGATTTGGACAATTAAATTATTGGTTTTGTCCATTGTTTTCCTCAACTCATCTTCCGACGTGTCATACTTGTTGCAAAGAGACCCATAAGATCCATGCCCTTGTTGCCTCTTCTGACTGAAAGGACAATCAAAGCAACATCACCAAGTTACAGACTACATGCACAATTCAAAGACCAGAACCAGACTAGTTTCAAGACAGTTCTATACCAAACAGTTTTGAGTCATGGATAGAGAAGTTTCTGGGGCATGGGGGAACATGTAGAATCATAATAGCCTGTCAGAAATTTCAAAACTTATTACGCACACAAGGATCTTTTTTCTTTTCATGACAGCTAAAAATCTGAAAACTTGTAAAATTCAAGAATTCATAAAACTCATAACAAATAAGTGCAGGTGATGTACTGAAAAGTATAATGATTATCCGTTTAACTAACCAATATCGAAACCAACCCATTTGTGCAAGCCACCAGGTCCTTAAAGCGGCTGAATGCATGAACACGCAGTGCCAAAAAGAGCAACCATCCAAACCGTTGGTATTTTGACATATTTCCCTTAATGCTGGCACTTATATTCTTTTTATCCCCATCGGCAGAACTTGACAAAAAGAACTCCCCATAAACACGTTTGTAATACCTACATACCAGGAGAAACAAGTCGGTCAACCGAGGAATTAACTTCAAAATTTGCCAGTTTTCAAAGCAATAAAACAGGCACGTCAACTGCTAGTTTTTCGGTAAGCAAAAAAAATGAAAATTGCTTAGCTTTTCAAGGATATCCCATGACACGAAATAGTTGAAAATGAACTAATTGATTCCTATAGAATGTATAACAAGATATGCATTGCCTTTTGAGCAGACGAACAAATTGTAGCAATGCAAGCCTAGCTGGTCAAACTGGCCATAAGCACAAGACATTACACAATAACACTCACTTGCTTAGAAGGCTCAAGTGCACAAAATTCGTTTGCAATTCTTTTGCCTAGTTCCAAACAAACAAAACCCATTATAAATAACATCTCCAAATATCTCAAAAGCAACATTTCCACAAACATAAAACATCTTGTTCAGAATACAACACTACCTCGAGTTTCTTCTCCCAATGTTCACCATACAATTTCTCCAAAACTGAACCAGCCCTCAAATTAAACTGTGGCATCTCTTTAAAAAATTCCACAGTCCTGTGAAAGCATTAAAATAACCCTAATCCAAAATTCCCAGCACAATAATTCAAAAAAAAGAGAGTAATAGCAGTAGTAGAAAATACGTTAACTTAGTCGCCCTCAATATCTGACACAAACTCACTCCATTTGCATTCCCACTGTATCCTTCACTCAATCTTCTTACCCAGTACAAGATAAACGCAAACCAAAACATTTCCAATTCCTCTCCCTAGTCCAAAGAAATCAATCAAATCTCTTCAAACTTTGGATAATCAATTAAAAAATGTATACTAACGAGAAATTGAAAGATGAATGTACCTCTCCACCTCCAATAGATGAAGAAGTATCCGGTAATAAATGATTTTTCCTTATCTCCTTGAGTAAATCCATAGATTGTGCATAAAAAATTTCATCAAACGATGGTAATGACTGGAAAATAAAATCAGAGAATTAAAATCAGAAAAAATATGAAAAAATGCAAAAGAACCCTAAACGGAAGTGTAAATCTGTACCTTGCAGAGTTGAAGGAATCGAACTTCTAACGGAGTTAGATCTTCCATCCTTACTCAAACCCTGAGAATCTCTCTCGCTCAGTCACTAGTTCAGATCGAAGTCGCTCAGTGTCTGACGTTACAGCTGGTGCCTCTTTTTTTGTTTTTTCTCGGAACTCCGTTATAAATGGCGCGGGAAAAGACTCATATGGTGTAGAATAGTGTGCTACCGTAATTGGATTAGGAGCTAATACATCGGACAAGATTATCCATTAGAGGTTGTATTTAATTCATGCATTTATTGGTTAGTTTTGGTGTGAAATGTTTCTTCCTTTTTTTAAGCATGAATTACGTTAACTTATACAGTACAGTCATTTCATGAATTACCTTAGATTGTGTGGTTCCAGGTTATTTTAGAGATTTCTCGATTGATTGTCGTCTGCAGCATGATTTGTCGGACCACCCATTGCCTGGTTTCCTTCACGTAGTTGTTGTGTTGGATAATACATCGTGGAACTCGAAAGCCAGGGGTCCCAATAAAAGGAGGTGAATTTTATTGTCTTCCCAAAACAAAAGAGAACAAATTTTAAGCAAGTATTTAAGCAATTAAAATACGATCAAGTTAAGTCTAATATTTTTTTTTAGGGAACTCCTCATGGTTAATTAATGACCTTGCCCATCTTTTTATTTCAGCGGATATTCGGCGTTATCTAACAAATTATGTCCCTTAATCATGTGCCTTCCTCACCACTTTTAAGGTAATGGCATTCTTGGTGAGGATGCATTTTTAACAAATTAAGTTGTGTTGGGTGAAAATTATTTTGTTCACCATGGGTGATTGAACCAGCATCAATGGATTTTTCACGATGAGTAGATTTTGACTTGCTTTATTTCTTCTTCCTTATATTTTTCTTTTTTATTTTGGATTGTTGTGGGAGATCTATTTCTTTTGCTACATGGACATTTTTTGGTATTCATTGTGGAGTGGTTTTTGCAACAATTGATATTTTCTTTCATCTCTTAGATTTCTTGTGAAAAAATTAGATCGATTGTCGTTTTGCAAGTCGATGTTTTTCTAGTTTGGACTCGGGAGCATCAATTTTGTCTTCGCATTGGATAGTAGATTTTTGTAGAGCATGTATAGGAAAATCTTGGTTTATTACTGCTATAATTCTTTTGCATAACAATTAGACATGTACAACCTGAATAATCAAGACGATTTTAGGGGAATCACATTCCCTCGTGTAATAATTTTTTAATTGCTTTTATAATATATGCATGCTTCAAGGAAAAAAAAATCAAGACGACTTGTCTAATTATTCAAAGTGAACTTATCTACCTCTTTTAACATCCAAGTTGGTGTGTTTTGAATCTTATTGGATTTCTCATTCCTTTTACGGAATCTGGAGTTTTTTTCCAGGTGACATGTATTTTCACAGTAAAAGTAGTGTCTAGTGACATAAGGAATGTGATGCTTATTGTTACCTAGAGGTGGATGTGCTTGCTTTGGAGCTTAATCGAATTTTCTATCTCTATCATTGACTTAAGGTGAAGGTATTTCAATTGATATCAGTGAATGCATTGGTTGAGAAGAATCTGTAGCCTTGACAAATTTTACCTCCTTGCTAGAGCTAGGAGCATTTATTCCTTTATAGCCCAATCCTTGTGTATCACGATGAGTTTTATATGCTCCAAACATTGAGTTTAATTTGCTCGAGCTATTGTAGAACTTCAAGTCCCTTTTTGGACTCAAATTCTCTTCCTTTAACCTTTTGATCTTTCCAAGAGTATTGACTAGATCATTCTTGGATGATTCATCTTGAATTTTGAGATCTTTATGTTTATCAAATAACTAGTTCATTTTAATCTTTTTCTAATTATATAATTATGCTTGAAGTTTCTTTTATCAATCACGACCTTCAGAGATATGCTCTTTGGGACCTCGTATTTGATTAACATGATTTCTTGCACCACTAGAATCAAGTTCTTTTTGCAAGCCATTAACTTTCACACAAAGTCTATCACATTGAACCGCTCTTTACAGAATAAGAACGTTCTAGTCTTCTAATGTTTCTGGTAGCATTGATTGACAATTTTATCAGCAATTGAATCTTCATGGTACACTTCTTCATTGGAGTTGGAGTTACATGCATGTTAGAGTTTCCCGCAACATAAATAGCTTTGTGCAGGTCTCAAAGACATGTTCGTGAGGCATATCATCAAGAGGCACTCAGAGCTTTGCCTCTAGTGTAATTATTAAAATTTGGACATCCATTACCCATACGACTAAGTCCTTTACAGTTAAAGCACTAAAGAATATGTCCATCATCCTTTTCTTGAATAGTTTTAATCTAAGGAGGAACACGGTCATTTAGTCTCAAACTGAGTGTTCAGGGGATTTTCTACTTTGATGTTTTACTCGTTAACAAAATTTGATGTCTTTCTTTGCTCTTATTTCCAAAATTTTGAAATATATTTGTTAGAGCATTGCTCGGTAAAACTCACAAGTGTTGCCATCTCAAGCTTGTTGTCAAATTTGGTTGATCAAAACTATATTTTAATTTCTAGTTTACCGATAGAAGTTTGTAGTTGAGTCTCAAACTTCACGATGTTCACCATTTGAAGAAGAAGATCTACTGAAAACTTTGGAGGAACTTCGACGATAAAAGGTATGTGAAATAAAACTTATCTATCACTCAGATGTCTATTATATTATATCTACTAATGAGACTAAGTCGTATGACTATATAGAATTTAAATAATATACACATTGAAATTTCGAGTCGAGTATATCTCGTTAATATATTTCTCAAAATATGAGTTTAAGGCTTAGAATGTTTCCTTCATGTATTTGACAACTTTAGTTAAGAACAATTCATTTGTTGGAAACTAGATATTAAGTCAAGTTGATCATGTGAAAGTTACCTTGAAAATTTTATATGATATGTGTAAGACAATCATTTAATGTTACCTCGGGATGTTTCGTATTGATCAAATAATCATTTGAAAATTACTTGAAGCTAGTGGTATGTGTAAGATTACCGTTTTCGTTTTTCTAAGGATATTTCAAATCGAAGATTCTACATCAGTTTTAGTGAAAGATCTCACATCTGAATTTTCTGACTACGAAATTTCACGGATTTGTTCATGTATTAAGATAAACTTCCATTCACTCTTTCATTCAAGAGACGGGTTAATGTGATTATGAGACCATATGTCATGCTACATATGTGTGACTACTTCCATACTCGTATATATATTTCTCCACTCTTTCATGACCACCCATCACCTCTTGTTGATGTCATGAAAAGTGCTCGACTTTCCACTCATGATCCACCTATAGCATAGCTCACACATGATTGGTCGAAATATATACTTCCATGTAGGCCTCACATGCACGTCCTAATACACACACTTAATTGCTTGGATGGCCATACATCCTCTTTTCCACTCCTCATGATCACTTTTCACAAATCATGGTGTTGGAATCACTAAGTAACTACCACGTTCCACATCACTGGTTCATTCCAATTGTGACACAACTTACTCTCACAACCTATTGACTTCATCATTCAAGTAAGAGGAGGTCACGCAGGTAAACCCTAGCCATGTAGATAAGCCTTAGTCATGCAAGTAAGCCTAGTCATGCAGATAAACCTAGTCATGTAAGTCACATTAACAACCAAGTATTATTTTCTACCAAAATACTCGAGACATCAACAAAGTCACAAATGGGGGGATGTTCATTAGGGTATTGGTCTGGCGGTCTACGACAATGTGGTGTGCAATGCGTCCATTATGTGAAAGTGTCAGGAAAGGCGGGAAGTTAACAAAAGTAGAGGAGTAGTGGATGTGAAACCGTCCAGCCGTCCCTTCATGATAGGGACATGGTTTCATCACTTTCACGATCTCCACCTTCTTACTCCTCCACAACTTCCACTTCTTAGGAGATCAGGGTGTACAAGAATGATTACACATAAATAAGTTTTTTGATCTATTTCGAAAAGGGTAATCATCATCATTAACACAAGTATCCAGAATACACATAACACATTGGTTACAACCTTCAAGCAGTTCTACTTTCTGATACACGTTCATACACCTTCACCTCTCACAGAGTCTACCACTCTGATCTCAACACTTCCTTTGCTTTCCTCCCTGAGACCAACCCTTCTCCTTCCTTTGTGACCCAAGCAAGACTGGAATGGCCATTTAGGCCAGGATTGTACAGATTGATCTCTCGAATCTAAAGTACTCCTATGTAGTACATTTGTTTAGGGTTTAGACTCGTTTCTCATCAACTTACCTCATTTTACCATTTTCGGCAGATCAGTTTTTACCGTAATACACAAAGAAACAAGGCATTGTAGGTTTTCACTCTATATCCACCAACCTTACAAACTTAACTAAAGGACCAAGCACTTTTGAAGAAATAAAATTATCTTCCCAAAATGTATTACTTGTGACAATTTTGAGAACATTCATTCTAACATCTTCCCTTGCAAACCTAAATTTCACCCCCTAATCATGTACAAACATCATTTGCAAAGGAGTTTTATGCTTGTGGGGGATTTTAAATGTGTAATATTGAGTTGTAAATCTAGTTTTTGTATACCTATGCAACTCTTTAATAATTTGACGTTTCTTTCCATCTTTTGAGCCATCAGACATGACAAAACATCCAAATATTTCTTATGTACCCTATATGTATCAACAAAGTTATTCATTTCTTCTAATTGTTCTTTAAAAGATTAGTAAGAATCTGATGGTAAGATGGCGCGGGTATAGCTTTCCCATAATCACCAATCGCAAAGATCATCTCTTTGAAACTTGGGCAACAAACGATATTAAAAGTTATGGAACTCTCGGTTATCCAAGATGAATTTTTCCATGCATTTATCTTCAACATCTCTTTAACCGCACTTCCTATTTCAAGATTGGCTTGCTGCGTTTTCTGCACTTGTGAACTGCCATTACACATATTAGCATCATTTCCAACTTCATGTACTTCTAAACCAGTATCACCGTCAAAGTTTTCATCTGAGTTAACACGCTCATATATGGAATCAATAATATCCTTATGAGCTCTTTTGGTGTTCTTTATAGAGTCTGCTTGTCTAATCTTCTTTATGATTTTAATTGTTTCTTGTGCACATGTATTCCCTGTTTATTGCTAGCTAATATTTGGTTGCCATCCATGAGAGATTTTCAGTATATTAAATAGTTGGAATCTTTTACAAAAGATAAAATTGGTATTTATTGCATATTTTCGGATTTGGAAATTCCTTGATGTTCAAATTGCCTTAGTCATTATAAATAATGAAGTGTGTTCTTCTTACAAACTTATCCCTTGGACATATTAAACTGATCATTTGTATGGAAATCTCACTAAAGTATTCATGTAATACTTATTCGAAAGAAGAGTATCCTAATTAGGTGAAATCTCTTATATGTGCTTCATAAGTCTTCCGAGGGATCCAAAAAGCACTAGTTGAAAAAGCGGGGGTCTAACAACCTCACCCAATATTTCGACTAGCAATCTATATGGACTAACTCCAATATACTTTCTAGAGAATCAACTAGACAGTCAGAAAAAATCAAGATAAAATTATATTAAAGAGTTAATATCTCAATCTCTCGATTTGATCTTTACTCAAGCAAATGGAAATCTGCGAGCCTTTAACATATACTAGAGAGATAAACTTGTATAGTACCAAAGACCAATATCCAAGTGTCAATCAATTTAAATCAACAACCAAAGGTTGGATATTCTAATTGTTTGATCTTAACGCACAACCTGTGATACTTCAATTATATTACAAAATATTATGCGAAATAGAAATAACACAGACACCAGAAATTTTGTTAACGAGGAAACCGCAAATGCAGAAAAACCCCGGGACTTAGTCCAGATTGAACACCACACTGTATTAAGACGCTACAGACACTAGCCTACTACAAACTAACTTCGGTCTGGACTGTAGTTAAACCCTAATCAATATCACACCGATTCAAGGTACAATTGCGCTCCTTACGTCTCTGATCCCAGTAGGATACTACGCACTTGATTCCCTTAGCTGATCTCACCCACAACCAAGAGTTGCTACGACCCAAAGTCGAAGACTTTAATAAACAAATTTGTATCACACATAAAAGTCTATGATAGGTAAATCTGTCTCCAATAGATAGACCTAAGAGTTTTTGTTCCGTCTTTTGATAAATCAAGGTGAACATGAACTAATTGATAATCCGGACTTATATTCCCGAAGAACATCCTAGTTTTATCAATTACCTCACAACAATCTTAATTGTATGGTAGCGAAACAAGATGTTGCGGAATCACAAACGATGAGACGAAGATGTTTGTGATTTATTTTTATCTTGACCTATCCGAGATATAATGTCAAGTCAATTATTCAGTTGAACTCGTACGATAGAAAATAGAAAGATCAGATCGCTCAACTACAAGAGAAGTAGTTTCGTCTGGCTTCACAATCCCAATGAAGTCTTTCAGTCGTTAACCTACAGGGTCTCGGGAAGAAACCTAAGGTTAAAGGAGAATTGACTCTAGCAAACTAACTAGTATCACAGAGGAGGTGTGGGGATCATTTTTTCCAGTTGCTAGAAGTCTCCTTTATATAGTTTTCAAATCAGGGTTTGCAATCTAGGTTACCTTGGTAACAAAGCATTCAATATTCACCGTTAGATGAAAAACCTGATTTCCCAAAGCTAATATCTTTCAACCGTTAGATCGAAACTTAGCTTGTCATACACAAATGAAATGTGTTTCATTTAGGTTTGAGTAACCGTACCTAAACGTGTACACTTGGTTGGTTCACAAATAGTTAACCGAAGTTAGCCATATGAGTACTTTCATATCAACCATATTCATCTTTCTCATAACTAGTTCAAATGACTCATAAGAACTAGTTGATAGAGTTGTTCAATTGCTTAGGTCTTTATTCATAGACACAATTGAAACAAAATCGGTTTGATTCACTTGAATCAATTCATGAATAATATAGCCATGGTTTGCAAAGATTGCATTCCTTATTGATTTATTGCTTTAAGTTCATGAACTTCCGATTTGAGAAATAACCAGATTGGGTACGGGTACGTTACCTTAGATACCGGAATTGAGTTTGGAAACTCAACAGAAATTTTCGGTTCAAAAACTTCCGTGAGTACGCGTACGGGTACGCATACCTAAGGTGACTGGTTTTCCAGTTTGTAAACTACAAACTCCGGCAGAAGTTTTTGGTCGGAAAACTTCCGGCAGTACGCATACCCAACCTGTCTCCTTTACCAATGTCGCATGCACAAGTGCACACAATTGGTTTCCGGCTCATGGATTTATACCCTAATGTGCGAACACACTATATATTCTTATATCCATAGTTGGTTACATAATCTCAACTCTACATTTCAATCATTGAAACATTCTTCTATAATGTTATAACAATCGTTATTCACGACTATCGTCATTAAAGCTATTTTCAAGATTGAAACGTCATCATGACTTTCGTCACGGATAAAGATGAAAAGTGGTTAAAGCAAAAGTTTACCAACACATATTTCGAGAAAAAGATAGGCGAGTAAACTCGGCTCGAAAAAGCAAATGTGTATGTATGAAAACTATCATACTTATACGACTTTGTCTCAAGAGTAGGAGATAGAGAGATAGACTTTTGAGTGATAGATAGGTTCAAGTATCCACATACCTTTTAGTCGGATGAAGTTCCACTAGTTCCTCGAGTAGTTCTTCGTCTTCGTAAGATAATCTTCATGGAGTCTGGAGCTCAACTACACTAATATGTCCTAAACCGAGACTTAGCTATAAGTAGTCTGGAAATCAAGACATATAGTTTTGACAACTAAACTTGACAAACATGCTTGAGATAGCAACGCATGCGAGTTCGACCGAGCAGTTCTCTAACAATCTTCCCGTTTTTCAATTCTAGTGGCAAAACTATCAATACATATGGATTACAAAATAAATAAAACTTTGTAGCTTCTCGTCCACATGCTTGATATCCTTGGTGCTTCAACATTACTCGAAAACTTCATCTTTTCCAAGTACTCCCATGATTCCATAGATGTTCAATTCAGCATCATAGTTGTTGAAGATCTGTAGCCATAACAATGAGAAAACAAAAGCTCTCGATCATTGTTATACAGTGTCATAGTA
Source organism: Papaver somniferum (assembly GCF_003573695.1). Taxonomy (NCBI): domain Eukaryota; kingdom Viridiplantae; phylum Streptophyta; class Magnoliopsida; order Ranunculales; family Papaveraceae; genus Papaver; species Papaver somniferum. Next base: position 31,592,622 of record NC_039362.1, on the reverse strand, counting down.
TTATTACACAGTATCAAAGTTCTTATATCACAACTTTGACAACAATACTACGGTGATATGTATCACTCTCCCTTAGTCAATACTTTCATCTCAATATGAAAACCACTCCCCCTTACCTAAGACCAATATCCAAGTGTCAATCAATTTAAATCAACAACCAAAGGTTGGATATTCTAATTGATTTATCTTAACGCACAACCTGTGATATTTCAAAATATAATACGAAATAGAAATAACACAGACACCAGAAATTTTGTTAACGAGGCACCCGCAAATGCAGAAAAACCCCGGGACCTAAGGTTTTCAATGATTGCATTCCTTATTGATTTATTGTTTAAGTTCATGATATTCCGATTTGAGAAATATAACCAGCTTGGGTACGCGTACGGGTACGTGTACCACAGCTACCGGATTTGAGTTTAGAAACTCAGCAAAAAATTTCAGTTCGAAAACTTCTGTGAGTACGCGTACGGGTATGCGTACCTAAGGTGACTGATTTAACAGTTTGCAGACTTACAAACTCAGCAGAAATTTTCGAACAACCTGTCTCCTTCACCAATACCGTATGCACACATATGCGCACACTTGGTTTCCGGCACATGGATTTATACACTAATGTGCGAACACACTATATATGCTTATATCCATAGTTGGTTACGTAATCTCAACTCTACATTTTAATCACTGAAACATTCTTCTATAATGTTATCACAGTCGGTATTCACAACTATCGTCATCAAATCTATTTTCAAGATTGAAATATCATCATGACTTTCGTCACGGGTTAAGAAGAAAAGTGGTTAAAGCGAAAGCTTACCAACACATATTTCGAGAAAAAGATAGGCGAGTAAACTCGGCTCGAAATAGCAAATGTGTATGTATGAAAACAATCATACTTATACGATTTTGTCTCAAGAATAGGTGATAGAGTAGACTTTTGAGTGATAGATAAGTTCGAGTCTCCACATACCTTTTAGTCGGATGAGGTTCCACTGGTTCCTTGAGTAGTTATTCGTCTTCGTAAGATGATCTCCATAGAGACTGGAGCTCAACTACACTAAACTGTCCTAAACCGAGACTTAGCTATAAGTAGTCTAGAAATCAAGACATGTAGTTTTGAAAACTAAACTTGACAAACATGCTTGAGATGGCAACGCATGCGAGTTCGACCGAGCAATGCTCTAACAATTTGTATAAGCTAGAGTCGATTCTCCTTTAACCTTAGGTGTCTACCGAGACCCTGCAGGTTAACGACTTGAAGACTTCATTGGGATTGTGAAGCCAGACCGATATTACTTTCTTGTAGTTGTGTGATCTGATCTTGTTGTTTCTATCGTATTGAATACAATCGTAACGATTGGATTGAGATTGATATCTCCAATATGAAAGATATAAAAGTAATCACAGATATCTTTGTCTCATCATTTGTGATTCCACAATATCTTCTTTCGTCGCGTCGATTAAGATTATTGTGAGGTGGTTGATAATACTAGGTTGTTCTTTGGGAACATAAATATGGTTTATCAATTGGTTCTTGTTCACCTTGATCTATCAAAAGACGAAGTAAAACTCGTAGGTATTTCTGTGGGAGACAGACTTATCTATTACTGTAGACTTTTCTGTGTGATACAAATTTGTTTATTAAAGTCTTCGACTTTGGGTCGTAGCAACTCTTAGTTGTGGGTGAGATCAACTAAGGGAATCAAGTGCGCAGTATCCTGCTGGGATCAGAGACGTAAGGAGCGCAACTGTACCTTGGATCAGTGTGAGATTGATTGGGGTTCAACTACAGTCCAGACCGAAGTTAATTTGTAGTAGGCTAGTGTCTGTGGCGGCTTAATACACCGTGTGTTCAATCTGGACTAGGTCCCGGGGTTTTTCTGCATTTGCGATTTCCTCATTAACAAAACTTATGGTGTCTGTGTTATTTCTTTCCATATTATATTGTTTATCTTTATAATTGAAATATCACAGGTTGTGCGTTTGAATCAATCAATTGGGAAATCCGACCTTTGGTTGTTGATTGAAATTGATTGATCCTTGAATATTGGTCTTTGGTATTGTTCAAGTGATTTCTCTTGTATTCAATTAGATTCGCAGATTTCTATTTGCTTAAGTAAGAATTGAATCGAGAAAGAGAGATATAACTCTTTGATATACTTTATTAAGATTGAGTCTAGTTAATTCTCTTCAAAGTATATTGGAGTTAGTCCATACATATTCCTAATCGAAATATTGGGTGTGGTTGTTGTACCCCCGCTTTTTCAATTGGTATCAGAGCAGGCAAACACGTTTAAAGACCTTATAAGTCTGTGTTTGCAGCGATCTGACTCTATGGACAGGAACTCTGTCTCCATAAACGTACCACCAGTCTTCGATGGCTCAAACTACTTATGGTGGAAAATTGCTATGCGTGCTTTTCTTCAATCTCGTGATTTTCAAACATGGGTACGTGTTGTATCTATACCGAAGGATATACGTAGATATAGTCCAGAAGAAATTCTTGCTGCAAAGCATAATTCTGACGGCTTAAATACTATCATAATGCCATTACCCCAGACCTTCAGCACCATGTGACTATGTGCACAAAGTCTAAGGAAGCCTGGGATACCTTAGAAACCGTATTTGAAGGATATACCAATGAGAAAGAAGTTAGGCTTCAAAACCTTAGTTCTGATTGGGAAAACCTTCGTATGGAAGATGAAGAAACGTTTGATGAGTTTAATCATAAAGTGTCTGAAATTGTTAATGCATCTTTTGCATTGGGTAAGACTATTCCTGAAAAGGACATTGAGATGAAAATTCTCAGATCGCTGCCATCTAGATACGATTCTAAGAAGCATGCCATCATAGATGGAAATAATCTCGCAATACTTTCAAGAAATACTTTAGTTGGGAAGCTAAAGATCTTTGATCATGAGCATATGTCCAAGTCTAGTAAGGATGTTGCTTTCAAAGCACTAAATAACACTAAATTACTTGATAAAAGTAAAAGTGTTTATATCTCTGAAGACGATCTTTCTGAGGCTGATTAATCAGATGAAGATCTTGACACGTCAGTCTTGTTGATCACAAGACAGTTTAGGGATCTTCTTTTGAAGAGAAGTAAACGGTTTTCCAGAGATAAATTAAGTCATCAGATAAACCTCATAATCGCGTTCCTCCTAAAAACAGGGATATTGATGAAACTGATGACGAGGATATGCCTCAGTGCTTTAAGTGTAAAGGTTTTGGTCATTTTGCAAATGAGTTTCCCAAACGAAAGAAATACACTGGGAACAAAGGTCTTGCGGCAACTCTTGATGAAATGTCTAACAGCTATGATTCTAATGAAGACGATAAATCAAGCGTTGCACTTCTTTGTGAAAATATTGATTTTGATAATTGTAGCAATACACACATCAATCTTGATATTCTTTTAGAAGAAAACCCAACAAATCTGAAAGATAAAATTGACCCCTTCTTTGGAAACTATGTGTATGATGTTTCAGGTTCCACTATGTGTCTAGCTGCTTGCATATCTTGGATTCCTGAATTATATTCAAGATTAACGTGCTCATATTGTTCACTCAAGGGTCATGAACTGTCAAAGTGTTACAAGTACAAACACAAATTGAAACACGTCAACAAACTTCAACAAAGAGTAAATCGATTAGCAAACAAGCTTAAACTCGCTCAGAACACCGCTGAGGTATGTAAGATTTTATCTTCATCTAAGAAGTTAGTATCCAAGGACAAAACAAGACCATTAGAAAAGAAAGTATGATCAAATCGTTTTGATAGACAGAAGCCCGTGAAAGTATGATCAAATCGTTTTGATAGACAGAGGCCTGTGGATTCCTCTCAAGAGGAATATGGTGGAAAAATTGTTGTTCATCGCAACACAACTTGATTGTGTTGATTTGTAAATCTTGTCTCATGTGCCTCATCAAAAGAGACAAGGTTGTGCACCTCTCAGTCTTTAGGAAAGTTTTTTTTTTTGTTTTTGGAATTATCTGTCTAAATGATGGTTATTTTCGACAATTCTACTCTCTCTAGGGTTCAGAGTTGTACGTGCACGAACCTGTTAAAGGTTGCGTAACCCTACATTCCTTTTTCCTTCCTTAAGACTTCTTTTATCTTAAGACTACTTGTTGAGATTGTGATCTCCTCTCACAAACCCATACGTTTATGGATAGTCCAAGCATCATGTCTTCTGATGGAAAAGATGTTAATATGATTGTCAAGCCATCAATCATGAAGGAAAAATAGAAATCTCCGTTATCTCCGACATTGAAAAGAAAAAAAAAAGGAATGTGAGGAAGCCTAGAGTTGTTCCTTCAAATTCTCAGAAGTTTTCTGATGTTCTTGAAGTGTTGAAGGAGATGCAAAAGGAAATTCAACAAATAAAGGATTTTATGTTTAGGACTCATGAGATTCAGAAGGCCCTGGTTCGATATCAGTCAAGAAGGTTTGTTGATATTAGATCCTATCTTCATAAACCTTATATCTCAATGGCTATTGACGACAAGGAGTTCGAGGATGATAAAGAATTCTTCAAAGGTCTTTAACTCTAGTAAATCTTCTTATGAGAATTTTATTCTTGTGTTTTTAGGAAGAATAACTAGAGTTTGGAATAGCCATTATTGTGATTTCACAGAGCTATGTCCAACGTTTTCATCTTCATGTTTTTAGGATTATTTGTTTAAATTCTAAAATTGTTTGGAAGATGATTTTTGCAGTATTAATCTTTATGGTTTTATACATTGCAATTTTTTATGGGATATGTGTGTTTGCGTCCGTGAACTATGATTGTCCCATACCTTGTCAAAAGTTAAGTCTTTCGTATGTCGATATGCATGTATTGATAAAAGAATGAATGAACTTTTGATATTACAAAAGTTTGAAGCCTATCATGTCATTATGCAAATATTGATGGAAGATAGGATGAACTTTTGTTTACGAGGATTATGTCTATTATATGTCATTGTGCAAATAGTGATGGAGAATAGAATGAATCCTTGTTTATTCCGCAGTATTGATCTTCCTTGATCCATATTTTATGTATATACTGAAAAGGCGAGGGTACCCAAATATACCTCAAGCTAAAACTTTTCCTACCTATAAGTCTTTTCTCCGAAAGTGATTGTCTATGGACTGAGTCGAGACAATACAACTAATCGGTTCACACTTCGTGTGATCGTCTATGGATACGAGATCGAGACAATACAACAACGAAGTATGTTACTTGATAAAAAAGTTCGGACTTAACCAAACACAATAGGATTTACTTATAAAGTAAATAGGAATTAGCGTTTGTGTAATTTACTTTAATTATAATAAAACAATTATAATGCGGAAATATAAAGTAAATGACACAGCAAGATTTTGTTAACAAGGAAACCGCAAATGCAGAAAAACCCCGGGACCTTGTCCAGAATTGAATACTCTCAGGATTAAGCCGCTACACAAAATTACACATAACTTCGTATAGTTGAGACCAAGCAACTAAACATATAGTTCACCTAGTTCCGTCTGTATTCCCACGCCTCCGACCTTAGTCACGTACTTGGGAAAATTCCTTTGGTTCGTATTCCAAATAGTAACGGAGCAACAAATCTGTTTGGTATCAACTCTATTCAACCAAGTGATATGAGTCGGAAAAAGGCTCTTCTGTTTATCTTAACATAAACTCCTTCCTCAGGTCCTTAGATCTATCTTATATTCAATTACCGAAGTAATCGTTTAAGATTAAGCCAACAACACTATTAATCCAAATAATTGTGTTGATGCCGATCTACTCAATTAATCAATCCAATCTATCACAGGGATAAACCGATTATTAATTGGATCCTCTTTTACCGAAACAAGTATTATGCACACCAAAGATTATGAACCCACAAATCAGAAATCTTCAATATCTTCTATGTCTTCAAATATTCTTAGATCTTCAATAATAACATGCACACAATCACTTGAATATCTTGTGATCAATCACGCATAGAACGGAGTCTGTTAGCAATGGATTATCACAAGATCGTCTTTAGAACTAACAACAGTCTAAAGATCCATGTCGAAACTCTGAACTAGTTTAAGTGAATCTTATATCAGAAGAGAAGATTCTCAAGCATAAACAAACTAGGTGCAATCAAAGTTCAACCACCGTTAGTCAATCAAATCAATGAAAACAAAAGATAAACCGCAATTATCTAGTGTCCCACTAACGGTACATGCTAGAGCTTCTCAATCCCAAAGAATACTTTAAACTGAGCGGCCGTAAGAGATATCGCCTAATTAGGTTACCCTCCTCTCCGAATAGGCGGCTACACCAGTAATAACACAACAAAGAGGAAGCTTGTTGTTACGAAGGATTAGTTTGCTAGAAAGGAAAACTTCAAGTATTTATATACAAGGAAGTTTGGACACCAAGGAATTTCCAAAACCGAAAATATTCTCAAGATATTCATTAAAGCACAAATTCGGTTTTCATAATTCCTGGAAATGCTCTGTCCAAAAATAATGATCGAAATCTCTCGGAAAATCTCTAGTTAGTAAATGCACATTACTAATTCTTATTTCCCTACAAAATGAAATTAATAACCTTAATTAAATGATTCTTAACTTATTTATGTTTCGATACTGGGATTCTCTTCCCTTAGCTATTAAGGAATAACTTTGAACAATTAAATAATAAACATTCATAACACGTGTTCAAAGTATGTCGACATCCTTACTTTGTAAGTTCTCTTTCACACTTACAACCTTGAAACCGATTTGCCACACTTCCAAACAAGTTTAGAATTGGTTCATCTGACTTTCAAGAACTATGCGATTGATCAAATAACATTCAATCACAATCATGGGTTTTAATGGTTCTACCAAAACAAGTTTTGATTATACCTTCCATGTGAGTATTGTGCATAGTCACACTAGCTTTCCAAAATTCCGGTTGACTAGGTACTAGGATCGGTTCCCCACATATATATGGTATCTAACTTATATGTGTTGCACATGTCCATAGGATCGGTTCCCCTTTGCCTAAAAACGTGTTGCACATGTTCATAGGATCGGTTCCCCTTTCTGCTATAAACCTTGCTGCACCTCATACAAGGATCGGTTCCCCTTTGTAATGTACTGCACCTCTTACTAGGATCGGTTCCCCTTTCCCATATTTGGTCAGACATAAAATCACAAACCCGATCATACCATCTCAGGTGATTACTTAAGATCAGTTTCACTAATAAAAGTCATACTAATACATAAGTCAGGCCTTTGTGAATAGTTCTACCAAGAACACAAACAAGTAGTGAACGGTTATACTCAATCACACATATTGGTTGTTCATTAGATACTCAATGAATAACAAAACCAATAACGCCTGATAATTTCCTTTTCGGTTCACAAACAAGTTTTTGTACTTACTTCCTTAGAACACATGTAAAACATTGTTCCCTAGGATAAAATCCTCACCTCGTACCCATACATAATCATAATTCAAATGATTATGGTGATGTCTTATCTATAAAGTTTAATGGTTAGGCAATAAACCTCGTATTGTATTCCTTAATACTATGTCTATCTAGAGTTCAAATATGCTTCGCAGTTTTGTTTTCAATATGCACGACTTGAAAAATACGTTAGAGAATGAAACAGTTCAAGTCAAATATCACCAACCTCGAGTGGAAAGATGAATGTTGTCGTTGTAGCTCCTTGCTTCTTCACATCTTCGAGAATTCGTAATACTTGTAATGTCTCATATCCTAATACTTTCAAGCTAACCTATACGAAGTTGACTCTAGTACATAATCAAGCGACTCTTAACATGAGTTTTGATTCACTAAAATAGACAACCAAACTTGACATACCAACGCTTGGTGGGTTCAACCGAGCAATGCTCTAATATATACTGTGCAGCTCCGCAAGTTCTCTTATGTCGAGCATGACCAATTGAATTGATCACACTCTTTTGGTAATTTAGTTGTGTATTCCGATTGAATTAATCATGGGTTATCTTGTGGTTAATTTAATTGAGTATTTTTGGATTCAAATTCATATTCGTATGTGATTTGTTATGTCCAAAGAAATCCTTCTTTTCTTTTGAAATTAAGGTCGCTCTTGCTGTTCTTTCGGGAATGACATTTTATGGGGGAGAGTTCTCAATTGAACATGTGCTTGATTTCCAAATATTTGTGGGGAGTACGGCTGTGGAATATTATAGGACTTATCTTGTATCTTTATAAACTCCTTGATGAAAGCATTTAGCTTCGGATATATGATTGCATCTAAATAAGTTGATATGTGCTTTCTTTTTGTCATGAAATGTCTCTATGGAAATTTTCATTAGGATCCCGTTTTCGTACCGTTGCCAATTTTATTAACAAAAAGGGGGAGAATTAATGTGTAGTTTACACTACAAATACATATGGTTTTCGGATCATTATGTAATGGGGAGTGGTTTCCATATGAGATGGAGTATTGACTAGGGGGGGTGATACATATCACCATAGTATTGTTGTCGAAGTTGTAATACAATTGAACTTTGATGATGTATCACTCTATAACAATGATTGAGAATTCTTATTTTCTCATTGTTATAGCTACGGATTTTCAACAACGATGATGCTAAACTTACAACCTTTGGAATCATTGTAGTACTTGGAAGTCACGAAGATTTCGAGTAATGTTGAAGATTAGTCACGTGGAAGAAGATTTACAAAAGTTTATTTATCTATTTTTTTATTCCATATGTATTGATAGTTTTGTCACTAAAGTTGACAAAGGGGGAGATTGTTAGAGCACTGCTCGGTCGAACTCGCATGCGTTGCTATCTCAAGCATGTTTGTCAGTGTTAGTGATCAAAACTATAAGTCTTGATTTCTAGTCTATTATATCTAAGTCTCGAACTAGGATAAAAATTGTAGTTGAGCTCAAGAACTCCATGTTGATCATCATACAAGACGAAGAACTACTCAAGGAACTGGTGGAACTTCGTCGACTAAAAGGTATGTAGAGACTTGAACTTATATGTCACTTAAAAGTCTACCTACTCTATCTCCTATCTTGAGACAAAAGTCGTTTTGCTATTTAGACTTTGATTATACACATTTTCTATTTCGATCCAAGTTTATCTCGCTTATCTATTTCTCGAAATATGTATTGGTAAGCTTTCGCTTTGGCCAAGTTCATCTTTACCTAGTGACGAAAGTAATGTTAAGTTTTAATCACTTGAAAATGGATTTGACGAAAAATGGTTTGTGAATAACAACTATATAACGTCCTCTAAGAATATTTCAATAATTGAAATGGGAGTTTAGATTATATAACCATTGTTGGATATAAGCATTGTGTGGAAACACATACATGTATAAGTCCTTATTCCTTGAACCAAAGTATGCGTACTTTGTTGATCAGGAAAACCGGAACCCAGTCCGTGAACCCAGTCCGCGAACTGTCGTAGGTTCTCTTCCCGAGAAAATCTGCTGGAGTTTGTGAACTATTTAAAAACTTATTTCGGGTACTTCCACGTACTTAGGTTGGTTATTTTCTAAAAAAGATTATTCGTGAACTTATACTTATATTAACTAAGGAATGCAAGTTTACAAACTGTGGCTATAAAGTTCATGAATCGATTCGAGTGAATCAAATCGTTTTTGTTAGAGCATATCTCGGTCAACCTCGCATGCGTTGCTATCTCAAGCATGTTTGTCAATGTTAGTGATCAAAACTATGAGTCTTGATTTCTAGCCTATATAGCTAAGTCTCGGACTAGCATAGGAAAAGTGTAGTTAAGCTCAAGGACTTCATGGAGATTCATCATACAACAACGAAGATCTATACAAGGAACCGTGGAACTTCATCAACAAAAAGGTATGTGGAGACTTGAACTTATCTATCACTCAAAAGTCTATCTATTTTATCTCCTACTTCTTATGAGACAAAAGTCGTATGGTATATAGACTAGATCATACACACTTGACATTTCGAGCTGAGCATTCATTGCTTATCTTTTATCTTGAAATCGTATCTTGGTAAAGCGTTTCGCTTTAATCAGGTTTATCTTCACCTAGTGACGAAAGTCACGAAAGTTTCAATCACTTGAGAATTGCTCTGACGTGAATCGGTCTGTGAATAACGGCTACATAGCGTCCTCTGAGAATGTCTCAATGATTGAAATGAGAGTTTAGATTATATAACCATGTATTACTTGAACTGAAGTTTCCGAACTTTGTTGATCAAGAGAAATCGGGAGGATTATGAAATTGGCTTGCCAAGTCTGCGAACCCAGTCGGTAGACTGAGTCCGCGAACTGTCGGAAGTTCTCGACCGAGAATTTCTGCTGAATTTTCCAAAACTCGTTTGTGTGCTTAGTCCGCGAACTCAGTCCCCGAACCCGGTCCGCGAACTGGCGGAATTTCTCGAACCGAGAATTTCTGCTGAGTTCGGAAAACTCAAGCGATTAACTTAAGTCCGCGAACTTGTTTGTGAACTTAAGAGGTTATGATCTAAAGATGTGCTCTGAACAAGAAACATTAAATTATTAAGGAATGCTTTCTACAAACCGTGGCTATAATGTTCATGAGCCGATTCAATCGAATCGAATCATCTTTGTTTCAATTGTGTCTTGTGTAGTTACATAAGATCTCATAGCAACTGAACAACTCTCTAACTAGTTCATTTGAGTCAATTGAACTAGTTATGGTGAATAAGAACAAGGTTAATATGAAATGCTCATATGGTTGACCTTTTGGGTTACTATGTTGAACCAACATGAACGTACACGTTTGGGCATGGTTTTCGCAAACCCAGAAAACGTTTACCCAAGTGTGTGTGACAAGCTAAGTTTTCGATCTAACGATTGGGAAATATTAGCTTGAATCTAAATCAGGTTTTCATCTAACGGTGAATAAGGATTTCTTTGTACCTAAGGCAAAACCATAATTTGAAGGTTATATAAAGGAGACATCTAGCATTGAGCAAACCTAATCCCCACACGTCTGTGTGCTACTAGTGCGCTCTCTAGAGTCGATCTCCATTAACCTTTGATTTTCTTCTCTAAAATCAGGTTAACGACTTAAAGACTTCATTGGGATTGTGAAGCCAGACCGATACTACTTTATCGTAGTTGTGTGATCTGATCTTGCATCTTCTATCGTACGAGTACAATCGATTGATTGTCTTGAGATCGTGAGAGTTCTCCGATAGGCAAGATAAAGAAGTCACAAACATCTTTGTCTCACTGTTTGTGATTCCTCGAAAATCCGCTTGTGTAGTCAGGAAGGATTGTAGAGAGGTGATTGATTAATCTAGGCTGTTCTTCGGGAATATAAGACCGTATTATCAATTGGTTCCTGTTCACCTTGATTTTATATCTTAAGACGGAACAAAACCTAGGGTTTATCTGTGGGAGACAGATTTATCCTTTGATAGAATTTTCTGTGTGAGACGGATCTGTTTATTATCAAGTCTATGATTTTGGGTTACAACAACTCTTGGTTGTGGGTGAGATCAGCTAAGGGAATCAAGTGCACAATATCCTGCTGGGATCAGAGGCGTAGGAGTACAACTGTACCTTGTATCAGTGGGAGATTGATAGGGGTTCAACTATAGTCCAGTCCGAAGTTAGCTTGGAGTAGGCTAGTGTCTGTAGCGGCTTAATACAGTGTGTATTCAATCTGGACTAGGTCCCGGGGTTTTTCTGCATTTGCAGTTTCCTCGTTAACAAAATTTCTGGTGTCTGTATTATTTCTTTTCCGCATTATATTTGTTATATAATTGAAATAATACAGGTTGTGCGTTCGTGATCATCAATTGGAAATCCAACCTTTGGTTGTTGATTGATACTGATTGATCCTTGGACATTGGTCTTTGGTACCGTCCAAGTATTCCTTGTATTTGATAAAGACTCGTTATTTTTTTTAGCTTGAGTAAAAATCAAATCAATAGAGAGATATTAACTCCTTGAGATACTCTTATCTAGATTGAGTCTGACTGTCTAGCTGATTCTCTAGCAAAGTATTTCGGAGTTAGTCCATACAGATTGCTAAGCGAAATATTGGGTGGTGTTGTTAGACCCCTGCTTTTTCAATTGGTTTCAGAGCAGGCAAACACGTTCAAGACCTGATAAGTATGTGTTTGTAGCGATCTGACTATATGGACCATAATGTCTCAATCGACGCTTCACCAGGAGTTAAAAACAACCGCAACACTTTCTCCATGAATACCTCTTTTGGATAAGTGTTAGTTCATGATCCATGTTCTGTTTTTACATTTGCATTCAATGTTGTTTCCGAAATAAGTAAATCCTCAAACTTTTCATGGGATGATGAGTGTTGTTCAATTGGTAATCGGTTCAATAAACCATTGATAACAGAAAGGATCAAGGACTTTGTAAAAGGAAGTATTAGATCTGACAAACATCTCCTGTCAACTGCTGCTTCTAATGATTATATGGAAGAAAAATCCCTATGTGTCAACGTTTTGAATGCGTCTACTGGATGTGATGAAACCGCATCTCTTACGGCAGAAACATCCATATACTCAAGGTATGATTCAGAGATTGAGTCTGACACAGAGATTTTTGAATTCTTGAATAAAGAGGTCCTTCAAGAAAATCTTCAATTAAAAGCTTCTTTAAATAAACTAGAATCACTAATCCAGGTGAAATAACTTGAGATAGATTGTCTTAATGATCAACTCACCAGAACCATTGGTCTAAAGGAAAAAGAGATTATACTCTCAAAGATGATCTTCAACGATTGTCTGGAAGTTCTGATAAAATCTCAGCAATGTTATTTGGTCAGAAATCCTTTGAAAACACTGATGGTTTAGGATTTAAGAGCAAGACTGCAGGTATTGTCAACTATATTCCTAAGAGTCTTGGGACACAAAGGCTGGCAGTTTTGATAAACATAAGGCATTTCATCAAGACGAAGGGTCATCAGGTTGTTCGTTTTGTGGAAATGCAAATCATGTTCAAAAATTGTGTTGGAGATTCAAACAAAGGAACAAAAGAATTTCCAAAATACAATAGAACATGCAAAAGCTGAGTCTGGATAATCAAAGGTGCAAAGTCAACACTTCCAGAATCAGAAGGAGAAAACCTGTTTGTGCAACAAGCTCTGACAAGCAAGGGGAGCGTCTAGCTCACTCTGTCTCTAGTTGAGCTCGGAGACGCCTGTATCCTCATTATTAGCTTGAGAGGTTGAGGCTCTGCATCTTGTGACTCAAGTATGTATCTATGTTTGTTAAGAAAATATTCTGCTAACAATATTCATTATGGATCCTTAAACTATGAAAGATTGTGTCAAGGATTAGGGTTTGACTCTTATATATCCTTTTATCTTCTTCTTTCTTCACTTACGTGTCCATGGCTCCTGTAATTAGAGGCTCTTCCAAAAGTATTGCAGTAGAAGCAATCAACGTATATCTGTGCAAAGGAGTTACTTCCTCAAGGATGATAAAGAAGGAGTCTACAATCAAGAGAAAAGGTTCTTCCTCTAAATGTCTCTTTTCATTTTGTGGTGTTGATAATCATTTTAGAGAAATGGTGAAAGACTTCATCAATAAGCGAAATGATTTAAAATCTCAAATCATTTCCTCTGTAGAAGAAATAACTCACAATGAACAAAGGTTGTCTCTAACAAAGAATACCCTACGTGATCTAAAAACGGAACTTAGTGAGTTAACTGATATTTCTGAAAATTTAGAGGAATTGAACGATCCCATAATCAATGGTTTTTTCAATAACACGAAGGAGTTTTCTGTAGATGCTCTGAGAAAGATCTACAATACCTAGTAAGTCTTCTTTTTGGATTCGTTGGAAGAATAACTAGTTCTTTGAATAGCGATGATTGTGACTACACATAGCTATTTTTGTTTTCATCTTCTTATGTTATTTTTTAGGTTTATTGGTATTAAATTCTAAAAATATTTGGAGGATGATGTTATTGCAGTATTTTAATGGTTTGATATATTGCAATATTTTTATGGGATATGTATTGTTTGCGTTCGTGAACTTGAAGGTCCCATATTGTGGTCAAAAGTAAAGTCATTCATGAATTAGTATTCGTATTGATGAAAGGACGAATGGACTTTTGACAATTACAAAAGTTATGCCTATACAATCATGTATTTGATGGAAAATAGGATAAAATCTTTTGTTTGATAGGGATAAAGTCTATTATATCGTTATGATGAAAAATAGAATAAATCCTTGTATGTTATCCACGATATTGATCTTCATTGATCCATTTTATTATGTTCTACCTTGAAGGCTCCATTGTGTGTCTTATGTTGAGCACGATACAACTAATTCGATTTTTCTTATTGGCTTGTTGGTTGTTCCATAAGATGTTATATGTTGAGCATTAGGAACTAAATTAATCAACTAGTTTGGTTATTTAGTTTGTACTCCATAAGTTTTCTTTCTTATGTTGAGTACATGTACGGTTAAGTTTTTCATTTTCTATGATGAGCTTAGTCGGGGTTCCATAAGTTCTCTTATGTTGAGCCCAAAATAATTGAATTGATTACTTAGGTGATTAGTTTGGTTATTGGTATTCCAATTGGATTAATTATAGGTTCTCTTGTAATTAGTCTAGTTGAGTTTTCATATATTCCACAAATGCTTGTGTTGAGTATATGAGTGACTATACTAATCATGTTCTATCGGTTAATATAGTCGCATATTCCGTAAGGTTTTCCTTATGTTGAGTATGTGAATGATTAAGTTAGTCGTCTCCGTATGATTACCTTATTCGTAGCTCCGTAAGTTTACTTATTTTGAGCACATTCCATTAAGTTTACTTAAATTGATCACTTTTGTGATTTGATTTAGTTGCGTATTCCAATTAAATTAATCATGGCTTTACTTGTGGTTAATTTGGTTGAGTTTTGGATATAGAAAACCATTCTCATGGTTTTTGGTATCCAATAAAAAATTCTTCTTTTCTTTCGAAATTAAGGTCGCTCTTGTTGTTCTTTCGGGAATGACATCAAATGGGGGAGAGTTCTTTTGAACTTTTGCTTAATGGTAATATCTTGCGGGAAGTGCGGCTGTGGAATTTTATAGGGGTTATCTTGTATCTTAAAACTCCTTGATGAATGCATTTAGCTTCGGCTTTATGATTGCATCTAAATTAGGTTGGTATGTATTGTTCTTTTAGTCTATGAGATGTCTCTTGTGGAAATTTCATTATGATCCCGTTCTTGTACCTTTGCCAATTTTATTGACAAAAAGGGGGAGAAATATTGCAGTTCACACTACAAATACATATGGTTTTCGGATCATTGTGTAAGGGGGAGTGGTTTCCATGATCGAGATGGAGTATTTACTAAGGGGGAGTGATACATATCACCATAGTATTATTGTTGAAGTCGTGATACAATTGGACTTTGATGTTACATAATAGTACTACGACACTGTATAATAATGATCGAGAATCTCGATTTCTCTCATTGTTATAGCTACGGATCTTCAACAACGGTGATGCTAAACTTACAACCTTTTGGATCATTGGAGTACTTGGAAGGACGAAGATTTCAGGGAACGTTGAAGATTAGAGTATAGAATAGGAGCCACTAAAGTTTATCTTTTTTGTATTCCATATGTATTAATAGTTTTTCATTAAAATTGACAAAGGGGGAGATTGCTAGAGCATATCTCGGTCAACCTCGCATGCGTTGCTATCTCAAACATGTTTGTCAATGTTAGTGATCAAAACTATGAGTCTTGATTTCTAGCCTACATAGCTAAGTCTCGGACTAGGATAGGAAAAGTGTAGTTAAGCTCAAGGACTTCATGACGATTCATCATACAACGACGAAGATCTATACAAGGAACCGTGGAACTTCATCAACAAAAAGGTATGTGGAGACTTGAACTTATCTATCACTCAAAAGTCTATCTATTCTATCTCCTACTTCTTATGAGACAAAATTCGTACACTATATAGACTAGATCACACACACTTGACATTTCGAGATGAGCATTCATTGCTTATCTTTTATCTCGACATCGTGTGTTGGTAAAGTGTTTCACTTTAATCAGGTTTATCTTCACATAGTGACGAAAGTCATGAAAGTTTCAATCACTTTGAGAATTGCTCTGACGTGAATCGGTCTGTGAATAACGGCTACATAGCGTCCTCTGAGAATGTCTCAATGATTGAAATGAGAGTTTAGATTACATAACCATGTATTCCTTGAACCGAAGTTTTCGAACTTTTTTGATCAAGAGAAATCGGGAGGATTGTGGAATTGGCTTGCCAAGTCTGCGAACCCAGTCTGCAGACTCAGTCCGCGAACTGTCAGAAGTTCTCGACCGAGAATTGCTGCTGGATTTTCCAAAACTCGTTTATGTACTTAGTCCGCGAACTGGCGGAAGTTCTCGAACCGAGAATTTCTGCTGAGTTTGGAAAACTCAACCGATTAACTTAAGTCTGCGAACTTGTTTGTGAACTTAAGAGGTTATGATCTAAAGATGTGCTCTGAACAAGAAACATTAAATTACTAAGGAATGCTTTATGCAAACCGTGGCTATAATGTTCATGAGCCGATTCAATCGAATCATCTTTGTTTCAATTGTGTCTTGTGTAGTTACATAAGATCTCCTAGTAATTGAACAACTCTCTAACTAGTTCATTTGAGTCAATTGAACTAGTTATGGTGAAGAAGAACAAGGTTAATATGAAATGCTCATATGGTTGACCTTTTGGGTTACTATGTTGAACCAACATGAACGTACACGTTTGGGCATGGTTTTTGCAAACCCAGTAAACGTTTACCCAAGTGTGTGTGACAAGCTAAGTTTTCGATCTAACGGTTGAGAAATATTAGCTTTAATCTAAATCAGGTTTTCATCTAACGGTGAATAAGGATTGCTTTGTACCTAAGGCAAAACCCTGATTTGAAGGATATATAAAGGAGACATCTAGCATTGAGAAAACCTAATCCGCACACGTCTGTGTGCTACTAGTGCGCTCGCTAGAGTCTATCTCCATTAACCTTTGATTTTCTTCACTAAAATCAAGTTAACGACTTAAAGACTTCATTGGAATTGTGAAGCCAGACCGATACCACTTTATCGTAGTTGTGTGATCTGATCTTGCATCTTCTATCGTACGAGTACAATCGATTGATTGGCTTGAGATCGTGAGAGTTCTTCGATAGGCAAGATAAAGAAGTCACAAACATCTTCGTCTCACTGTTTGTGATTCCTCGACAATCCGCTTGTGTAGTCAGGAAGGATTGTAGAGAGGTGATTGATTAATCTAGGTTGTTCTTCGGGAATATAAGACCGGATTATCAATTGGTTCCTGTTCACCTTGATTTTACATCTTAAGATGGAACAAAACCTAGGGTTTATCTATGGGAGACAGATTTATCCTTTGATAGACTTTTCTATGTGAGACAGATCTGTTTATTATCAAGTCTGTGATTTTGGGTTACAACGACTGTTTTTTGTGGGTGAGATCAGCTAAGGGAATCAAGTGCGCAGTATCCTGCTGGGATCAGAGGCGTAGGAGTACAACTATACCTTGAATCAGTGGGAGATTGATAGGGGTTCAATTATAGTCCAGACCGAAGTTAGCTTGGAGTAGGCTAGTGTCTGTAGCGGCTTAATACATTGTGTATTCAATTTGGACTAGGTCCCAGGGTTTTTCTGCATTTGCGGTTTCCTCGTTAACAATTTTTTTGGTGTCTGTGTTATTTCTTTTCAGCATTATATTTGTTATATAATTGAAATAATACAGGTTGTGCGTTGGCGATCATCAATTGGAAATCCAATCTTTGGTTGTTGATTGATATTGATTGATCCTTGGACGTTGGTCTTTGGTACCGTCCAAGTATTCCTTGTATTTGATAAAGACTCGCTATTGGTTTTAGCTTGAGTAAAAATCAAATTAAGAGAGAGATATTAACTCCTTGAGATACTCTTATCTAGATTGAGTCTGACTGTCTAGTTGATTCTCTAGCAAAGTATTTCGGAGTTAGTCCATACAGATTGCTAAGCAAAATATTGGGTGGTGTTGTTAGACCCCCGCTTTTTCAGTTTTTGGTTCGATTATGTCTTGTATACTTATATAAGATCTAAGTAATTGAACAACTCTCTAACTAGTTCATTTGAGTCACTTGAACTAGTTATGGTAAAGAAGAATATGGTTGACATGAAAGTGATCATATGGCTAACCATTTGGTTAACTACTGTTGAACCAACGGATGTACATGTTTGGGTACGGTTACACAAACCTAAAACGTGCATTTCATTTGTGTGTAACAAGCTAAGTTTTCGATCTAACGGTTGAAAGATATTAGCTTGAATCTAATCAGGTTTCACCTAAAAGTGAATATTGAATGCTTTGTTATAATCTAACATTGATTGCAAACCCTTATTTGAAAGACTATATAAAGGAGAACTCTAACAAATGGGAAACCTAATCCCCACACCTCTTGTGTGATACTAGTTTTATAAGCTAGAGTCGATTCTCCTTTAACCTTAGGTTTCTACCGAGACCCTGTAGGTCAACGAATTGAAGACCTCATTGGGATTGTGAAGCCAGACCGATACTACTTTCTTGTAGTTGTGTGATCTGAACTTGATGTTTCTATCGTATTGAGTACAATCATAACGATTGGCTTGAGATTTATATCTCCGATAGGCTAGATATAAAAGTAATCACAAACATCTTCGTCTCATCGTTTGTGATTCCACAATATCTTCTTTCGCCTCGTTGATTAAGAATGTGAAATGATTGATAATACTAGGCTGTTCTTCGGGAATATAAGTCTGGTTTATCAATTGGTTCATGTTCACCTTTATTTATCAAAAGACGAAACAAAACTCGTAGGTATTTCTGTGGGAGACTGACTTATCTATTACTGTAGACTTTTCTGTGTGATACAGATTTGTTTATTAAAGTCTTCGACTTTGGGTCGTAGCAACTCTTAGTTGTGGGTGAGATCAGCTAAGGGAATCAAGTGCGTAGTATCATGCTGGGATCAGAAACGTACGGAGCGCAACAGTACCTTGGAGCAGTGTGAGATTGATTGGGGTTCAACTACAGTCCAGACCGAAGTTAGTTTGTAGTAGGCTAGTGTCTGTAGCGGCTTAATGCAGTGTGTGTTTAATCTGGACTAGGTCCCAGGGTTTTTATGATTTTGCGGTTTCCTCGTTAACAAAACTTCTGGTGTCTGTGTTATTTTTTTCCGCATTATATTGTTTATCTTTATAATTGAAATATCACAGGTTGTGTGTTTGAATCAATCAATTGGGAAATACGACCTTTGGTTGTTGATTGAAATTGATTGATCCTTGAACATTGGTCTTTGGTAACGTTCAAGTGATTTCTCTTGTATTCAATTAGACTCGCAGATTTCTAT
The DNA here is from genome assembly GCF_003573695.1 of Papaver somniferum. Lineage (NCBI taxonomy): Eukaryota > Viridiplantae > Streptophyta > Magnoliopsida > Ranunculales > Papaveraceae > Papaver > Papaver somniferum. The sequence goes on along the minus strand of NC_039362.1, from coordinate 31,573,263 downwards.
TTGCTTGAGTAAGAATTGAATCGAGAAAGAGAGATATAACTCTTTGATATACTTTATTAAGATTGAGTCTAGTTGATTCTCTTGAAAGTATATTGGAGTTAGTCCATACAAATTGTTAATCGAAATATTGAGTGTGGTTGTTGTACCCCCGATTTTTCAGTTATGAAACTCCACCATCATGTTCATGAAATCTTCTTTAATACTATGCCAGCATTTTTTGTAAAACTCCATAGAAAATCCATCTGGACCTGGAGATTTATTTTCACCCATATGTTTAATCACTTCAAAAATCTCCTCCTCACTGAAATTCCTCTCCATCCAATTTTCAGCTCATCATCAATCACAGGAAAATGAAGATTATTCATAGAAAAATGAGTATCATCTTATTCTGTGAAAAGAGATACAAAATAATTCCTCATCTCTTATTTTTATCACACCCTGATCAAAACAATCCATCCCACCCACTTCCAATTTAGCAATAATATTCCTTTTCCTCCTTGAGCTAGCTATCCTATGAAAATAAGAAGTATTATCATCTCCATGTTTGAATTCATTTTTCTTTGCCCTAGAATACCATTTCCTAGCCTCCATTGCAGAGATAGAAGTAAGTGAAATTGCATTTTGATGCCTTTCCTCCCACTTCTCATTAGACAATCTACCATCCCATTCCTCCTGATCTAGGGAATTAATTTTTGAAGTAAGATCAACTTTCTCCTTTTTCACTGCACCAAATTCTTGAAAACTCCATCTTTTGAGAAAAAAATTTAATTTTTGTAATTTCTTAAAGAAAACATAACTTGCACCCCTCCTGAAAGACATATTTCTCCACCAAATTTCCACATTCTTCACAAAATCTTTATGAAAAACCCAAGTATTCTCAAATTTGAAATAAGGTTTGCAACTAATACTTGGATTAGTAACAATCATTAAAGGTTTGTAATCAGAAGTTACTCTAGTATGGTCAATTTGAATAGAATTAGGAATAACCTCATCTAAGTCCAAACTAAAGAGAAGTCTGTCTAACCTGCACAAAAGAGGATCACTCTGCATATCTGACCAAGTGAAAGTACCACCCAAAAGAGGAAGATCCATCAGCTCCTGAGTATAGATAAAATCATTCAGAAAATTGTTGTTTCTACTATCACCCTCCCCATTATTTCTCTCAGCATCAGATCTTACTGCATTCATATCACCAGCAAAACAAACAGGCCCTCCCCACCAAATCCTAATTTATGCCAAATCTCTCCAGAATAAAGCTCTTTCATTATAGTCACAAGGTGAATACACATTCACCACTGCCCATTTAAAGCCATTGGATTTACACCACAACAATGTTGTTAAAACCCATTCTAACATCTTTTTTAACAAACTTGGAAGTATCCCAAATTGTTATAAGACTTCCACTGCTCCCCACAGAAGGAATATAGAGCCAATCAAATTCTTCTTCAAACCAAACTTGCTTAACAAACTAATTTGTAATTTTCATCATCTTCGTCTCCTGCACCATATAAATTCCACACCTTTGATAGTTAATTATTCTTCAGATGCACCATTTTATCATAAGAATTTAGCCCTCTAATGTTCCAATTGACCATTTTAAAATCTATTTGAAACATTCAAATTACCATTAACTCTCTCCATCTCCTTTGATTTATCAAAACTCTGACCTTCCAACTCATCAGAATTCCTAACTTCCAGATTATCAACATCCTTCACTTGAGAAGAAGAATTGTCTTCACCAGTAGATACTTTAGATATTTTACTAAATCTCTCTCTATATCTCAACACCTGTTTTGAAATTGACGCCCTCAGCTTCACTTCATCCCCTTCTAAATCACCACCATGATTTTTACAATGTTGAAATATCAATTCCACAGTTTCTTCAATCAGCTTCTCATTCACCATTTCTAAATTTTGAATGTCCCCCAATTTCTGCACAATTTGATTTTCTATATCAGATAGAAAATTAATTTCCGACACCAAAGTTCTATCTGATTGCATAACCATCTCAACCTCCTCAGACTGTGTATTCTCTCCTCCTTCTTCAAATTTTTTATCAGATTCAATGCAATTGGTATCCAGCGGCATAAATTTTGAATTTGAAATCATACCGTTACTTTGTGAGCGGGCTGGACTATTCATTCTTGAACCGGGTATAAAAACCCATTTTCCACCTTCCACGTTATCTGCTGATAAATGAACCACCTCATCATCCTTGTATGCATCAGCATTGCCAACTGGAGTTAAATTCAAATTCAAATCTAAATCTAAATTCCCCTCCGATAAGTCCGTACGTAAATTTTTGTATTTCGAATTATGGAGACTTTCCTGAAATGAATCAATCTCACAACTGTAATCTTGATCTGATATCGGATTTTTCGGCATGTAGACTGGATCCCATTCCACCGTCAGACTTTAAAATCGAAAAATAACAAACAAAAAAAAAATTAAGGGAAATATTTTTAGATGGCATGGATTGCTTTTAAAATATTTAATCTTGTTAACTTCCATAAAAAAAATTTATAAGGAAAACCTCTGAAATAATATTTATTAATTTCCATATTTTGATTTTCATACCAAGATCTTAATCTAAAAAAATAACAAAAATAAAAAGAATATTATTAATTTCCATTTTTTTTTAATACCAAAATCTTAATCTTGAAAAAAAATATATTCTTACACTGTATTGAAGCAATTTTATTAATTTCTATATTTGTTAGTATTTTTTATTTTTATGTTAAAAAAACGCCTTCTTCTCGGCACATTGATTTGTTATTTTTTACATTGATTTGTTATTTGTAGGCTAGCACAACAACCAGTTCAATTAATGTAGTAGTATATCGTTGGAGCTTAGCTTGTTAGGCTTACAATTAGTTTCATGTAATAATCGTTATCCAATAATATAATAAAATTTTAAAATGTAAAATAAAAATTTGTAAGCATTTATTTTTTCCAAAAATTATGTTTGTTTCAATCTTTAATTGCCTATTTATTTGGCATTTTCAAGGTAAATCAAGATTGTATTAATTCACTATTCATTCTACAAAGCTTTGATGCGTCCTAACCAATCACTAACATTTTAGCCCTACCCGAGGAAAAATCCTGAGTCTGTTACCGGCTTACGCCCTAACGAAAATCATGCCATCGCCAACCAATGACTTGTAAATTTGGGTGAAAAGTTGGCCTATGAAACTGAGATAGGAAGAGTGTTTAGGAGATTTCAGATGCATCTCGTAGAAGGTTCTTTTTGAAGTGACACAAATTAAAAAGGACGCATTATACTCCACACTATGGGTTGAAGACCAGATATTAAAAACGGAAAATGGATCACTTGTCCAAATATTTTTAAAACATGGTTCAAATGTACGAGTAAAAATTAGTATGAGTGAAATGGACACTAAGGGTCTGTTTGGCAGCTGAGATATGTAATACGTTGTCCAGGTTAGAGAATTCCTTGGTTTATCCAAGACTATTATGGCAATGATTATTTTAAATGGTGCTTGTTTTCCATTGTGGATTAATGCAGTATGTTGTTTGTCAAAAGACTTGTATACAAGCTAAATTAATTAATTATAAAGCTAAATCATATAATTTTATGGTTTTGAACATAAGAAAAATTTGAATAAAAAAATTAGTTATAAAAATAACCATCTAATCCAGGAAAGGATTGAGGTATTCCTGGTTTTACATCGAATTCGAAATCCCCACCTTTTTATCCTACCTAAATTTTAGGTGGATAAAAGGGTGGGAAATTTTTTTTGCTCTAGTTGATCTAGCAGCTTGTTGTCCACTTATTTAGGGTGTTTGTGACGTCACCTAACTAAGAGAAAAATCCACGATTAACTTTAGCTAGTCTTTGGTAAAGTTTTTTCACTGCCGTTTTTTAGCTTCTGTATTGTCGGGTGTTAATAAGTCTGACGGAATCAAATTGTAAAAGTAAAAATCTTGGAAAGTTTGAATGCGTTTTCTACTCAAACTGTATAAGTAAAACTTATAACCCAAAAGACAGAAAACTCTTGCATCGGATCCAAATCAAGTCCACAAAAAAAAGTCACATTTATAAAAAAGTCTGGAATTCTGGACCCAAATCAAGTCTACAAAATCATCCATAAAGTATTAGATCATCGTGTGCGAAAACATCTCCCACGCAATACAACACCAGCTTTACATCATGTCTCCTGTACTGCAAAATAAAGCAACAATTATCAACAACTTAATTGATGAATCTTAATAAGACTTTGTTTGCAAAAATAATGTTTACAGCAAAATGAATTTGGTGTTTATAAAAACAAATTCATCTACAAGTAACAACCAGCGACCAACTTTAATATTATGAATAGTTCATATTTTTCAAGCTTGATCATGTATAGGAAATGTCTAACTAAAAAAATGGTGACGTTTGAATTCAAGAGAAAAAGTAAAACTACTTTGATATGTACTGTGTACTGAAAACTGGGCAGAAACTGAGAACATCAATAATTAAAAAGAGCAAACGTAGAGCTTTGATGTGTACTTGAAACTGGACAAATCCAACGAGTAAAGGAAAATAGGAAACTATACAAATCCATCCAATCATATTAGAATATCTGCATGGCATTATGTTGAAGAGTAATTGCAACTGAAGTTAAGTTCACATTTTGTTTTCAAGGAAACATTAATAAGACATAGTAAAATGACCATTGTCGTAGATCGATAGTTACCTTGATGAAACTAATATCTTTGGCATTACTGCATTACTCCAACATAAGTGTTAAAAAGCTCTGGTTAGATTGGACATTTTCGACAACATTATGGGTTCCTTCACCTTCCAGTATTATTGGATCCTAAAAATAGAACAAGTTGATAATTATGTTATATATGTATGTCACGACCAGTAACAACTTTAATTCACAGGACAAGGTTTAGCTCTATACCTCTACGTGAAGTTGTGGACAGTAGTAAGGGATCAACGGCGTAGAACGTTGCTGCAGATTTGAACTGCCCAGTAATGAAGCACTAACGCCATTTTTATCAACCTCCAAAGCACTCGATGGCATGAAACCGGAAAGTGGGAATTCTTCTACATCTGAATCACTGTATATTACTTCTTCAGATACAATGGATGTCATCTATAAGAACCTAACTAAACATACAAAAACAGAAAACAAATCACTGATAACTAAAATAGAAAATGAGATGAATATAATGACCACACCTGCATTTTGGGTCTTTTTTGTTTTTCCATCATTTGTTACCATTTTGATTTGGGTAGTTTTTTTCTTTGTTATTTCTTTCTCCATTGCCGGCTCGTGTTGAGCATTTCTTTTTCTTTTCCCTGTTACTCTTTTAGTCTTGATGGATTTCTTTCCTGCCGGCTTGGTTTCTTTGCGGTGATTAGTTAAATCTTTTCGTATACTAAACCCGATGTTTCTAGCATAACGATTATAATAATCATACGCCAATTCTTCTGAATCAAATTTCAAACCAATTTCTGGCACTTCTTTGTTAATAAATACCATGTATCGAGCCTTGATCCATAGAAAAATTATTTTCCATAGACATGTTATCATGTTTCTGTAGGGAGAGTTTCAAGAACCACCATCACCTGATTCATAAAGAGAATAGTCGATTCAAGTATGCTAGGTAATTAACATATCCACACGGACATATTCACTATAATTAACATGTTCACTATGAAACATGACAAATTTCCATAAACAAGTTATCATGTTTCACTATAACATATTCACACGGACCATTCACCAAACAGTTAACAGTATGCTAGGTAATTAGTTATTAACAAGACTGGATGTCTAGAGTTCTAATATAACACATTTCCATCAAATCAAACGGGGTAGATGAGAAAAATTAACTGTTAAGGTTCTGAGATGTCTTGAAGATTTATAGTTTCTGCAATTCAAATGGATTAATCTAGTACCTTCAATAATTCATTAGCAAAAGAAGAATTTTCAGATCAAATTTTTTTCCAAACATGATGCCGTTCAAAAGCCTAATAATTTGATAGATTTCAGGATTCCATGAATTTAGAGAGATATAATTTTTCTGGCGGAAAAAACAATATACTCGCGCCAAAATATAATACTAATCCAAAACCAGGGTGAACATCAGAAATATCGGATTTTCTTATAATACAGAGGCTAAAAAAAAAGACCCACTCAGAAACAAAAAAGAAAAGTTAACCATGGTTATCCTTTAGTTTGGTGACGTCACAAACACCGTAAATAAGTGGACATGAGGCTACTAGATCAAAGTTGCTCTAGCAAAAAAAAATTCCAAAAAGGTGGGATTTTGGAAATCCATGTAAAATTTGGAATACCTTAATCCTTTCATGGGTTAGATGGTTACTTTTATAACTAGTTTTTTTATTCAAATTCTTATCTTGACACGGAATAAGCACACACACAAACACAATATACAGTTATTTAAGGGATAACCCAACCTAGGTTAGGATATCAAGGCTGCAAACATGACCTAAAAAAATAGCAAGAATGAAACTGGATTCATCCTGACTTAAACTTACAAAATAGTAAAGATGAAACTGAATGCATCGTGATGTAAATTAAAAATAAGAAAAAGTATTTGAAAATGGGTAGGATGAAATTATTTACATCCTGACTATTTTTACATTCAGAAAATGGGCTATATAGCCAAAAGTGCACATTTTCTGGGCCAAATGGACAGTTAGGATTCGGTCTGGGTCAAATGGACAGAGGAATCTTTAAAATGAGGAGTTTACGTTACTACCCTTTCGAAACCATCAAAGGGATATCTTCTTCTCGTCTTCTCCGTTTCCTGAAACATAACCAGATCTAAAAAAAAGCCAGAGAAAGCTCTCGTTTTCCATCACTTTTGCACCTCATCTTTCTCGTTTTCCATCAGCTCCATTACCAAACAAACAAGTATCGTTGTCTTCGTCTTCTTTCTACACCGTCTCCAATATCAAAACCATTAACATCATCATGCACCTCTACCATCTCCATATGCTCCACAAATCACCAACACCACCATCGACATCATCAACTTTATCCAACAACACCATCATAGATACCAGCAACACCAACATCAAAATGGGTTTTCGTAATTTGATTAAATTTCTCAAATTAGGGTTTTATGTTAATTCGATTTCAGAAGATAAGAAATTGGTACTCTGCAATTTCCCAAATTAGAGTGTTACTCTGTTTTTTTTTGAGATTGCAGAGTACTCTGTTTTTTTCCAATTGGTAAGGATGAAGACTATGCTCAAATTGGTAAGTTTCTTGACCTTAATTGTGTTTTGATTTCAAATTCGTTCATCTTAATTAGATGAAACTGGTTTTATCTTGTGCTATATTTAGTTGAACATACATGGCGAAAATGGGTTTCATCCTATACTAAATTGGGTTGAATTTGGTTTCACCCATTTTAAACTACCATGCAACTGGTTTTCATCCTATACTAAATTGGGTTGATTTGCTTTCACCCATTTTAAACTAGGATGAAACCGGTTTCATCTATAGGTAGGATGAATCTATGATTTTTGAATTAAGCATCACTCATTGTAAACAAGGATGAAAATGGGTTTCATCCTATAGTAAATTGGGTTGAATTTGGTGTCACCCATTTTGAACTACCATGCAACTGGTTTTCATCCTATACTAAGTTGGTTTGAATTTGCTTTCACCCATTTTAAACTAGGATGAAACCGGTTTCATCTATAGGTAGGATGAATCTATGAGTTTTGAATTAGGTATCACTCATTGTAAACAAGGGTTTCATCCTATACTAAACTGAGTTTCATTCTAATGATTAGGATGAAACTGAATTTGGTTCCATCCACATTCACACTAGGATGAAACTGGTTTCATCCCGTTTTAAATTGAGTTAAATTGAAATTTGTTTCCGTACAAGCTTAAAATAGGAGGAAACCAATTTCATCCTTTCTTAGATTGAATAGAATTTTGTTTTCATCCATGTTTGAACTTGGATGAAACCAGTTTCATCTAATTCAACAGTGGATTGAATTTGGTTTCACCCATGTTTAATCTTAGATGAAACTGGTTTCATCCAGTTTTAGATTGGGTTGAGTTAGGTTTCCCCCATGTTGAAACCAGGATGAAAATGATTTCATCCTGTTTTAGATTGGGTTGAGCTGGTTTCATCATGTTCAAACTGGTTTATGTATGTTTATATTGCTCATTGTTGTTATGGAGCACTATCTGTTGAGTGTTTGAGCTCATGTAATGGTACACTGGCCCTTTTATCCATTATTAGGGTTCTTGTTTGCTGGGTTGTTTGTCTGTTGAGATATATGGCTACTTACTGTCATTTTTTTAACTACTGTTATCCTTATTATCTTGCGGAATCCACCTGCGATCCCATCAACCTGTACCCATTTGAAAATCTCAGGCCAACATACTTCTACGCATCTCATACTTCATTCTCTGTTGCTCCATTATATTCCGTTTCAGCTCAACCCGCACCTGCATGCCTATGCCTGCTATTTCAGCTCCATCTCAACTGCATCTCATTCTCTGCTCATACATCTACCAACACCTCATTTGAGCCTCATTCAAGCTTCCCAGCATCAACTAGTAGCACCATCTCTTCAAAGACATTGAACTCATGGCATCAGTACCCATTACAGCAACTGCAACTCAAACTCACTACAAACCAACTTGCCTTACCACTCTCCAGTTGGTTCAATTCCTAAACATACATATGATAGTTGCAGGTTCAGCACAACCCAGGCCATTGCATTCAATCCTTGGCAGTTATCCATGCATGCAACTGAACTGCAATATAGAGCTCCACCATTTCAGCGACTGCAATCAAGCAGCAACATCTCATTACGGCAGCAACAACGTCACATCACCAACTGAAGCTGCACATTACAGCATCTCTGCAAGCCAACTCCAGATCTTGCACTTCCAGCTCTAACCCGCTGAACCAATTCTGCTTTATGAGACTACTCTGTTTTACGATAACCATTGCTTCATGATTACTATGCTCTATGAGATTACCAGTTTTATGAGATTGCCCTGTTTTATGTTACTCTATTTTATATTGCTAAGGTTACTCTGTTTTTGTTGAGATTACTCTGTTTTATGTAACTTCATATTTTCTCTTTTGCAGAGATCGAGTTCAATTAGAAGTTGGTGTTGTTGTTATCCATGAAGCAATGGTTATCGTAGAAGTAGGTGGACTGGTGATGACATCATTTGGACTCGATTGTCAACTGAAATGGTTGTAATTATGCGTACGTAGAAGCTCTGAGCAGGTTGTGTTGTGGTAGTTGTTGTGTAAAATGATAAAGCTCTGAGTAGGATCTGTTGTGTAGAATTTTTTTTTAATTACCCTGAAACAGAGTACTCTGTTTAATATATTAACTCATGAAACAGTGTACTATGTTTTTTTCTGAGATTGCAGAGTACTCTGTTTTTTTCCAACCTTTACTAACCCAACGCAGTAAAGATTTGTAGAAGATAGGGACATATTTGTCTCTTCAGGTTAATAAATAAAAAATATTCTAGGTCAAATATCCATTTTGGCTAAATGAACAGTATTTTTCTGTTTTTTGGCTATATAAACAGTATCTAAAGCTAACAATCTATTTCACCCAGGAATTTTCTGTTTTGGTCTTTTTGACCAATTTTGTGTTTTACATTTTTGTCCATTTAGACAGTATCAAAATCTAAATGTCCTTTTCACCCAGCAATTGTTGATTTTGGTCTTTTTAACCTATTTTGTGTATTAAAAATGACAAAGAAATGATCTTATAGATAAAAAACAAATTTAGAGATCGTTAAGCATAACAACATCCGAAAGTAGGAACATGAAATAATAAGCATTCAGAGACGATCAAATCGTCGAAATAAAATTGTTAAGGTACAGATATAAAACTAAGACTCGAAACAGAAGAATGAGATAGAAAGGCTTTGCCTTCCCTTTGCCGATTAAAGACTTGCCGATATTCCTTGCATCCCCCCCCCCCCCCCCCGGTATTACCTTTTCAACATTCCGTGTTTATCCATAGAACAAGATACGTCTCCGCAACAATACTCTATCATTAAAACCAACTGCTTGTCTTCTTCTTCTTCTTGCTTGGCATTCCTTCCTAGATGTAACCCAGAATTGCTAGCTAACATGTTTTGGTTCCATCGTGAGGACGGTATATAGCTAAAATGTTTGGATACAACACGACAAAACGAAAAGTGTGGAATAATTTGTAAAATGACATCGTGAGAGAAACCACAGTCATGAGACGGACCAAATACCAAAAGCCAGACTAAAAACCAAAAAAATTTGGTATTTTGGGTGACCCAAGCGCAGTGGGATAACACCAAATTTGGTGAAGCGTAACTTACACTAACGCCCGATGCCAGACGTAACTTATACTCACGTCTGTTGATGAAGCGGATTTTTATTATGCGTTTGAATGAAACGGAGGTATAATGCCCGCTTGATTGAGGCGCAGGTATAACTAACGCCGGATATGGGACGGCGATGGAAAGTGCGTCTACTGGGACGGAGATGAAAAGTGCGTATCACTCGTGCGGAGATATAAAGTGCGTATGTTTCGGGCGTTAATGGATTATGCGTATGTTTCGGGCGTTAATGGATTATGCGTCTGGGTGAGACGTTTATAGAAGAAGCGTCTGAGTGGAGCGTGCATTTAAGAAGCGTCTGGTTGGGGCGTTTAAAGAAGGAGCGTCTGAGTGGGACGTTTGTAATACCTGTGTCTATGTGGGACGTTTGTAATACGTGCGTGTGAGAGGGACGGTTGTAATACGTGCGTCTGAGTGGGACGTCTGTAATACATGCGTCTGAATCAAGCGTTTGTAATACGTGCGTCTTAGTGAGACGTGAACGGAAAATCCGTCTGGATATAGACGTGATTATCTCTTCTTCTCCTCCTCCTTTTACATAAACAGTTTTTACAGAAGAAAAAAAAAAAGACGAAAACAGACGAAAAATCTAGGGCAAAACCTAAATCGAATGTGACGGAAATTTGATTGGGTGCGCCTCAATCATACGCCCATAAAACATGCGTCTCACTCATACGCCCATAAAACATGCGTCTCACACAGACGTTAATAATACGTCCGTCTCCCGCATACGGTCATAATACATGCGCCCGGACCAGGCGCTTTTAGTAACTGCGTCCAAACCAGGCGTTTTTAATAACTGCGTCTGCTATGGGGCGTAGGTTTTATCTACGTATGGCCCGGCGGTGTTTATAATAACGCCTAACTCAAACGCTCTATATACATCCGCCCCATTATCATACGTTATTTATACGTACGCCCGATGTGGAGCGTCCACTATACTTCCGTCTGAAATCATACGCCCACTATACTTCCGTCCCACTATTAATCATTTTAGTCTGGTTTGGCGACCACATTTGGTCGCAAACCCTAATTAACTGGACTAAATATGGTTTTAGTCAGTACCACTGCGGCTGAATTTGGGACCAAATTTGGGTATAGTCCCCAAATTTGGTCATGACTGTGGTTGCTCTGAGAATCACATCTTACCTAACTTGCTCGAGATGGTCCCTTCCCCCTTAGCTCCAGACTCCATCACATATATACTTTTGTAATGGAAGTGGTACAACCTATAATTGGTTCATTTTTATGCTTCCATTATTAGCGATCTACTAATTGGCTTGTAGACTCAAACAAACCTGTCGATTCCCACTAACTGCCCACTAATTACACTTTCTTTTTTCCGTCTTTTCTTTTTCTTTTGTTTTGGTAAGAAAATAAATTTTATTAGGGAAGGGTTATGCCGTTATGGCACAACCAAATGGAGTGAGGGAGTGACAGAGCAAAATATTATCAGTTTACACACAAACCAGCTTATTATTTAGAAACGGAGGGAATAAGAGATTAAATGGCTGAACATGTGCCTCTCAAATGTGTGTATAAAATCAAGATTCGACCATCTAGAGATTTACACTATGGGAACATAAAAGACGGTCGGGATTCAACCGTTCAGAGATTTACATTTTAAGCCCTAAAATTAATGAAGGTCGAGAGACTCGAGATTCATCGGGTTTTAGGTTTTCCACTCTCCCCTTCTCTTCGGACTCTCCACGTTTTTGCTCACCCCCTAATATCATGCAGAGTTATTCCTTTTAATGTCAAAGCCGTTCCTCAGAATCTCAATTGAGATTAATTGCACTCATCCCATTTAAGTAAAAAAAAACGCTTATCGTCAGCAGTTACAAAATAAAATCAAGAGACATAAAACGAAAAATGAATCTGAATTATAGGATTTTAATTGATCAACCGATGATCTTTGTTTCGAACTTTTGTGCATGGTAGTTATCTCTTCTTCTTTGCAGACTTCAATTCTCTTTTATATTGTTGTATTTTACTTTTGATGATGACTGGAACAAAATGACCGTCCCATTTCAAACACACTCTCATTTTTCAAGCTACTAAAGCTTATTTGTTAATCTCTATTTCAATGACTTGATCAATCAATGAATCATGTTTTAGTTGCTCCTAATCTTCATTCTCATGAAGGTAAAAAAAAATAAAAAAAATAAAGAACTTTAGAAGCGAGATTTTATGAATCCCGTAATATGTGATGGATCTGATTTTCATTCACACTAATATTTAACCTCATTGTTTTATGTTGCAGGAGAGTGTGGAGGAGGCATACCAACCTTAATAAAAATTTTCTAATTTAAATTCAGGTATTACTCCAAGTTCATTTTGTTATCTATGTATCTGGTCAACTGAATTTTGAAACCTAAATTTTGATATATGCTTTTATAGGAGTTCAATTTTTTGAACTTTTGTGGCATTCAATCATGTTTCTTTTTGGATGAAATTGGCCAGTTTAGTGAAGAGTCTGCACCTTACAATTGTTTTTGATGATTCTGCACCTTATTCGGTAGTTTTTTACGCCTGTATATTTCGTATTCATAATAACTGCTATTGGGACTGTTGTGGGATTGATTTGTGTTTCCCAGAATGGGATGTGAGTATGTGATCTTACACAGAGTTGGTGGGGGATGTTTTTCGGCAAGTTTTACTGTTAGTAAAACAATAAAATATTCACTAACCGGTATGTTTTACCCCATCACATAGCAGAATAAATCAATCAGTTTTTTTCTTTCTCATTGCGCCTGTAATCCTCAGTCTTCGTGTCAATTTTCGGCAAGTTTTACTATTAGTAAAACAGTAAAATATTCACTAACTGGTATGTTTTACCCCATCACATAGCAGAATAAATTGCAGTTTCTTTCTTTCTCATTGCGCCTGTAATCCTCAGTCTTCGTGTCAATTTTTGGCAAGTTCTACTGTTAGTAAAACAATACAATATTCACTAACTGGTATGTTTTACCCCATCACATAGCAGAATAAATTGCAGTTTCTTTCGTGTTAATATGCGTGTCAACGTAGCTTGCTCATATCTCAGGTTGTCTGGGCACCTTGGAATATTGTGGGTGGTTCCCCAAAATGTTGGAAGGTATTGCTGTAGCATGTATGTTGTGGTGTCACCTGTATATATCAAGTTTTTGCTTCAAGTTTTTGCTTGCTAATCCTTCTTTTGGGTAGAGCATAAAAGTTGAGTCCATATTTATTACCTGATCAGATGAACTTTTACCCTATCACATAACAAAATAAATTGCAGTTTCTTTCGTGTTAATATGCGTGTCAATTGGCGTAGCTTGCTCATATCTCAGGTTGTCTGGGCACCTTTGAATATTGTGGGTGATTTTCCAAAATGTTGGAAGGTGTTGTTGTAGTATGTATGTTGTGGTGTCACCTGTGTATATATCAAGTTTTTGCTTGCTAATCCTTCTTTTGGGTAGAGCGTAAAATTTGAGTCCATATTTATTACCTGATCAGATGAATTTATGAAATTTTTCTTCTTGAGGACTGTGAAGTTTTATTCATTTGAATAGTAGGTTTGCTTCCCTTTAGTTTTCATTTTGATGCATTTTAAATTCGCATTTCTCAAGTACATATGTTCTACATAGTTTTACCAATTTTGCAACTAGTTGATACAATTTTGTTTTTTTTTTTGTGAGTAGATGTTTTGCCCCCTTACTGCTGATATGTTTTAGTTGCAAAATGGCAGGGAAGTCAAGCAAATAAGATAGAATTGAATTTATGGAAAGGGGATATATCACTTTCTAGGTGAGTCAACTGTGGGATGGACTGAGGATTGAAATCCACACCTGCTACGAGAAGACTCTTATCTTGCAATATGTAGTTCGCACACAACATATTGGCGAGATATTTTCGCTTACAACAAAAATCCGCTTACGCCGTGCAGTATCGGCGAGATATTTTCTTCCAGGTAAATGAGCATTTAATTTTATCAAAAAGGTTAATCAAAACTGTATATGTGATGAGCCTTGACGTCTAATACGGCGATTATATTTACATCAATCATTATATTTCAGGTGAAGTAGTTTTCATACGAAAATTTAATAGTATTTCAGGAGAAGTAGTTTTTTTCCTGCCTGGTGGTTGTTCCGCTTTTGAAGATTTGTACTTATCCTTGCTTCTTAATATATATATCTTTTTATAAAAAAAAACACATGCCTAATAGCAACAATTGTCGCAACGGGTTTAGTCAAAGTGGTTCACCCTCGAGCTCTATAAGAGAATTCCAACAGGGAGACGGGATTCATATGCACTCCACTGGACTAACCCGACATCAACCTTTGAAGCGCTACAATGGGCTTTAACTTTAGGTGCGGACCGTGCGGTAGAGGTATACTTTGCGTATAAGTAATTTGTATTGTTACTCTTCCCCTTTTAGCCAAAGCTAATTTATATTCGTTGTGCAGGTTTGTGATGGATTAACAGAGTGAGTTTGACATAGTTATGTAAAGGCTGACCTGAGTATAGTGATGTTGCATTGTAATTAGGGTTGTTCATGGTCGGTTTTGGTTCGGTTTCTAGCCAAACCAAAACCGAAACCAATATTATTGGTTTCTAAAAATCTAAACCAAACCAATCCATTAACCATTGGTTCGGTTTCCAAATGGTTCCAGTTGGTTTCGGTTTGTCCCAGTGGTTTTTGGTTAACCAATAATTATGTCAAACCAAAACAAAATACACAAATTTACAGATAAAAAAATCGTAGTTGCCGATAGTATTGGTTTACACAAATATACAAACAAAAAAAAATCAAGAATAGTTAAAGCTTACTCATTCTAGAGATCAAATGAAGATATATAATATATCTTAATTTAGGTATTGACAAATAAAAAAGAAGGAAGACGGGAAGAAAAAAGTCGAGTAGCAGCAGCTGTAGTTGGGGGTGGAGAAGGGAGGTGGCTGAGAGAAGGAGAAAGAGAAAGAGAGAGAGTATCATAATGAAATATTAGATTTAGGGTTTCTATTTATCCTCTAAATTAATGGGTAGAATCTAATACTTTTAAATCGACAGTAGAAATTAAGTTTAAAAATTAATCGGTTCCCCAATGGTTTTTGGTTCGGTTTTCAGGTCAAACCAAAACCAAACCAGTAATGTCGGTTTTTCAACATTTTTTACCAAACCAATCCAAATCTAAATGATTTGGTTCGGTTTCTTGCTTATTGGTCTGGTTCGGTCGGTTTCCAACGGTTAACCTACACCATGTTCAGCCCTAATTGTAATAATCTTGAAGAAAATCAATCAGCTAAAATATATTGTTTTTAAGATAAAAACAGGGGTTTTGTTTCAAATTGATGAATTATTGTATTATTTGGTGCTCATATTGTGTTATTGATTAAGGTACCACGGCAATCGTATTGGACAAGAAAGGATGTTAAATGGGGGACCTTCGGGATGCTCATTAATGGTCAGTACACAAGTAGCCAAGAGGGAGAACCTATTGTATGGAGTGGGATTACACGAGAAGTAAACTAACACTTTGAGTAGGATTTGAACTTAGCAGTTGGCATGAACTTGGAAGGATACTTCTTTATTTAAATCATATTATTATTTTTTTCTTAAAATCATACTTTCAAAAATTAAATTAAATAAAAATAATTATTTTTTACATAGTCAATAAAAAGAAAAAAGAAGCAAAAATCTGACTTGGTGAGTTACCTTGGCTGAAATAGTTGACAAAACACGGGTTTCATAGTGGATCAAACTACACCCGACACATTACCTTTCTTCTTCTAAAATGTGTTTTGACCACCTTTTTTTTAGATAGAATTTCACTTAAAATGTTCGTATATGTATCTTTGTTTGAAATTCCTATTAATTTCTTAGATTTAAAATGATAAAATGCTCTCCAACGAGAAGATGCGAAAGAAAAATGACACAAGCGTGCTGAAAAATTATTTAGAGGATCAGGGGAGAAAACATTATTTATCGACAGAATACTTAAATGCACCTGCACTGAAGAACGGCGCAACAGTTGGTGCTTTAGGCTCACTTGATTATTCATAGCAACATATTTCCCTTCCCTTTTGATATTCAAGGTAATATATACGATAAATCTTAATGGACGGTAAAAAAAAATATGCAAGAACCGAATCTCCCATGAGTTTTATGGCTGATCAGGTAAGACCCTCTATTCTTATATGAGGTTTCATATTCCCCTATAAGGGAGTTGGTTTTCACAAGGACTTTTGCAGTGCGGCTAGCAAAACTGTGAATAGGTAGATCTCGAACTGAATGAGGGTGCTTACCAATATAACTAATACAAAAAATGAATCACCTAAAAAGTTAAATAGTAATGATCACACTATGCAATAACTAACAAAATTAACAATGCAAAGCTATATCCTAGTTTTAATAATAAATGACAAATAGTTCTGAAAATATTCTTGAGTGGCATATTATCGGCCGCTTAGTCTCCAATGTCAAGGACTCTTTCATTTTGAATGAATGTATGAAAGGTTTTGTTGTATGCATGAGTGTTTTCATTCCATAGTAGCATATAATTTGGTATTTTTTGATCAAACTCCTTCGATTGAACGAGAGAGTTCTCATCGCATAGCGCCTGATCAAAAGATAAAAAGATGGTTACATCACGTGTTGTAGGATGGGAGGATGAGTATCTTGCCATTCCTACTAGTGTTATACTTTTTGCAATGTTTAGCTCCCACATCAGCCATTGATAAAAAGTAATTGTTTCTAGTAACATAATTAATCTGCTAAAGAGAAAGAGAAGTCATTTTTAAGAAAATCATACAGTCATCCATAATTGTGCTACTAAACAGGTTGATACAATTTTTCTTATTCTGAAAATAACTAATAGTGCTTTTTGCGTCGCTACTGATGTAAACTTTACTTATAGTTTGTTTCCCACGTCAGTATTAACAATGCTAGATATTACTAATTACATGAAATTGTAATTGTAACTGCGGGAAAAACCACAGTAACGCCCAAAGTATCTCAACTGTTAGACTACACAAGAATTATATGAAAGCTTATAAGGTTATGAACAGGGCCGGTCCGGGAGAGGAAGCGGGGAAAGCTCCACTTTAGGGCAACATGCCTAGGAGGGAAACAAAATAGAAGTGTTATGTCGCATTTAGCTGCTAACTAAGATAATAATATGGAGATTTAGGAAGTAATTTCTAACCAATTGAAAATCCTCTTCAGTGGTTGATGTTAGAATTTCTGAATGTTTTGAAATAGTATTTTGGTTTCTCTCTATCTAGGTTAGGTTTTAGTTTAATCTAAGGTTTAGCGTTTCGGCTTGTGATATAAATTCAGTTACAATTCTATTTTTTCGGAAAACTGTTTGATGTATATAACTCTACTCAATTCTTCTTCTAAGGAATTTGGCCAGATTTATCGATTAAGATGACTCTTAATAATAATACCCAACTACAATAATAAGATTTAACATTAGAACTTTACCTGGGATTCGTGCCAGAAGCACACAACATATGGAAAGGTATTATGGAATTACAATCTACTCTTATGCGTTTTGGTCTTTTGAATTTTTCTTTTAGCATTCTCTATAAATATTTGGACGCTCTATATGTGTTTCCCCTTTCGAATACAATATAATAATGGATCATTGGATCATCGATGATTATATGTTCACGTTGGCTTTTTAGGAAGGAAATAAATTGAAAAGATTATAAATGACCTTGCTCTTGATTATATTTCTTTTAGAATAAGAACCATGTTTTAGGGCATACCACATAAAGACAAAAACGGGTTATTAGGTAGTAATCATAAAAGCTCCTTATCCATATATTTTGCTTAATACCAAAACTGCCCTTATTTACATTTTTAATTTCTAATTTTTAATTTTCTTAAAAAATCTTTAAAAAATTAAATATTTTTAAAATAAAAAATACTTCTAGAGCAATTACTCGTAAATGTATGAAGTACTTGGATAAATGCACTTCTCTTGGTTATGGCTTCTGTGTGTTTGCTTTTACCACTTTAGGCGAACTTAGTGATGAGGCTGTGGTTTTTATGAAGAGACTTGGGAATTATTTGTCGAATCATGATATAAATGACAAGGTAGGAAGGTCTCTTTTTCATAGGTTAGGTATTGTTATTCAAAAAGGTGTGGGAGCTCAGCTTGTTGCGAAACTCCCAACCAACTTCTTGTAAAAACTTTATTTTGCTCGTTCTTTATAAATAAAGTTGTTATTTACAAAATAAATTAAAAAATAAAAATTAAAATACAAGGCTGGTGTACCTGCGCGCAAAGAAATTGCTTTAGGTTTTTGTCTGATGATAACAAGGATTTACGTCCAGCGGACATCCTTGTTCTCAACTGGGAAAATGACCAAGACGTGTGTATGGATGTCACATGCGTCTCACCTTTCACGGGCGAGGGAGTTCGTGCTTTTATCCCAGATCAGGTCATTTCAAAGGCAATTTCGCGTAAACGTACTAAATACCTGGACGAATGTGTCTCGCACGGTTATGGTATGGGTGTTTTAGCTTTCACTACTTTAGGGGAGCTTAGTGAGGATACTATTTATTTTTCAAGCGTTAGAAGAATTGTTTAGTTAGTAATGATGTTGGTAGTGGTCCAGGTAGGTTTATTTTCCATAGATTGGGTGTTGCTATTCAAAAAGGGGTTGGTGCCCAGCTTGTAGCTCGGTTGCCAACTAAAAGTGTAAAACTTTAATTTAATCAATAGAAATTGTCATCGAAAGAGATAAAAATAAAATAAAATTTTGAATTTTGAATCTTTTTTTTTTTTACTTTTTACTTTTTTTTTTATTCATAACAGTACAACACACTAGGTTCGGCTGAAAATTATCAGCCGAACTTGAAGAACAATGAGAAGTTCGGCTCAAAATTTATTGGCCTAATCAAGGTGTTATAAAAATATAACTATGTTCGGCTGACAAGTTATCAGCCGAACCTCACTCTGTAACTGTCGAACTTAGGTTCGGCTAATTCGAGTAAAAAATAGGACATCCGAACTTAGTGTTGTTCTTCATAAAGCGAAGTTCGGCTATCATTTTTGTATTCAATTAGCAGCCGAACTGTTCATCGGCACCTTCAGGATGAAAAAAAATGGGCAGTTCAGCTAATAATTCTACAACTACCAAAAATTTCAATTTTTTTTTAAACTTAATCTATCAATCAAATTTAGAAAAAACAAGACATTGGTTTGCGAGAAATACTTCTGTCATCGGTTGGTATAGGGAAGAGAGAAGGAGAAAAAAATTCAAAATCTTTTTCTTTTAAAAAAAAATACAAAAAAAATACAAAAATAAAAATTTAATTTAAAATCTAAAACAAAAATTAAAAAAAATTACAAAATTTAAATTCAAAATACTTATGTTTGATTTTATGAATAATAATAAATGAAATATAATTACAAACTTTAAACCTCAGGACGGGCCTTGCTATGAAAAGGAACTTTCGACTAAAAGATACAATCAATTTTACATGGTTCGATGTTAAAACCTGCTTCCACAGGAAGATTTCATTATTTATTTTTTGAAGCATGTATTTATTAGACTACTAAGATATTGTTACATGAGGATATATAATATCCCAAGATTCATCAAACACAATTTCATTATGTGAAGATGATGATTACAAGTAAAAAATTTGCTATTATTCAGTGTGTTGTCATGCGTGTGCTTGACATGCATGATGCTTGGCTTTGATTTGTGCTGAGTTGTGTTCAAAGAATGACATGATGTGTCGTCTGGAGAGAGCGCTAATAGGTAATGCATTTGCATGAAGCACCACGTGTTTCTTGGAGATTGATACTTCGCGAACACCTGGAAATTCGACTGTCCCATCCCTGTTTGTATATATCCTAAGCCATTGATGTCGGGAAAGAAACAAGTTCATCTATTTCATCGTAACTAAAGCTAATTTGCGTTGCGTAGTACTAGTACTGGGGATAATATCAGTAACATACCTCAAGGGTTGGAAGTGATCATGGCTTCAAACTTAGTAAGTGTTTAAAGTGTAACTTGTTGTTATCTTGTTTTACATTATTAACATGAACGGATTAACAGTACATATTTTAAGTTTTGTTGTTGTTACGTGAATGAATTGCAGAGGAACATGGTGAAATCAATGGTGGGAGTTGGTAGGCAGCAGAGGTTTTTCGTGACATCATCTGCACCGAAAATGAAACCAGCTACTGGGACATACGATCATCACTATTCTCAACAGCAACGTCAACAATTGAATTCATCTAAACCAAGCAGCAGTTGGAGCGTTAAAGGGGATTACGTACCAGTGTACGTGTCAGCCGGTTTAATATTGCTGGCAGGACTAATAGGAGTGCACACTATTAACCAGCAGTTAAGTCATAACCCAGCTGTGAGACTGAAGAAGAAGAGAAGAGAAACATTGTCAGAGGTGGAGGAGCCAGAGCTTGTGATGGAGGAATCTGACAAGTTCATCAACAAATCATTTTTCAGGAAGGTTGCTCATATCCAGGACTTCAACAACGACCAATCCAAAACCATTCCTGATACCATGCGTGGAGATGCTTTCACTCGGTAAGAGATTTTCGGGAACAAAATTAATTGGTTAGATAACACAGCAACATCTCCAAAAGGCTTTTTAACTTAAAGTCTGACTTGTTTTTGTGAATTAATCTAGCAGACCACGGAACGTGGAGACGCTGAAATCAGTTGGAGTTGATCCCAAAGATCATTGAAGAATCTCGATTTGTATTTTATTTTAGTTTTTTCTTTTGTTAGGGTGGTGGGTTGGTTTTTATGTTCAGCTCTACTCTCCCAAGTAGGAATAATATGTTTTGTTTGTAATATGCAACTACTTTCTTTCTCACAGTCAATTAACTGCCCTATTTCATATCTAGGTCCTTCAGAGCAAGCACTAACAGTTCTCCTCACGGACCCTAAATTGGAGACCCTAAGCCTAGTCTTCTAATCCTATGGGTATTGCTAGGACCACTGTCCAGCGTTCAGCCGTATTAAATTTTAGTCGTCAGATCAAAATTTGTGATTTTTGGGATCCGTGTGAGCGCCGAACCATTCATTATTGGGATCACTTTTTCATTCAGTGCTTTAAAATTCAGCCATCAGATCAAATTTTATGATTTTTGTGATCCGTGTGATTTTTGTGAGCGGCCAACCATTCAGCTTTTTGATCACTTTTTGATCCGGCGCTGAATCATTCAGCGTTTCGATCTCGCCGCTAGTTGACTGCGAGCACCTTCTAGGAAAAAGAAGTAGACAGAAGTAGTGTTTAACTTTTTTCTTGATTTGCAACATCTTTTGGCCAATCTAGCAGCTCAATCTATAGCCCATAGGGGTTGGCCTAAGTCCTATGGACTAGATATCTAGCTGCTAGATTGGCTATCCACGTCAGATAGGGCAACCTCCTAAGTCCTATGGGAGTGCTAATCTAGCAGCGAGATTAGCAGTCCACGTCAGGCAACCTCCTAAGTCCCATGGGAATGCTAATCTAACAGCGAGATTAGCAGTCCACGTCATCTGGGACCCCTATGGACTAGATATCTAGCTGCTAGATTGGCTATTCACGTCAGATAGGGCAACCTCCTAAGTCCTATGGGAGTGCTAATCTAGCAGCGAGATTAGCAGTCCACGTCAGGCAACCTCCTAAGTCCCATGGGAGTGCTAATCTAGCAGCGAGATTAGCAGTCCACGTCATCTGGGACCACTGAGCGCCGAACCATTCAGCATCTAGATCACTTTCTGAGCGTCGAACCATTCAACGTTTTATTCTCAGTCGTCAGATTTTTGTGAGCGCCGAACCATTCAGCGTTTTGGTCATTTAGCATTTAAATCACTTTCTGAGCGTCGAACCATTCAACGTTTTATTCTCAGCCGTCAGATTTTTATGAGCGCCGAACCATTCAGCGTTTTGGTCATTTTTTGAGCGCTGAACCATTAAGCGTTTTAATCTCACTGATAGTTGGACTCCTAGCATTGAATCGTTGATAGGTGGACTGCGAGCAAATGCTAGGAGAGAAGTATCCAAAAATAGTGTTAACTTTTTCCCCACACTTTTTTCTTGATTTACAATACTTTTTGGCCAATCTAGCAATTCAATCTCTAACTCCAATCTCTAACTCTTAGGGGTTAGCCTAAGAGGGGGAAATTTGGCTGGGCAACCGAGTCTGATCCGGCCAGTCGGTAGATTTCGAATTTTATATATACTCGGGTTTTCAATCTCTAGCCCATAGGGGTTGGCCTAAGAGGGGGGAAATTTGGCTGGGCAACCGAGTCTGATCCAGCCAGTAGATTTCGAATTTTATATATACTCAGGTTTTCGGTTGAACATAGGGCCGTTCATGGTCGGTTTTGGTTCGGTTTCTAGCCAAACCAAAACCGAAACCAATATTATTGGTTTCTAAAAATCTAAACCAAACCAATCCATTAACCATTGGTTCGGTTTCCAAATGGTTCCAGTTGGTTTCGGTTTGTCCCAGTGGTTTTTGGTTAACCAATAATTATGTCAAACCAAAAAAAAAATACACAAATTTACAGATAAAAAAATCGTAATTGCCGATAGTATTGGTTTACACAAATATACAGACAAAAAAAAAAATCAAGAATAGTTAAAGCTTACTCTAATTCTAGAGATCAAAAGAAGATATATAATATATCTTAATTTAGGTATTGACAAATAAAAACGAAAGGAAGACGGGAAGAAAAAAGTCGAGTAGCAGCAGCTCTAGTTGGGGGTGGAGAAGGGAGGCGGCTGAGAGAAGGAGAAAGAGAAAGAGGGAGAGTATCATAATGAAATATTAGGTTTAGGTTTTCTATTTATCCTCTAAATCAATGGGTAGAATCTAATACTTTTAAATCGACGGTAGAAACTAAGTTTAAAAATTAATCGGTTCCCCAATGGTTTTTGGTTCGGTTTTCAGGTCAAACCAAAACCAAACCAGTAATGTCGGTTTTTCAACTTTTTTTACCAAACCAATCCAAATCTAAATGGTTTGGTTCGGCTTCTTGCTTATTGGTCTGGTTCGGTCGGTTTCCAACGGTTAACCGACACCATGTTCATCCCTAGTTGAACAAACAACCCGACTACCCAGTTTTCCCCTTGTAAGCTGCACGCTTATTGCCTGTCGTGCTGTTCCCATTAAGGCCGATCGGCAGTTTTATAGATTTGTGTCGTACACGGTCACACTAAATGGTAAAGTACACCCTGCATATATGGTTCATCCGGGGGAGAGAATTTCAGTTTTGGTTTGGTTCTAATAACGTCTCAAAATCTGAACTGAATTTGAAATTTGGAAAGTGTCACACATTTGGAGAATCATGGCAAGGACAACAATGTTTTTCAATTGTTATACAATCAGAGTTTTGTAACCGGTTTTACAATCAGAGTTTTGACAACAATGAAGAAACCGGTTTGAGCAACCAGTTGTTACACAATCAGAGTTTTGTAAGGTCTTATACGAGGTTAACTCCAGGTAGGCTATGTAGCACGTGATTATTCCTTGTGTTCGTCTTTCCTTCGACTAGTTGGGATCGTACTATTGGTATTTTACCCTAGTTCAGTTAGTCGGTTGGGATCGCACGTCTTTTTGGCATCAAGGGTTACTAGTATTCTCTCCTTGGTAGAATCCAAGATTCAAATACTCAAAATTATTTAAAAACTATGACATACACAACATTGCCTCCACATTCCAAAGAAAAAAAGAAAGGCCAATTGCAGAACTAGTCTTCTCTTCTGTTTCCTTGTTAGAACCCAAAACTAAAAATATCCAATTTTCACAAACATACAGACAAACTTGTCCATCAAAGGACAAACTGTTTTCATTAAATATTATGCTGATTATTCTCATCACTACCTAAATTACTGCCACGTTCAGTTGTATGCTGAGCAACATGTATAACTAAGCCATGAATAAGCAAGCCCAAAAATCAGCTAGGCAGTTTCTGGGAAAAATATGATATAAATATCTAGACGTCCAACTTGACTGTAAACTTCGCTGACACACCCTACAATCAGGGTCTATCACCCTTTCTTCACCCTAGAAGACTAGGCCTTTGGGTACCCTTTGCCGGGTGCGATGCTAGATGTTTTATTGTTCCACAAAACAAACACTGAAGAGAAAATGCCCAAGATAATTGATAGACCCAGTTCGCAAAACAGAAGAGACAGCAAAAACAAAATTGTTACCAACTCTATCGTTCCACAAAACACTGAAGAGAAAATGCCCAAGATAACTGATAGACCCAGGATCATTAAAAAAAGGCCGAGTTCGCAAAACAGAAGAGACAGCAAAAACAAAATTGTTGCCAACTCTAAAAGATTCAACACGGGGATATTTTTACGGCTCCAAAATAAAGAAGTCGCAGTAAAAGTAAAGAAGGTACCAAGACTACTTACATATCAACAAGAATTGGAACTTTCTGCCAAGCAGCGAAAAATCACCTTCAGAGACAAGCTCATATATCGGTTATGGGATAGCAAAGCGGGTTACTTTCAGAACCTTCTTTTACTGAAGCTAAGCTCAATTGGGGATTAAGATTAAGCTAGCATGCACATCATCATCATCATGAACACTTATCCTGCATCAGTACAAAACATCTACTATCAAACTAACTACGAAGGTAGAAATAAAAGAAGTACCTCAACAAATCATGCATTCAGGATGAATATCTTTCCATCCGAAGAGAAGATCTGCCATTAGTTCAGAATGGGCGGGTAACGTCAGTGTGGACCTACATGCAACGACGGCATTTATGAAGACTTGTTCAAGAACACAACATATGACTTGATCCGTTGTATGTATCGATTGAAACTATAAGCAAATCCAAAAGTCTGTCTATAGGTTTTCATTACTAGATTAATTAGAAATGTCGGAGTAACCTCTAAACACAACAAGACTGCAACCTGAATTTGACCAAAAGCATGTTCCAATATAGATAAATACAGTCTTTTCATGCACTGGTTATTAAAGGACTATTAGTTCATAAAACAAGCTGCTCACTTTTCGGCCTTCCATTCCACCTAGAAAGTATACAAAATTGCAGTAGCAAAAGATGAGTTGGTCGACAGGTTTGTACCAGTTACATACTTCCATTTCAGAACACCCTCGTAGAAGGTGCAGTTCAGCAAACTATCACGGCGAAGGCACATGAGTATAATACAAATGCTGTTATAGGGCTGTTTGCATTTCCATAACCCCATCTTCTATACATAATTTAAAGTTGTGTACTACAATGCAGCAATT
The DNA here is from genome assembly GCF_003573695.1 of Papaver somniferum. Lineage (NCBI taxonomy): Eukaryota > Viridiplantae > Streptophyta > Magnoliopsida > Ranunculales > Papaveraceae > Papaver > Papaver somniferum. The sequence goes on along the minus strand of NC_039362.1, from coordinate 31,547,681 downwards.
TTCTACAGTTTTGGTTGGAATAATACACAGCTTATATATGCAAGAATCAGAAACCCAAAGAAGAGACATAAATGGAACGAGAGGTGATGGGGACAATTACCAAGTCGTAAGAAGTTTCAAAACAATTAACCATGGATAGAGCGAAATTGTTTTCACATGCCAAGATCAAGTAACATGCATAGCGTACAATTATAGGAAACATACATCCTGCATAAGTACTAAAATCTACTATTAAAACTAATAACTAGAAAGATAGAAACGAAAAAAAGTACCTCAGAAAATCATGCATTCTATATGCAGACTTTTCCGCCCAAAATAAATATCTGCCATCAGTTTTTAATAGTATCATCAATTCTAGCAGCTAAACTGGCACTAATGCTGGGCATAAACCATGTCATTTCGTCGAGCAGGTCTGTCTGGAACAGACCCCGGCTTGAACTTCGCAGCTTCATGCCTAGCCAGCTCAGGTGGCACAGGGCTGTTGCTCTGAGTAAGCATCTGCTTAAGATCATAGAAGACATCCGTGTCGTGCAAAGTCAAAAATGTTGTGGCCACACCAGTCTTACCAGCACGACCTGTTCTTCCAATACGATGAGTGTACATTTCAATATTCCCTGGCATATCATAGTTTATGACATGCGCAACATCAGGGATATCAATTCCACGCCCAGCCACATCTGTCGCAACAAGAACATTGAACCTCTTGTTCCTAAATCCCTCGAGACTAATTTCACGTTGCTCCTGAGACTTCCCTCCATGAAGAGCTGTCACACGGTAACCGTTCTTATCCAGATTCTTGGAAAGAAAATCAGCTGATTTCTTAGTATTGATAAATACGATTGCGGTCTTCTCATCCAGATCATTGAGCAGCTTCTGCAGCCTTGGCATTTTCTCTGATTCCTTTATCATGATTACATTCTGAGTTATCAATTCAGTAGCCTTACCAGCAGTTCCAATATTGACCACCACAGGATTCCTCAAGTACTTCCTAGCCAACCGCTCCACAGAAGCCGGCATTGTAGCACTAAACATATAAGTGGTCCTATAAATACGTTTGGCATCAAGTTCTTCATCTTCATTTTCCGGCTTCAAATTACTCGAAGGCATCGCATCTAAAACTCCCATCACTTGTGGTTCAAAACCCATATCTATCATCCTATCAGCCTCATCAAGAACAACATAATTACACTGATTCAGAACAGCATAACGCCTCTCCAAACAATCAATCAAACGTCCAGGAGTTGCAATTACAACTTCACAGCCTTGCCTAATCTTAAACCCTTGTTCCTCAATAGACTGTCCACCCACAATAGAAACAACTTTAATGCCCAAATAATGAGCAAATTTCACAGTCTCATCCTCAATCTGTTGTGCAAGTTCCCTAGTAGGCGCCATAACAACAGCATAAGGCCCTTCAGCCTCATTCTCCTCACTCATAGGAGGCAACCTAGATATATAAGTCAACATAGGAAGTACAAAAGCAGCAGTCTTACCGGAACCAGTCTCGGCAATCCCAATCACATCACGCTGCTGCAAGCCCAACGGAATTGCAGCCATTTGAATCGGAGACGGAGTCTTGTACCCAACTTTCTCCACAGCTTTCAACAACTCAGTACTCAAATTACTCTCACGCCAATTCCTCATAGGCCTGGGAATCTTTGAACCCTTATATGATATATTGAAATCCTCTCTAAAGATCCTCCAATCTCTTTCAGTCATTTCCTCAAGCTTCTTATCAGACCAATGCCTGTCAATTCTCATATCAAAGGTATCGTATAAATCAGCAGCTTCTTCTTTCTGTCTCTGCATCGCCAAATCCTCGGGACGCTCTTCTATACCGTCCTTCTTCCTAATCTCTTCTCGCAATTCCTTCTCATTTTTGGCAGCTAATTTCTTCTGCTCTCTACGATCCATACCAGCTCGAAACCCTCTGCCAAACAAAAGCTGAGCCTCATGTGGATTCTGATAAAGAGCATTCATATCTCTCGATGTATCCTCTGTATTCTCCCAATCGAACGAAAACCTGAACTTCTCGCTAGGTTTAATCACTCTCTTCTTAGGTTTTTTAGTACCTAAGTACTGTTCTTTGATAGCATCAAGTTCTTTCTCCTTCTCTCTTTCCACTTGTTTCTCGACCCTACTTTTTTCTCTAGATCTACTCTCTTCTTCTCTTTCCCGTTCTCGGTTTCTTCTCTCGTTGTCTCGTTCTCTATCACGCTCACGCTCACGATCACGATCACGTTCTCTGTCACGAGAACGGTGGTGGCGAGAATCATGAGATGGAGAAGAGGGGCGAGCAGAGCGGTGGTTGTTGGAGGAGGAGGAGTTAGGGTTTTGTTGTTGTTGAGCTAATTGTTCTGCTCGGCGTTTTTGTTCGGCTACTTCCTCTTCACGACGTTGAATTGCTAATTGTTCACGTTGTGCTTTGGTTAAGAAGACAGGTTTCTTGATATTGGTGGCGGAAATTGGGGTGGCGCCACCACTGGTTAGGTCATCGAATGCTCGTTTCATTCTCTTTTGCTTGGTGAATTGCAGGATTGGGAAAAAATCTAGAAAAGCATCAACGGGGCTGGTATATATTATTGATATATATTGGTGGATCGAAGAAGAGTATAAGCCCAGACCAAGCCCAAAACTGGTTCTTCCGGATAAAATAGAATGATTTTTTAGGGACCATGGTTTTTTTGAGTGGACCATGATTTTATTAGGCCACCTTCCCTATAATGATAAGGGGTGTCCTAAAATGTTGAAATGACTAACCTATCCTTAACCTAATTTAATTTAAAACCAACCTAATAACCACTTATATATATATATAACCACCACCTCCTCCCACCACCACCGCCGATTACCACCACCACCACCTCCGATTATCACCACCACCAATCACCGATTACCACCACCACCACCACCGCCCATTTAAGAAATGTAACAACATCAATGCAATCACAATTAAGTTCAATTACATAATAATTTTATCGAGTATAAAAGACGTCAACCACAACCTGATTCTGCCATGGGACCACTCCGGAGGTATTTTCCAACAAACCCTTCACTTTAATTTGATTTTGATTGCTTCAATCGAATATAAATCATCAAAATAGGGTTTTAATAAGAGTTACAGAGTCATGTTCGGTTAGGTCGATTTTTTCAAAAAACCCTAGCTTACTAACCGAACTTCTTGAAAATTAAGAACACGAAGAACAGTTCGGTTCTATTGGATTTAAAACTAAGTCATCGAACTCTCTGTTCGGTTGTTTCGCAAAAAAATTTAAAATTACAAAGTAACCGAACTCCATCCTTAGAACCGAAAAAAAAAAACAAATCCAGTCTAACCGAACTGTGTTGTTGTGAACACTATGTTGAGTTCCAAAATAACCGAACTTAGCCAATAGAGTTCGGTTTGTTCGTAGAAATTTTTAAAACTACAAAGTAACCGAACTTAGCCAATAGACGCTGGAACTTCACATTTTTTTGTTTGTTAAGTTCGGTAACTTCACAATTTTATCGCAGAAACCGAACTCAGAGTTCGGTTGGTTAGCTGTTAGGTTCAAGTTTGCGAAAGAACCGAACTTTGTAAACTTATATACTCTTATATTACGTAAAGTTCGTCTAGATCAAAAGTGCATGCAGTTTGCGAACCAACCGAACTTTGTAAACCAAAGTTCGGTTAGTTGAGAACCAACCGAACATAACGCTGTAACTCCTAGAAATTATTAGAGAGTTCGGTAACCTGCGTGTTTGGAACAAGTAACCGAACTACAACTTCAGATGAGTTCGGTTACTTGTTCTTCATATAAAGTAACCGAACTACAGCTTCAGATGAGTTCGGTTACTTGTTCATCTCACGGGGCAACCGAACTACAACTTCAGATGAGTTCGGTTACTTGTTCTTCATATAAAGTAACCGAACTACAGCTTCAGATGAGTTCGGTTACTTGTTCTTCATATAAAGTAACCGAACTGTTCAAAATCCAGTTCAAATCCGGATCATTTTGAAGAATAACAAATATTCTAGGAGAGGATGGAGATGAAGAATCAGATGAGCAGCATTGGAGACTCAAACGTAGTGGGAATTGGAAAAAAAAAATATGGGCCATGGGTCTCCGGCAGGCTCGAATCTACTCTCTCAATAATTCTACTCAACTAATAATAAACCCATCTTTTAATTTAATCTCACTAATTATTTTTAACTAAATCATTCACTAATCATAACCTAAGATTAATTAAGAGGATAAATTAGGTATTAAATAAATAACTAGATATGGGGTGACCTAGAATTACTTATAATTCCTTTACCCAAAATAAAACCATGGTCCCCCCAAAAAAACCATGGTCCCCAAAAAATCGTTCATAAAATACTGTAGCAAAGATTTGCTCCGGCAAACATCAAGGCTGAGAAGGCATGGCTGCTAACAAGGGGTACAAATTTGCTCTGGGGCAATGGATGTTTTGTCAAAGGGAAAAATATCGTTTGGTCCTTTTTTAGGTGGGCCCATGTCAGTTTAGTCCTTTGGGAAAACACCTTTACTGTTTGGTCCATAATTATTTAAAAATATTAAATGGACAAAAGTACCCTTCCGTGTTAATTTTTACTTATTTTTTTTTCGTCGCAGTTCATTCGTCAAAATGAACTCCTGTTAATTTCTACTTACTTTTTCAGAAATCACCTATATAATCCAGAGTTCATTCCAGAAATGAACTCCATATAAAAACCTAAAAAAACCAGAGTTCATTCCAGAAATGAACTCCATAAAAACCTAAAAGAACCAGAGTTCATTCCAGAAATGAACTCCATATAAAACCTTAAAAAACCAGAGTTCATTCCAGAAATGAACTCCATATAAAACCTAAAAGAACCAGAGTTCATTCCAGAAATGAACTCCATATAAAAACCTAAAAAACCAGAGTTCATTCCAGAAATGAACTCCATATAAAACCTAAAAAAACCAGAATTCATTCCAGAAATGAACTCCATATAAAAACCTAAAAAAACAGAGTTCATTCCAGAAATGAACTCCATATAAAAACCTAAAAAACCAGAGTTCATTCCAGAAATAAACTCCATATAAAACCTAAAAAAACCAGAGTTCATTTCATAAATGAACTCCATATAAAAACCTAAAAAACAGAGTTCATTCCAGAAATGAACTCCATATAAAAACCTAAAGAAAACAGAGTTCATTCCAGAAATGAACTCCATTTAAAAAACCTAAAAAATAAAACACTTAATGAACTGCAGCATCATCATCTTCATCATCTTCGTCGTCTTCAACAGCAGCATCAAACATTATCGTCTTCAAAACAGCACCAGCAACATCATATTCATCATGTTTATCGTCTTCGGCACGAGCAACAAACATAAAAAAAAATCAAGATCGTCATCAAAATCTAGATCTTCAACATAAAAAATCAAGATCAAAACAGCAGATCTTCATCGTTTACATTAGCAGATCAAAATCAATCGTCGTAAAAGAAAACTTCATCTTTAAAACAAATCACCGAGTTCATATGTAAATCAATCACCATAAAAAAAGCGAGTTCATATGTAAATCAATCACCGTAATACAGCGAGTTCATCGTTTACAGTAGCAGATCAAATCTTCAAAAAACGTTCATATCTTCAACAGTAGCACCAGCAGCAAAACGATAGAGAAAACCCTAGAAAAATCGTTTACATCTTCATCTTCACATGAACTATGTTTCTTGTTTTGTTTCACATCTTCAATAGTAGCACCAACAACAAACGATGAAGAAAAACCCTAGAAAAATCGTTTACATCTTAAATTTTCGTTTACATCTTCATCTTCACATGAACTTTGTTTCTTGTTTTGTTTCACATCTTCAATAATAGCACCAGCAGCAACGATGAAGATGAAAGTAAATTTGGAAAGAGAAAAAAGTAGATCTGAAAAGAAAAAAATAGGTGAGAGAAAGTAAATCTGAAAATGATTTCTTCTCTCTTACTTTTTGACTATATATATAGCCCTTATCCAAAAGGGTATTTCTGCCACTACAGGATGACATTTACATCATCCATGACGTCATTCTAGGACCAAACCATAATTTCTAAGACCAAATATAATTTATATTTTCAAAAAGGACCAAACAGACACATGACTGGGTCAACTGGACTAGACTCTCTCTAATATATTATTCCTAGGACCTAATGGTATTTCCTACTTTGTCAAAGGATGCAAGACTAGGGCTGCACATGGGACGGGACAATATGGATTTTTTCCTGGCTCAGTACCTGTACTTCCCTATGGTCGGTACTTGTACCTGTACCTATGAAGTACGGGACGGGACTTGTACCCGTTTTACTCGGTACGGGATGAGATGGGACCGGTTCTTTACCCGTAGCGTATACACTTTACAATTTGGATTGTCAATATCCTTGACACCCAAAATAACCCTGACTTCATTTCCCCGGTGCAAACTTTTCTCCAATGCGAGCACCTCTCAAGCTTTTGATCAGTAGAGACATTCGCATCTTGCCCAATATAAATGAGCACTTTCCCATCACCAACATCATCTTCATACCCTCCGGACGAAACAATGCTTACCGCGAGAGGTTCCTCGGCCTCTTTAGGAACCAAATAATCAATTCCAGCTATAATTGGAATATGTAATCAAACCAAGCATGTTTCAATCCTGAAATAGAAAATATCTCCTACATCAATTCTCGGAACACTCCCAATCTTCTTCCTCGTATTCGTTCTGAACCCATTACTCATCATTATCGTACCGGCTTTCAAATCCGGTCGCTGATTGGGTTCATCATTTCCAATATGTAGAAGCTTTCTTCTGATTGTATCAAATTTCATCAAAACACCTGATACAGATGCACCATCCCCTTCTAGTGATGATAACCTAACTTCTTCACTAATTTTCAGTTTCTTGTTTGATTTTGCACTACTACTCTTTGATTAGAAGATGGTGGTGTGGTGGCTCAGAAGATGGTGGACGGCGATGGTCTCTCTTCTCTTCTCTGAGAGGAAAGTCTGAGAGAGGCTCAGTGGGAAGAAGAAGAAGGAAATAAGGAGAAAATAAACGGAGGAGAAATGGAGAATACGATAGAAAAGGGTATAACCCCTGCTATCAACGGCCTAGATTTAATCCCCAATATCAACGAGTATAGATATGCGATACTACAGGACGGGACGGGAATATCCTAGGACCGTTACTTGTACCTACTCTAGGCCCGATACCGTTTTTTGGTACTTGTACATGTCCCGTCTGACCTCGGTTCTAGTGCGGTACCGGGACGGTTCCTGTGCAACCCTATGCAAGACAATCTCATGCCATGCCATGAATCCGGAAGAATCTGAATGTTTATCTCTACGTGAAGCTATGAAGTGGGTCAAAGCTAGAGGTTCTGTCTCGGAAGTGGTGCTAAAAATGTTATTTCTTTTCTTGATAACAGTATTTACCAGATTAGCTGGGTCAATTATACTGTCTTAGAGGATTGCCTTTTTCTCCTTAGTAATTTTGATTATGTAAAAACTGAGCATGTTAGTGGATTGTCTGATAAAGTAGTTAAATATAGTTGAAGATACAATGTATCATGTGAATGGTTGGACAATAATCTCCATCTAGCCTAACTCTGATGTAATCCTCACTATATCACTATATCTTTCTTTCTAGCAAAAACAATCTTGTAAGAAGGGGTATGAATTTTTTTTTTCACATAATGTAATACCCCGATATTCGGCAGTGGTTGGCCGAATGGAATATAAGTAATAATTTGTCCTTTCCTAACACCGAGGCCTGAGGGGTTCACTTGACTGAGTTGTGGGAAAAACTTCTCAGTTAAGCGTGCTCGGCCGGGAGTAGTCACGGGATGGGTGACCTTTTGGGAAGCTGCTGTTGGATAACCGCAATTGTGTTGTTAAAAATCCCACACTGCTGGATGACCGCAGTGGGTAAGTGGGAACAATATCGGTGTTAGTTGGGATACAATTAGGGATGGTCGCTTGTGCTCGGGTGGGAGAGTATGCTAGGCCGTTAAGCTAGATACTGGTCTCACAAGAGGCAAGGAACGTCTACATTATACTGAGGCCTTTTCAGCACAATTGGCACCGGAGTTGGCAAAAAAATCTGCAGTTAAGCGTGCTCGGGCGGGAGAAATCCAGGGATGGGTGACCTCCCGGGAATTTTATGCTGGATTATCGCAGCGATGCCCATTGAAAACCCCACACTGCCGGATGACCGCAGTGGCTAAGTGGGGACAGTATCAGTGGAGGGACGGGTCATTATAGTCATAGGATGGGTGACCTTTCGGGAAGCTGCTGCTGGATAACCACAATAGTGCTGTTAAAAAATCCCACATTGCTGGATGACCACAGTGGGTAAGTGAGAACAATATCGGTGTTAGTTGGGATACAACTAGGGATGGTTCACTTGTGCTCGGGTGGGAGAGTATGCTAGGCCGTTAAGCTAGATACTGGTCTCACAAGAGACAAGGAACGTCTACATTATACCGAGGCCTTTTCAGCACAATTGGCTCAAGAGTTGGTAAAAAAATTTTGCAGTTAAGCGTGCTCGGGCTGGAGAAATCCAGGGATGGCTGACCTCCCGGGAAGTTGTTGTTGGATGACCGCAGCGACGCCCGTTGAAAATCCCGCACTGCCGGATAACCGCAGTGGCTAAGTGGGGACAGTATCGGTGGAGGGACGGGTCATTACAAATGGTATCAGAGCTGATGACGGTTCACCTATCGAGGGTGGGAAGGTACGCTGGACGGGGTTGATCCAGGTGCTTCTCATGAGGGGAAGGGAACGTCATAGATCTGGGATAGTATATATATTCCGGAGCCGAGGACGGCTCCAATTTAAGGTGGTGGTATTGTAATACCCCGATATTCGGCAGTGGTTGGCCGAATGGAATATAAGTAATAAGTTGTCCTTTACTAACACCGAGGCCTGAGGGGTTCATTTGACTGAGTTGTGGGAAAAACTTCTCAGTTAAGCGTGCTCGGCCGGGAGTACTCACAGGATGGGTGACCTTTCGGGAAGCTGCTGCTGGATAACCGCAGTAGTGCTGTTAAAAATCCCACACTGCTGGATGACCGCATTGGATAAGTGGGAACAATATTGGTGTTAGTTGGGATACAACTAGGGATGGTTCGCTTGTGCTCGGGCGGGAGAGTATGCTAGGCCGTTAAGATAGATACGAGTCTCACAAGAGGCAAGGAACGTCTACATTATACCGAGGCCTTTTCATCACAATTGGCTCCAGAGTTGGTAAAAAACTTTGCAGTTAAGCGTACTCGGGCGGAGAAATCCAGGGATGGGTGACCTCCCGGGAAGTTGTTGTTGGATGACCGCATTGACGCCCGTTGAAAACCCTGCACTATCGGATAACCGCAGTGGCTAAGTGGGAACAATATCGGTGGAGGGGCGGGTCATTACACATAATGATGATGATCTTTTTGTCTTTTTTTCTTTGAAAGGAGAGAATTTCATTACTTAAACCAAATAGGGCAATGTCCCTTACAAAGAGACTAGGAAAACTAATAGTGTCACCTTGTGACAAGTTCACAGTTGAGTAAGAAGACACCAATAAGTTCCTACTTTCTTTGGATAAAACATCAGCTAAACTAATATGATCTCTTAAAGGAAATAGTAGAACAATTCCTAAAACAACTGAATAGTGATTGACAAACCTCTAACATCTTTTTTTAGAACAATTTCTAAAACAACCGAATAACGATCGACAAACTTATAATATTTGTTTAGCTCTCCAACCAATATTGGTATTGTAAATCATCAAGGATTCTAAAACATATATACAGTCTCTCACAATGTAATTGTTAGTAGTCTTCTCAATAAATTTTTAAGAGCAATGCAATCGGTTTCCTCGGGTCATTTGGTTAGGCATATTCCTATGCACATGATAAAAAAATGTTGTTTGGCATACCAGGTGGCGTGGCAAACGAGTTGCGCCACTATGGGAAAACCATTGAGCGACAGAGTTTCTAGCGAACGTTATTGACAATATCGCCAACGATAAAGTCTTTATCGCCACCGCTGCCATGAATGTCGCTCGGTATTGACTCTAGCGCCAACAACTAGTTCTTTATCGCTATAAATAGGCAATTTTCAAATTCAGAACTTACCCCAAAAATTTTGTGTCAAATTTTTTCTCTAATTCCCTCTTTATTAATCCATTTATCTCTTTCTCAATCTAAATTATATTTTTGAATTTTCCCAAATGGCACAATTTCAAACCCAACTTGATTCGACAACACAACTTGATTTTTCCGGAGTAGTGCTTGAAGGTGTCGTTAAGAAGATATGTGATACTTATAAAGAAATAGGTAAGAAGCAAAGAAGTCTACAAGTTTTGGATATTAACCAAGTAAAAACTGCAACTAAGAAAAGGCAAATAAAATTTCAAGGCAAGAAAAATTTGAAGCCAAAGAAGAAGATAAACAAAGGACACTCCGTTCATGAGTGCATTGATTGGAAGTTTGGTGAAATGAAGAAGATTAACAAGATGAAAAACATTGTCCCAAATTTTTATTTTAAAATCTATATTTCAAATTATTATTGTCTAGTTTTATGTCTTGTAAAATGACTATTAATGATTATATCTAAGTTTAATGAATTTGAAAATTTGACGAGTATTGTTGAAAAATAAGCTTAATTCTATTCTTAATCCAATCTTACATTTTAATTAGAGATACATTTAATAGTTTAAACAAATATTAAAACTTAATACTTAGACAATTAAGAAATTAAAACAATAGAACTTAAGTGGAAAATTGAGAAATTAAAACATAAGTATTGGACAATATTTGGGAAAATATCTTAAAATCTCGAAACAACTTCCAAACTCGAAGTCTTTTTCGTAGATGCGACGATATTCCGCACGACACCTTTGTTGAAGTTCCATCATGGTTTCACCATCCCTCAAATTTGGACCTTCTTGCTGAAGTAAATCAACATGCCAAGTAACTTCCTGATTGATTGTAGTGAAGCGGTGACTCAACTCTGAAACATCACGATTATTGAGGTTCATTGTTTGTTCTTGAAATTTCCCAAAAATCCTTTGCCAAAATGTTTGGGGATGTAATGCATCTTTGAACAAATTCTTAGTAAAAGAAATATAATTGTTGCAAATACATTAATCTTCCGTAGTAGTGAATTTTGGTTTTCGCCTCCTAAATTGACTTCTCTTAATTTCACTTTGCACATTAGAACGATTGAGAACTCTTTGATTTTCGGCAGCATGTTTGTTTGCTACGAACTCATCCATGTTCATATTATCATCAATGCTCTCTGAAGAATTGGAAGAATGATGAAAAAAAATGGAGATTGAGAAATTCTGGCGTGAGTTGAAATGAGTTTGAAATTTGGTATTTATAGAGGGAAAAAATGGTAGTCGTTGGATGAGGAACTGATGAGCGATGATCAAGTCAGCGAGCGATGCAATGACTAGTGTTGGCGCTGAAATGACCAGCGAGCGACATTATGACCATCTAGCGATGGACACTCTATCGCTCACTGGAAAGTCTGTCATGTATACCTATATGTTATAATGACATATAGGCATATACGTTTGGCACTTTGGCATACCCACTATGTATGGAAAATATGATGTTTGGCATGTGCATAAGAATAGGACTTAAGCATGATGTTGCTTTTTATAAATGCATCTCTCGGTTTCATCGACGAGGATGGCTCCTATCCCATATGCTCCTGAAAAAAAGTCAAAAGAGGCGCAGTTGATAATAAATCCTGAAATTTTAGTCTCACTCATTTGCATGCATTTATTGAGAAATATGATAAGTGGAATTTTATGTCCTTCACAATATATAAAGGATCAGGTAATATCTTCACAATACTAACTTTAGATTTATGTTTCCAAATATACCAAACGATAGTTTCCGCTTTCTCATCCCACTTCTCAACAATTAATAGAAAGAAATAACCTTTCAATCCAGTTTTGCATTGAGTTAGTATCAAAAAAATGCATTCACAAAGCAAAACCACATTGCAGATGAAAAGGGACAAGACAAAAACAAGTGAAGCGGATCTTCAACCTGAGCATTATTACAAAGACAAAAAATGGGTGAAACTTTATGTGTAATCCTAGCCAATCTATTATTAAGGGGAAGAGCATTAGAACAAAGTTTCCAACTGAACAATTTAATTCTAGATTAGCATTGCATTTTCCATATATGAGGACTATTTTTTAACTATGCCATTAATTGTGTACGGATACGAGTGTTCTAGTTACATCCAATGATGGGTTAATGTTTTATCTAAAAGCCTAGTCTAATTCAAACAAAAAATAAAGAAAAAAAATCCATATTTATGTATTCCTCGTACTTATTCTTCTTCCAAATCTTAAACCATTTAATCGTCATAAATTTCAAAAATGGTTCATAAAATCAAAATGAGTTACTTTTTTTTTAGAATTCCTAACAAATTGTTTATTTATTTATTTTGTTTTTTTGGTTTTAGCTTGATTAATTTAGTAAGTGTTGACCTCAAAAGTGCTTGATTTTTGGTAATCCCAATGGTGGGTTCATTTAGGATTTTTTTTCACGACTTAGTCAAGCTTCCGTTCTCTGTATACAGAAAATAAATTCAGGTTTGGATACGAAAAACAATTTAACCAAGGCAAACATTTAGGTTTGGCTCGTCTATAAAAAGAAATCAAAAAGTTCCCCAAATAATCGTTTTGCATTTTAGACAATTTTTCCCACGAGTATGGCCATAGGTAAATTCAGAACAATGTTAAGTAGGAGCATGTTTTATTCTTAAAAATCATTATTAAAAATACAAATACTTTTTTTTTTAAATAGGGCAAAGTTCATTCGAATCGAAAAGAAATTGTAAATAGTTCAAGATTCATGTTGTAAATACACCATAAAATATAACTTGATGAAGATAAAGTCCAATCTCAAGAATGCAAGATTGGTTTGTACGTGAAATAAAATTAGGAAAATAAAAAAAGGCATCTAAATTTAAGAAAAGCAGTTATTTTGTTTGAAATATAAGGGACTAGATGTATTAAAAGAACGGAAATTGGGGATACTTATATTAATTGGGGGATAGAGAAAAAGAACAAAACCTGGATTTAAATATCAAATCAGGATCACGTCTTATCTATATATTTTAACTAATTCCTAATCAACCCCTCACTAATCAGGTTTGGTTGTTAATTATAATTACGAAATTTATAAGATTATTCGATAAATGATTAGTGTGTATTATTATTTGGGTGAGGTGAGAGCAGAAGGAAGGGAAAAATTTAGAGAGAATTTTTTTTTGGGTGAAAATGGTGGATGATTGTGAAGAGTGAACTGCTACTGAATCTTTAGCCTAACTACAACAAGGAGCATATCTTAAATCTTCTGTTAATGACAACAATTCACAATTCCAATTATTTGTGGAACCAACACCCTTAGATCATGATTTTATGAGCATGGAGTGTTTCGTGAAGAACCAACCCAAGAAAGTAAACAAGTTCAACATACAATCACTCCCAATACTTAGTCAAGTAAAGGTGCCAATGTGTTGAAATTTTGTTTTTTTTCTTTGAATCCACCATTGTTGCGGATGAAATAGCTTGGTGCCGGTATGGACGTAGTATGAATACAATGACGACAACACTATTACGGCATAGTATTCATACTATCGCCATGTCAGCCAATAATATCCCCCATTTTGAAATGCAATCTGGCATTGTATTCAACCAAAAAACTATGCCGGTACAAAAATTACTTTTTACCTACCACGAAATATGCTACCAACACGGTTCAATTCTAACGTTACCATGTCGGTACCTCCAAGAAAACATACAGGAGTAAGTGACTTTGAAAGTTAAATACCGGCGTGGTTGATTAATTATCGACCAAGCTGACAGTTTGTATTGGCATGGAACCATAGGTAATGAGCATGTCGGCACTAAAGTTTCCGGCATTTATTTCTAACGAAATTTTATGCCGGAAGCATTTCAGATTTGGTCTTCAATTTCGATTCAGTTCGACCATGCCGGAACTGTGGTCCGGCATAGTTTTTTTTTTCCGGGGGGGGGGGGGGGAACTAATTTTATTTTCTTTTCATTTGTTCCTTAGGTTGTGACATATATTGATCCAATAAATGCAAGACCGCTTGGTCGGGATACGTCGGAATACTATAAAATGCCACTGGTATGTTTCCAAATAATACTTTTCGCCTAGTATCTTGAACTTTACAAATGGATTGCTTATAATGAACCTTATAATCTCTCATTGTTGTCCTTATGTAGAGAATAAAATCTAAAAAGGAAGCAATTGTTTGTGCTAAAGAGATGACTCTTAAGAACATGTGTGTATTGGAGAGGAATACCCAAGGTTCAAAGTTTCGTTTTGAGATGGTTTGCGAGAGAAGTAGGGTATACAAGGAGAAGAATGGCCACAAGAAAAAGGGTTATGTATATCCAAAGAAGACTAATGGAGTACACAAGACTCGTACGAGGAAGGATAACTGCCCATTTAAGCTTGTATTCCATTTAAGAGACAATGAATGAGATTGTATGTGTGGTTCGGCCGCCATAACCACCCGGATCCGGAAGATTTTTTTGGTCACTCCCTAGTTGCGAAGCTAAAATCTCATGAAATGGAGGATGTAAAGAGATTGACCAAAGCATGTATCAAACCAAGAGAAACTCTCAAAGGCTTCAAGGAAAAGGATCGGACGAATTTTTCTTCTCTAAGTACAATTTATAGCGGACAATCAACTATTAGAAAGGTGGAATGGGAAGGTCGGAGCGTTATGCAAGAATCTGAGAAGATAGCTTCAGATCACAACTACACGTGTATCATTAAAAGAAGGTCAGACAACCAACCCCTTCAAATATTCATTTCCCATCCTTTGCTTGCAAAATTGGATCATATATGTTTTAGTGTTCTTATGATGGATTGCATCTACAAGACAAACAAATATAATATGTTGTTGTTCAACATCGTAGGGCAAACATCGGACAAGGTATCATTCACATTGGCTTGGTATTTAATGGAAAACGATAAGGATTATAATTATAATTGGGCATTGCGACAATTGGAATTATTCTTCCAGAAAAATCATCTCCCGAGGGTCATCATAACCGATAACGATGACGTATTAAGGAATGCAATATCCAACGTCTACCCAGATGAACAAAATTTCCTATGTACATATCATATACGTCAAAATGTGATAAAATCTTGTCGTTCTTTGTTTGAACCCACTAAGGCGGATATTAAGAAGAGAATGATTGTTCAACTAGAGGAAGACGTTCGCAATAACAAACTATCACCCGAAGAAGAAGAAGATGATGAAAGAGGCAAGAGTAAATGATAGACGAATTTATGTGTCTAATTTGTCCTCAATGTTTCGTATTGTTAGTACTCGATTTCGTACTTATTATGGTGTTTTGTGTGTTTATAGGTATTTTTTGGAAATAAACATTGTTGGAAAATTCGGCTCGAAAAGTTGCTCAGAGCACCCTCGGAGGACATTTGCTATGCGGACCCTCACTTTATCTATGTGTCACCCACGGCTATGTGTAGCCCATTTGTCCACAACACCCATATTTGTCCACAACACCCACTTGCTGAAGGCACCCCAGGACCGGATAGGGGGCAACCCTTCTTCTTCATTTCAAATTCATTTTTTGGCGGGAAGAAGAGTTCACTCCTGGCATTTTTCTCGATCGGATTTTGGATGGGTTAGAGGTAGACTAAATCGCTGAAACTTCATGAGTGGACATGATATAGCCTAAAAGGCTTGGTATGGGCCTTTGGTTCGATCCAATTTGGATAGATATTCCGCGAGAAGAAAACCGGCAGCACGTTATTGATGGAGTTATTCACGGGATTTGCATGAGTTGGAGAGAGTTCGCACATGCTAGGAAGATTATAACAACCATTTGGACGGTGACAGAGATAAATAAGGAGATTTTGCAGTTGTATAACGCGTGCAGGATTAGAAAAGGGAAAGAATATTTTCCCGTGTCTGGCAGAGTCATTGAGAATTATCCTGGAGTTATTACAGCGATTCTTAGGCCCTGTGGAGTATAAAAAGAGTGTTCGGGGGTAAGAAAAGGGATACAGAGAGTTTGGGAAAGGAATAAAGCACCACAGAGTCGAAAAATCAAGTTGCAGAAACCACCATTTCTGCTGCTGCATAGCTGAAGAACACGAAGAACAGACCAGCAAAGACAGTCGTTTTTCTACAGTGATAACGACTCACAGCCGAGGGTCGTACATTAGAGGCAGACTTATTTGCTACAGTATCAGTGACACATACTGTGGGTCGTTCTGGTTTGTAACACATATAACTGTTACAAACCCAGTTTTCATTATATTTCTCCCTTTTCATCATTTGTAAGCCATTTTTGAGCAATAATAATGAATTCCGAGCGTGTTTCCAACATGATGATGTGTTAATTCTCTCACAACCAAGGCAATGAGGAAGTTATTTACGCATGAATAATTTGGTAACTATTATATTTTCTCTAATATATAATTATAATTCACTCAAACACTGCTTTTGCAGAGTTTTTAATTGTTTGCATAATTTTCTTCATTAGTTGTGATTCAAGTAGATAGGTTATGCTTTGATTAGATAATCTATGCTTAGGGGATACAATTAATTTTTGAGAATTTGCCTGATTATTTGTGAGTTAAGAAAATAAGGGACTTAAAAGATAATTAGAGTTTTGGGTTATTTACCATCATTCATTCATGTGTAATAGTGGAATCAGTGTCTTGGTTATTTTCTCATATCTTGAAATCAAATTTTGAGTTAAGTTTTCTTTAATTTTTAAGTCTAAATTCTTTTGCTTTCACAAGTCTCAACGAACCTATTTACTACAACATCATTGAGTCACATCAATTTTTGGCGCCGCCGACGCGGACTTGTCTTTAGGCTAGAGTTTTTAGATTTTTTTTTCTTTTTTAGGTTTTTATTTTTTTTATTTTTTTTGTTCTTCTTTACGTTTTTGGGTTTTTGTCTTTTCCTTACAGAATTTGGAATTTGGAGCGAAAGAAAATTTTGCCAAAGCTTTTGGTGAATACTTAAAGACTTGGAGTAAAAGGCAAAGCGAAAGGAGCGAAAGAAGAAGAATTTTTTTTTTTATAAAAAAAAGGGAGAAAAACAAAAGAGAGACATTTTTAATTGTTTTTATTTATTTTTTAGACTTTCCTTTTCCCTTGTACTTTATTTTTTTGGACTTTGGACTGTAAACTTTGGGACATTATTTTTAAACCCTACGGAAGGATAGTGTAAGTATTGAACTGTTTGCAGAGAAGGACGGCGATTACGATATCGCCTCGGCCCCTCGGGTTCGCACATGACATAGGAGTCGTGGCCCGAGTCGACTTCATCGGTTCATCCCCCGTCTGGAACGGGAGGTAAGCTTGTCGAAACACTCGCGAATCCCCTGCTAGCGAGTTACTGTATTCCTTCGTTTGCATATATGTCGAGGAACTGAATACAACTGCTTTAATTTTCTAGTAAAAGGCAAGGACTGGCCATACAAGATAAGGGTTCGGATTTCATCACCGTTCTCTTCTTGCCCGCCTTAGGAAAACGATACTTATCGCGAACCTAAGCTTTAAAATTAGGGATAGAACGAGACCTATAGGGTAACGAGCTTAGTAGGAAAGTCGTTCGAAAAATATTGGTTACCCTTTTAAGCATACTTCGAAGTTCATGATGGTTTCTTTGAGTTGAATGCGTGACTGCGCCGCCTTGTAATACCGGTGAGGCCTTGGGTATCAAATCTCCACTGAGCTTCCCTCGCCTCTATTCAACTTACTTTGACTCGGATTGATTCCAGAGGGGTTTGCTTAAATTGTAATGAATTCCATTTCGAAGGATTAAAAGCTGGTCTAGAAACAATCTAAGTGGAGCCATCATGCTTTTCGTTTGCTAGAAATCAGTAGGTTTGTTGTAGTGGAGTCAGCCTTGTCAGTGGGTTTATTTTAAGAATGTCAAACTGGTACAATAGCCAATACAACGAATATCCAACTGAACAAAATGGACATTACTACTTTGACCACAGTGTGAACAGTGGTTGGGAACATCCTCCTTTTGAAGGTTATGGGTCCTACCATGATGAGCCTAATTACTATTCACACACCCACAGGTCATACGAGCAAAACGATCCTCCTATTTCTCTAGAAGAGTCTCTCAAGAGTTTCAATGAGTCAACACAGAAGTTTCACTTATTTATGAAAGAGACTTATAATATCCCGCTTCCAGAAGAGTCCATAGAGCAGTCAACTAAGATGTCTCTAGAAGAGTCCCTTAAGCAGTTTAATGAGAGTACAAATAGGATTATGGAAAAATTTTCTCAAGATAGTCTTAACTTCCAATATAGTGTTCCCAATACCACCCTTGAAAATAAGGATAGTTTTTATAATCCAGATGACGAGGTTGGAATTGGTAACACTACTATTTTAGATGAGGTTCAACCATTTTCATATTATTATAATGATGATTATGATGAGGATAGTGTTGATGAAGAATCAGACACATATAGGCATAGTGATCAGGAATTTGTTACTCCAATTGAGCTTTACAATAATAATATTATTTCTAGTTCAAATCCAAATAAGTTTAGTAATTATTCACCTATTCAAAAGGACGAGGATTTGACTAGAAGTATCCCCGTTTTAGACGATGTAGTATCTCCTTTTTGTGAAGCCAATAATGGTTTAGAGGAAAGAGTTTACCCTGAGAATATTGTTTTAGAATCTAGCGAGTTAAAAACGCTAGTCTTAGAAGAAGATAAACTCGTAGAGATAAGTGAGGATGCTGATTGTAACTTAGAAGAATCAATTGACCATTTTCAAGAATCTGATGATCTAGAAATTAGGGAGATTGTTACTAGTCTATCTAGAGACACTGAAAACTCTAAGTTTTGGGGTGATTA
This sequence comes from Papaver somniferum, assembly GCF_003573695.1. Classification (NCBI taxonomy): domain Eukaryota; kingdom Viridiplantae; phylum Streptophyta; class Magnoliopsida; order Ranunculales; family Papaveraceae; genus Papaver; species Papaver somniferum. The sequence goes on along the minus strand of NC_039362.1, from coordinate 31,528,763 downwards.
TCACTTTCCTAGTGTCTTACCTTTAACTCTCAGAAAGGTCCCTCACTTGGGACTTGATATATGTGCCTCAACCATTGTGCCAGAATACCTTCATACTAGATCTCCTGGACCTAATAATGTCCAGGAAGAAGTTCAGTTGTTAGAAACTCATCCTCTAGTCGATGTGGTTTACCCAGGCGATAGTACCCAAATTGACTTTGTTTTCCCACTAAATATTTTTCAACCAATTGTGGGAACGTATAAGTTTCAGATGTGTCAATTATTGAGTTTTGAGACTAAACCTAATTACTTTAGGAGATTAGGGTCGACACATTTGTTTAAGGAAGACCACCACGTTCATTATGGTCAGCTGTGTAAGTCAAATTTGATTGACTTAGAGGATCCCCAGTTATTCAGGTTACTTTTATGTGCTTCTAAATTCTTAGTTGAGTATTTCCAGACTCTACAACCTGACCTTCAGGATCCTGCCTTTGAGGAAGTCCAGCCGATGAACACCTTTTATCTAGACCCAGTTATAGAACCCGAACCTGAACCACAACTAGATATTGCTATCTTAAAGTTAAGTAAGGGTATGTTCGGTATCTTCATGGTCTGTTGCGATTTTCTCTTCGTGTGGGTAACACTTTTTGATTCAGATGACCTGCAATTATTCCGGCTGCTGCTATATGATTCTTCGTGGTGACTAATCCTTTCTTAGTCTGGCTGAAGACTTTAAACTTAGCACTTCCTGGGAGGTAACCCATGCTCATGCAACACGGTAATATCTTTCCTTAACTTTTTTGCTTCAAGTGGTAACAGTTTCTCCTTGTTCATGTTTTTAATTTTATCTTTAGAACATTAAGGACAATGTTAGATTTAAGTTTGGGGGTGTGGGAGAAACTTTTAGTTGCAAAAATAAACTCCAGAGCCTAGAAATTTATGTCTATTGCACTAACCTATCTAAGTGGATGGAAACATCTTGGTTGTAGCAGTTGAGGAACCAATCTGATTAGATGGAAACATCTAAAGAGTCTATTCATAAAAGCACAGAGCTCAGGTGTTAGAATTAAAAAAAAAAACATGGTAGTTTCGCCATATCTCGTTGAATCATAATCCTTATGTTTTTATTTTTTTAAGTGATTTGGTGGGGCACACGATTCAAGTTGTTACTTTTGCTAGGGTAAAATAGGGTGATTGAGATACCAAATGAAAAAAAAAGGACCAGACCATCAGACCAACAGGAATAAATTCAATAAAGTCGACTACTGGTGCCCTTGTATATGCCAGTTGTGTTGACCTAGAGTTAGGTTTATCGACCACTGGTTCCCTTGTATATGCCAGTTGTGTTGATATTAGTAAGACCGGTATCTCAGTCCATTAGGATAGGTCCATCTTGGCAGAGGCCTTCAGACAGATATGGGAAACACCGTTCACTTTAAACCATCTATCTTTTCTCTTTATCCATCTTCTTAATCTTTCCATGTGATTAGTTGACTCCGGTTATGATGTACAGAAACTATCTGAGTAGAGCTCTGTCACTTTATATGAATTTTAGTATGCTTGAGTGCAAACTCGTGTACAACAATTGGAATTTCGCATCAGGGTACTTCCTCTTGTAGTCAATAGGTATGCCAACCAAGGAGATTTTTTAGTGCCTTCCAAGGTTATGGATAGATAGCTAGGGTCTGGAGTAATGGTTTTGTGGGTACACCTATGGTAAACCCTCCCGAGATTAACTCAGTTTTATTTTCTTATTATTAGTTTTGCTCGAGGACTAGCAAATAATAAGTTTGGGGGTATTTGATAGACGCATTTATGTGTCTAATTTGTCCTCAATGTTTCGTATTGTTAGCACTCGATTTCGTACTTATTATGGTGTTTTGTATGTTTGTAGGTATTTTTTGGAAATAAACATTGTTGGAAAATTCGGCTCGAAAAGTTGCTCGGAGCACCCTGGAGGACATTTGCTATACGGACCCCCACTTTATCTATGTGTCACCCACGTCTATGTGTAGCCCATTTGTCGACAACACCCATATTTGTCCACAACACCCACTTTCTGAAGGCACCCCAGGACCGGATAGGGGGCAACTCTTCTTCTTCATTTCAAATTCATTTTTTGGCGGGAAGAAGAGTTCACTCCTGACAGTTTTCTCGATCGGATTTTGGATGGGTTAGAGGTAGACTAAATCGCTGAAACTTCATGGGTGGACGTCATATAGCCTAAAAGGCTTGGTATGGGCCTTTGGTTCGATCCAATCTGGCTGGATATTTCGCGAGAAGAAAACCGGCAGCACGTTATTGATGGATTTATTCACGGGATTTGCATGAGTTGGAGAGAGTTCGCACATGCTAGGAAGATTATAACAACCATTTGGACGGTGACAGAGATAAATAAGGAGATTTTGCAGTTGTATAACGTGTGCAGGATTAGAAAAGGGAAATAATATTTTTCCGCGTCTGGCAGAGTCATTGAGAATTATCCTGGAGTTATTACAGCGATTCTTAGGCCCTGTGGAGTATAAAAAGAGTGTTCGGGGGTAAGAAAAGGGAGACAGAGAGTTTGGGAGAGGAATAGAGCACCACAGAGTCGAAAAATCAAGCTGCAGAAACCACAATTTCTGCTGCTGCATAGCTGAAGAACACGAAGAACAGACCAGCAAAGACAGTCGTTTTTCTACAGTGATAACGACTCACATCCGAGGGTCGTACATCAGAGGCAAACTTATTTGCTACAGTATCAGTGACACATACTGTGGGTCGTTCTGGTTTGTAACACATATAACCGTTACAAACCCGGTTTTCATTATATTTCTTCCTTTTCATCATTTGTAAACTATTTTTGAGCAAAAATAATGAATTTCGAGCGTGTTTCCAACATGATGATGTGCTAATTCTCTCACAACCAAGGCAATGAGGAAGCTATTTACGCATGAATAATTTGATAACCATTATATTTTCTCTAGTATTTAATTATAATTCACTCAATCACTGCTTTTGCAGAGTTTTTAATTGTTTGCATAATTTTCTTCATTAGTTGTGATTCAAGTAGATAGGTTATGCTTTGATTAGATAATCTATGCTTAGGGGATATAATTAATTTTTGAGAATTTGCCTGATTATTTGTGAGTTAAGAAAATAAGGGACTTAAAAGATAATTAGAGTTTTGGGTTATTTACCATCATTCATTCATGTGTAATAGTGGAATCAGTGTCTTGGTTATTTTATCATATCTTGAAATCAAATTTTGAGTTAAGTTTTCTTTAATTTTTAAGTCTAAATTCTTTTGCTTTCACAAGTCTCAACGAACCTATTCACTACAACATCATTGAGTCACATCAGTAAACAACGAGTGGACAAAAAATATGATGAAAATCATAAAAAGTGGTTGGAATTTCTAAGAGATTGGGAGAAATTTTATTGGTCTCTTACCGAGGATACGCACGAAAAGAATTTGAACATGTTTATTGCCAATTGGAATGAAGTGTATCAAAGTGTTATCTCGTGTTTTCGGAAGTAATGGTTGGATAAGTACAAGAAAAAATTTGTGCGTGCATGGAAAAACTGGTATAGACACTACGAGAATGAAGCAACTAGTGTAACAGAGTCCGCTCTTGGGAGATTTAAAGATCTCCTCGAGTCTAACCAAGGAGACGTGGTTACGGTCATTGAGGCAATGGAGCAATACTTCAAGAGTGATATCGATTGGATCAAGAAGGCTTTTGAGAAAAGCTCAATCGGAAGGAATTCTTCCATGGGATACGAACGAAGCAAAGGAATTCTTCCATGGGATATGAACGAAGCAAAGGAATTCTTCGAAGCTTACTCACGTGGCAACTCGGCTAGCCGGCAAGTTTAGTTAAACCAACTAAGACTAATTACTCGCCCATGGAAAGCACAAAGTGAAGATCCAACAAAGGGAGATCCTCCCAGTAGACCACAAACCAAAACGACAAGGAGAAGATAAAGAAAACAATTGAAAGAAATGACGAATCTTAACCGTATGGTACCGGAACAAGATATTGTGGAATCACAAACGATGAGACGGAAATGTTTGTGACTATTTTTTATCTTACCTATCGGAGATTGAATCTTGAGAAAATCTTAGAGAAGATAGTACTCAATACGATAGAACATGTAAGATCAGAACACGCAACTACAGAGAAAATAGTTGGGCCTGGCTTCAGAATCCGAATGAAGTCTTTAAGTCGTTAACCTATAATGATTTTATAAAAAACCTAGGTTAAAGGATAATCGACTCTAGTCGCAATTAGTATCACACTGGAGGTGTAGGGATTAGGTTTCCCAGTTGGTAGAGTTCTTCCTTATATAGTCTTCAAATCAGGGTTTTCAATCAGTGTTACCTTGGTAACAAAGCATTTAATATTCACCGTTGGATGAAAACCTGATTAGATTCAAGCTAATATCTTTCAACTGTTAGATTGAACTCAGCTTGTTATACACAAATGAAATGTACCTATATTTAGATATAGGTAACCCTACCTAAACGTGTACACTTAGTTGGCTCAACAATAGTTAACCGAAGTTAGCCATATGAACACTTTCATATCAACCTTGTTCATCTGTATCACGACTAGTTCAAATGACTCAAATGAAACTAGTTATAGAGTTGTTCAATTGTTTATATTCTCAAAGAAGTATACAAGACACCATTGAAGCAAAATCGATTTTGATTCACTCGAATCAATTCATGAACATTATAGACACGATTTGCAAAAAATTGCATTCCTTATTATATAAATGTATTTGTTCATGAATAAACCGATTTTAGATTTTAACTCACTCAAATATGCAAACGGGTACGCATACTTAAAGTTCCAAACTTGGTATGTCCGCCAGTATGCGAACGGATATGCATATTGTCGTTCACGACCGAACTCAGTTGAATTAGTATGCAAACTGGTATGCATACTAAATTCTCAGACTTGAACTGTTAAGCCAGTACGCATACCGGTATGCTTACTAAGTTCCCAGACTTCAACTGATAAACCAATATGCATACGGGTATGCATACTATTTTTCCCGGACTTGGAATAACTTGCAACAGTTAGCATACAAGTACGCATACTGTGTTATACCAATCAATGGTTAATTGTTTTAAACTCCATTTTAATTATTGAAACATTCTTAGAAGACGGGAATAGCTGTCTCACACATATTATTAGCTTCAAAGCAATTTTCAAGTGATCAATAGATTAATACGAAACATTCTGAGTCTACAACAAATGACTATCTCACACAAATCATGTATGATGTTACCATGCGATCACATAATCATCTTTTGACTTTCGTCAAGAATAAAAGATGAACTTGGCTAAAGCGAAAGCTTATCAACACATATTTAGGGAAATATGTAAGCGAGTTAAACTCGGCTCGAAATATCAAATGTGTATAAAATAAAGTCTATATAGCTATACGACTTTATTCTCAATAGGAGATAAAATAGAAATAGACTTCTGAGTGATATATGAGTTCAAGTCTCCACATACCTTTTGTTGATGAAGTTCCACAAGCTCCCCTTAGTAGTTCTTCGTCTTCAATCGATGAAAGTCGTGAAGTCTAAAGCTCAACTACACATTCTATCCTAAACCGAGACATAGATATAAGTAGACTAGAAATCAAGACTTATAGTTTTGGCAACTAAGCTTGACAAACAAGCTTGAGATAGCAACGCTTGCGAGTTCGACCGAGCAGTGCTCTAACAATCTCCCCCTTTGTCAATTTTAGTGACAAAACTATCAATACATATGAATTACAAAATAAATAAACTTTGTAGCTTCTCATCCAAATGCTTGGTTTCCTTGGTTCTTCAACATTACTTGAAATCTTCATCAGTTCCAAGTACCCTAGTGATTCTGAACGTGTTCAACTCAGTATCATAGTTTTTGAAGATCCGTAGCCATAACAATAAGAAAACCATTTTTCTCAATTATTATTATACAATATCATAGTATTATTACACAAAATTAAAGTTCAATTGTATCACAACTTTGAAAATAATACTACAGTGATATGTATCACTCCCCTTAGTCAATACTTCATCTCACAGTGAAAACCACTCCCTCTTACATGATGATCCGTAAACCATATGTATTTTTAGTGTGAACTACATAATAATTCTCCCCTTTTTTGTCAATATAAATTGGCAATGGTACGAAAACTAGTGGGATCATAATGAAATTCTCATAGAGATACTTCATGACTAAAAGAGAACATATCAACTTTGTTTCGATGATTTCACATAGTCGAAACTTATTGTATTCATCAAGGAGTTTATAAAGATACAAGAAAACTCCTACAAAAATTTTCAGCCGCACTCCCCCACAAAGATTTGGCAATTAAGCACAAGTTCAATTAAGAAGTCTCCCCCATAAAATGTCATTTCCAAAGGAACAACAAGAGCGACCTTACTTTCACAACAAAAGAAGGATTCTTTGGACATTAAAAAAATACATGAAACATGAATTTGTATCCAGAAAACTCAATTAAATTAACCACAACATAACCCATGATTAATTCAATCGGAAATGCTCAACATAAGAGAACTTACGGAGCCATACAGTACTTTCACATAGAAGTGGAACAGGGAAAGATCAATACTGCGGAATATATAAAGATTTATTCTATTTTTCATCAATATTTGCATAATGACTCAATAGACTTAATCTTTGTCATCAAAAGTTCATTCTATTCTCCATCAATATTTGCATATTGACATAATAGACTTAACTTTTGACATATATGGGACAATCATAGTTCACGGATGCAAACACACATATCCTATTACATTATTTGCAATATATAAAATCAATAAAAATTCGTACTGCAAAATCAACTTCCAAATAAACTTTCGAATTTAAATAAATAAATCTAAAAACATTGCAAGATGAAAATCGTTGCCAATAGCAATGTGTAATCACAATATAGGCTATTCCAAACGCTTGTTATCCTTCTTAGAACACAAAAATAAATTCTCATAAGCAGTTTCCTAGACAAAAATAAAAACCAACAAGCTAAAAACCAAAAGACTCCTAAACCATCAAAACCGATCATGAATTGAAATCAAGGAGCTTTTCCGGAACCTTCACGAGTCTTGAGACCTTTGAGCTTGTGATTAACAACATCCACTGCTTCTTTAGAGAAGATATCCTCATTGAGAAGATCTTTAACATGTGTTTTCATGAGAACAAGGTCAGAGTTAACCTTTTTCAACTCAGATCTTAACACATCAAGACTCTTCATAGTATCAATGAGCTGCAGTTTTGCTTCCTCAAAGTATTTAAGAAAATCATGAACCACTTCGGCCGAAACCATCTCATCATTCTCAACATCTTGATGAGAATTGGCATAGTAGCATGAGGCATCAATATTTTGACCATCAACTTCTACTAGGGTTCTTTTATTCCTCCTTTTGGACTCGAAACCAATACCTTTATCAAGAAAACCTCTTGCAAAATCACAAGTGCGAGAAGGTCAAGACATTCTTGACAAAAAGAAAATAACCTAGAATACGCGTACGTAACTCGATAAGTTTGGTATTTAAATGGTTTCTTAGGGATGGTGAATTTTAGGGTTTCTAAAAAAAAGTTCATGATAAGAAAACCATGGGTACCCGTACAAATACAACTCGAACCCCAAAAAAAAAACAACGTAATGTACCCTTTTACAAGGTAAAACGAATACAACAAAATTTTTATACGTGGAGATTTTGTTCACAATTTTTTGGCTCAATAAATTTTATATTTCCACAGGGAGAAAATTTTATAGCACAAGAGTAGCTGGCAACTTAGTTGCAACAAAAACTTTTTCAAAATAAAAAGAAGGCAATCGAAGAGATTTTAGAGACACAAACAATACTTAGCAAAGATTATATGTAGACAATGGTTTAGCTATGGATGATAAGAAAATAGCTCAACTAAGAAGAAAGCATTTTACCAATAATTATACCTGATTATTAGTAAATCTTACTCAACAAGATTTTTATGAGTAAGAATTCAACCCTTGCGATTTATTAACATAAGTATGAGCTTTACGCTCATCAAATGAATATTGTTCATGGTTGATCCTCTTTTTTCTTCTAATTTTTGGAGCAAACCCTTTGTGATGCGAGGAAGTATCATAAAACTTATTATCATCAAAGTATGATACTAAGTTCGAATCCTTACCAAAAGAAGTTTGTATGGAGGATTTTGACAGTATGTTGATAAGATCCTTGTATCCTTCAATTATCAGATTAAGTTTGTCCTTCATATCTCCACTGTTGCTTCCACCTATTGATACCATTTTCATATCTTGAACATAATTCTTCACAATAGATTGAGAATAACCTTTCTGAAATCTCCTTGAACGATTTGTATTAATGCTACAATTGGTTTGAACGTTCGTTGATCATATTGAACTGACTTTCCTGGAAGAATTCACAGGGAGAGTACTAAAACCAATAGGTTTAGACATCCGAATGTCAGTTACACCTTTGAGTATTAAATCTAAGGTGTATTGAAGTCGAACAAAGTAATTGTCATTCAGCTTCAGTTTCCTCTTCCATTGAACATGTCCTTTTGAATCACAAAAAAGACATACTTTGTGATCACCTGAGTGATTAGAGTGTGTAGCATTAGAAACATCATTAGAAGATTTCTTCCTTCCATGAGACGTGGTAAATCCATGATCAGTGGAAGAACCAAGCACTTCTTTAGCAATAGGAAGGGTTTTCAGTTTAGCTTTTGAATCTGGTTTCATTAGAGAAAAATGATTAGTATTAATCACGTTTTCTAATACCACAACAGAGTCAGAAGTAGTTGGTATGACATACTCCCTAGAACGTCCTTTATCTTGAATAGAGAAATTACTCAATAGTCGTTCAATTTCATGGGCATCTTCCTTGAGTTTAGCCTCTATTAAGGTTCAGGATTAACGAACTACATGTAGATGGGGAAAAACGATTTGCTGGTTTTTAAGGAATTGAGGAGACGACCGTACGGAGGAGACTCCTCGAATCGAGCGAAATATTAAACCTCACACAGATGCACTGCTGCAAAGGTGGTGCTTTAGATTCGAGAGATTAATCTGTAGTACTCCGGCCTAAATCAAGACAATGACCGTTCCAGAGTAAATTCGGTCACAAGAGAGGATGGGTTGATCTGTAGGAGGGAAGCTGGGAAATGTGTGGAATCAATGGTAATCAAAGATTGTGGGTGTGTGAATTCTGAATATGATAAGCTCTGAATGATTGAAATTGCTCAATTGAGAGTAGTTGCTCAATTGATAAGTTGATGATCTCCTGTTGTCGATGAGACGTGAGATTGATGATACTATTGATGCTGATGATTCAATCATGATTCAGAGACTTATTTATATTGCTGGAATTTTAGACACCATGATTCCCTGAAGTGTGACAGTTGATGGGATGAAAGAGTGGGAAATGGAAATCGTGTTTGAGACCAGTTGCTCATCGTGTGATGACTTGGTCGATTTTCCATCCACTATTTTGTGAACTCCTTCAACTGATTGCACGACTTGCTCACATTCCAACGTGTGTATGAACACACGTGACATAGACCGCCAGACCAAAACCCTAGTTGATATCCCCCAAGTGACACGATTGATGTCTCGTGTGATCGTGGAGTCTGTAGGGCATACATGATTTTAGTTAGTCAGTTGTTGACTTCATGGGACGATGAGTCCATGTATTTGATGAGTTGAACATGAAATGTTCTGAGATTCATGACCTTAAACGTGTCTGTTGAGACAGAGGTATAATTCTTATGATGAGGTGAGCAAGTATTGCTCGTTCGATGAATTGTCGAATATTGGTTGATTTTTGAACCAATATTCCTTGGTTTGAGCAAATATTGATCATTCGAGCAAGTGTTGCTCATCTGATGATGACCAAAAATATTAATTAAAGTACTGGTGTAGAACCGAGCATAATTTAATAATATTAATGACCATGAGGTCGTCATAGAATTATTAAGGTTGGAGTCTGGAATCATGGTCCTTGGACTCAGAAACCCTAATTTGGTCGATTGATGATCAATTCATGATTTGTTAGAAATTTAACCATGAAACGAAGGAAAGAGCGGCTACATGGGACCGTGGATCAACCATGCAGTGTCCATATGCTCACGTGAGCAAATACGAAGAACTCCTGAAGAGTTGACGATTTGTTGGTGAAAGAATGATTAAATGCTGGTTTAATCATTTATTCGAAAATGCTCGTCTGAGCCTTAGGTGAGAAAACCTAATTAATTATGACGGAGTGAGGGACCGACCATGGGGTCATGAAACCGGCCCTGGGTAGTCACGTGACCGCCTGATAATCACTTCATGAAAATCAAAAGTGTTTGGAAGAGTCTTGGACCTAATACGTGCAATTGTGCAAATTAGGTCAAAACTGTGAAACTTGATGGGACCGACTTCTGTAAGCCAAAGAGCCAATCTTGGTCGGTCAAGATAGCTCGCTCGTATCCCCAAGGCGTCCACGTCTCAGTCCTGAGAATTTTGATATTTTCTGGCGTGCAATTGAGCATCCATTCGAGAAAATATGCCAAAATTAGGGTTTCCACGAAACTGAGGAAAACACCATGAGATGATGGAAAATAATTATAAATAAGGAGGCGTGGGACCGCCGAGGTCAAGGAATGGTCGCCCGGTCGTGACCACGGTCCTGTGGTGCCATTTCCTTAATTTTATAATATTTTTGATGATTTTATGAAGAATTTAAGAAATTTGATGAATTTAGGGAGTTTCCATGAATTGAAGGAGTTTTCATGAGTTCAAGGACGCAAAAAATATTAAAATAATAAAAACATGGGCGTGTGGGACCGTGGGGGTGTGGTCGGCCGGCTAGGGGTTCGGTCCCACGAGTTTTCATAATTTTTATATTTTTTAAGTATTTTTCATGATTTGAGGGAATTTTTCCTAATTTGAGAAAAATACCATGAAATCAAAAAATTTGACGAATTCAAGGAAATATAAAATAAAATAAAATAATAAAACAAGGGGCATGTGGGACCGTCTAGGGAATGGCCTGCCGGCTAGTGGCTTGGTCCCACAAGTTTTCATAATTTTATTTATTATTTGATGATTTGTGCAAAATACCATGAAATCAAGGAGTTTTTTCATGAAATTAGAGAAATGATGATAATAATAAAGTAATGAGGAACCGTGAGGTCTGGGGCCGGCCGGGACCAAGGCATGGCCGGTTGGACAACGGTCACGTCCCACACTTCTTTCCTTAATTTTATATTATTTTTTACGAATTTATGAAAATACCATGAAACCGAGGAGTTTCCTCGAGACGAAGGAGATTTGATAAAATTAGAGAATTTTCATCAAATCATGGAAAATAATAAAAATGCATTAAAAATATAAAACTGGCGTGGGATTGACCACGACACGGTCGGTCGGTCGTGTGTCCGTGCTCCCAGCACCCTGGTCAATATTTTTAATTATTTATTATTTTCTTCCCTATTTTGCATAGGTTCATCGTTTCGTTGTATTTTGAAATACTCGTTTGTGCGGTGACTGTTAGTGTACCGTCGTTGAATACACTTTCACCATTTGAATCGGGACTTACTTAGAGGTAGCTCAGACGCCCGGTTGTTGATTATTTATTACTACTTGTGGAATTCAGTGGAGAATAATTCACAAAACTGAGTAATAAGATGTTTATTATTAATTCATAGGATCAGCTGAGGATTCGACTACGAATTCAGAATAATAAAATGAGCATTACCATTCCATGGGATCGTAGATTCGACCATAAAATCGGAGTAATTAAGTTTTATCTATTACCATTTATGAGACCAGTTGTGGATTCGATCATGAAATCGGAGTAATGAGATAATATAGTTATTGTTATTCTATGAGATCAAGTCGTGGATTCGATCATAGAATCAGAACAACTGTTTATTGCCATTCCATGGGACCAGTCGTGGATTCGACCATGGAATAAGAGCAATTGTTATTTCCATTCCATGGGACCAGTCGTGGATTCGACCATGGAATAGGAGCAATAATAGATTATTCTGGGAATTCAGTAGTGAATTTCACGGCAGAATTAATCTTAATTCAGAATAATTAACTTTGTGGCTCTATACTAGCAGAGCAAGATGTCTAGGAGCATTAATTATCCCGATATGAGCTTGTCGGTAAGTCATATCCTTTATATAGTCAAGGTAAACTCGTTGTTTGTTCCTGAAGACGTTATCGCTTTATACTAGCAGAGCAAGCTGTCTAGGAGCCGTCCATCTCGTGATACTATACAGAAATAATCACTGAAAGTGTTCAGTATTCATGAGATATGCCGTTGTCCAGTCGTGAGATTACATATCTACATGTACTCCGAGAGAAAGTACTCTCCGTTGAGAATTCGATGAGAGACCATTGTCTCAATACTCACGTCTGATTGCTGGATCAGAGCTTCGTATAATTATGAGTTTACGATTTTAGCCCTTGTCGAAAATCCACCATCTACATTAAGTCCCCTGCTTACTGAGGGAAGTTGTGTTCCTCAGTCAGCATTAAATGGTGATTTTCCGGCCATAAATAACAATACAAGTAATTGAACTTAGTCGTAAGTTGAGACGTTACCGGATTTAGAGAGCATAAGCAAACCACGACTTGATGAAGGCTTCAATGACATGATTGGAGTGTCGTTTGATGAGCATAAAGTGGTAGCACCGCTGATTTGGTGATGGAACCTTGGTCGTCTAGGATTCGCGGGTCGGGCCCAAGAAAGGAATCCGTTTTAGCACGGACTCTCGTTCGTTCGTTAGTTTAAGAAACAACAAAATAAACCTGAGTCTAATGATAAAAAATTGTCTATGAGATTTCACGAAAAACAAAATTTTATTTTATAAATATGTGAGATTTCACAAAGTGGAATAAACTCTCGTTTCAAAGGTGGATGCTCGTACGAGAGAAATTTTTTTTTTTTTAAATAGACGTGCGTCTGTTAGTAATAAAATTTTGTTTATGAGCTTTCCTGAAAAAATTTTATCTCGAGCTTTCAGAAATCTTTGAGAATATACTCTCGCTTCAGAGACAGATGCTCGTGCGAGGGAGCAAAAATATATAGATATATTTTCCAAATTTACGTGAGTTTCACGTTAAATATTTATATAGTTTGTAAAATCATGTTTTGATTTTGAACAACTGTTGAATGTAGACCATTATACATGGTAAAATAATGTCTATATGTGAGTTTTCACAATCGTAGAATGGATGTTTGTCCAGATTTTGAGAAACCAGTGAATGTTCACATTGTAAAATTTACGTGGGTTGTTCACGGTTTTATGAAAATCATGTCATAATTTTGCTCGTCTTAGCAGGTTTGAAGGAACGAGCAAGATTTGAAGTATTAACTCATGTACTGTTAGTGGAATCGTAAACAAGTAAGAGTTAAAAGTTACCATTTTTGCAGACGCTGATGTGAGCATCTTTATTCCATGATTTGTTGTTTTTTTGAATCCTGCGCTTTGAATGATGCACTGAATGTTATGCATCTGTCACAGCCACTTTGCAAGAATGACTGACTCCCATGATGACACTTTCAAAGACGATGTTTTCAGGGATGACATCTCCGCGGGTGCAACTTCAAGAAATGGTACTTCTGGGACCTCTGAATGATGGTGAGAGATCCTTCGTACTGAGTTGTACTCCTGGTTATTTCATAAACTATACCACCGGATGATCGTGTAATAAGGTTTCAGATCAATGTATACTCCTCGGAAATGGAAGAAAGTCTTCGGGGCGGAGCACCCAGAAGTAAGGACTACAGGATGTTAGCAAATGACGTGTAGTCCCCAGCCGTTTCTTTGGTGAGTTGTTAGCGCTCCTTGTGTCATGACTTTTTCCTGCCCGTGCAATTAGGATCATGAGACCAAGGTTTTGTTATTTCTTTTCATACCTTTTCTCCATCGATTGACGGTCTTCAACTTGTTCCCATGCGAACAATTCAGGAATGCAGTACTGATGAAGAAGTCGATGTAAATATCTCTTTCATGCAGGTGATCGCGGAATCTCCTTGAATGAAATAATAATAATTTTGTTGATGAATCCAGGAAGAAACCATTGTAGATAAGAAGCATGTTGATGAAGCACACTCTTCTTTGGGACATGGGAATATGGAGAATTCCCGAAATCCCGAACCGAATGGAGATAACGGTGTTGTCAACGGAGATTCTGGCATTGTCGAGGCTTCAAATGATTTAGAGACTCCCTTTAGTAAGTAGATCTAATGTAATTTATTCAAGGAAGTATGATATCGCTGATTCGTGAATGAATGAATGAATGAAAATCCATGTGAATTTATGGATAACTTTGCCGAAATACGTCACCAGAAAATTTCAGACTTCAGATTTTACTAGAAACGCTGTAGAATCCTTGTCCGAAGTCAGATTTTCTCGGTTTGCATATGTATCTTCAATCCCAGAAAATTTCCAAGCTTTATCAAAGAAGCTCTTTGAAGTTTGAGCATGTTTAGAGCCTGAAAAAGGCGAAATAGTGAACTTCCAGGAGACTTTCAGAAATTTTCCAGATTGCATGTTGTCTGATGTTCTGGACACATCTGTTAGCTCTTTCATCCGATTGCTATGAAATTTTGATATGTTGTATAAAACATCCATACAAAGAGAATGGTATATGACCAAACCTTAAATTCCTTACCAATTGCTCCCAGTTTGCCGTTGAATACAGGGAAGTGTAAAATCTCTTCAGCTGAGCTTGTTTGAAAACGTGTTTCATGACTTCTACACTATTTGCGCATGTCTTGGGTGGATAATAAGGAAATTATATGATTTTAGTTCACTTACATTCTGAATTTTATGGTTGTGTTGGGTTTCCACGCTTGAATCATTCTAATCCCATGTAATCTTCACATTAGGTGCCAAATGCTGAAGTTGGGAATAATGGATCCAACAATGATGACTTGAGAAACCATGGAGCCGTTGATAATGAGACCTCCACCCCTGTACCTCAAGGTCATGGAACGCTTGTTGTTAATGTCGTGGAGGTGACTGAAACTCCAATTTTGCGTGAGATGGTGGAACCCGAATCGAGAATGGAAGAAGCGGCTCCAACCGAAGTTGTTCCTATGATTGCTAACGTTGCTCCAACGACTAAGAACCGGATAATAGTGCATGAGTATCCCAACACAGGGACTGATTTTACTCCTCCATTTGGTGAGATACTCCAAGGATCCGGAGCATAGTTATTTCTTGACGAGGAAAGTAGAAGCCATCTTGCGTGTTATAAATGATATCCGCATCGCAGCTGGAAATACTGTCACCCGGGATGTACTCTTTGATTGGGAGTACAACTTGAAGAAAGCTGAAGAACTTGGCTTCAATCTGAAGTGGCTTCGTCAAAAGATTGATGCTATCAGGAAAGCAGTGGAAGGTGACACTCCTTTCACCACCAGTGATGCCGTGTTGAAGAAGATGAATGAAGTTGCTGAGCTGACTAAGAGGGTGGAGGCGGAGAAAGCTGCTTTGCAAATCTTGGAGGATGCAGAAAAGCAGAAATCTTATTTTGCTGACTTTCTTTAGTTTCCTTTCCATGATATCTTGAACCTTGGACTTCTGAGAGATGTGAGGTTTTATTCTGTTCTTGATATCTTGATTGGTTTTTGATTGTGAAATCGATCGTCTTGACCAGTGGACCGTCAGGTATTTTGTCAAGTCTCCCCCTTTCGTTTTCCCTTCTTCTGGTGAGACGTAGATAGAGGACCCAGGTAGAAAAATTGATGTAAATACCTAGGTGGCCGAAGTTGGAGGTACCTTGATGAAGGATTTAGCGGAAGGACCTGGTGGACATTGATCGACTGTAGAGGTTATGAATCCCGTCTAAGAATCGCTGCTTGCATGTTGTATGCTCTGGAAGCTGTAGGAACCTCATACGACGTCGTAATTCGGTGCTTGACCCAAATTTTTCGAAGCTAAGAGACTGATTTATCACATGAGAAAATAATCACTCAATTTGGAGTTGCATAGGTCAGCCAACGAAGCGTGCACATTTGTACTTTGTAATCCCGTACAAATTTTTCAGATGTCGTAGACCTGACGGTAAAGGCCATATCTTTCGGCTCGTATGTCCGATTGATGCGCCCTTTTTGGTATGTTGTAGAAGAGACATAAACGAACATCTTTTGTTGAGGAAACATTGTCCCATTCCTCACCCATTGGTACGTTTTTGTAAACCCATGGCCTAAAGCATGTTGCATCTCATTTGTAGAGGTGATGAGAACATCTTGTAGAAGCGTTTGGTTTGTGCTCTTCTGTCGTGCAAGCTTTGGATAGCATGTTTTCATGTCTACACATCTTGATATGAATCATTGGGGCTTGAAGAATTATGATCCATAGAGTAACGCTTCAGAGAATGGATAGTTGATGAAGCCGGTGATGTTGCTTCTGAGACCGTTGCTGATGCTGAGACCATGGACGGAGTTGCTCCAGAGACTGAAAGTGATAGTCTTTGCTTTTCATCCAGTGAGCCTTTACATGAACGAACCAATTAGTGAGTTGAGAATACCTTAGATGAAGGTGTACTAGGATTTCAACCCAAATCCTCCTGAATATGACTTTACTGTGAAGTGGCTTCGTCATGGAATCGATGTTGTTGCGCGGTAGATAGCAGCAGAAGTCTTCATTCCGGATATGACTGGTGAAGAGAGGAAGTTCCCCAGTCGTGCATGGGCTTTTGATGTACAGAGGTTCCGTTTGACGACTTTTCATGGAATCACATCAGGTTGCAATAACTTGTTATGTGGATAACATTTATTGAAATATATTGGATTGATATTTCCAATAAAATCAAGTCCTCAGTGCATCCCTCAGTCACTTAGCAGAGTTGAAGGAGTTTGTAGCATCCATTGATGAATGATGTTGCATTTGCTTCAGAAGTCTTATCATAGGATAATGAAGGCTTACCGATTGTAATTCAGCTATACTTTGATTGTGTCGGTGTTGAACCGGTGTGTCACGTCGAGGTATTGTGATGAAGCCATAGGCGCCAATGAAAAGGGTGTACTCTTTGATTGGGAGTACAATTTGAAGAATTCTTGGATGCTTGAGCGTTGAAGCGTCGAATTTCTTATGCTTGATCGTCTCGGCTCAGTGTATCTTCTGTCGATTCAGCATTTCGCGGCGAGGGATTCAACACTTGTTCAGACATCAGAGATTTATGATACTCGTGGACATTCCTACAAGTCTGTGGATAAATGCCCAAAGTGTTCTTTTCGATGCTTCCGTCATCTCTCAGTAGTGAATGCCTCGGTGAGATGCTCGATTCGAAGCGGTGTCAGATTCAACCACTTGGTGAAATACTAATGCGGTGAGGCTACCATTCATGACGTATTGCAGAGTTGCTGACAGAATTGAGACCCCATGCTAGGATATCATGTGAGGAAATAAATGACATAGACATGGAAGGAATGAGACTTGCCTGAGTGCAGAACCTCTTGATGAATGTCTATGCATCTTTTGCAGGTTCTTGCTTCAACCTCGTCAAAGATCGAAATTTCTCCAAGTGCTCTAATGATGGGATGACAAGTAGCTTCTTGTTGAGTGATGGCAGCGGCTCTGAGGGTTTTCAGTAGAACGATGTTGATGACGGTGTCAGCATCGATCAACATTCTTTCGAATTCATTTCCTCTAAGATGGACTGGTAATCAGTCCCCAGTCGTGCATCTCCTTGTTTGTTGATGCATGGTTGAGGTTTGTGCATTTCAGGATTGGTTATCCTTTCTTTTCACTTCTGAAGATCCTGAGATATTGGAGAAGTATGCTTTTGTTGTGGTGCTTCGGCTTTCCTTCTGCTTCCTTCAGCAACAATGTTCATGGAAGGTTGGAGGTTGTACTGCTAGTTGATCAGACGCCTGCTACCTCGAGTCTCTCGCGGCTCCTCAACTTTTGTAGTTTTTGCTCTTTCCAGTAAAGCGGGTGCAGTAGTTGACGATCTCTTCGCCGCTTCGTGAAGCTCTGAGAAGGTCTGGAAACGAAGATGTTCCAATAAAGCTCTGTAGACCGGGATCATGCCGTTGATACACAAGTCTACCAGTTGTTGCTCTGTGACATTTGGATCTTGACAGTCCAGGGCCTGGACTCTGAATCTTTTCACGTAGTCATCGGGATGTTCATTGATTCTCTGAAACATTCTTCCAAGATCAGAGAGAGTAATTTGCTCTGACACAAAAAAGTACTTTCTGTAGAAGGCGTCAATCATTTCTCCCCAATTGTTGATAGTTCCTGGTGCGATGTTGTTGTACCAGGTGTATGCCCTGCCTTTCAAGGACTTTGAAAAATCTTTGAGGCGAATAACATGGTTATGTTCATGTTCGCCTAAGGATTCCAGGAACCGAGAGACATGTTCTCGAGCATTACCTGTTCCATCATACAGAGTGAAGGTTGTAGAGGTATAACCTTTTGGAAGAGGAATCCTTTGCATAGAAGCAGGGTATGGAGGCTGGTGATGATGGACATGTGATGTATTGTATTTTCCACGGTTCCCCAAGAGACGTCAAATCTTCCCGAGTGATGAAGTTTGATGACTCCTTTGCTGATGGATCGTCTGCATCTTTGCAGACTTCATTATCTACTGTATGAATCGGAATTACCTCAGGATCAGCGTCTGAGGATTTTTCCTTCTCTTTTACTTTTCCTTGGGTCTTCCCTGTCATTGTATCAGTGAGAGTCTTTAGTTGATTAGATAGTTCCTGCTGTGTTGTAGACATATCGGTTTGATTCTTTGCAAGAGTCTCTTGCACTTTGATGAGATCAGCAATGGTAGGTGGTGGATTTCCTCTGACTTCCTCAGGTTGTCGGCCGAACAAAGGATGACCCTTCGCGTTGACGTGAGGAGGAGTAACATTACCACCGTCAGTGTTAGAGGCTGGAATCGTTCCCGGGATATCCTCGTTGTCGTTGTTGTTATTGCTAGTGCTAGTGTCGTTTACGTTGGAACCTGTGACTAACCCAGACCTAAGACCATCCATCTTGTGGAGTTGTGAGATTGCAACCGAGAGAATGATCTCCCACTGTGGTCGCCAATCTGTAGATGGGGAAAAACGATTTGCTGGTTTTTAAGGAATTGAGGAGACGACCGTATAGAGGAGACTCCTCGAACCGAGCGAAATGTTAAACCTCACACAGATGCACCGCTGCAAAGGGGGTGCTTTAGATTCGAGAGATCAATCTGTAGTACTCCGGCCTAAATCAAGACAATGACCGTTCTAGAGTAAATTCTGTCACAAGAGAGGATGGGTTGATCTGTAGGAAGGAAGCTGGGAAATGTGTGGAATCAATGGTAATCAAAGATTGTGGGTTGTGAATTATGAATATGATAAGCTCTGAATGATTGAAATTTCTCAATTGAGAGTTGTTGCTCAATTGATGAGTTGATGATCTCGTGTTGCCGATGAGATGTGAGATTGATGATACTGTTGATGCTGATGATTCAATCATGATTCAGAGGCATATATATATTGCTGGAATTTTAGACACCATGATTCCGTGAAGTGTGACAGTTGATGGGATGAAAGAGTGGGAAATGGAAATCGTGTTTGAGACCAGTTGCTCATCGTGTGATGACTTGGTCGATTTTCCATCCACTATTTTGTGAACTCCTTCAACTGATTGCACGACTTGCTCACATTACAACGTGTGTATGAACACACGTGCCGTAGACCTCCAGACCAAAACCCTAGTTGATATCCCCCAAGTGACACGATTGATGTCTCGTGTGATCGTGGAGTCTGTAGGGGAGACGTGATTTTAGTTAGTCAGTTGTTGACTTCATGGGACGATGAGTCCATGTATTTGATGAGTTGAACATGAAATGTTCTGAGATTCATGACCTTAAACGTGTCTGTTGAGACAGAGGTATAATTCTCATGATGAGGTGAGCAAGTATTGCTCGTTCGATGAATTGTTGAATATTGGTGGATTGTTGAACCAATATTCCTTGGTTTGAGCAAATATTGATCATTCGAGCAAGTGTTGCTCATCTGATGATGACCAAAAATATTAATTAAAGTACTGGTGTAGAACCGAGCATAATTTAATAATATTAATGACCATGAGGTCGTCATAGAATTATTAAGGTTGGAGTCTGGAAGCATGGTCCTTGGACTCAGAAACCCTAATTTGGTCGATTGATGATCAATTCATGATTTGTTAGAAATTTAACCATGAAAAGAAGGAAGGAGCGGCTACATGGGACCGTGGATCAACCATGTAGTGTCCATATGCTCACGTGAGCAAATACGAAAAACTCCTGAAGAGTTGACGATTTATTGGTGAAAGAATGATTAAATGCCGGTTTAATCATTTATTCGAAAATTCTCGTCTGAGCCTTAGGTGAGAAAACCTAATTAATTATGACGGAGTGAGGGACCGACCATGGGGTCATGAAACCGTCCCTGGGTAGTCACGTGACCTCCTGATGATTACTTCATGAAAATCCAAAGTGTTTGGAAGAGTCTTGGACCTAATACGTGCAATTGTGCAAATTAGGTCAAAACTGTGAAACTTGATGGGACCGGCTTCTGTAAGCCAAAGAGCCAATCTTGGTCGGTCAAGATAGCGCGCTCGTGTCCCCAAGGCGTCCGTATCTCAGTCCTGAGAATTTTGATATTTTCTGGCGTGCAATTGAGCATCCATTCGAGAAAATATGCCAAAATTAGGGTTTCGATGAAACTGAGGAAAACACCATGAGATGATGGAAAATAATTATAAATGTAGTTGCAGGAAATCCTACAACACACCCCTTATAATAATTTGTAGATCTAAAGATAAAAATGATGATAAGAATGCTAAAATTGTAAGATGACACAAGATTTACGCGGTTCGATCAATTTGATATACATCCACGGTGTTAGGGTTTACTATGATTATTTGTAATTACATCTTGATTACATGGAGACTCCATTAATGAGTATTTGGAGCTCCCTCTCTCTGGTTTTTGGGGAAGAATAAGAAGATAATAATAATGCAAGTTAAGAAAATGAAAAATATGTGTCTCCGCGAAATTCGAACCCGTGACCTATCACTTACTCGCTCCAGCTCAAACCATATGTGCGAATTTCTGTTTGTGATAGAAATTGCAGCATCTGCCTCTTATCTTTTCTTCATCCTTACTTATTTCACATTTTCCTTCCTCTCCTGAACATGAAAATCTTCCACTGAAACTTCCATTTTCTCCTTAAATTTCACCACAATAGCTAATTTTTTCTCTCACTCTTTTCATGTCTTCAGTTAATTTTTTCTCTCACTCTTTTCATGTCTTTGAATTGTTGATGATGTTTACTCCCTGAAAGTGTGATTTCTTCCATAAAATTACCATTTTTGAACCTAAATTTTGTAGATCTAGAAAAATATGAACAGTAGCTAATCTTCATGAAAATTTCTTGAATCAACAAGTTACAAGAAGGATAAATCCTTTACTTGTTCCCTGTTTCTGGCGCCATTATGTAGTTGCAGGAAATCCTACAACACACCCCTTATAATAATTTGTAGATCTAAACATAAAAATGATGATAAAAATGCTAAAATTGTAAGAGGACACAAGATTTACGTGGTTCGATCAATTTGATCTACATCCATGGGGTTAGGGTTTACTATGATTATTTTTAATTACATCTTGATTACATGGAGACTCCATTAATGAGTATTTGGAGCTCTCTCTCTGTTTTTTGGGGAAGAATAAGAAGATAATCATAATACAAGTTACTTTTCTCTCTCCTACCTTTCTCTTTATATAGATATTTACATAGTGGATGACAACTCATATGTGGTGGGATACAGCTAACATTTCCCCTAATTTCGGAATCACAGTGCGATGTTCTCGCAGGCTCACGTTGGATCTTAATTTGCACACATGCTACGTTCTCTCGCAAGCTTCCCTACATTCTCGTGAGATCTTATTATTGTGCGATATTTGGATCCTACATCTTGCCTCTTTTTTCTTGAATATTTCTTGAAGAGCAATCTTTAAGGAAAAATCCGTC
This sequence comes from Papaver somniferum, assembly GCF_003573695.1. NCBI lineage: Eukaryota > Viridiplantae > Streptophyta > Magnoliopsida > Ranunculales > Papaveraceae > Papaver > Papaver somniferum. The sequence goes on along the minus strand of NC_039362.1, from coordinate 31,506,757 downwards.
TTGTTGAAGTTGTTGGAGTAGTCTTTAATCTTTATTGATGAAGGAACAAGCAAAAGAATACTGGACTTGAAAAGTACGTACTTGCCTCTATTCTTTTGTGAAGTTCCGGAGCGTTGCGAAGTAAATAAGAAGTATCATCTTTTGAAGTATGCGAAGTATGAAGTATCCTTGAAGAAGTATAAGAAGCATGAAGTATCCTTGATGAAGTATAAGAAATATTCAATTCTCGAAATGTAAGAAGTATCCGTCCTTGAATGAGAATAATAAGTATTGCCTCTATTCATGCGAAATTATTACTCCATTTTTGGTGATTCTTGCCGAGAAGATAAAGAACATAAAATATTTTCTTGGTAATCCATAGTTGCCTCTGTTCTTTATCTATGAGGGTAGAATCTTTGAGAAAATGTTGAATGTGCGAATTGTTTCTTCATTCTCATCTTTCCTATGTCTCATGTTTTGTGCTCATGCGATAGTATAATCTCTTCAAGTTGCTTATAATTGTGTGAAATAATTGAGCGAAATAATCATATCGTTCGGAATAATCACATTCTGCAAAATTCTGACACATATGACGAAATTTTGAATCATTCTGACACATTTGACGAAATTTTGAATCATTCTGCGGAATTCTGAATCATCCTGCGAAGTTCTGAATAATTTTGCGAAATTCTGAACAATCCTGCGAAGTTCTGAATAATTTTGCGAAATTCTGAATAACTCTGCGAAATTCTGAAAAATTCTGCGAAATTCTGAACAATTCTGCGAAATTATGAATAACTCTGCGAATCTAATGCTTATGTGATGATTATGTTATGAAATGTGTATAAGATGTTTATGCCTTGAAATGCTTGTGCAATGCTTTTATGATGCGAGTATGATGCTTGTATGATGAGAATGCTTATCTATTGCAATGTATAGTTAATGTTTGTGTTACTTAGCTCATTTTGCTGTCTAAAATTGATGTAGCTTTAAATTGCTTCCATTTTTCATTTCTCTGGATTTTTCTTTAGTGTATACATTCCTCTTCGTGTAGTTATTGTTCCTCACAAGTTCTTACTTGTGTTTCATCTTTCCTCTTTCCTGCACTATTAGTATCTCACAACAGTATGATCATAATATCAAGTCTGCGGCATTTTCACTGCCTCAGTTTCATTTCCATGTACATATTCACAAGCTTATTTGCTTACTCATTTTCTTATGTGGTCTTATTTTGCCTTCCTAGTTAAAGGCCTTATTATGCCACCTCTTGTCATTGCGAAAAAAATCGCAGGACGTCTTTGCACTTTCATGCAAAAACCCATTGATCTTGCCTTAAATTTTTCTTTTGTATTATTGCCTCTTCAGGATTGTTGCGACAATATGACAGGCCTTAATATTCTTGCGAAAATAAAGCCCAATGACATTGCCGTCTTGCGACGAAATCGCAGGACTTCTTCACACTGTCATGTAATGACCCATTGATCTCGTCTTATCTTTTTCTCTAGTATTATTGCCTCTTCAGGATTGTAGCACAAATATGACAAGTCTTAATACCCTTGCGAGTAAAAAGCCTCATGACATTTGCGTCTTAAGACACTTATCATCTCCCTAATGGAGGGTGCCGCCCTTATCTCCCCCCTGGTTTCCCCTTCAAGGAGGCGTACTTATACCATACCAGGTTAGATCCTCCCATCCGGTCTTAACAACAACCAGTTGTTTCCGCAGCCTCTTATCCATTTTACCTATAGGGCTTATGGTTACGAGACTTCACCCTAAGTGGGGTTTTCTTCGGGCCGAGTGCAGTATAAGCCAAGACTTGTCAAGAATGGCAAGGACGCTTCAAACGCCCCTAGCACTCTTGACTCAACCGTGTACCTCGGCGCCTTGATCAGATTCTGCACTCCTTGGGGGAGTCCTTATTACCTTAGTCGCCCAACCTAAGTCATATGCTTAAGCTGAGAATCCAAGGTGCCTCTCCCGGATGGGCTTTATTGACCCCAAATCTCCATGACTCAGGTTCCGGAGGAGGTGTAACCTTTCCCTGATCCATGCAACAGGTACCCCCTTATATGACGTACTTTAGGTCTTACATTTGTCTCTTGCGAAATTTTATTCGCGAACTAGGGTGTACGCCATAAAGGTTCGCCCATATCTGTGAGATTTTATTCGCGTTTCTGCGAAATTTTCGCGTCTCTTTGTTTCTGCAAAATGTTCGCGTTCCTTTATTCTCTCATTCATCTTTTCATTTCTGTCATCTCTTTCATTCATTCTTTCATTTCTGTCATCTCTTTCATTCATTCTTTCATTCTCATAATATCATATCATTTGAATCAAAATAAATATTCAAGAGAAATTCTAATACATGGTAACTCTGAAATCTTTGTAGTTGTGAAATCTTTGTAATTCTGCGATTCTATCGCGTTCTGCAAATCAAATCAAAAATCTTTTTATTCTCTGCCAAAGAAATATTCTAGAGAAATATATAAATTGAATTTTCTCAGTTTTCGGTAATTTTGAAATCTCGCAATCTTTGTAATTTTGAAGTCTTTGTAATCTTGAAATCTTAGTAATCTTTATAATCTTTGAAATCTTGAAATCTTTGTAATCGTGCGATTGAATCGCTTTTTTGTAAATCAAATCAAAAATCTTTTTATTCATTCTTAGTATAAAGTAAAATGTTCAAGGAAGTGGTACTTATCTTTCATGTGAGTCGCTGTTGTTGTCAAAGAAGTAAATAAATGCCTTGAAATATATGAATTTCGCGCAGCAAAAAGAAGTGTGAGAAGTGAGACTTGAACCCTTGATCTGCTTCTTGGATTTTCTCGCACCATACCAACTGTGTTAAGCCTCTTTTGCGAAATAATCAAAGTTCTTGCGAAGTAATCAAATTCCAACTGTGTAAGAGGCAATTCTGTATAAATTTTGCATAATAAAAATAAACATGCGAGAAGCAAGAATTGATCCCGCGACCTGCTGCTTGCATTCATGCCTCCTGACCAACTGTGCTAACCCTCTCTTGCGAAATAATCAAAGACTGTGCGAAGTAATTAAATATCAACTCTGCGAAATGAATATTTGCGAAGCAAAAATTATTTGGTCGCAGGGAGAATCGAACACATGTCCTCTAGTTTGCATACTCCTTCTCTGACCATCTGCGCTACTTGTTGCTTGCGAAAGAAACACACAATATTGTACTTTATTTCATTTCTTCGCCTTTAGGATTTCAAAAATGTGCGAAAAATTAAGGTTGATGAGGGATTCGAACTCGAGTCTTACAACTCACTCTAGCGAAGCTTGACCAGCTATGCTCGCAGGGAAGTTCGAACTTGCGACCACGAACGTACATATTGTTCTCTTGACCAACTGTTCAAGAATCTCTTGCGAAATAAACGCACAATGTTTTTCTCTTATTCTTTTATTTTCCCATGCAAATGATAAGAAAATGAAAAATATGTGTCTCCGTGAAATTCGAACCCGTGACCTATCACTTACTCGCTCCAGCTCAAACCATATGTGCGAATTTCTGTTTGTGATAGAAATTGCAGCATCTGCCTCTTATCTTTTCTTCGTCCTTCCTTAACTTATTTCACATTTTCCTTCCTCTCCTGAACATGAAAATCTTCCACTGAAACTTCCATTTTCTCCTTAAATTTCACCACAATAGCTAATTTTTTCTCTCACTCTTTTCATGTCTTCAGTTAATTTTTTCTCTCACTCTTTTCATGTCTTTGAATTGTTGATGATGTTTACTCCCTGAAAGTGTGATTTCTTCCATAAAATTACCATTTTTGAACCTAAATTTTGTAGATCTAGAAAAATATGAACAGTAGCTAATCTTCATGAAAATTTCTTGAATCAACAAGTTACAAGAAGGATAAATCCTTTACTTGTTCCCTGTTTCTGGCGCCATTATGTAGTTGCAGGAAATCCTACAACACACCCCTTATAATAATTTGTAGATCTAAACATAAAAATGATGATAAAAATGCTAAAATTGTAAGAGGACACAAGATTTACGTGGTTCGATCAATTTGATCTACATCCATGGGGTTAGGGTTTACTATGATTATTTGTAATTACATCTTGATTACATGGAGACTCCATTAATGAGTATTTGGAGCTCTCTCTCTGTTTTTTGGGGAAGAATAAGAAGATAATCATAATACAAGTTACTTTTCTCTCTCCTACCTTTCTCTTTATATAGATATTTACATAGTGGATGACAACTCATATGTGGTGGGACCGTGGGATACAGCTAACATTTCCCCTAGTTTTGGAATCACCGTCGATGTTCTCGCAGGCTCACGTTGGATCTTAATTTGCACACATGATACGTTCTCTCGCAAGCTTCCCTACATTCTCGTGAGATCTTATTATTGTGCGATATTTGGATCCTACAATAAAATAAGGAATAAGGAGGCGTGGGACCGCCGAGGCCAAGGCATGGTCGGCCGGTCGTGACCACGGTCCCGTGGTGCCATTTCCTTAATTTTATAATATTTTTGATGATTTTATGAAGAATTTTAAGAAATTTGATGAATTTAGGAAGTTTCCATGAATTGAAGGAGTTTTCATGAGTTCAAGGAAGCAAAAAATATTAAAATAATAAAAACACGGGCGTGTGGGACCGTGGGGGCGTGGCCGGCCGGCTAGGGGCCCAATCCCACGAGTTTTCATAATTTTTTATATTTTTTTAAGTATTTTTCATGATTTGAGGGAATTTTTCCTAATTTGATAGAAATACCATGAAATCAAGGAATTTGATGAATTTAAGGAAAAATAAAATAAAATAATAAAACAAGGGGCGTGTGGACCGGCTAGGGCATGGCCTACCGGCTAGTGGCCTGGTCCCACAAGTTTTCATAATTTTATTTATTATTTGATGATTTGTGCAAAATACCATGAAATCAAGGAGTTTTTTCATGAAATTAAAGAAATAATAATAATAATAAAATAATGAGGAATGGTGAGGTGTGGGGCCGGCTGGGACCAAGGCATGGCCGGTTGGCCAACGGTCGTTCCCCACATTTCTTTACTTAATTTTATATTATTTTTTACGAATTTATGAAAATACCATGAAACCGAGGAGTTTCCTCGAGACGAAGGAGATTTGATAAAATTAGAGAATTTTCATCAAATCATGGAAAATAATAAAAATGCATTAAAAATATAAAACTGGCGTGGGATTGACCACGACACGGTCGGTCGGTCGTGTGTCCGTGCTCCCAGCACCCTGGTCAGTATTTTTAATTATTTATTATTCTCTTCCCTATTTTGCATAGGTTCATCGTTTCGTTGTATTTTGAAATACTCGTTCGTGTGGTGACTGTTAGTGTACCGTCGTTGAATACACTTTCACCATTTGAATAGGGACTTACTTAGAGGTAGCTCAGACGCCCGGTTGTTGATTATTTATTACTAATTGTGGAATTCAGTAGAGAATAATTCACAAAACTGAGTAATAAGATGTTTATTATTAATTCATAGGATCAGCTGAGGATTCGACTACGAATTCAGAATAACAAAGTGAGCATTACCATTCCATGGGATCGTAGATTCGACCATAGAATCGGAGTAATTAATTTTCATCTATTACCATTTATGAGACCAGTTGTGGATTCGATCATGAAATCGGAGTAATGAGATAATATAGTTATTGTTATTCTATGAGATCAAGTCGTGGATTCGATCATAGAATCAGAACAATTGTTTATTGCCATTCCATGGGACCAGTCGTGGATTCGACCATGTAATAGGAGCAATTGTTATTACCATTCCATGGGACCAGTCGTGGATTCGACCATGGAATATGAGCAATAATAGATTATTCTGGGAATTCAGTAGTGAATGTCACGACAGAATTAATCTTAATTAGGAATAATTAACTTTGTGGCTCTATACTAGCAGAGCGAGCTATCTAGGAGCATTAATTATCCCGATATGAGCTTGTCGGTAAGTCATATCCTTTATATAGTCAGGGTAAACTCGTTGTTTGTTCCTGAAGACGTTATCGCTCTATACTAGCAGAGCAAGCTGTCTAGGAGCCGTCCATCTCGTGATACTATATAGAAATAATCACTGAAAGTGTTCAGTATTCATGAGATATGCTGTTGTCCAGTCGTGAGATTACATATCTACATGTACTCCGAGAGAAAGTACTCTCCGTTGAGAATTCGATGAGAGACCGTTGTCTCAATACTCACGTCTGATTGCTGGATCAGAGCTTCGTATAATTATGAGTTTACGATTTTAGCCCTTGTCGAAAATCCACCATCTACACTACAACATTTTCCTCACGAAGAATCCTTAGTTGGGAATCACGATCTTTTATCATACTGTAGATGGTGGATTTTCGACAAAGGCTAAAGTCGTAAACTCATAATTATACGAAGCTCTGATTCAGCAATCAGACGTGAGTATCGAGACACGGGTCTCCCATCGGATTCTCAACGGAGAGTACTTTCTCTCAGAGTACATGTAGATATGTAGTCTCACGACTGGACAACGGCATATCTCATGAATATTGAATACTTTCAGTGATTATTTCTATATAGCATCACGAGATGGACGGCTCCTACACAGCTTGCTCTGCTAGTATAGAGCGATAACGTCTTCAGAAACAAACAACGAGATTACCCTGACTATATAAAGGATATGACTTACCGACAAGCTCGTATCGGGATAATTAATGCTCCTAGACAGCTTTCTCTGCTAGTATAGAGCCACAAAGTTAATTATTCCTAATTACAATTGCTCCTATTCCATGGTCGAATCCACGACTGGTCCCATGGAATGGCAATAACAATTGTTCTGATTCTATGATCGAATCCACAACTGGTCTCATAAATGGTAATAGATAAATCTTAATTACTCCGATTCTATGGTCGAATCTACGATCCCATGGAATGGTAATGCTCACTTTATTATTCTGAATTTGTAGTCGAATCCTCAGCTGATCCTATGAATTAATAATAAACATCTTATTACTCAGTTTTGTGAATTATTCTCCACTGAATTCCACAATTAGTAATAAATAATCAACAACCGGCCGTCTGAGCTACCTCTAAGTAAGCCCCGATTCAAATGTTGAAGGTGTATTCAACGACGATACACTAACAGTCACCACACGAACGAGTATTTCAAAAATACAACGAAACGATGAACCTATGCAAAATAGGGAAGAAAATAATAAATAATTAAAAATATTGACCAGGGTTCTGGACCGTGTCTTGGTCAATCCCACGCCATTTTTATATTTTTAATGCATTTTTATTATTTTCCATGATTTGATGAAAATTCTCTCATTTTATCAAATCTCCTTCGTCTCGAGGAAACTCCTCGGTTTCATGGTACTTCCATAAATACATAAAAAATAATATAAAATTAAGGAAAGGAGTGTGGTGCGTGACCATTGGCCAACCGTCCCCACACCCCACGGTTCCTTATTATTTTATTATTATTTCTCTAATTTCATGAAAAACTCCTTGATTTCATGGTATTTTACACAAATCATCAAATAATAATAAAATAAAATAAATTATGAAAACTTGTGGGACCAGGCCTTGGCCGGCCGGCCATGCCTTAGCCGTTCCCACACGCCCCTTTGTTTTATTATTTTATTATTAGTTTTTCTTGAATTCATCAAATTCCTTGATATCATGGTTTTTCTCTCAAATTAGGAAAAATTCCCTCAATTCATCAAAAATACATAAAAAATACACAAAAATTAGGGAAACTCGTGGGACCGTCGTGGGACCGGGCCCAAGCCGGCCGACCATGCCTTCCACGGTCCCACACGCCCTTGTTTTTACTATTTTAATATTTTTTGCTTCCCTGAACTCATGAAAACTCCTTCAATTCATGGAAACTCCCTAAATTCATCAAATTTCTCAAAATTCATGAATTTTTCATAAAATCATCAAAATATTATAAAATCAAGGAAAAGGCACCACAGGACCGTGGTAACGACCGACCGACCATGCCTTGACCAAGGCGGTCCCACGACTCCTCATCCCTTATTTTATAATTATTTTTCATTATCTCATGGTGTTTTCCTCAGTTTCGTCGAAACCCTAATTTTGGCATATTTTCTCGAATGGATGCTCAATTGCACGCCAGAAAATATCAAAATTCTCAGGACTGAGACGGGGACGCCTTGGGGACACGAGCACGCTATCTTGACCGACCAAGATTGGCTCTTTGGCTCACGGAAGCCGGTCCCATCAATTTTCATAGTTTTGACCTAATTTGCACAATTGCTCGTATTAGGTCCAAAACTCTTCCAAACACTTTGGATTTTCATGAAGTGATTGTCAGGCGGTCACATGACAACCCAGGGACGGTTTCATGACTCCATGGTCGGTCCCTCGCCTCGTCATAATTAATTAGGTTTTCTTACCTAAGGCTCAGACGAGCATTTTCGAATAAATGATTAAATCAGCATTTGATCATTCTTTCATCAAAAAATCGTCAACTCTTCATGAGTTCTTTGTATTTGCTCACGTGAGAATATGGACACTACATGGTTGACCCACGGTCCATGTAGTCGCTCCCTCCTACGTCCCATGGTTGAAATTCTGACGAACCATGAATTGATCATCAATTGATCAAATTAGGGTTTATGAATCCAAGGATCATCATTCCAGATTCCAACCTTAATAATTTTACGACGGCCTCATGGTCATTAATTTGATTAATTATTCTCGGTTCAACGATCAGTATTCTAATTAATATTTTTGGTACGCTGCCAATAATCCATCAGATGAGCAACACATGCTCAGACGATCAAATATTCAACAATTCATCACATGAGAAGGACTTGCTCAGATGAGGAATATTTGCTCAATATTGGTTCAACAATCAATATTCAACGATCCATCGAATGAGCAATACTTGCTCACTTCATCGTAAGAACTATACCTCTGTCTCATGACATGTTCAATTCATGAGTTTCAGAACATCATGTTCAACTCAACGACTACATGAACTCATCGTCCCATCAAACCACGAAGTCATCAATTGACTAACAAACCACGAGACGTCAATCGTGTCACTTGGGGGGATATCACTTAGGGTTTTGGTCTGGCGGTCTACGACACGTGTGTTGAAATACACGATGGAATGTGAGCAAGTCTTGTAATCAGTTGAAGGAATTCACGAGGTAGTAGGTGGAAAATCGACCAAGTCTCCACACGTTGAGCAACTGGTTTCAAACACGATCTCCACTTCCACACTCCTTGATTCCATCAATTGTCACACTTCATGGAATCATGGTGTCTAAAATTACAACAATATAAATAAGTCTCTGAATCATGATTGAATCATCGGCATCAACAGTATCATCAATCTCACGTCGAACTGACAACACGAGATCATCAACTCATCAATTGAGAAACTACTCTCAATTGAGCAATTTCAATCATTCAGAGCTTATCATATTCAGAATTCACACACCCACAATCTTTGATTACCATTGATTCCACACATTTCTCAGCTTCCCTCCTACAGATCAACCCATTCTTTCTTGTGACCGAATTTATTCTGGAACGGTCATTGTCTTGATGTAGGCCGGAGTACTACAGATTGATCTCTCGAATCTAAAAGCACCCCCTTTGCAGCGGTGCATCTGTGTGAGGTTTAAAATTTCGCTCGGTTCGAGGAGTCTCCTCCGTACGGTCGTCTTCTCAATTCCTTAAAAACCAGCAAATCATTTTTCCCCATCTACACATACAAAAAATTGTATTGATCTTGTGTTTCAGCCTATTGATTTCAACTGCTTGGATTCTAACAAGTTTTAGAATCATTGCACTCTCTCGGGTTGCTTCCCTTTCTACTTCATAATCATATTCGTCAGTAAGATAATCAGGATGACACACATCAATACTTATCGGTTTCATAGGAACAGAATGTTCATCTATATGTGAGATAGACAAGTCTTTCTCTTTAATAGATTTCACAGAAACAGAACTTTTGTCTCTGCTGATGCGTTTTTCATAGATAGCACTAGTGTCCATCGATTCAGATTGCTACAAACACAAAATTATAAGGTCTTAAACGTGTTTGCCTGCTCTGATACCAATTGAAGAAAACGGGGGTCTAACAACCACACCCAATATTTCGTTTAGGCAATCTGATGGACTAACTCCAATATAATTCCAAAAGAATCAACTAGAGAATCAGACTCAATCAAGGAAAATATATCCAAGAGTTATATCTTAATTTCTCAAATCAATCTGCAATCGAACGGATACAAATCTATCAGACGGATTAATATGAGAAATAACTTGGATGGTACCAAAGACCAATATCCAAGTGTCAAACAATTTCAATCAACAACCAAAGGTTGAATTCACCAATTGATTGAACTAAGCACTACCTATGATATTTAAATTGTATAGAAAATATAATGCGATAAAGAAATAACACAGACACCAAAAAAAATTTAACAAGGAAACCGCAAATGCAGAAAAACCCCGGGACCTAGTCCATATTTGAACACTACACTGTATTAAGCCGCTACAGACTCTAGCCTACTACAAGTTAACTTCGTTCTGGAATGTAGTTGAACCCTACCCAATCTCGCACTGATTAAGGTACAGTCGCGTTCCTTACGCCTATGAATCCCAGCAGAACTCTACACACTTGATTCCCTTAGCTGATCTCATCCACAACTAAGAGTTGCTAGGACCCAAAGTCGAAGACTTGATAAACAAATTGTCTCACACAGAAAAGTCTATTGAATAGATAAATCTGTCTCCAACAGAAATACCTACGAGTTTTTGTTCTGTCTTTTGAATCAAGGTGAACAAGAACCAATTGATACACCGGACTTATATTCACGAACAAAAGCCTATAAATATCAATCACCTCACAGTGATCTTAACCGTTGATAGACACATTTTTGTGTCTAATTTGATCTCAATACTATATATTGTTGGCACTCGATTTTGTACTAATTTTGTTATTTTATGTATTTGTAGGTATTTTTTTGGAAATAAATATTTTTGGAAAATTCGGCTCGAAAAGTTGATTTTGGTACTCGGAGGACAAGTGTTATTCGGACTCTCGCTTCAGGATAAGGGGTAACCTAATTACTAAGGGGCACCCCCAGGTCACCCAAGGCATCTGCTATTTGGACACCTATACAGGATAGGGGGAGGTCATCTTCTCAAAATTCAAAATCAATTTTTGGCGGGAAAAGAAAGTTATTCTCTGGCAGATTTTTGGTTCGTGATTTGGAAGTGTTTTAGCGAGATTAAATCGCTGTAATTCTTCGGAAAGGTTTATTTGGGCTTAACAGTCGTCATACGGGTGTTGGTTTCAATCCAAATTGGATAGTTAATCCGAGAGAAGAAAAACAGGGAAAACACGTCACATGGAAGATATTCTCGGGATTTTTAGCTATCTTTGGAATGATTTCGTGTGTATACAGCGTGCGTTACTTCATCAGAGACGCGTAATAAACATGATGGTAGAATGTCAACACCACGCAGACGCGTGAACAAGGTAAAAAAGGAAATAATTACGTAACTCTGGTAGAAAATATTTTCCGAGAATAAAACTCATTAGTGGAAGATTATTCGAATTGATGGCGGAGATTTGGAGGTGCCGTGACTATATAAATGCTTCTGGGATGTCATAGAACGGCTGTCGAGAGTTTGGGGGCTTGAGGAGAACTGAGGAGCAAGAAATCACCATGAACAGCAAGCTTCCTGCTACTGTTTTATGCTGCTGATGAAGATGAAGAACATGAAGAACAGACTCTCAGAAACCGTCGTTCTTCAACAGTGACAACGACAGCGGCTCGTGGGTCGTAGGTGTGGGTCTTAGAACCATAGCGACAACATCAGTTAGATTTTATCGTTTATTCTGGACGCCTTTTGTGCGTCGCAGATTACAGTTTCACACCATTTTCTCTTCTTCTCTTTATTGTAAACACCAATTGAGCTTAATAAAATATTTTGAGAGGTATTTCACCATGATGAGCTAAACCCAACATTGGGACAACGGAGGAGGCGATTTTCGTCATTCTGGTAAATTTAATTTATTCTTTTTATGACTTTTGCATTGATTTTAATTGAAATTATGATTTAAATTAATTAGTTGTGATTTGATTTGATGGGTCATGCTTAGCTTAGATGATTTGATGTCCCATGCTTAACATTTACACCTAATATTTTGAGAATCAATCTTGGCAATAAATTAGAGTCGATATATTTAATATATTTTTTGAGCTATTATTGATAAAAGAATTATTATTTGAACCTTAAGAAATGAAATTGGCGGAATCCTAGTCCCAGTACCTCTCGCCCATTGTGACAAATATTGTGTATATATTTTTATTTTTAAATCTTTACAAGTCCGAGCAACGAACTTTTACTACCACTTTCAAAACTACAACAAAATGGCGTCGCTGCCGGGGACTTGTATATAGATTGATTTATTTTTTTTAGGTTTATTATTTTTTTTTTTAGAATTGTTTGTTCCTTTTTACGTTTCTTTTTGTCTTTATTTTGCAGGTTCAAAGTGAAAACTAAGGACTTGGAGAGGAAAAATCTTAAAGCGAAAAGAGAAGAAAAAAGGACAATTTTAGGATTTAGTTTTTAATTTGTAATTTTTTTAGAGTGTGTGAGGAAAACTGTAATTTTTTTTTATTTATTTTGGACTTTGGACTTTAAACAATTGGACTTTTTTTTTTAACTCTACGGAAGGGTATTATTATTAAAAAAAAATTATTATATAAACTGTGTGCAGGGAAGGACGACGATTACTATCGTCTCGGCCCCTCGGGTTCGCACACGGCATAGGAGTCGTGTCCTGAGTCGACGACAACGGTTCATCTCCCGTCTGGTACGGGAGGTAAGTCCAATCGAAACACCCGCGAATCTCCTGCAAGCGGGTTACTGTCTGCCTTAAGGTGATAATTGTTTGAGGACGAACCAGACTGTCTTTATTTTCCTAGTAAAGGGCAAGGCCTGGCCTAAACAAGATAAGGGTTCGGATTTCATCACCGCTCCCTTCTTGCCCTCCTTAGGAAAACGAAACCTAACGCGAACCCAAGCTTTAAAATTTGGAATAGAACGAGACCGATAGGGTAACGAGCTTAATAGGAAACTCGTTCGAAAAATATTGGTTGCTCTTTAAGAACACTTCAAAGTTCATGATGGTTTCTGTGAGTTGAATGCGTGACTGCGCCGCCTTGTGATAGCGGTGAGGCCTTGGGTATCAAAGCTCCACTGAGCTTCCCTCGCCTCAATTCAACTTACTTTGACTCAGATTGATTCCATAGGGGTTTGCTCAAATTGCAACGAATTCCCTTTCGAAAGATAGAAGCTGGTATAGAAACAATCTAAGTGGAGCCATCATGCTTTTTGTTTGCCAGAAATCTTTAGGTTTGTTTTGGTGGAGTCGAGTCGGCCTTGTTTGTGGTTGTGTAGAATTCCCTTGCAATTAAGAATGTCGAACTGGTATGATAGAAGCCAATACAATGAGTATCGACCTGAATTTGAATATGGACATCATCAGTTTTATGACCATGGTGGGAATAGTAGTTGGGAACGCCAACCTTTTCAAGGTTATGGTTCATACCATAGTGAGCCCAATTACTATCCACACACGAATTGGTCTTACGAGCAAGAAAATCAGGAATATTATAGTACTAGTCATGCGTTTTTGGAAAATTACTTAAAAACTAGTCCTGATTATGACATTTCTAAACCTGTTCAATCTCTAGAAGAAACCTACCAACAAATTCGAAGGGAGTATGAACGTGCAGTTAGTTCAAGAGAAGAGAGTACACAACGGTATAAGATATTCAATGAGACTTGTGAATGTATAAGTGTTACGCTCAGTGAAATTCAAGCACGTTTAGAGGTAGAAAATGAACAGTTAGCTAATGCTGCTCGAAATAATCTAAATTTCCAAAATAGTGTTTCCAATTCTACCCTTGATATCAATAGTGAATATTTTCCCAATCTAGAGGACGAGGTTAGAATAAAAGACACTACTTATTTAGATAAGGTTCAATCATCTTTGTACTATTATGATGATGAGGATAGTAGTAATGAAGAATCTGAAATATGTAGGCATAGTGATCAGGAATCTATTAATCCAATTGAGCTTTATAATGATTATATTATTTCTAGTTCAAATCCAAATAATTTTTATGATTATTCACCTATTCAAAAGGACGAGGATTTGATTAGGGATACCACCGTTTTAGACGATGTAGTTTTTCATTTTGATTACAGAGCCGATAGTGGTTTAGAGGAACGAGTTCATTTCGAAAATACTGTTTTAGAGTCTAGCGATTTAGAAACAATAGTCTTGGAAGAAGAAGATAGACCCGTAGAGATGAGTAAAGATGCACTACCTGATAATAAATTAGAAGAATCAATTGACCATTTTCAAGAATCTAATGATCCAGAAATTAGGGAGATTGTTACTAGTCTATCTAGAGACACTAAAAACTCTAAGTTTGGGGGTGATTATCACCTTCATAGTGCCTTACCTTTAACTCTCAGAAAGTCCCTTCACTTAGGACTTGATATCTCTGCCTCGACAATTTTACAAGATTACCTTCATACTCGTTTTCCCGAACCTAATGATATCCAGGAAGAAGTTCAGTCGTTAGAAACCCATCCTCTGGTTGATGTGGTTTTCCCAGGCTATGATCCCCAGATTGACTTTGCTTTCCCACCAAATAGTTTTCTTCCAACTGTGGGAACGTTTATATTCCAAATGCGTCGAATATTAAGTTGTGAGACTAAACCTAAATGCCTTAGGAAATTAGAATCGACACATTTGCTTAAGAATGACCACTATTCTCATTGTGGTCAATTTTGTAAGTCATATCTGATTGACTTAGAGGATCCGCAATTATTTAGGTTATTACTTTGTGATTCCAAGTTCTTATTTGAGTTTTTCCAGACTCTAGGACCTAATAATTTGGATCCAACCTATGAAGAAACGCAGCCAATGAAAATATTTTATTTAGACCCTTTCATAGAACCTGAACCTGAACCGCAATTAGCGATAGTTTTCAGGAAACTAGGTAAGGGCATGCTTTTCTTGTCCATTTTCTTGGTTCACTGCAGTTTCCTATGGTCAGCTCTTTTTGGTTTTGAAGACCCACAATTATTTCGACTGTTACTTTATGGTTCGGGTTGACCAATCCTTTTCTAAGTCTGGCTGAAGACTTTAAACTTAGCACTTCTTGGGAGGTAACCCAATCTCATGCAACATGGTAATATCTTTCCTTAACTCTTTTTCTTCAAGTGGTAACAGTTTCTCCTTGTTCATGCTTTTAATTTTATCTTTAGAACATTGAGGACAATGTTAAATTTAAGTTTGGGGGTGGGGAAGAAACTTTTTGTTAGTTTTAAGTTGCAATAAATAAACTCCAGAGCATAGAAATTTACGCCTATTAAGGATAGCACTAACCAATCTAAGTGGATGGAAACATTTTTTTTTAGGAGTTGAGGAACCAATCTGACTAGATGGAAACATCTATAGAGTCTATTCATAAAAGCACAGAGCTCAGGTGTTAGAAATAACATGATAGTTTCGCCATATCTCGTCGAGTCCTTTTCACTTTCTATTTTTAGTTTTCTTTTATTTCAAGTGATTTGGTGGGGCACACGATTCAAGTTTTTACCTTTGCTAGGGTGAAATAGAGTGACTGAGTTATCAAAAAAAAAAAAAAATGGTTATTGTTATGTGTAGTCAACTACTGGTTCCCTTGTATATGCCAGTGTGTTAATATTAGTCAGACCGGTATCTCAGTCATTTAGGTTAGGTTCATCTTGGCAGAGGCCTTCAGACAGATATGGGAAACACCGTTCACTTTTCAACCATCTACATTTTTCTTTTTCCATCTTCTTAATCTTTTCATGTGATTAGTATGACCCCGAGTATGATGTCCATTGTGAAACTATCTTAGTAGAGCTCTGTCACTTATATGAATTTTAGTATGCTTGAGTGCATACTCGTGTACATCAATTGGAATTTCGCATAAGGGTTCTTCCTCTTAGAGTCAATAATTGTATGCCAACTAAGGAGGTTCTTTAGTGCTTTCCAAGGTTCTGCGTAGATAGCTAGGGTCTGGAGTATTGGTTTTTGTGGGTACACCTCTGATAAACCCACCCGAGATTAACTCAGTCACTTTTCAAGAATAAATTTTGCTCGAGGACTAGCAAATAATAAGTTTGGGGGTATTTGATAGACACATTTTTGTGTCTAATTTAATCTCAATACTATATATTGTTGACACTCGATTTTGTACTAATTTTGTTATTTTATGTATTTGTAGGTATTTTTTTGGAAATAAAAATTTTTGGAAAATTCGGCTCGAAAAGTTGATTTTGGTACCCGGAGGACAAGTGTTACTCGGACTCTCGCTTCAGGATAAGGGGTAACCTAATTACTAAGGGGCACCCCCAGGTCACCCAAGGCATCTGCTATTCGGACACCTATACAGGATAGGGGGAGGTCATCTTCTCAAAATTCAAAATCAATTTTTGGCGGGAAAAGAAAGTTATTCTCTGGCAGATTTTTGGTTCGTGATTTGGAAGTGTTTTAGCGAGATTAAATCGCTGTACTTCTTCGGAAAGGTTTATTTGGGCTTAACAGTCGTCATACGGGTGTTGGTTTCAATCCAAATTGGATAGTTAATCCGAGAGAAGAAAAACAGGGAAAGCACATCACATGGAAGATATTCTCGGGATTTTTAGCTATCTTTGGAATGATTTCGTGCGTATACAGCGTGCGTTACTTCATCAGAGACGCGTAATAAACATGATGGTAGAATGTCAACACCACGCAGACGCGTGAACAAGGTAAAGAAGGAAATAATTACGTAACTCTGGTAGAAAATATTTTCTGAGAATAAAACTCATTAGTGGAAGATTATTCGAATTGATGGCGGAGATTTGGAGGTGCTGTGACTATATAAATGCTTCTGGGATGTCATAGAACGGCTGTCGAGAGTTTGGGGGCTTGAGGAGAACTGAGGAGCAAGAAATCACCATGAACAGCAAGCTTCCTGCTGCTGTTTTATGCTGCTGATGAAGATGAAGAACATGAAGAACAGACTCTCAGAAACCGTCGTTCTTCAACAGTGACAACGACAGCGGCTCGTGGGTCGTAGGTGTGGGTCTTAGAACCATAGCGACAACAGCAGTTAGATTTTATCGTTTATTCTGGACGCCTTTTGTGCGTCGCAGATTACAGTTTCACACCATTTTCTCTTCTTCTCTTTATTGTAAACACCAATTGAGCTTAATAAAATATTTTGATAGGTATTTCACCATGATGAGCTAAACCCAACATTGGGACAACGGAGGAGGCGATTTTCGTCATTCTGGTAAATTTAGTTTATTCTTTTTATGACTTTTGCATTGATTTTAATTGAAATTATGATTTAAATTAATTAGTTGTGATTTGATTTGATGGGTCATGCTTAGCTTAGATGATTTGATGTCCCATGCTTAACATTTACACCTAATATTTTGAGAATCAATCTTGGCAATAAATTAGAGTCGATATATTTATTATATTTTTTGAGCTATTATTGATAAAAGAATTATTATTTGAACGTTAAGAAATGAAATTGGCGGAATCCTAGTCCCAGTACCTCTCGCCCATTGTGAAAAATATTGTGTATATATTTTTATTTTTAAATCTTTACAAGTCCGAGCAACGAACTTTTACTACCACTTTCAAAACTACAACAACCGTATAGTAGCGGAACAAGATATTGTGGAATCACAAATGATGAGGCGATGATGTTTTTGCCTATTTTTTATCTTACCTATCGGAGATTGAATCTCGAGCAAATCTTAGAGAAAATAGTACTCAATACGATAGAACAAAGTAAGATCAGAACATGCAACTACAGAGAAAATAGTTGGGTCTAGCTTCAGAATCCCAATGAAGTCTTTAAGTCGTTAACCTATAATGGTTTTAGAAAAACCTAGGTTAAAGGAGAATCGACTCTAATCGCAACTAGTATCACACAACAGGTGTCGGGATTAGGTTTCCCAGTTGCTAGAGTTCTCCCTTATATAGTATTCAAATCAGGGTTTGCAATCAATGCTACCTTGGTAACAAAGCATTCAATATTCACCGCTAGATGAAAACCTGGTTAGATTCATGCTAATATCTTTCAACCGTTAGATTGAACATAGCTTGTTATACACAAATGAAATGTACATATATTAAGATATGGGTAACCGTACCTAAACGTGTACACTTAGTTGACTCAACAATAGTTAACCGAAGTTAGTCATATGAACACTTTCATTTCAACCTTGTTCATCTTTATCACAACTAGTTCAAATGACTCAGATGAAACTAGTTATAAAGTTGTTCAATTGTTTATATTCTCATAGAAGTATACAAGATGCAATTGAAGAAAAATCGATTTTGATTCACTTGAATCAATTCATAAACATTATAGCCACGGTTTGCAAAAGATTGAATTCCTAATAAATGTATTTGTTCACAAATAAACCGATTTTAACTTAACCCACTTTAGTATGAAAACGTGTACGCATACTTAGAGTTCCGGACTTGGTCTGTCCGCCAGTATGCAAACGGGTACACATACTGTCGTTCACGACCGAACTCAGTTGAATTAGTATGCAAACGAGTACGCATACTAAATTCCCGTACTTGAGTTGTTAAGCCAGTACGCGTACGAGTATGCATACTAAGTTCCCGGACTTCAACTGATAAACCAGTACGCATACGGGTATGCATACTATGGTTCATGGACTTGGAATAACTTGTAATAGTAAGCATACAAGTACGCATACTGTGTTATATCCAATCAATGGTTAATTGTTCTAAACTCCATTTTAATCATTGTAACATTCTTAAAAGACGGGAATAGCTGTCTCACACAAACTATTAGCTTCAAAGAAATTTTCAAGTGATTAGTAGATCAATACGAAACATTCTGAGTCTACATGAAATGACTGTCTCACACAAATCATGTAAGATGTTACCAGGTGATTTTCACATGATCATCTTTTGACTTTCGTTAAGAATAAAAGATGAACTTGGCTAAAGCGAAATCTTACCAACACATATTTCGAGAAATATGTAAGCGAGTTAAAGTTAGCTCAAAATATCGAATGTGTATAAAGTAAAGTCTATATAGCTATACGACTTTTGTCTCAATATGAGATAGAACAGAAATAGACTTCTAAGTGATATATGAGTTCAATTCTCCACATACCTTTTGTTGATGAAGTTCCACAAGCTCCCCTTAGTAGTTATTCGTCTTCAATCGATGAACGTCGTGAAGTCTAAACTCAACTACACATTTTATCCTAATCCGAGAGATAGCTATAAGTAGACTAGAAATCAAGACTTATAGTTTTGGGAACGAAACTTGAGAAATAAGGTTGAGATAGCAACGTTTGGGAGTTCGACCGAGCAGTGCTCTAACAACTAGATATACAAAAAACAACACAACATTCAAAGTCGCACCACCACATGAAGGGCAGGCACTTTATTCAAGCCTTCTGTTATGGACTTAAAATTATTATTAGTCAAAAAATATATTAAATATGTTACCTACGACTAAGTCAGTAAATCTGAAAGGAAACCGCAGGAAGATGAAATATGAAGTTATGTCTAGGTCGATAACTTATAACCAAGCCTTAACAAAAGTAAAAAAATTATTATAGCTAGGTCGGAAATGTTGAACCTAGCCTTATATAAGGAAAACATTACTTATAGCTATATATGTAGATAAATTTTAAATTAGCTATATAATGGGTAAAATCACTATCCCAAATTGTAGATATATCTCTCATCTTCAGATGTATATTCAGCTAGGTTATCCAACTGTCGACCTATACATTCAAGGAACTCTACATGATTACGAGTATAAGTTCATGAATTTCCATCATAGGTGGGGTTCCGGCTAGAATTATCATGTCAAATTCGAAAACACAGGGGTACCAAAATACACCGCCAACTTTTTCTTAGGCAATCTGTATGGACAAACTCAACACAACTCCGAGAGTAAAAACTCAATCAAGGAAAGTGCTTAGAGTTATATATCTTTCTCTCTTGTTGGTAGAACGTTTACAGAATTGAATCCGTGAACCTAACTACAGAGAGAGTTCTTGGACGATACCAAAGACCAATGTCCAAAACTTATCCAATTAACAAGGTTGGACCTAGCTATTGTGATTGATCAATGCACAACCTGTGATATTTCAATTATAAAGATAACCAATGTAATGTGGAAAAATAAATAACACAAACACGTGAAATTTTGTTAACGAGGAAACCCTAAATGCAGAAAAACCCCGGGACCTAGTCCATATTGAACACCAAACTGTATTAAGCCGCTACAGACACTAGAATACTACCAATTAACTTCATTCTGGAATGTAACTGAGCCTCAACTCAGTCTCCCGCTGATTCAGGTACAGTCGCTCTCCTTATGCCTCTTAAATCCCAACAGGACTCCACGAAATTGAGTCCCTTAGACGGTCTCACACCAACTAAGAGTTGCATCAACTCAATTGAAGACTTTAAACCAAATTTACCTCCCACAAATTAAGCCTATTATTGATTTCTTGATTTATGATATAAACGGATGATCAAATCAAACGATAGATCCAGGTTATGGAAATGTATAGCAACTTAGACAAAAGTATGGCTATCCTAAATATCCGGACTTATGCAACCCAAAGTGCAGCCTAGATTATTATTCACCTCACAAGTATAAAACTTACGGAATCAACAAAGTATGAGACGAAGAGACTTTGTTGATTACTATCTATCTTGATTGATGGATCAAGGCTCTACAAACAATCAAGATTAGGATACTCAAGTTATCAAGATAAAAGATAACTGGACATCGCTTCACGAATCCCAATGAAGTCTTTGTAGTCGCTAAACCCTAAAATGGTTTCTGAAGAGGACGACTCTAGATACAACTAGGACACACCAAAGAGTAGTATCAGGATTCAAAGATCCCAGTTGCCAAGATTTCCCCTTATATATACCT
The DNA here is from genome assembly GCF_003573695.1 of Papaver somniferum. Classification (NCBI taxonomy): domain Eukaryota; kingdom Viridiplantae; phylum Streptophyta; class Magnoliopsida; order Ranunculales; family Papaveraceae; genus Papaver; species Papaver somniferum. The sequence continues at coordinate 31,485,747 of NC_039362.1, read as the reverse complement.
CAAATCCTAGGTTGCTTTAGGTTTAAGCTAAAATAGCTTTGGAACCGAGCAAACAATATTCATCGTTAGATGAAAGCTTTGAATCTTATTCACATATACAAAATATACACTATGGTTAGGTAAACCGTAACCGAACCGTGTATAAGTATTATGTTCAACATGGTTAAGTGAAACTAGCTGATTTGAACTTAAAAGCTTAACACTTATTTTCATATTAACTAAGACATTAATATTAAGTCACAATCATGTGATCAAATGAGTCTAGTGTTAATTAGAGAATTGAGCAAATGCAAATTACTTCATTGAAATAAAATTTAATCGCTATTGAATCATAATTGACATAGTTTGTAAATGTACAAAGTACAAGTACTTGAATAGTTTGGAATCGGCCGAGTCACAGTACGATGACCGGTTTGCAAACTGAAAAAACGGGGGTCTAACAACCACACCCAATATTTCGTCTAGGAAATCTGTATGGACTAACTCCAATATATTTTCAAGAGAATCAACTAGACAGTCAGACTCAATCAAGGAAAATACATCCAAAAGTTATATCTCAGTTTCTGAAATCAATCTGCAACCAAACAGATAAAAAACTGTGAGCCGGATTAATATGAGAAATAACTTGGATGGTACCAAAGACCAATATCCAAGCGTCAATCAATTTCAATCAACAACCAAAGGTTGGATTCACCAATTGATTAAACTACGGACAACCCGTGATATTTCAATTATATAAAAATATAATACGGAAAAGAAATAACACAAACACCAGAAATTATGTTAACGAGGAAACCACAAATGTAGAAAAACCCCAGGACCTAGTCCAGATTTGAACACCACAATGTATTAAGCCACTACAGACTCTAGCCTACTACAAGTTAACTTCAGAATGTAATGTAGTTGAATAATAACCAATCTCCCAGTGATTAAGGTACAGTCGCGTTCCTTACGCCTCTTGAACCACGCCGGATTCTGAGCACTTGATTCTATTAGCTGATCTCACACACAACTAAGAGTTTCTACGACCCAAAGTCGAAGACTTGATAAACAAATCTGTCTCACACAGAAAAGTCTATTGAATAGATAAATCTGTCTCCCACAGAAATATCTACGAGTTTTTGTTCTGTCTTTAGATAAATCAAGGTAAGTAGGAACCAATTGATACACCAGACTTATATTCCCGAAGAACAACCTTGTAATATCAATCACCTCACAATAATCTTAATCATATGCTAGAGAAACAAGATATTGTGGAATCACAAATGATGAGACGAAGATGTTTGTGACTACTTTTTATCTTACCTATCGGAGATTAAATCTCGAGAAAATCTTAGAGAAGATAGTACTCAATACGATAGAACAAAGTAAGATCAGAATATACAACTACAGAGAAAATAGTTGGTTCTGGCTTCAGAATCCTAATGAAGTCTTTAAGTCGTTAACCTATAATAGTTTTAGGAAAAACCTAGGTTAAAGGAGAATCGACTCTAGTCGCAACTAGTATCACACATGAGGTATAGATGAGCCTTTCCAATATCCGTCCATTGCTCAAATTCTGTCCGTCCAACTTACATTTGTTTCTTGTTATATCCAAGCTCAAAAACTCTTGGCAGATGAACACCAAAATCACCAAATTCCATACGGAAGACAACATCACTATCTCTTGCAATCGAGCCCGACCATTAACTCTCTCTAACAACTTCCAGTTCGATCCACAAAAAATCAGATTTGAGTCTGCCAACTCAACAATCTGAGCATCTAACTTCTCGGCTGTAGCTAATGTATTTGCCAATAAAACTCCATCTCCGTTCTGTTCGATTATCCATCCACCACCAGAAGCAACTGTGCCATTACAAACCGATCATTACTCGGCTAATTCGAAGCTTCAATCCATCTCCAAACTCCGCCTGACAACAGACCATTCCCCATCGCATCTGCAGACATTCAAGTTCTCGTACAAGTACAACAACAGTGAACACCTCCTTCCCTTGATCTTGAGTCGTCGATGATTAAGTTTTGCATGCAGTCATAAACACCTTAATTCTTTCCTTGTTTCAACGACAACAAATCAGATTTGGAGTCTAGTGCTCCGGTACAAGAACATGTCCAAAAACCCCACAAAACCTTATCGAAGGCTGAACCTGATCCATACACCTTACTTCATTTCTCTGATGGCGTGAAAACTCTCATCAGTTTCTTCCATTCTCTACTTTCTCGTGATTAAACCCCTTTCACCATCGTTGTTGCTGCCATCGTTGTTGCTGCTGTAGATTCCTCCTCCATTCACAACTGCAGAAAATTCACTAGCTTGTACAAGATAGGCCTTCTTGCTAATTTCTTAATACTGGCAGATGAAATCCAACACCATCAATAACAACTGTTATAACCGGAAGACACTTCTTAGTGGGTTACTGCAGGTCCAGTTAGATGAATAATTAAAATATTCCTTCTTTTACTTCTTAAAGTGTTGGCCTTGGGATTGAGTGAGTGGTATGGCAACCGAATTGTAAACTTGGCAACCACAGTTAGTTAAGTTGTCTGTCTATGGTGCTGTGCGCCCCAAACGCCATATAAGTTGTAACTTGGCCGTTTATTCTCCGAATGATCGAATTCACTTGTACTTTCTACATAAACACTAAAATAGTGTTATTAGTCAAAATATCGAGTCCTAACTAATATAAATATGGGTATAAAATATGGAACTTACGTGCTTATCAGGTATGAGTAACCGTACCTAAACGTGTACACATGGTTGCTCAACAATAGTTAACCGAAGTTATCCATATGAACACTTTCATATCAACCTTATTCATCTTAATCACAACTAGTTCAAATGACTCAAATGAAACTAGTTCTAGAGTTGTTCAATTGTTTATATTCTCATAGAAGTATACAAGACACAATTGAAGCAAAATCGATTTTGATTCACTCGAATCAATTCATAAACATTATAGATACGGTTTGCAAAAAATCGCATTCCTTATTATATAAATGTATTTGTTCATGAACAAACCGATTTTAGAACTTAACCCACTCAAGTATGCAAACGGGTACGCATACCTAAGTAGCCGGACTTGGTCCGGGTCTTCCAGTATGTGAACGGGTACGTATAGTGTCGTACATGACCAAACTCAGTTGAATTCCCGAACTTGAACTTTTAATCTGGTACGCATACAGGTATGCATACTAAGTTCCCGGACTTCAACTATCAAACTAGTACGCATACGTGTATGCATACTATGGTTCCTGGTCTTGGTTTGCCACAATTAGCATACAAGTACGCATACTATGCTATATCCAATCAATGGTTAATCATTATAAACTCCGTGTTAATCATTGAAACATTCTTGGAAGATGGGAATAGCTGTCTCACATAAACTATTAGCTTCAAAGCATTCAAGTGATCTATAGATCGATACGAAACCTTCCGAGTCTACATTAAATGATTGTCTCGCACAAATCATGTAAGATGTCACCAGGCGATTTTTACATGATCATCTTTTGACTTTCGTCAAGAATAAAGGTGAACTTGGTTAAAGTCAAAGCTTACCAAGATATATTTCGAAAAATATGTAAGCGTGTTAAACTCACCCGAAATATCAAATGTGTATAATATAAAGTCTATATAGCTGTACGAATTTTGTCCCAATAGGAGATAAAATAAAAATAGACTTCTGAGTGATAGATGAGTTCAAGTCTCCACATACCTTTTGTTAATGAAGTTCCACAAGCTCCCCTTAGTAGTTCTTCGTATTCAATCGATGAACGCCGTGAAGTCTAAAGCTCAACTACAAATTCTATCCTAATCCAAGACATAGATATAAGTACACTAGAAATCAAGACTCATAGTTTTGGCAACTAAGCTTGAGAAATAAGCTTGAGATTGCAATGCTTGCGATTTCGACCGAGTAGTGCTCTAACACAAACTTATACGTAACAACCGAGTTCCGGAATCCACAGAACTTCTCAGTCCATAAACCGGTTTGCAGACGTATGCAATTGCCGAGTTCCAGACTCTACAGAACTTTTCAGTTCACATACCGATTTACAAACTTTGAACCAACTCAAAGTTACGGATTGTCTACAGAGCTTTTTAGCTCACGTACAGGTTTGCAAACTCAAGACTTATGCCGGTTCCGGAGTTCAAAGAACATTCAGCTTGTGTACCGTTTGGCTACTAAACTGTTTTTAGAACATAGAACAATTTGGCTCACATACCGGTTTGATTATTTTAACCCGGTTTCCTTACTATAGTTCCACAATGGTTTTTATACGAATATACATACCTATCCGGATCACAAAACAAATATGTTTCCCATGATGTACATACGAGTATGCATATCACACAAATATGAAAGTCGATATGTAGTTACTCTGCTACGTGTACGAATACATGTATTGCTGCTTCAGACATATAACAATTTTCTCAGCTTGTAAGACTGATAACACAGTCTTGTATTCCGAATATAGTAGTATCAATCCGAAACATTCTTGAATAATATCAAAGACTCATATCATTGTTCCAGGCTATTTTTTGAATGATAAAATTGAATCATGATTTGGTTCCAAACAATAAATTGTTCTCCACCGAATTTGATCAAGTATGAACAAATGTTCATTAAGCTTAGTCATTATATTTCGAGAAATTAGTAAACTAAATAGTTAGTTCTCGACTCGAAATTATTGTCTATGCAAGCTAGTCTAATTAGATATGCGACAATCATCTCAAAGATAGAAAAGTGAATATAACTTGAGAAATAGGTGGTTCAGGGTTCAGGGTTCAGTCTTCACTTACCTTTTGTTGATGAAGTTCTCCAAAAGCTTCGGTTGATCTTCGCCTTCAAACGGTAAAACACAAATGATGACTGGTTCGTTTCTCAACTCCACTATCCTAGACTGAAACTTAACTAATTGTAGACTAGAAATCAAGATATAGTTTTGATAACAAGCTTGATATAGCAAAACTTGTGAGTTCGACCGAGAAATGCTCTAACAAAATCTGACCGTATCGGTTAGAGCATTTATCGGTCGAACCTACAAGTTTTGCTATCTCAAGCTTGTGTTCAATGTTAGCTAAACAAATCTATATCTTGATTTATAGTCTACTTAAGTCAAGTCTTGAACTAGGTATAAAAGTTGGTAGTTGAGTATCAGACATCACTGAATAATCCTCGAAGACTAAAGATCGACGGATACATTTGAAGAACTTTATCAATAAAAGGTATGTGAAGATTGAACCATTCTATTTACTCACAAGCTTTACCATTCTATTTATATGAGACTATGTCGTATGACTTCTAGTGGATTTATTTTAAAGAAGAAATTTCAAGTCAAACTTGTCTTGTTTAAACATCTTGAAATATTATTTAAGCAATGGATGTTCATTGGTCCTCTGGAAACGTAGTTCGAAAAATTTATTGTTCAATAACTAATATTTTTGATCATTTGAGGATTGTCGAAGCTATGATATTTATATCTATGGAAAATAGAAGGTTTCAAACATCAAGAGAGTATTTGAGAACTACTGAAATCTAGACTCAGGGTAGGTTGGCAAACCATCTCGCAAACCATAAATATTTGATGTTCAGAATACAGTAAGGTTGGTGAACTATTTCACAAACTGCAAGACTCTGAGTGGGATAGTTCATCAACCCAATTCACGAATTATGGTGATCTGAAATTGGTGAAAGGACAACGTTAGGGGAACCCAATTCACACACCACTGTCATCTTAGTTCACGAGTCGCTGAATGGTTCACAAACCGCAACACCTTGAATTCGTGAACTGCCTAAAGGTTCACAAACCGTTTCATTAATGATCCCAATGAATATAAAAACTTATTTTTTAAATATGTTTAGCATTGCTATGACTCTCTTAAACACCTCTAAGACATCATTGATCGCTAAAATACCATGTGTACGTGCATAATGATTAAAGTCTTAAGTGTTTAAATGAACACGATATTGCTTGCTAGTTCGAAAAGCATATTTTCCAAGAACTATCATCATACATGGTTCCGTAACCGGACCATAGTTTATATTCTTCTATGTGATTTCAAGAAAAACTTATCACATGCTTACTTGAAACCTAATTAAATTTTTATGTAAACATAGAAAGTGTTTGCTTGATTATCAAGTTATCTTAATTAGCTTGAATTATAAACAACCCTCAGTCTTGAACATCTATAAAACACACATTCAATTGAGAAATTCAATCCCCGATACTTTTGTGTCCTAGTTGATTGCTAAAGTCGTCCTCTATTGACCTGGATTTCCTCTGAGAAACATAATTAGGTCAACCACTGAAAAACTTCACTTAGGCGAACTCAGTCCGCGAAATGGCGGAAGTTCTCGTCCCGAGAAATTCTGCTGGAGTTTGTGAACTTCGTCCGGGAACTTAAGTCCACGAACTGATAGACGCATTTATGTGTCTAATATAACCCAATTGTATATATTGTTAGCACCCATTTTTGTACTTATTATGGTATTTTGTTTATTTGTAGGTGTTTTTGGAAAAAATAAGGTTTTGCGGCGAAAGTGACTAAAAATGTGGCATTTGGACCTCTGTAGACAGTGAACCGGAGGAACCCCGAAAAAAAATGCGGAAAAAGTCCCAGAAAAATTACTAAAGGCACCCAAGTTTTGGATGTTTCCACCCTAATAACTTATTTCAGCCCCAATTTCTATTGGCACCCCATCAGAGGATAGGAGGCAACCATCTTCAAAATTCAAATCATGCAAATTGGCGGGAAAAATTGCACACAGCGAACAGATTTTTGACTTGAATTCTTGGGCTGTTTTAACGAGATTCAATAGCTGGAAACGATTGGGTTAGTCTTGAATGGAGTTAACAGGCCTGGTACGTCTGTTTTGATCGATGAACTTGGGCTAGAGTAGCCGGACTGAGCTAAACAGAGAGACGGGAATATGGGTTCTGTTTTGGCAGTTACGTATGATAAAAGGAAAGATATGGGAGAAGATAACACTAGGTTTTGGAAGATATTCTCTCAGGATACTATACGACCATGTTGGGATAGTGTCGACATCTACAGACGCGTGCAAGGGAAGAAAATCGAAATAAAATACTCGAGAATATTTTCTTTCACTGCCGAGTGATGACAAGATTTTTGGAGTTATTGCGCATGATTTATTCGCCCTGTTGAGTATAAATAGGTTTCCCTGGTTGCTAAGAAGGGGTCGAGAGTTGGGAGGAGAAGAGAGGAAGCTGCAGAGGAAGAATCACGAATTCTCTCTGCTGCTGCTGCTGTTCGTGATGAAGATGAAGAACATGAAGAACGGACCAGCAGAAGCAGTCGTTTATAAACAGTGAAACGACTCGCGAACGTGGGTCGTAGGTGTGGGTCTTAGAGATACATCAACAATAGCACTTCTTCTGTGTCGTTCATTTTGGACGCTTTTTGTGGGTCGCACATCCACTGCTTTATTATTTCATCTCCATTTTCATCCTTGTAAAAACCCTTTGAGCAATAAATAAATACTTTGAGCGTGTTTTTATCATGATGAGCTAAACCCAAGACTGGGACGACGGAGTAGGTCGAGTTTCATCCATGTGGTAATTTCATTAATTCTTTTGTTTACTTTTTGCACTAATTTTAATTGAATTAAGATTTTAAATTAATTACTTGTGATTTCATTTGATGGAGTATGCTTAGTCCTAGGGATTTTTGATATGCCATGCTTAAGAAATACAAGTAATATTTTATAAAATCTATCTTGGCAATAAACTAGAGTCAATATTTGTTTTGTTTTGAACTATAATCGTCTAGAATTAAATTCTGAACCACTTGAAAATGAAAAATGGCCGAATCTTTAGTCCCAGTACTCTTGCCCATATTGTTAATATTTTTTGTATATATTTTTATTTTTAAATCTTTACAAGTCCGAGCAACGAACTTTTACTATCACTTTCAAAACTATAACACGAACCCAGTACGCGAACTTGAGTAGGTTATATCTAAAAACGGTGTTTGTGAACTTATTCTTATATAAACTAAGGAATGCAAATTGCAAACCGTGACTATATAGTTCATGAACCGATTCGAGTGAATCAAATCGTTTTTGCTTCGATTGTGTATTGTGTAGTTACATAAGATTTCCTTGCAATTGAACAACTCTCTAACTAGTTCATTTGAGTCACTTGAACTAGTTATGGTGAAGAAGAATATGGTTGATATGAAAGTGATCATATGGCTAACCATTTGGTTGACTATTGTTGAACCAACAAATGTACAAGTTTGGGTACGGTTACACAAGCCTAGAAACGCGCATTTCATTTGTGTGTAACAAGCTAGTTTTCTATCTAACGGTTGAAAGATATTAGCTTGAATCTAAATCAGGTTTTTATCTAACGGCGAATATTGAATGCTTTGTTACCAAGCTAACATTGATTGCAAACCCTGATTTGAAAGACTATATAAGGGAGAACTCTAGCAACTGGGAAACCTAATCCCGCACCTTCTGTGTGATACTAGTTGTGCTAAGCTAGAGTCGATTCTCCTTTAACCTTTGGTTTCTTCTTCTAAACCAGGTTAACGACTTAAACACTTCATTGGGATTGTGAAGCCAGACCGATACTACTTTCTCGTAGTTGTGTGATCTGATCTTGTTGTTTCTATCGCACGAGTACAATTGTAATAATTGGATTGAGACTGATATCTCCGATAGGCAAGATATAATAGTAATCACAAACACTCCGTCTCATCGTTTGTGATTCCACAATATCTTTTTTCGCTGCGTCGATTAAGATTATTATGAGGTAATTGATAATACTAGGATGTTCTTCGGAAATATAAGTCCGTTTTATCAATTGGTTCCAGTTCAACTTTATTTATCAAAAGATGGAACAAAACTCGTAGGTATATTCGTGGGAGGCGGATTTATCTATTACCGTAGACTTTTCTGTGTGATACAAATTTGTTTATTAAAGTCTTCGACTTTGGGTCGTAGCAACTCTTAGTTGTGGGTGAGATCAGCTAAGGGAATCAAGTGCGTAGTATCCTGCTGGGATCAGAAACGTAGGAGCATAACTGTACCTTGGATCAGTGCGAGATTGATTGGGGTTCAACTACAGTCCAGACCGAAGTTAATTTGGAGTAGGCTAGTGTCTGTAGCGGATTAATACAGTGTGTGTTCAATCTGGACTAGGTCCCGGGGTTTTTCTGCATTTGCGGTTTCCTCGTTAACAAAATTTTTGTGTCTGTGTTATTTCTTTTCCGCATTATATTTTGTTATATAATTGAAATATCATAGGTTGTGTGTTGTTCAATCAATTAGAATATCCGACCTTTTGGTTGTTGATTTAAATTGATTGACTCTTGGATATTGGTCTTTGGTACCATCCAAGTTATCTCTCTAGTATTTGATAAAAACTCACAGATTTCTATTTGCTTGAGTATATATCAAATCGAGAGATTGAAATATAAACTCTTTAATATACTTTTTATCTAGATTGAGTCTGACTGTCTAGTTGATTCTCTAGAAAGTATATTGGAGTTTGTCCATATAGATTGCTAAGCGTAATATTGGGTGTGGTTGTTGTACCCCCGCTTATTCAATTGGTATCAGAGCGGGCAAACACGTTCAAGACCTCACAAGTTTGTGTTTGTAGCGATCTGACTCTATGGACAGAGGTGCTGTTAGAGCACTGCTCGGTCAAACTCGCATGCGTTGCTATCTCAAGCATGTTTGTCAATGTTAGTGATCAAAACTATAAGTCTTGATTTCTAGTCTACTATAGCTAAGTCTCGGACTAGGATAGTAAGTGTAGTTGAGCTCAAGGACTCCATGGTGATTCATGATACAAGACGAAGATCTACTCAAGGAACCGGTGGAACTTCTCGACAAAAAGGTATGTGGAGACTTGAACTTAGCTATCACTCAAAATTCTATTTATTCTATCTCCTACTCTTTGAGACAAAAGTCGTATGATATATATATAGACTATGATTATTCACATTTGGTATTTCGAGCCGAGTATACCTCGCCTATCTATATCTCGAAATATGTGTTGGTAAGCTTTTCGCTTCGACAAAGTTTATCTTTACCTAGTGACGAAAGTCATGATATGTTTCAATCACTTTGAGAATTGCTTTGACGAGAAATGGTGTAACAACTATATAACATCCTCTAAGAATGTTTCAATGATTGGAATAAGAGTTTAGATTACATAACCAATGGATTCCTTGAACCGAAGTTTTCGAACTTTGTTGATCAAGATAAGCGGAAGTATGCCAAGTGCCACGTCCGCGAACTTCCGAAGTTCTCAAACTCGAGAATTTCTGCTGGAGTTGACAAACTACTTACGTGAGCAAGTCCGCAAACCGACGAAGTTCTCATCCCGAGAATTTCTGCTGGAGTTTGTAAACTCTATCCTGTGTCTTAAGTCCAAGAACCTAGTCTGCGAACTTGAGAAGGTTATATATCTAAAGATGATTTCAGAACTTAATCTTAAAAGACTAAGGAATGCTTTTGCAAACCAAGGCTATTAAAGTTCATGAACCGATTCGAATGAATCAAATCATCTTTGCTTCAATTGTGTCTTGTGTAGTTACATAAGATTTCCTTGCAATTGAACAACTCTCTAACTAGTTCATTTGAGTCATTTGAACTAATTATGGTGAAGAAGAACATGGTTGGTATGAAATGCTCATATGGTTAACCTTTCGGTTAAGCTATTGTTGAACCAACAATGCACACGTTTGGGTACGGTTAACAAACCTAGAAGCGTGCAGTTCATTTGTGTACAACAAGATAAGTTTTCGATCTAACGGTTGAGAAATATTAGCTTGAATCTAAATCAGGTTTTCATCTAACGGTGAATATTGATTGCTTTGTTACCAAGGCAAAACCCTGATTTGAAAGACCATATAAGGGGACATCTAGCAACTCTGCAAAACTAATCCCCACACCTTACGCGTTCTACTAGTTTGCGTGCTATAGTCGGTTCTCCTTTAACCTTTGGTTTTCTTCTTCTAAAACCAGGTTAACGACTTAAAGACTTCATTGGGATTGTGAAGCCAGACTGATACTACTTTTATCGTAGTTGTGTAATCTGATCTTGCATCTTCTATCGTAAAAGTACAATCATATTGATTGGATTGATATTGTTTGATTTCACCGATAGGCAAGATATAAAAAGTAATCACAAATATCTTCGTCTCATTGTTTGTGATTCCGCAACATCTTGTTTCTCTACCATACGATTGAGATTGTTGTGAGGTGATTGATTAATCTAGGCTGTTCTTAGGGAATATAAGACCGGATTATTAATTGGTTCTTGTTCGCCTTGATTATTATCAAAATACAGAACAAAAATTTAGGGTTTTTCTGTGGGAGACAGATTGATCCTTTGATAGACTTGTCTGTGTGAGACAGATTTGTTTATTGTTAAAGCCTGTGATTTTGGGTCGTAGCAACTCTTAGTTGTGGGTGACATCAGCTAAGGGAATCAAGTGCGCAGTATCCTGCTGGGATCAGAGGCATAAGAGTACAACTGTACCTTGAATCAGTGGGAGACTGATTGGGGTTCAACTATAGTCCAGTCCGAAGTTAGCTTGGAGTAGGCTAGTGTCTGTAGTGGCTTAATACAGTGTGTATTCAATCTGGACTAGATCCCGGGGTTTTTCTGCATCTGCGGTTTCCTGATTAACAAAATTTCTGGTGTCTGTGTTATTTCAGTTTCCGCATTATATTGTTTATCTTTATAATTGAAATAATACAGGTTTTGCGTTTAGATTATCAATTAGATTAATCCAACATTTGGTTGTTGATTATCATTGATTGATCCTTGGACATTAGTATTTGGTACCGTCCAAGTTATTCTTTGTGTTTGATTAGGATTCACTGATTTCTATTAGCTTGAGTAAATCAAAACAAGAGAGAGATATTAAGTCCTTGAGATACTTTTACCTAGATTGAGTCTGACTGTCTAGTTGATTCTCTAGAAAGTGTTTCGGAGTTAGTCCATACAGATTGCTAAGCGAAATATTGGGTGTTGTTGTTAGACCCCCGCTTTTTCAATTGGTATCAGAGCAGGCAAACACGTTTAAGACCTTACAAGTCTGTGTTTGTAGCAATCTGACTATATGGACCATAAAGTCTCAATTAACGCTTCACCAGGTTTATAGAAAAATGTCTGATAAACTGGTTACTCTTCAAAAGGGTTGGATGTACAAATCCGGATCAACTCTGGTCTTGTTGCAGAAATTGAAATTCTTAAGGATTTGATATCCAATAATTGTCCCTTGGTGAATCTGAGAAACTCCAGTTGTTCCTCTTTAAAAAAAAAATTAGTCGTGAATCAGATGGTAATCAACGACCAGATGTTGAGAAATCTGATATGACTAGGAACCAGTCAGACAAACTCAAAAACGTTGGCCCATGTTGCTGTTGTGATTCTTCCAATCACCTTCAACAACCTTGTATGTCTCTTCAAAAGAGTTTGAATGTTGTAAGTGATCCTTGCAAGAAAACTAAACAACTTTTGGTTACTCTAAAAAGTCGTACAAGATTATCAGGAAATTCTGAACAGAAGAAAACTAGTAATATGGGTACCATTGTCTTAAGTCCTACATCTCCTTTTCGATGGTTTGGATCTTCCATCGACCGTGAAGGAGGAGGGAATTCTACATGCAAATCTAAAGAACAACTTCAAAATATGAGCCCTTTTAGTTGTCATCTTTCGCAAGTAGAATCAGGAATTTGTGATGAAACTCTGAACAATCCCTTCTGGGTAAATGCAATGCATAAAGAGTTAAATCAAATTCAAGGACAAGTTGCGTGGGATCTTGCACCATGTTCTTCCAATATCATTATTGGTAGTACTAAATGGAGCATCAAGAATAAGTCTGGTGAATTCGACACAACTTTCAAAAACAATGCCAGGCTTGTCGCTCAAGGGTGTTCACAAATTAAGAAATTCATGATTGATGAAACCTTCTTTCCTGTGACATGCTCTGAGTCCACTCAACTTTTGATAGACAATGTTTATGTTCTTGAGAACAGGCTGTTTCTAATAAACAATTGTCATATGACCAATGAGACAAGTATTTCCAGAATCAAAAGAAAGAGGATTTCTGCTCAGACGACAAACCTTGATAATTCACATTGTGATAAACAATGGGAGCCTTTGGATCATAATGTCTCTATCTAATTCATAGATGTTCGCAATCCCATATTTATCTTGAGAAAATGGGGTTTGCGTATTATTGGCTCAAGAATTGTTTCCTTTGTTAAGAAGTTTCTTCTAACTATATTAATAATATATACTTAAATTTTTTTAAAAGTCTTGTTGTCTATGGTTTCTGCCATTCGTAAACTTTCATGGCTCCTGTAACTAGAAGAACCACAAGCAGGGATGCAGTTGAAGCATCTAACGTACGTCGGTGTACATGAATTCCTTCCACAAATGTGAAGAAAGTGAAGGCTACAATTAATGGTAAAAATCATCTCTCAAACTGGTCCGTGTCTTGTTATCAAAGTGATGCTAACTTCAGGAACCTGGTTAAAGAATTCGTCAATAAAAGAAACGATTTAGAATCTCAAATCGCTTCGTCTATGGGATAGTTAATTCACTATGAACAGATGTTGTCTCTTACGACGAACAACGCACGTAAACTGAAGATAGAACTCAGTAAACTGACAGTTATTTCCAAAGAGTTGAAGGAATTGAATGATCCCATTATCAATGGATTTTTCAATAATGAGAAGGATTTTTCTGTAGATGCCTTGAGGAAGATCTACAATGCCTAGTAAGTCTTCGAATGAGAATCCTGGTTCTGGAAGAATAACTAGTGCTTTGAATAGCGATGATTGTGACTACACATAGCTATTATTTTCATCTTCATGTTTTTAGGGTTTTTTTTGGTTTAAAATTCTAAAACTGTTTGTAGGATGATGATTTGCAGTAGTTAATCTTTTTGATTTGTTATATTGCAACTTGTTATGGGATATTGGTTTTTACGTCCGTGAACTATGTTGTCCCATATTTTTTCAAAAGTAAACTCGTTCATGATCCGTATTCGTTTATTGATTAAGGAATGAATGGACTTTTGACAAATACAAAAGTTAAGCCTATATTGTCAATCTTTGATGGAAGATAGGTTAAAATCTTTTGTATCCAAGGATTATTGGTATTGTATATGCTTGTGTAAAAGAATGAATCCTGTGTATTCCACAATATTGACCTTTATTGATCCATATTTTATGTATTACTGTGAGGCTCCGTAATGTATCTTATATTGAGCACGATATAACCAAGTTGATTATTTTTGATTAACTTTGTTGTTTGTTCCGTGAGGTACTTTATGTTGAGCATTTAAAACTAAATTAATCATCTTCTTGGTTATTTAGTTATTACTCCACAAGTTCTCTTGTGTTGAGTATATGAACGATTAAGCCAATCACTCTCTTGTATGGTTATCTTAGTCGTTGCTCCGTAAGTTTACTTATGTTAAGCACAATCAATTAAATTCGTCACTTTTGTGGTTAATTTGATTATATATTCTGATTAAATTAATCATGGGTTTACTTATGATTAATTTGATTGAGTTTTGGATATAAAAATCATTCTCATGGTTTTGGTGTCCAATAAAAATCCTTCTTCTCTCTTGAAATTAAGGTCGCTCGTTGTTGTTCTTTCGGGAATGACATCAAATGGGGGAGATTTCTTTTGAAATTGTGCTTAATGGTCATATCTTGAGGGGTGTGCGGCTGTGGAATTTTAGAGGGGTTATCTTGTATCTTTAAACTCCTTGATGAATGATGTTAGCTTCGGCTATGTGATTGCATCTAAACAAGATGATGTGTGTTTCTTTTTCTCAGTCATGAAATGTCTCTTACGGAAATTTCATTATGATCCCGTTCTTGTACCTTTGCCGATTTTATTCACAAAAGGGGGAGAATTAATATGTAGTTCACACTACAAATACATATGGTTTTCGGATCATTGTGTAAGGGGGAGTGCTTTTAATGAGAGATGGAGTATTGACTAAGGGGGAGTGATACATATCACCATAGTATTATTGTTGAAGTTGTGATACAATTGAACTTTGACACTATGTAATAATACTATGACATTGTATAACAATGATCGAGACCTATGCTTTCTCATTGTTATAGCTACGGATCTTCAACAACGGTGATGCTAAACTTACAACCTTTGGGATCATTGGAGTACTTGGAAGTGACGAAGATTTCGAGGAATGTTGAAGATTAGACATGTGGGATATGAGCTACTAAAGTTTCATTATCTTTTTGTATTCCATATGTATTGATAGTTTTGTCACTAAAATTGACAAATGGGGAGATTGTTAGACCACTGCTCGGTCAAACTCGCATGTGTTGCTATCTCAAGCATGTTTGTCAATGTTAGTGATCAAAAATATAAGTCTTGATTTCTAGTCTACTATAGCTAAGTCTAGGATTAGGATAGTAGGTGTAGTTGAGCTCAAGGAATCCATGGCGATTCATCATACAAGACGAAGATCTACTCAAGGAACCGGTGGAACTTCTCGACAAAAAGGTATGTGGAGATTTGAACTTATCTGTCACTCAAAAGTCTATTTATTCTATCTCCTACTCTTTGAGACAAAATTCGTATGCTATATATATAGACTATGATTATACACATTTGGTATTTTGAGCCGAGTATACCTCGCCTATCTATATCTCGAAATATGTGTTGGTAAGCTTTTCGCTTCGACCAAGTTTATCTTTACCTAGTGACGAAAGTCATGATATGTTTAAATTACTTTGAAAATTGCTTTGACGAGAAATGGTGTAACAACTATATAACGTCCTCTAAGAATGTTTCAATGATTGGAATAAGAGTTTAATTCACATAACCAATGGATTCCTTGAACCGAAGTTTTCGAACTTTGTTGATCAAAAGAACCGGAAGTATGGAAAGTGCCAATTCCGCGAACTGCCGAAGTTCTCAAACCCGAGAATTTCTGCTGGAGTTGACAAACTACTTACGTGAGCTAAGTCCGTGAACCCAGTCCACGAACCGACGAAGTTCTCATCCAGAGAATTTCTGCTGGAGTTTGTAAACTCTCTGCGAACCTAGTCTGCGAACTTGAAAAGGTTATATATCTAAAGATGATTTCTGAACGTAATCTTAACAGACTAAGGAATGCATTTGCAAACCGTGGCTATTAAAGTTCAAGAACCGATTGGAAATTAATCAAATCATCTTTGCTTCAATTGTGTCTTGTGTAGTTACATAAGATTTCCTTGCAATTGAACAACTCTCTAACTAGTTCATTTGAGTCATTTGAACTAGTTATGGTGAAAAAGAACATGGTTAGTATGAAATGTTCATATGGTTAACCTTTCGGTTAATCTACTGTTGAACCAACAATGCACACGTTTGGGTACGGTTAACAAACCTAGAAGAGTGCAGTTCATTTGTGTATAACAAGCTAAGTTTTCGATCTAACGGTTGAGAAATATTAGCTTGAATCTAAATCAGGTTTTCATCTAACGATGAATATTGATTGCTTTGTTACCAAGGCAAAACCCTGATTTGAAAGACCATATAAGGGGACATCTAGCAACTCTGCAAAAATAATCCCCACACCTTACGCGTGCTACTAGTTTGCGTGCTATAGTCGGTTCTCCTTTAACCTTTGGTTTTCTTCTTCTAAAACCAGGTTAACGACTTAAAGACTTCATTGGGATTGTGAAGCCAGACTGATACTACTTTTATCGTAGTTGTGTGATCTGATTTTGCATCTTCTATCGTAACAATACAATCATATTGATTGGCTTGAAATTGTTTGATTTCTCCGATAGGCAAGATATAAAAAGTAATCACAAATATCTTCGTCTCATTGTTTGTGATTTCGCAACATCTTGTTTCGCTACCATACGATTAAGATTGTTGTGAGGTGATTGATTAATCTAGGCTGTTCTTCGGGAATATAAGACCGGATTATCAATTGGTTCCTGTTCGCCTTGATTATTATCAAAAGACAGAACAAAAATTTAGGGTTTTTCTGTGGGAGACAGATTGATCCTTTGATAAACTTGTCTGTGTGAGACATATTTGTTTATTGTTAAAGCCTGTGATTTTGGGTCGTAGCAACTCTTAGTTGTGCGTGACATCAGCTAAGGGAATCAAGTGCGCAGTATCCTGCTGGGATCAGAGGCGTAGGAGTACAACTGTACCTTAGATCAGTGGGAGACTGATTGGGGTTCAACTATAGTCCAGTCCGAAGTTAGCTTGGAGTAGGCTAGTGTCTGTAGTGTCTTAATACAGTTTGTATTCAATCTGGACTAGGTCCCGGGATTTTTCTGCATCTGCGGTTTCCTCGTTAACAAAATTTTTGGTGTCTGTGTTATTTCAGTTTCCGCATTATATTGTTTATCTTTATAATTGAAATAATACAGTTTGTGCGTTTAGATCATCAATTAGATTAATCCAACATTTGGTTGTTGATTATCATTAATTTATCCTTGGACATTGGTCTTTGGTACCGTCCAAGTTATTCCTTGTGTTTGATTAGGATTCGCTGATTTCTATTAGCTTGAGTAAATCAAAACAAGAGAGAGATATTAAGTCCTTGAGATAATTTTACCTAGATTGAGTCTGACTGACTAGTTGATTCTTTAGAAAGTGTTTCGAGTTAGTCCATACAGATTGCTAAGGAGAAATATTGGGTGGTGTTGTTAGACCCCCGCTTTTTCAATTGGTATCAGAGCAGGCAAACACGTTTAAGACCTTACAAGTCTGTGTTTGTAACGATCTGACTATATGGACCATAAAGTCTTAATTAAAGCTTCACCAGGTTTAAAAACCAAACGTAGAAAAATGTATGATAAACTGGTTACTCTTCAAAAGGGGTTGGATGAACAAATCCGGATCAACTCTGGTCTTGTTGCAGAAATTGCAATTCTTAAGGATTTTATATCCAATAATTGTCCCTTGGTGAATCTGAGAAACTCCAGTTGTTCCTCTTTAAAAATTAGTCGTGAATCAGATGGTAATCAATAACCAGATGTTGAGAAAACTGATATGACTAGGAACTAGTCAGACAAACCCAAAAATGTTGGCCCATGTTGCTGTTGTGATTCTTCCAATCACCTTCAACAAGCTTGTATGTCTCTTCAAAAGAGTTTGAATGTTGTAAGTGATCCTTGCAAGAAAATTAAACAACTTTTGGTTACTCTAAAAAGCCGTACAAGATTATCAGGAAATTCTGAACAGGAGAGTACTAATAATATGGGTACCATTGTCTTAAGTCCTACATCTCCTTTTCGATGGTTTGGGTCTTCCATCGACCGTGAAGGAGGAGGGAATTCTACAGGAAAATCTAAAGAACAACTTCAAAATATGATCCCTTTTAGTTGTCATCTTTCGCAAGTAGAATCAGGAATTTGTGATGAAACTCCGAACAATCCCTTCTGGGTAAATGCAATGCATAAAGAGTTAAATCAAATTCAAGGACAAGTTGCGTGGGATCTTGCACCATGTTCTTCCAATATCATTATTGGTAGTACTAAATGGAGCATCAAGAATAAGTCTGGTGAATTCGACACAACTGTCAAAAACAATGCCAGGCTTGTCGCTCAAGGGTGTTCACAGATTAAGAAATTCATGATTGACGAAACCTTCTTTCCTGTGACATGCTCTGAGTCCACTCAACTTTTGATAGACAATGTTTGTGTTCTTGAGAACATGATGTTTCTAATAAACAATTGTCATATGACCAATGAGACAAGTATTTCCAGAATCAAAAGAAAGAGGATTTCTGCTCAGACAACAAACCTTGATAATTCAATTGTGATAAACAATGGGAGCCTTTGGATCATAATGTCTCTATCTAATTCATAAACGTTCGCAATCCCATATTTATCTTGAGAAAATGGGGTTTGCGTATTATTGGCTCAAGAATTGTTTCCTTTGTTAAGAAGTTTCTTCTAACTATATTAATAATATATCCTTAAATTTTTTTAAAAGTCTTGTTGTCTAGGGTTTCTGCCGTTCGTAAACTTTCATGGCTCCTGTAACTAGAAGCACCACAAGTAGGGATGCAGTTGAAGCAGCTAACGTACGTCGGTGTACAGGAATTCCTTCCACAAATGTGAACAAAGTGAAGTCTGCAATTAATGGTAAAAATCCTCTCTCAAACTGGTCCGTGTCTTGTTATCAAAGTGATGCTAACTTCAGGAACCTGGTTAAAGAATTCGTCAACAAAAGAAACAATTTAGAATCTCAAATCGCTTCGTCTATGGGTTAGTTAATTCACTATGAACAAATGTTGTCTCTTACAACGAACAACGCACGTAAACTGAAGATAGAACTCAGTAAACTAACAGTTATTTCCAAAGAGTTGAAGGAATTGAATGATCCCATTATCAATTGATTTTTCAATAATGAGAAGGATTTTTCTGTAGATGCCTTGAGGAAGATCTATAATGCCTAGTAAGTCTTCGGATGAGAATCCTGGTTCTGGAAGAATAACTAGTGCTTTGAATAGCGATGATTGTGACTACACATAGCTATTATTTTCATCTTCATGTTTTTAGGTTTTTTTTTGGTTTCAAATTCTAAAACTGTTTGGAGGATGATGATCTGCAGTAGTTAATCTTTTTGATTTGTTATATTGCAACTTGTTATGGGATATTGGTGTTTACGTCCGTGAACTATGTTGTCCCATATTTTGTCAAAAGTAAAGTCGTTCATGATCCGTATTCGTTTATTGATTAAGGAATGAATGGACTTTTGACAAATACAAAAGTTAAGCCTATATTGTCAATCTTTGATGGAAGATAGGTTAAAATCTTTTGTATCCAAGTATTATTTCTATTGTATATGCTTGTGTAAAAGAATGAATCCTTGTGTATTCCACAATATTGATCTTTATTGATCCATATTTTATGTATTACTGTGAGGCTCCGTAATGTATCTTATGTTGAGCACGATACAACCAAGTTGATTATTTTTGATTAACTTTGTTGTTTGTTCCGTGAGGTACTTTATGTTGGCATTTAAAACTAAATTAATCATCTTCTTGGTTATTTAGTTATTACTCCACAAGTTCTCTTGTGTTGAGTATATGAACGATTAAGCCAATCACTCTCTTGTATGGTTATCTTAGTCGTTGCTCCGTAAGTTTATTTATGTTAAGCACAATCAATTAAATTGGTCACTTTGTGGTTAATTTGATTATATATTCTGATTAAATTAATCATAGGTTTACGTATGATTAATTTGATTGAGTTTTGGATATAAAAATCATTCTCATGGTTTTGGTGTCCAATAAAAATCCTTCTTCTCTCTTGAAATTAAAGTCGCTCGTTGTTGTTCTTTCGGGAATGGCATCAAATGAGGGAGAGTTCTTTTGAACTTGTGCTTAATGGTCATATCTTGAGGGGTGTGCGGCTGTGGAATTTTAGAGGGGTTATCTTGTATCTTTAAACTCCTTGATGAATGATGTTAGCTTCGGCTATGTGATTGCATCTAAACAAGATGATGTGTGTTTCTTTTTCTCAGTCATGAAATGTCTTTTATGGAAATTTCATTATGATCCCATTCTTGTACCTTTGCCAATTTTATTCACAAAAGGGGGAGAATTAATATGTAGTTCACACTACAAATACATATGGTTTTCGGATCATTGTGTAAGGGGGAGTGGTTTTCATGTGAGATGGAGTATTGTCTAAGGGAGAGTGATACATATCACTATAGTATTATTGTTGAAGTTTTGATACAATTGAACTTTGACACCGTGTAATAATACTATGACATTAATGATCGAGACCGGTGCTTTCTCATTGTTATAGCTACGGATCTTCAACAACGGTGATGCTAAACTTACAACCTTTGGGATCATTGGAGTACTTGGAAGTGACGAAGATTTCGAGGAATGTTGAAGATTAGACATGTGGGATATGAGCTACTAAAGTTTCATTATCTTTTTGTATTCCATATGTATTGATAGTTTTGTCACTAAAATTGACAAATGGGGAGATTGTTAGACCACTGCTCGGTCAAACTCGCATGCGTTGCTATCTCAAGCATGATTGTCAATGTTAGTGATCAAAAATATAAGTCTTGATTTCTAGTCTATTATAGCTAAGTCTCGGACTAGGATAGTAAGTGTAGTTGATCTCAAGGACTCCATGGCGATTCATCATACAAGACGAAGATCTACTCAAGGAACCGGTGGAACTTCTCGACAAAAAGGTATGTGGAGACCTGAACTTATCTGTCACTCAAAAGTTTATCTATTCTATCTCCTACTGTTTGTGACAAAAGTCGTATGCTATATATATAGACTATGATTATACACATTTGGTATTTCGAGCTGAGTATACCTCGCCTATCTATATCTCGAAATATGTGTTGGTAAGCTTTTCGCTTCGACCAAGTTTATCTTTACCTAGTGACAAAAGTCATGATATGTTTCAATCACTTTGAAAATTGCTTTGACGAGAAATGGTGTAACAACTATATAACGTCCTCTAAGAATGTTTCAATGATTGGAATAAGAGTTTAGATTACATAACCAATGGATTCCTTGAACCGAAGTTTTCGAACTTTGTTGATCAAGAGAACCGAAAGTATGGCAAGTTCCAAGTCCGCGAACTCAGTCCGCGAACTGCCGAAGTTCTCAAACCCGAGAATTTTTGCTGGAGTTTACAAACTACTTACGTGAGCTAAGTCCGTGAACCCAATCCGCGAACCGACGAAGTTCTCATCCCGAGAATTTCTGCTGGAGTTTTTAAACTCTCCGCGAACCTAGTCTGCGAACTTGAGAAGGTTATATATCTAAAGATGATTTCTGAACTTAATCTTAAAAGACTAAGGAATGCATTTGCAAACCGTGGCTATTAAAATTCATGAACCGATTCGAATGAATCAAATCATCTTTGCTTCAATTGTGTCTTGTGTACATAAGATTTCCTTGCAATTGAAAAACTCTCTAACTAGTTCATTTGAGTCATTTGAACTAGTTATGGTGAAGAAGAACATGGTTGGTATGAAATGCTCATATGGTTAACCTTTCGGTTAAACTATTGTTGAACCAACAATGCACACGTTTTGGTACGGTTAACAAACCTAGAAGCATGCAGTTCATTTGTGTATAACAAGCTAAGTTTTCGATCTAACTATTGAGAAATATTAGCTTGAATTTAAATCAGGTTTTCATCTAACGGTGAATATTGATTGCTTTGTTACCAAGGCAAAACCCTGATTTGAAAGACTATATAAGGGGACATCTAGCAACTCTGCAAAACTAATCCCCATACCTTACGTGTGCTACTAGTTTGCGTGCTAGAGTCGGTTCTCCTTTAACCTTTGGTTTTCTTCTTCTAAAACCAGGTTAACGACTTAAAGACTTCATTGGGATTGTGAATCCAGACCGATACTACATTTATCGTAGTTGTGTGATCTGATCTTGCATCTTCTATCGTAACAGTACAATCATATTGATTGGCTTGAGATTGTTTGATTTCTCCGATAGGCAAGATATAAAAAGTAATCACAAACATCTTCGTCTCATTGTTTGTGATTCCGAACATCTTGTTTCGCTACCATACAATTAAGATTGTTGTGAGGTGATTGATTAATCTAGGTTGTTCTTCGGGAATATAAGACCGGATTATCAATTGGTTCCTATTCGCCTTGATTATTATCAAAAGACGGAATATAAACTTTAGGGTTTTTCTGTGGGAGACAGATTGATCCTTTGATAGACTTGTCTGTGTGAGACAGATTTTTTTATTGTTAAAGCCTGCGATTTTGGGTCGTAGAAACTCTTAGTTGTGGGTGATATCAGCTAAGGGAATCAAGTGCGCAGTATCCTGCTGGGATCAGAGGCGTAGGAGTACAACTGTACCTTGGATCAGTGGGTGAATGATTGGGGTTCAACTATAGTTCAGTCCGAAGTTATCTTGGAGTAGGCTAGTGTCTGTGTTATTTCAGTTTCCGCATTATATTGTTTACCTTTATAATTGAAATAATAAAGGTTGTGCGTTTAGATCATCAATTATCTTAATCCAACCTTTGCTTGTTGATTATCATTGATTGATCCTTGGACATTGGTCTTTGGTACCGTCCAAGTTATTCCTTATGTTTGATTAAGACTCGCTGATTTCTATTAGCTTGAGTAAATCAAAACAAGAGAGAGATATTAACTCCTTGAGATACTTTTACCTAGATTGAGTCTGACTATCTAGTTGATTCTCTAGAAAGTGTTTCGGAGTTAGTCCATACATATTTCTAAGCGAAATATTGGGTGGTGTTGTTAGACCCCCGCTTTTTCAGGTGCTATCTCAATTAACGTACCACCAGTCTTCGATGGCTCTAATTACTTATGGTGGAAAATTTCTATGCGAGGTTTTATTCAAGCACGTGATTTTCAATCATGGATATATGTTGTTAATGGTTATAATGCTCCTGTAGTGGCAGTTGGAGATGTAAACGTTCCCAAGCCTATTGGTGAATACACCCCTGCCGAGATAAATGTTGCAAAGAAAAATTCTGATAGTTTGAATGCCATTATACATGCCATTACCCCAAATATTCAGCACCATGTGTCAAATTGCACGAGGTCCAAAGATACCTGGTATATTTTAGAAACCGTATTCGAAGGTAACTCTAGTGAAAAGGAAGCTAGGCTTTAAAACCTTAATTCTGATTGGAAAAACCTTCATATGGCAGATGAAGAAACATTTGATGAGTTTAATCACGAAGTGTCTGAAATTGTTAATGCATCTTTTGCATTGGGTAAGACTATTCCTGAAAAGGACATTGTGATGAAAATTCTCAGATCGCTGCCATCTAGATACGATTCTAAGAAGCATGCCATTGTTGAGGGAAATAACCTTGATAATCTCTCCATAAATACGTCGGTTGGGAAGCTTAAGATCTTTGATCACGAACATTCATCCAAGACTAAGGATGTTGCGTTCAAAGCACAAAAGGACACTAAATTACTTGATAAGAGTAAAAAAGTGTATGTTTCTGAAGATGATCACTTTGAGACAGATTCATCAGATGAAGATCTTGACAAGTCAGTCTCGATGATCACAAGACAGTTTAGGGATCTTCTGTTGAAGAGAAGTAAACGATTCTCCAGAGATAAGCCTAAAGCATCAGTTAAACCTCATAATCGTATTCCTCCTGAAAACAGGGAAACAAATGAAACTGATGATGAGGATATGCCTCAGTGCTTTAAGTGTAAGGGATTTGGTCATTTTACAAATGAGTGCCCAAATCGTAGAAGATACACCGGGAACAAAGGTCTTGCTACAACTCTTGATGAAATGTCTGACAACTATGATTCCAATGAAGACGAGAAATAAAGTGTTGCACTTCTTGGTGAAAATATTGATTTTGATAACTGTAGCAATACATACATCAATCTCAATATTCTTTCAGAAGAGAACCCAACTAATCTAGAGGAAAAAATTGACCCATTTCTTGGAAACTCTGTTTGTAATGTTTCAGGTTCCACCATGTGTCTAGTTGCGTGCACATCTCAGAAGCCTGACTTATATCTTAGTTTGACGTGCACGTATTGTTCTCTAAAGGTTCATGAACTTTCAAGGTGTTACAAGTACAAACACCAATTAAGGCACGTCAACAAACTTCAACGAAGACCAAATCAATTAGCAAATAAGCTTAAACTTGCTCAGAAGACTGCTGAGGTACGTAGGATTTTATCTTCGTCTAAGAAGTTAGTTTCTAAGGATAAATCAAGACCATTAGAGAAGAGAGTATGGTCGAATCGTTTTGATAGACAGAGGTTTGTGGATTCCTCTCAAGAGGAAAATGGTGGAAAAATCGTTGTTCACCGCAACACAACTTGATTGTGTTGTTTTGGAAATATTATCTCATGTGCCTGATCAAAAGAGACAATGATTTTGTACCTCTCAGGATTTAGGAAAAGTTTTCTTTCTTCTTTTTTTAGTTTTTGTTCTTCCCTGTCTATCAACAAAGGATGGTTATTATCGACAATTCTACTCTTTATAGGGTTGTGAGTTGGATGTGTATGAACCTGTTTAAAGGTTTCGAAACCCTACATTCCCTTTTCCTTCCTTAAAACCTCTTTTTATCTCAAGACTACTTGTTGAGTTCAATTTGTGATTTCCTCTCACAAACCCATACGTTATGGATACTCCAAGCGTGATGTCTTCTGATTGAAAAGATGTTAATATGATTGTTAAGCCATCAATAATGAAGGAAAAGGAGAAATCTCCGTTATCTCCTACCTTGAAAAGAAAAATAAGGAATGTGAGGAAGCCAAGAGACGTTCCTTCAAACTCTCAGAAGTTTTCTGGTGTTCTTGAAGAGTTGAGGGAGATGCGAAAGGAGATTCAACAAATAAAGGCTTTTGTGTATAAGACTCATGAGATTCAGAAGGCCCTGGTTTGACAACATCAGCCGAGAAGGTTTATTGATATAAACTCCTACCTTAATGAACCTTATGTCCCAATGGTTGTTGACGATAAGGAGTTCGGGAACGATAAAGAATTCTTCAAAGGTCTTATTGCCTAGTAAATCTTATATTTTCTTGTTTTTGTTAGAAGAATAACTAGAGTTTGGAATAGCCATTATTGTGATTACACATAGCTACGTCCAACGTTTTCATCTTCTTGTTTTTAGATTTATTGGTTTAAATTCTAAATTTGTTTGGAAGATGATTTTTGTAGTATTAATCTTTATGGTTTTATATGTTGCAATATTGTTATGGGATATGTGTGTTTACGTCCGTGAACTTTGACTGTCCCATATCTTGTCAAAAATAAAGTCTTTCGTAAGTTGATATGCATGTATTGATATAAGAATGAATAGACTTTTGACAAATACAAAAGTTAAGCCTATTATGTCAATTATTGATGGAAGATAGATTAAAATCTTTTGTTTGCAAGGATTATGTCTATTGAATGTCGTTATGCGAATAGTGATGGAAAATAGAATGAATCATTGTGTATTCCGCAGTATTGATCTTCCCTAATCCATATTTTATGTATTAATGTGAGGCTCCGTAAAGTGTGTTATGTTGAGCATTAAACGACCAAGTTGATTATTTTTATGATTAGCTATGTTGTTGTTCCGTGAGGTACTTTATGTCGAGCATATTCAACTAAATTGATCATCTTGTTTGGTTATTTAGTTGTTGCTCCGTAAGTTTTCTTATGTCGAGCATGACCAATTAAATTGATGACTTTTGCAATTAGTTTGGTTGTGTATTTTGATTAGATTAATTATGGGTTCTCTTGTGATTAATCTTATTGTATATTTTTGAGTCTCCATAAGTTCACTTATGTTTGAGCATTTTTTCGATTAAATTAATCATGGTTTCTCTTGCGGTTAGTTTAATTGAATATTATGGATTCAAATTCATACTTTTATGTGATTTGTTATGTCCAAATAAATCCTTCTTTTCTTTCGAAATTAAGGTCGCTCTTGTTGTTCTTTCGGAATGACATTTTATGGGGGAGAGTTCTTAATTGAACTTGTGCTTAATTGCCAAATCTTTGTGGGGAGTGCGGCTGTAGAATATTATAGGGGTTATCTTGTATCTTTATAAACTCCTTGATTAATGCATTTAGCTTCGGCTTTATGATTGCATCTAAATAAGATGATATATTTTTGCTTTCTTTTGGTCAAGAAATGTCTCCTTCGAAAATTTCATTAGGATCCCGTTCTTGTACCTTTGCCAATTTTATTGACAAAAAGGGGGAGAATTAATATGTAGTTCATATTGTTTGAGGGTGAAAACAGTTTCTTCTAGTTTCGGTAATTTCGTGTGTTGTGGGTGAGAAACGATCATAAACCCTAAACAATGTACTGCAAGGGAGTACTTTAGATTCGAGAGATCAATCTGTACAAATCGGCCTAAACTAAGAAATGGCCGTTCCAAACTTGCTTCGGTCACAAGGTGAAGGAGAAGGGTTGGTTTTGGGGAGGAAAGCGAAGAGAGTGTTGGGACCAGAATAGTTGATTCTAGAAGAGTAGTTGTTTGACTTGTATCAGAAAGTGAAAGCTAACAGATGGGAAAGCTATCAAGTGATTTATGACTGTTGTATGCTCCTGACCAAAACTTGTTGTTTGGTGGAAATAGGTGAGACCTATTTATACAAGTCGAAGTGAAACATACTCTGGTCTCGTAAGAAATAGAAACGGATGAGTATATGGGAGGAGGTGGTAACTGGTAACGCCTAGAATTGATGTTCCATAATGAAGGAAAGCGTTTCACTATTACTCCTTGTGTTTACTAACCGCCTCATTCTTATGACACTGTCTTGTAACAAGCGTAGTGTACGCCGCACGCTGTAAACCGCCAAACCAATACCCTAATGAGCATCCCCCGGTTTGTGACATGTGTTGATGTCTCGAGTGTTTTCGTGGAAAACACGTAGCATGTTGCTGCTGTTTGGAAAGTTGGGCTTGGGATACTTGCTAGCTCGGTGGTGACCCTCGACGGTCGAGATTTTGCATCTTGAGAGGAAAGGTATCCGTTGATTATTGCAACCCTTCATTTGGTAGCCAGCGGCATGAAATCATGGCCGACATGGATTTGACATGGTTAGGCGTGGCCAAGCTAGGATTTTGGCATAATTTGGGCGCGACCAAAATTAGGGCTTGGCGTTGGGCCAAAGGTTGCCACGCGTTAGCTGGTGACCTTGGACGACTAAGATCTGCATCTTAGATGGCAGGGAGGCCGTTGACTGTTGCAACCCCTCGTTTTGGCAGCCAACGACATGAAGAAAAGGCTGGCATGGTTGACATGCTTTGGGGCGGAGATGTGGCTGGCATGGCATGCCATTGGCACGTGCGGCATGGTTGGCATGCCTTGGCGCGGTGATGTGGCCGGCATGGTATGCCATTGCCACATGCGGCATGGTTGGCATGCCTTGGCGCGGAGATGCGGCTGGCACGACATTCCATTGGCACATGTGGCATGGTTGGCATGCCTTGTCGTGGAGATGTTGCGGCACGACATGCCATTGGCACATGCGGCATGGTTGGCATGCCTTGGCGCGATGATGTTGGACGGCCGAGATATGCATCTCAGATGGAAGGGTAGTCATTGATTATTGCAACCCTTCGTTTTGGCAGCCAGCGTCGTAAAGGAAAGGCTGGCATGTGTTAGGCGCGGCCAAATTAGGGTTTGCATAAACCGTGACATTTGGCCTTGGGATGGAAGTTGCCATGCATCGGGTGGCGAACTTGGACGGCTGATATGTGCATATCATATGAAAGGGTAGCCGTTGATTATTGCAACCCTTCGTTTTGGCAGCCATCGACATGGTTTAGGGCCATCATAGTGTAGGCGCGGCCAAAATTAGGGTTTTGGTAAAACCGTGATGTTTGGCTTTGGGCCGCAAGTTGCCATGCGTTTGTTGGCGAACTTGGACGGCTGAGATCCGCATCTCAGATGGAAGGGTGGCCGTTGATTGTTGCAACCCTTTGTTTGGCAGCCAGCGTCATGGTTTAGGGCCGGCATGGCTTCGACATAGTGTAGGCGCGGCCAAAATTAGGGTTTTGGTAAAACCGTGATGTTTGGCCTTGGGCCGCAAGTTGCCATGCGTTTGGTGGCGAACTTGGATGGTTGAGATCCGCATCTTAGATGGAAGGGTGGCCGTTGATTGTTGCAACCCTTCGTTTAGAAGCCAGCGTCATGGTTTAGGGCCGACATGGCTTCGGCATAGTGCATGCGCGGCCAAAATTAGGGTTTTGGTAAAACCGTGATGTTTGGCTTTGGGACGCAAGTTTCCATGCGTTTGGTGGCGAACTTGGACGACTGAGATCCGCATCTCAGATGGAAGGGTGGTCGTTCATTGTTGTAACCCTTCGTTTGGCAGCCAACGACATGGTTTAGGGCCGGCATGGCTTCGACATAGTGTAGGCGCGGCCAAAATTAGGGTTTTGGTAAAACCGTGATGTTTGGATTTGGGCCGCAAGTTGCCATGCGTTTGTTGGCGAACTTGGACGGCTGAGATCCGCATCTCTGATGGAAGGGTAGCCTTTAATCGTTGCAACCCTTCATTTGGCAGCCAGCGGCATGGTTTAGGGTCGGCATGGCTTCGACATAGTGTAGGCGCGGCCAAAATTAGGGTTTTGGTAAAACCGTGATGTTTGGCCTTGGGCCGCAAGTTTCCACGCGTTTGGTGGCGAACTTGGATGGTTGATATCCGCATCTTAGATGGAAAGGTGGCCGTTGATTGTTGCAACCCTTCGTTTGGCAGCCAGCGTCATGGTTTAGGGCCGGCATGGCTTCGGCATAGTGTATGCACGGCCAAAATTAGGGTTTTGGTAAAACCGTGATGTTTGGCTTTGGGCCGCAAGTTGCCATGTGTTTGTTGGCGAACTTGGACGGCTGAGATCCGCATCTCAGATGGAAGGGTGGCCGTTCATTGTTGTAACCTTTCGTTTGGCAGCCAGCGACATGGTTTAGGGCCGGCATGGCTTCGACATAGAGTAGGCGCGACCAAAATTAGGGTTTTGGTAAAACCGTGATGTTTGGATTTGGGCCGCAAGTTTCCATGCGTTTGGTGGAGAACTTGGACGGCTGAGATCCGCATCTCAGATGGAAGGGTGGTCGTTGATTGTTGCAACCCTTCGTTTTGGCAGCCAGCGCCGTGCATGGCTTTGGCATGTTGGGACGGCTGGCATGGTCGGCATGCCTCGGCGCGGAGATGCGGCTGGCACGGCATGTCGTTGGCACATGTGGCATGGTTGGCATGCCTCGGCGAGGAAAGATTGCATGGCATGCCATTGGCACACTTTGTGCGACTGACATGGTTGGCATGCCTTGGCGCGGAGATGTGGCTGGCACGACACGTCATTGGCACATGTGGTGCGGCTAGCATGGTTGGCATGCCTTGGCGCGGAGACGTGGCTGGCATGGTTTGCCATTGGCACGGTGGTGCGGCGGGCATGGTTGGCATGCCTTGGCGCGGAGACGTGGATGGCATGGTTGGATTGCCTTGGCGCGGAGACGTGGATGGCATGGTTGGCATGCCTTGGCGCGGAGACGTGGCTGGCATGGTTTGCCATTGGCACGGTGGTGCGGCTGGCATGGTTGGAATGCCTTGGCGCGGAGACGTGGATGGCATGGTTTTCCATTGGCACGGTGGTGCGGCTGGCATGGTTGGCATGCCTTGGCGCGGAGACGTGGCTGGCATGGTTTGCCATTAGCACGGTGGCGTGAGAATTAGGGTTTGGTATGTCGAAGATGGTGTTGGCAATATTAAGGGTTTTGCCGTGGAACATGACACATAAAAAAAAAGGTACCCTGGTAATTCTTACGTAGGCATGTTGAATGATTCAATAAATGCACTAGTGGTCATAGTGACGTCATGCCAGATGTAAGGTTTTACGATTTTAACCCTAAGCTAAAAACCACTATCAACACACACTAAAAATACATATGGTTTTCGGATCATTATGTAAGGGGGAGTGGTTTCCATGTGAGATGGAGTATTGACTATGGGGGAATGATACATATCACCATAGTATTTTTATTGAAGTTGTGATACAATTGAACTTTGACGCTATGTAATGATACTATGACACTATATAACAATGATTGAGAACTCTTGTTTTCTCGTTGTTATAGCTACGGATTTTCAACAACAATGATGTTGAACTTACAACCTTTGGGATCATTGGAGTACTTGGACGTGACGAAGATTTTGAGTAATGTTGAAAATTAGGCATGTGGAATAGGAGCTACAAAAGTTAATTTATTTATTTTTTGTATTCCATATGTATTGATAGTTTTGTCACTAAAATTGACAAAGGGGGAGATTGTTAGAGCATCGCTCGGTCGAACTCGCATGCGTTTCTATCTCAAGCATGTTTGTCAATGTTAGTGATCAAAACTATAAGTCTTGATTTCTAGTCTACTATAGCTAAAGTCTCGGACTAGGATAGAAAGTGTAGTTGAGCTTAAGAACTCCATGGAAATCATCACACAAGACAAAGGGCTACTCAAGGAACCAATGGATCTTCATCGACTAAAAGGTATGTGAAGACTTGAACTTATCTATCACTCGAAAGTCTATTTTTCTCCTATCTTGAGACAAAAGTCGTTTTGCTATATAGACTTAGATTATACACATTTGCTATTTCGAGCCGAGTTTATCTCGCCTATCAATTTCTCGAAATATGTGTTGGTAAGCTTTCGCTTTAGCCAAGTTCATCTTTACCTAGTGACGAAAGTCATGACAAGTTTCAATCACTTTGAAAATTGCTTACTTTGACGAAAAATAGTTTGTGAATAACAACTATAGAATATCAACGTCCTCTAAGAATGTTTCAATGATTGAAATGAAAGTTTAGATTATATAACCATTGGAGGATATAAGCATTGTTGTGGAAACACATATACAGTTGAAACTCTATAAATTAATGCTGTCGGGACCACCAAAATTTATTAATTAAGCGAGATATTAATTAACCGATAATTATTAATTATTAATTTATATATTCTTCAGCGCACTCTTTAGTCTCCCAATTTGCTTCATTGTAAAGTTCGATCAACAGATAACACAAGCTTAGACAATTCGGATGAGCAATTAGACGGTGATATCACTTAATACTTGCATGATTTGATCGAAAAGTTGGTTGAAATTCAACAATTGTCAAGATTTCCTGAACATCCGGAAGAAAATGAAGTTACGGAAATGTTGATTGGTGAAGAGACAATTGAGTGTTATGGGAACTGATAAAGATGTGAAAGAAGATGATAAAAGTTTTACAATAAATCCCCCTTCACGAAACAAAGTTGTTCAAGCAACAATCACATTAAATAATTTCTTGCTGAGCTATGAGGAAAAAACACCAGAAATTCTTCTGATGATAAGAAAAATTAGAGATGAAATTCAACGTGATATTGATTTTAACAAAAAAACAGAAGACAATTGAATCATTTTTCAAAAAATCTTCATAAAACATTAATGTATTGATTATATGTATAATAAATTATTAATTTATATTTCATTTGGGATCTACATTGATAATCAAAAATGTATTATCTTATAATTTTAGCGAATTATTAATTTGGCACGTTGTCCCCAACTCGGGACCGGCTAAAAATATTATTTAAGAGAGTTTATTAAATAATCGAGTATTAATTAAAAGAGTTTCTACTGTATGTATAAGTCCTTATTCCTTGAACCAAAGTTTGTGAACTTTGTTGATCAAGAGAACCGGCATGGTGGCGTGAGCCAAGTCCCCGAACTGGCGGAAGTTCTCGTCCCGAGAAATTCTGCTGGAGTTTGTGAACTCCGTCCGGGAACCCAATCCGCGAACCCAGTCCGCGAACTTGAGTAGGTTATATCTAAAAATGGTGTTTGTGAACTTATTCTTATATAAACTAAGGAATGCAAATTGCAAACTCTGGCTATATAGTTCATGAACCGATTCGAGTGAGTCAAATCGTTTTTGCTTCGATTGTGTCTTGTGTAGTTACATAAGATTTCCTTGCAATTGAACAACTCTCTAACTAGTTCATTTGAGTCACTTGAACTAGTTATGGTGAAGAAGAATATGGTTGATATGAAAGTGATCATATGGCTAACCATTTGGTTGACTATTGTTGAACCAATAAATGTACAAGTTTGGGTACGGTTACACAAGCCTAGAAATGTGCATTTCATTTGTGTGTAACAAGCTAGTTTTCGACCTAACGGTTGAAAGATATTAGCTTGAATCTAAATCAGGTTTTCATCTAACGGTGAATATTGAATGCGTTATTACCAAGCTAACATTGATTGCAAACCCTGATTTGAAAGACTATATAAGGGAGAACTCTAGCAACTGGGAAACCTAATCCCCACACCTTCTGTGTGATACTAGTTGTGATAAGATAGAGTTGATTCTCCTTTAACCTTTGGTTTCTTCTTCTAAACCAGGTTAACGACTTAAAGACTTCATTGGGATTTTGAAGCCAAACAGATACTAGTTTCTCGTAGTTGTGTGATCTGATCTTGTTGTTTCTATCGTACGAGTACAATTATAATAATTGGCTTGAGATTGATATCTCCGATCGGAAAGATATAAAAGTAATCACAAACACTCCGTTCTCATCGTTTGTGATTCCACAATATCTTTTTTCGCTGCATCGATCAAGTGTTGATTGATAATACTAGGCTATTCTTCGGGAATATGAGTCTGGTTTATCAATTGGTTCCTGTTAACCTTGATTTATCAAAAGACGGAACAAAACTCGTAGGTATATTCGTGGGAGACGGATTTATCTATTACCATAGACTTTTCTGTGTGATAGAGATTTGTCTATTAAAGTCTTCGACTTTGGGTCGTAGCAACTCTTAGTTGTGGGTGAGATCAGCTAAGGGAATCAAGTGCGTAGTATCCTGCTGGGATCAGAGACGTAGGAGCATAACTGTACCTTGTATCAGTGTGAGATTGATTGGGGTTCAACTACAGTCCAGACCGAAGTTAATTTGGAGTAGGCTAGTGTCTGTAGAGGCTTAATACAGTGTGTGTTCAATCTGGACTAGGTCCCAGGGTTTTTCTACATTTGCGGTTTCCTCGTTAACAAAATTATGGTGTCCGTGTTATTTTTTTTCCGCATTATATTTTGTTATATAATTGAAATATCGCAGGTTGTGTGTTGTTCAATCAATTAGAATATCCGACCTTTTGGTTGTTGATTAAATTGATTGACACTTGGATATTGGTCTTTGGTACCATCCAAGTTATCTCTCTAGTATCTGATAAAGACTCGCGGATTTTTATTTGCTTGAGTATATATCAAATCGAGAGATTGAGATATAAACTCTTTGATATACTTTTTATCTAGATTGAGTCTGATTGTCTAGTTGATTCTCTAGAAAGTATATTGGAGTTTGTCCATACAGATTGCTAATTGAACTATTGGGTGTGGTTGTTGTACCCCCGTTTTTTCAAATTGATTAGTTCACGATTGTTCTTGAGAGGTGGTTAAGAATCCAGGATTCTTAGATGACTAGTGTAAGTGTTCCGATTTGTGACATTTGCTAGCATTATCTATTGCAAACATATTTCCAAGCCTTGATCTTTGAAGAAGCTAGGGTCTAACAACCACACCCAATATTTTGTTTAGGAAATCTGTATAGACTAACTCCAATATAATTCTAAGAGAATCAACTAGACATTCATACTCAATCAAGGAAAATATATCCAAGAGTTATATCTCAAATTCTAAAATCAATCTGCAATCGAACAGATAGGAATATATGAGCCGGATCAATATGAGAAATAACTTGGATGGTACCAAAGATCAATATCCAATCGTCAATCAATTTCAATCAACAACCAAAGGGTGGATTTACCAATTGATTGAACTACGCACAACCTGTGATATTTCAATTATATAGAAAATGTAATGCGGAAAAGAAATAACACAGACACCAGAAGATTTTTTAACGAGGAAACCACAAATGCAGAAAAACCCCGGGACCTAGTCCAGATTTGAATACCACACTGTAGACGCTATAGACTCTAGCCTACTACAATTTAACTTCGAACTGGAATGTAGTTGAGCCCTAACCAATCTCACACTGATTAAGGTACAGTCACGTTACTTACGTCTCTGAATCCCAGCAGGACTCTACGCACTTGATTCCCTTAGATGATCTCACCCACAACTAAGAGTTGCTATGACCCAAAGTCAAAGACTTGATAAACCAATTCGTATCATACATAAAAGTATATTAGAATAGATAAATCTGTTTCCCAAAAAAATACCTACGAAGATTTTTTTCAGTCATTTGATAAATCAAGGTGAACAGGAACCAATTGATAATCCGGTCTTATATTCCCGAAGAACACCCTAGAAATATCAATCACCTCACAATAACTTACTATATGGTAGTAGAACAAGTTATTGTGGAATCACAAGAATGATACGAAGAGCGTTGTGATTAATTTTTATATCTTACCTATTAGAGATAAATCTCGAGCAAATCTTAGAGAAGATAATACTCAATGCGATAGAAAAAAGTAAGATCAGAACACGCAACTACGGAGAAAATAGTAGGGTATGGCTTCAGAATCCCAATGAAGTATTTAAGTCGTTAACCTATAATGGTTTTATGGAAAACCTAGGTTAAAGGAGGATCGACTCTAGTCGCAACTAGTATCACACATGAGGTGTGGGGATTAGGTTTCCTAGTTGCTAAAGTTCTCCCTTAGAGGAAACCTGATTCAAGATTCAAGTTAATATCTTTCCACTGTTAGATGGTCTTTAGCTTGTTACACACAAATGAAATATACCTTTATTTAGATATGGGTAACCGTACCTAAACGTGTATATTGATTTGGCTCAATAATAATAGTTAACCGGAGTTATCCATATGAACACTTCTCTCTTAACCTTGTTCATCTTAATACTTCTATATCAATTGATAATCAAATGAACCTAATTGTGTTACTCATAGAGTTGTTCAATTGTTTATATTCTCATAGAAGTATACAAGACACAATTGAAGCAAAATCGGATTGATTCAAAAGAATCAGTTCATGAACATTTTATCCACGGTTTGCAAAGATTGCATTCCTTAATTTATAAATGTATTTGTTCATGAGTATTAAATCATACTTGAACGATGTAAGAAACTTGAACCACTTAAGTTTGCAAACATGTACGCGAAATTAAGTTCCGGAAATTGGTCACAAGCCGACAGTTTGCAAACTGGTACGCAAAATTTAGCTCCGGACCGAATTCAGTTGAAACCGTTTGCAAACAGGTATGCAAACTTAAGTACCCTGACTTAAATAGTTGAATAAATTTTCGAACTTGTATGCAAACTTCCGAAGCTGAATTACGTCAAAACAGTTCATACACTAAGTACACAAACCGTAATGTATCCAGACATGGGTTTTAACTCTTAACTCCAATTTCGACCATTGAAACATTCTTAGAAGACGACAATAGCTATCTCACAAACTATTAGCTTATAAACAATTTTCAAGTGATCGAATGATCAATACGAAACATTCCGAGCCCACATCAAATGACTATCTCACACAAATCATGTAATATGTTACCAGGTATTTTCACATGATCATCTTTTGAATTTCGTCAAGAATAATGATGAACGTGGTTAAAGTAAAAATCTTACCAACACATATTTCGAGAAAAATATAAGCGAGTTAAACTCAGCTCGAAATATCGAATGTGTATAATGTAAAGTCTATATAGCTATACGACTTTTGTCTCCATAGGAGATAGAATATAATAGACTTTTGAGTGATAAATGAGTTCAAGTCTCCACATACCTTTTGTTGATGAAGTTCCACAACCTCCCCTTAGTAGTTCTTCGTCTTCAATCGATGAACGTCGTGAAGTCTAAATCTCAACTACACATTCTATCCTAATCCGAGACACAACTATAAGTAGACTAGAAATCAAGACTTATAGTTTTGACAACTAAACTTGACAAACAAGATTGAGATAATAACGCTTGCGATTTCGACTGAGCAGTGCTCTAACAATCTCCCCCTCTGTCAATTTTAGTGACAGAACTATCAATACATATGGATTACAAAATAAATAAACTTTGTAGCTTCTCATCCAAATGCTTGATTTCCTTGGTTCTTCAACATTCCTTGAATTCCACGTCACTCCAAGTACTCCAGCGATTCTGAACGTGTTCAACTCAACATCATAGTTTTTGAAGATCCGTAGCCATAACAATAAGAAAACAATTGTCTCAATTATTGTTATACAGTGTCATAGTATTATTACACAACATCAAAGTTCAATTGTATCACAACTTTGAAAATAATATAACGGTGATATATATCACTCCTCTTTAGTCAATATTTCATCTTACAATGAAAAGTACTCCACTGATTCTGAACGTGTTCAACTCAGCATCGTAGTTGTTGAAGATCCGTAGCCATAACAATAAGAAAACAATTGTTCTCAATTATTGTTATACAATTTAATGGTATTATTACACAGCATCAAAGTTCAATTGTATCACAACTTTGACAATAATACTGTGGTGATATGTATCACTCCCGCTTAGTCAATACTTCATCTTACAATGATTACAACTCACCCCTTATATAATGATCCGTAACCATATGTATATGTAGTGTGGACTACAAAATAATTCTCCCCCTTTTTGTCAATATAAATTGGCAAAGGTACGAAAACTAGTGGGATCATAATGAAATTCTCAAAGACGTACTTCATGACTAAAAAGGAACATATCAACTTTGTTTCGATGATTTCACACAGTCGAAAATTAGTCTATTAATCAAGGAGTTTATACAGATATAAAATAACTCATACAATATTCCACAGCCGCACTCCCCACAAAGATTTGGCAATTAAGTACAAGTTCAATTAAGAACTCTCCCCCATAAAATGCCATTCCCGAAAGAACAACAAGAGAGACCTTACTTTTGTAAGAAAAGGAGGATTTCTTTGGACATTAACAAATCACATGAAACATGAATTTGTATCCAGAAAACTCAATTAAATTAACCACAAGGTAACCTTAATGATTAATTTAATCGGAAATGCTCAATATAAGAAAACTTACGGAGCCACACAGTACTTTCACATAGAAGTGGATCAGGGAAAGATCAATAGTGCTGAATATTCAAAGACTCATTCTACTTTTCATCAATATTTGCATAATGATACCATAGACTTTATCTTTGACATATAATTCAAAAGTTCATTCTATTTTCCATCAATATTTGCATAATAACACAATAGACTTAACTTTTGACATATATGGGACAATCATAGTTCACGGACATAAACACATATCCCATAACTTCATTTGCAACATATAAAACCAAGAAAGATTAATAATGTAAAATCATCTTCCAAATAAACTTTAGAATTTAAATAAATAAATTTAAAAACATTGCAAGATGAAAATCGTTGGTAATAGCTATGTGTAATAACAATATATGCTATTCCAAACCCTAGTTATCTTTCTTAAAAACATAAGAATAAATTCTCATAAGAAGTTTCCTAGACATTAAAACAATCAAGTTTCTTTGATAACTTCATACCTTTTAAAAGCTCCATCACAAAAGGTATCATTGATATCCTTGATTCTTTTGACCGTAGAGACTCCATGTTCATGGGTTAGAACTGTTAGAGCATGGCTCGGTTAAACCCACCAAGCGTTGGTATGTCAAGTTTGGTTGTCATATTTTAGTGAATCAAAACTCATGTTAAGAGTCGCTTGATTATGTACTAGATTCAA
The DNA here is from genome assembly GCF_003573695.1 of Papaver somniferum. NCBI lineage: Eukaryota > Viridiplantae > Streptophyta > Magnoliopsida > Ranunculales > Papaveraceae > Papaver > Papaver somniferum. Next base: position 31,447,516 of record NC_039362.1, on the reverse strand, counting down.
CTTCGTATATGTTAGCTTGAAAGTATTAGGATATGAGACATTACAAGTATTGCGAAGTCTTGAAGATGTGAAGAAGCAATGAGCTACAATGACAACAATCATCCTTCCTGTTAGAGCATTGCTCGGTCGAACTCGCATGCGTTTTTATATCAAGAATGTTTGTCAATATTAGTGATCAAAACTATATGTCTTGATTTCTTGTATACTTACGACTAAGTCTCGGTCTAGGATAGTTAGGAATAGTTGAGCTTCAGAATCCATGGAGATTATCTTGCAAAGACGAAGAACTACTCAAGGAACCGGTGGAACTTCATCCGACTAAAAGGTATGTGGAGACTTGAACTCATATTTTCACTCAAAAGTCTATCTACTCTATCTCCTACTCTTGAGACAACAGTCGTATAGTATGATAGTTTTCATAATACACATTTGCTATTTCGAGCCGAGTTTACTCACCCATCTTTTTCTCGAAATACGTGTTGGTAAGCTTTAGCTTTAACCATTTTCATATTTACCCGTGACGAAAGTCATGCTGACGTTTCAATCTTGAAAATAGCTTTGATGACGATAGTCGATTCTTTATGTCTAATTACTGTTATAACATTATAGAAGAATGTTTCAACGATTGAAATGTAGAGTTGAGAATATGAAACCACCTATGGATGTAAGCATTTAGTTTGTTCGCACATTTGTGTATAAATCCATGTGCCGAAAACCAAGTGAGTGCATATGTGTGCATGCAGTATTGGTTAAGGAGACAGATTGGGTATGCGTACCCGTATGCATACTAGAGGAAATTCACGTCCGTGAAATTATGCTGGGTTTGAAGTTTACGAACTCAAAAACAGTCACCTTAGGTACGTGTACCCGTACGCGTACTGGCGGAACTTTTCACCCGAAAAAGTCTGCTGAGTTTGGAAACTAAAGTCAACTCAAAATCCGGTAGCCTAGGTACGCATACCCGTACGCGTACCCAAGCTGGTTATTTCTCAAATCGGTAGTTCATGGACTTAAAACAATAAATTATAAGGAATGCAATCTTTGCAAACCGTGGGTATATTGTTCATGAATTGATTCAAATGAATCAAACCGATTTTGTTTCATTTGTGTCTATGTATAAAGACCTAAGCAATTGAAAAACTCTTGAACTAGTTCTTATGAGTCATTTGAACTAGTTATGAGAAAGATGAATACGGTTGTTATGAAAGCAATCATATTGATAACCATTGGTCAACCATTTGTGAACCAACCAATGTACACGTTTAGGTACAGTTATTTGTTGTAGTAGTTTTAATGCGGTAAATAAGAGTTCGTTGCTCGGACTTGTAAAGATTTAAAAATAAAGATATATACAGAAAATATGTCACAAGATCAAGAGGAACCAGGACTCAGGATTCCAATGTGTTTCATATTCAAGTGGCTCAGAAAATAATCCTAGGCGATTATAGCTCAAAATAAAACAAATATTAACTCTATCTTTGCCAAAATAGATTCCATAAAATATTACTTGTATATTATAAGCATGGCACATCAAGCATCCCTAGGACTAAGCATGTTCCATCAAACAAAATCACAATATTAATTGAAATCATAAATCAATTAAAATCGGTGCAAAAAGTGAATTAAGAATTATTTAAATAACCATATGGCTGAAAAGCAGCTTCCTCCATCATCCCAGTATTGGGATTTAGCTACTCATAATAATCATGTTCTCAAAATACATACTTGATGCTCAAAATATGATTAAAAGAGTGAAAAATATAAAACAGTGAAACTACGACCCTCTATAAGCGTCCAGAGAAGAACGATACCAGGGAACTGCAGTAAAGTAACGACACTCCGCTGCTTCTGTTGATGCTGCGGAAAATAAGACTGCTCTGTGCAGTCTGTTCTTCGTGTTCTTCAAGGTCCTCTAATGGCAGCAGCAGCAGCAGGTGGGAATTGCTGCTAATCCTTCTTCTTCGCTCCTCTGCGTCCCAAACCTTCCCCAAACTCTCGACAGCCCTTCTCTACCAACCCAAGATGCTATTTATACACAACAGGAGGAAGAAATCATTCACAATAACTCGAGAATCATCCTCTTTACTATAGAAAATATTTTCAATATTTTCTTCTCCTGCCAGTTCACGAGAATCATTTTTACACTGGAAAGTGCTTCAAAATATCTCCCCATCAATAATGTATAATCCACAATCAATATCTTGCCTGTATCTCTTCCTCTGTTTTATGAAAATATTATTTCCTGTTCTGAATCAAACAGCGTGTACAACCCATTTTGATTGATTCCAACATGCATGTTAACTCTGTTAATATCAATCAAATGTTTCCAAAAGATTCCAGCCATTGAATCGATCTCCAGCACGCCCAAAAATCAATTGGTAAATCTGCCAAAGAGAAAAGATATTTTCCCGCCAAAAATCTAAATTCAAATGAAGAAGATGACTGCCCCCTAACCAAACTGGGGGTGCGAATAGCAGTTGCTGTCCTGGGGTGTAAATAGTAAATAAGGTGCCCGTTAGTAAACGAGGTGCCCCTTAACCAATTATGAGAGTCCGAATAACAAATGAGCTTCAAGGGTGCCCCTGACAACTTTTCGAGCTGATTTTTCCAAAAATATTTATTTCCAAAAAATACCTAAAAAACACACAAAACACCAAAATTAGTACAAAATCGAGTGCCAACAATATATAGTATTGAGATCAAATTAGACACAAAAATGTGTCTATGAAATACCCCCAAACTTATTATTTGCTAGTCCTCGAGCAAATTTATTCTTGAAAGGAAAATCATTTGAACCCCTAGGTAGCCCTAGTGGCGGAGTGTTGTCTCCAGAGGATTTACCAGAGGTGTACCCACAAAACCTTTACTCCATACCCTAGATATCTACGCAGAACCTTGGAAAGCACTAAAGAACCTCCTTGGTTGGCATACAATTATTGACTCTAAGAGGAAGAACTCTGATGCGAAATTCCAATTGTTGTACACGAGTTTGCACTCAAGCATACTAAAATTCATATAAGTGACAGAGCTCTACTAATATAGTTTCACGATGGACATCATACTCGGAGTCAGACTAATCACATGAAAAGATTAAGAAGATGGAAAAAGAAAAATGTAGATGGTTGAAAAGAGAATGGTGTTTCCCATATCTGTCTGAAGGCCTCTGCCAAGATGAACCTAACCTAAATGACTGAGATACCGGTCTGACTAATATTAACACACTGGAATATACAAGGGAACCAGTGGTTAATAATCCTAACTCTAGGTCAACACAACTGGCATATACAAGGGTACCAGTGGTCGACTTTATTAAACACACATTTATTTAAGAACTAACAACATGATTGGACCTTGTGGACCGAAGCATATGTTTCTTGTCAGCAGATTACATGGTGATTCTCGTGGATCCTGCATTCCACGCTTGTTTAGGCGACGGAGACAGGGAGAACACACACATATTGCTATCCAAGTGTTAGTATTTATTCCGATTGGTCTACTGGTCTGGTTTAATTTTTTTTTTTTTTTTTGGGAAGGTAACTCAGTCACCTCTATTTCACCCTAGCAAAGGTAACAACTTGAATCGTGTGCCCCACCAAATCACTTGAAATAAAAGAAAACTAAAAATAGAAAGTGAAAAGGACTCGACGAGATATGGCGAAACTATAGATGTTTCCATAGACTCTATAGATGTTTCCATCTAGTCAAATTGGTTCCTAAACATTGTCCTCAATGTTTAGGAACTCAGTCACTCTATTTCACCCTAGCAAAGGTAACAACTTGAATCGTGTGCCCCACCAAATCACTTGAAATAAAAGAAAACTAAAAATAGTTAATTCTAACACCTGAGCTCTGTGCTTTTATGAATAGACTCTATAGATGTTTCCATCTAGTCAGATTGGTTCCTAAACTCCTAAAACAAAAATGTTTCCATCCACTTAGATTGGTTAGTGCTATCCTTAATAGGCGTAAATTTCTAGGCTCTGGAGTTTATTTATTGCAACTAAAAAGTTTCTCCCATACCCCCAAACTTAAATCTAACATTGTCCTCAATGTTCTAAAGATGAAATTAAAAGCATGAACAAGGAGAAACAGTTACTATTTGAAGCAAAAGAGTTAAGGAAGGATATTACCGTGTTGCATGAGATTGGGTTACCTCCCAAGAAGTGCTAAGTTTAAAGTCTTCAGCCAGACTTAGAAAAGGATTGGTCAACTCGAACCATAAAGTAACAGTTGAAATAACTGTGGGTCTTCAAAACCAAAAAGAGGTGACCATAGGAAACTGCAGTGAACCAAGAAAATGGACAAGAAAAGCATGCCCTTACCTAGTTTCCTGAAAACTATCGCTAATTGCGGTTCAGGTTCAGGTTCTATGAAAGGGTCTAAATAAAATATTTTCCTCGGATGCATTTCCTCATAGATTGGATCCAAATTATTAGGTCTTAGAGTCTGGAAAAACTCAAATAAGAACTTAGAATCACAAAATAATAATAACCTAAATAACTGAGGATCCTCTAAGTCAATCAGGTTTGACTTACATAATTGACCACAGTGAGATTAGTGTCATTCTTAAGCAAATGTGTCGATTCTAATTTCCTAAGGCATTTAGGTTTAGTCTCACAACTTAATATTCGACACATTTGAAATCTATATGTTCCCACATTTGGAAGAAAACTATTTGGTGGGAAAACAAAATCAATCTTGGTATTATTGCCTGGGTTAACCACATCAACCAGAGGATGGGTTTCTAACAGTTGAGACTCTTGTTGGATATCATTAGGTTCTGGAAAACGAGTATGAAGATAATCTTGTAAGATGGTTGAGGCATTGATGTCAAGTCCCAAGTGAGGGACCTTACTAAGAGTTAAAGCACATGGAGGATGATACTCACCCCCAAACTTAGAGTTTTCAGTGTCTCTAGATAAACTAGTCACAACTTCCCTAATTTGTAGGTCATCAGATTCTTGAAAATGGGCAATTGATTCTTCTAAGTTGTAATCTTGCGGTGCATCCTCACTCACCTCTACGAGTTCATCTAAGACTATTGTTTCTAAATCGTATGACTCTAAAACAGTATTCTCAGGATAAATCGGTTCCTCTAAACCTTTCTTGGTTTCGTAAACAAGACATACTACATCGTCTGAAACGGGGGTATCTCTAGTCAAATCCTCGTCCTTTTGAATAGGTGAATAATTTTTAAAATTATTAGGATCTGAACCAGAAATAATATAATCATTATAAGGCTCAACTGGGGTAACAAGTTCCTGATCACTATTCCCACACATTTCCGATTCTTCATCAGCACTATATTCATCATCATAATATAATTTTTGACATTTAATAATTCTCAATCTTTGTTCCAAACTAAGCGGTCTATTTTTATAATACTTCTCGTAGATCGTTAGAGTTGATTCATCGCTAACCGTTGGAACATCCCAATGTCGTTTCCCTTGCATATGTTCACCAAGAGTCATTTTCGAAGACGTCTCTTGATAATGAGAATTTCTACTCATATATTCTCGTAACGTCATCTCAGGTGGCGTCTCCTGAAAAGGATTCATCACCGAGGAAACACAAACTACAGAGGAATTCTACACAATCACAAACAAGGCTGACTCGACCAAATCAAACCTATAAATTCTAGCAAACAAAAAGCATGAAGGCTCCACTTAGATTGTTTCTAGACCAGCTTCTATCTTTCGAAAGGGAATTCGTTGCAATTTGAGCAAACCCCTCTAGAATCAATCCGAGTCAAAGTAAGTTGAATAGAGGCGAGGGAAGCTCAGTGGAGCTTTGATACCCAAGGCCTCACCGCTATCACAAGGCGGCGCAGTCACGCATTCAACTCACAGAAACCATCATGAACTTTGAAGTGTGCTTAAAGAGCAACCAATATTTTTCGAACGAGTTTCATATTAAGCTCGTTACCCTATCGGTCTCGTTCTATTCCAAATTCTAAAGCTTAGGTTCACGTTCGGTTTTGTTTTCCTAAGACGGGCAAGAAGGAAACGGTGATGAAATCCGAGTCCTTATCTTGATTTGGCCAGGCCTTGCCCTTTACTAGGAAATTAAAAACAGTCCAAATTCGTCCTCAATCAATGAATCACCTTAAGGAATACAGTAACTCGCTTACAGGAGATTCGCGAGTGTTTCGATGGACTTACCTCCCGTACCAGACGGGGGATGAACCGTTGAAGTCGACTCGGGCCACGACTCCTATGTCATGTACGAACCCGAGGGGCCGAGACGATATCGTAATCGTCGTCCTTCCCTGCAAAAAATTTAATAATTTTTTGTTATTAATAATAAGACCCTTCCGTAGGGTTAAAAAATAAAAATAAAAAAAATGTCCAAAAGTCCAGAATAAAGTCCAAATAAAAAGTCCAAAAATTACAAAAATTATGAAAACTAAAGCCTATTTACAAATTCTAAAAAAAAAGCTATATACAAAAAAAATAATAAAAATAAAAATTAAATCCTAAAAAAAAAAATATGTCTTTTTTTTTCTTCTCTTTTAGCTTTTAGCTTTAAGCTTTAAGCTTTTTGTTCCCAAGTCCTTAGTATTCCACTTCGAACCTGTAAATCAAAGACACAAAAAGAAACGTAAAAAGGAACAAATAATAATAAATAAAAAAAAATTAAACCTAAAAACAAATCCATATACAAGTCCGCGTCGGCGGCGCCATTTTGTTGTAGTAGTTTTAATGCGGTAAATAAGAGTTCGTTGCTCGGACTTGTAAAGATTTAAAAATAAAGATATATACAGAAAATATGTCACAAGATCAAGAGGAACCAGGACTCAGGATTCCAATGTGTTTCATATTCAAGTGGCTCAGAAAATAATCCTAGGCGATTATAGCTCAAAATAAAACAAATATTAACTCTATCTTTGCCAAAATAGATTCCATAAGATATTACTTGTATATTATAAGCATGACACATCAAGCATCCCTAGGACTAAGCATGTTCCATCAAAAAAAATCACAATATTAATTGAAATCATTAATCAATTAAAATCGGTGCAAAAAGTGAATTAAGAATTATTTAAATAACCACATGGCTGAAAAACAACTTCCTCCATCATCCCAGTATTGGGATTTAGCTACTCATAATAATCATGTTCTGAAAATACATACTTGATGCTCAAAATATGATTAAAAGAGTGAAAAATATAAAACAGTGAAACTACGACCCTCTATAAGCGTCCAGAGAAGAACGATACCAGGGAACTGCAGTAAAGTAACGACACTCCGCTGCTGCTGTTGATGCTGCGGAAAATAAGACTGCTCTGTGCAGTCTGTTCTTCGTGTTCTTCAAGGTCCTCTAATGGAAGCAGCAGCAGCAGGTGGGAATTGCTGCTAATCCTTCTTCTTCGCTCCTCTGCGTCCCAAACCTTCCCCAAACTCTCGACAACCCTTCTCTACCAACCCAAGATGCTATTTATACACAACAGGAGGAAGAAATCATTCACAATAACTCGAGAATCATCCTCTTTACTATAGAAAATATTTTCAATATTTTCTTCTCCTGCCAGTTCACGAGAATCATTTTTACGCTGGAAAGTGCTTCAAAATATCTCCCCATCAATAATGTATAATCCACAATCAATATCTTGCCTGTATATCTTCCTCTGTTTTATGAAAATATTATTTCCTGTTTTGAATCAAACAGCGTGTACAACCCATTTTGATTGATTCCAACATGCATGTTAACTCTGTTAATATCAATCAAATGTTTCCAAAAGATTCCAGCCATTGAATCGATCTCCAGCACGCCCAAAAATCAATTGGTAAATCTGCCAAAGAGAAAAGATATTTTCCCGCCAAAAATCTAAATTCAAATGAAGAAGATGACTGCCCCCTAACCAAACTGGGGGTGCGAATAGCAGTTGTTGTCCTGGGGTGTAAATAGTAAATAAGGTGCCCCTTAGTAAATGAGGTACCCCTTAACCAATGATGAGAGTCCGAATAACAAATGAGCTTCAAGGGTGCCCCTGACAACTTTTCGAGCTGATTTTTCCAAAAATATTTATTTCCAAAAAATACCTAAAAACACACACAAAACACCAAAATTAGTACAAAATCGAGTGCCAACAATATATAGTATTGAGATCAAATTAGACACAAAAATGTGTCTATCATTACTCAAACCTAAATGAATACATTTCATTTGTGTGTGAAAAGATAAGTTTCGATCGAACTGTTGAAAGATATTAGCTTGGATAAATCAGGTTTTTCATCTAAGGGTGAATATTGAATGCTTTGTTACCAAGATAACTTGGATTGCAAACCCTGATTTGAAAACTATATAAGGAGACGTCTAGCAACTGCGCAAAACTAATCCCCACACCTCCTGTGTGATACTAGTTGGTTTGCTAGAGTCGATTCTCCTTTAATCATAGGTTTCTTCTCGATACCCTGTCGATTAACGACTGAAAGAATTCATTGGTATTGTGAAGCCATACGAAACTACTTCTCTTGTAGTTGAGCGATCTGATCTTGCCATTTTTTTATCGTACGAGTTCAATTGGAATAACTGACTTGAGATTATATCTTTGATAGGGCAAGATAAAAATAAATCACAAACATCTTCGTCTCATCGTTTGTGATTCCACAATTTCTAGTTTCGCTACCATACGATTTAGATTATTGTGAGGTGATTGATAATACTAGGCTGTTCTTCGGGAATATAAGTCTGGTTTATCAATTGGTTCTTGTTCACCTTGATTTTTATCAAAAACAAAACAAAACTTTTAGGTTTATCTGTGGGAGACAAATTTATCTATCTTTGTAGACTTTTCTGTGTGATACAGATTTGTTTACTAAACTCTTCGAATTTGGGTCGTAGCAACTCTTGGTTGTGGGTGAGATCAGTGAAGGGAATCAAGTGCGTAGTATCCTGCTGGGATCAGAGACGGAAAGAGCGCAACTGTACCTTGAATTAGTGTGAGATTGATTAGAGTTCAACTAAATCCATATCGAAGTTAGTTCGTAGTAGGCTAGTGTCTGTAGCGGCTTAATACAGTGTGGTGTTCAATCTGTACTAGGTCCCGAGGTTTTTCTGCATTTGCGGTTTCCTCGTTAACAAAACTTCTGGTGTCTGTGTTATTTCTATTCCGCATTATATTTTTTTATATAATTGAAATATCACAGGTTGTGCGTTTGTATCGATCAATTGTGAAATCCAACCTTTGGTTGTTGATTGGATATTGATTGATCCTTGGATATTGATCTTTGGTACCGTCCAAATTTATCCCTCTTGATATACTTTTCTATTGATTGAGTCTAACTGTCTAGTTGATTCTCATAAAAGTATATTGGAGTTAGTCCATACAGATTACTAATTGAAATATTGGGTGAGGTTGTTAGACCCCCGCTTTTTCAATTGGTATCAGAGTAGGCAAACACGTTCAATACCTTACAAGTATGTGTTTGTAGCGATCTAACTCTATGGAAAGAGGTGTTATCTCTATTAACGTACCACCAGTCTTCGATGGCTCTAATTACTTATGGTGGAAAATTTCTATGCGAGCGTTTCTTCAAGCGTGTGATTTTCAATCATGGGTATATGTTTTTAATGGCCATGATGCTCCCGTTGTTGCAGTAGGTAACGTTAATGTTCCAAAAAATATTGGTGAATATGATGCTGCAGAGATACTTGCTGAAAAATTAAACTCTGATGGTTTGAATGCCATCATACATGCCATTAACCTAAATCTTCAGCACCATGTGTCAAACTACACTAGGTCTAAAGATGCGTGGGATATCTTAGAAACTGTATTCGGAGGAAATACTAGTGAAAAGGAAGCTAGGCTTCAAAACATTAATTCCGATTGGGAAAACCTTCGTATGGCAGATGAAGATTCATTTGATGAGTTTAATCACAAAGTGTCTGAAATTGTTAATCCATCTTTTGCATTGGGTAAGACTATTCCTGAAAAGGACATTGTGATGAAAATTCTCAGATCGCTGTCATCTAGATACGATTATAAGAAGCATGCCATCGTTGAGGGAAATAATCTTGTAATCTCTCCAGAAATACACTGGTTGGGAAGCTTAAGATCTTTGATCACGAACACTCGTCCAAATCTAAGGATGTTGCGTTCATAGCACTGAAAGACACAAAATTACTTGATAAAAGTAAAAATGTGTATATCTCTGACGATGATCACTCTGAGACAGATTCATCAGATGAAGATCTTGACAAATCGGTCTCGATGATCACAAGACAGTTTAGAGATCTTCTGTTGAAGAGAAGTAAACGGTTCTCCAGAGATAAGCCAAAAGCATCAGTCAAACCGCATAATTGTATTCCTCCTAAAAACAGGCACACAAATGAAACTGATGACGAGGATATGCCTCAGTGCTTTAAGTGTAAAGGATTTGGTCATATTGCAAACGAGTGCCCAAATCGTAGAAAATACATTGGGAACAAAGGTCTTGCTGCGACACTTGATGAGATGTCTGACAACTATGATTCTGATGTAGACAAAAAATCAAGTGTTGCTCTTCTATGTGAAAATATTGATTTTGATAACTGTAGCAATACATACATCAATCTTGATAATCTTCTAGAAGAGAGCCCAATCAAGATGGAAGAATCTGACCCGTCTTTTGGAAACCCTTTACTTAATGTTTCAGGATCTACTATGTGCCTAGCAGCTTGCATTTCAAAGGCTCCTGAACAATTCCTTGCGTTGACATGCTCCTATTGTTCTCTCAAGGAACATGAATTTTCGAAGTGTTTCAAGTACAAACACAAGATGAGATATGTCAACAAGCTTCAACGAAGAGTAGATCGTTTAGCCAATAAGCTTAAACTCGCGGAGAAAACAACTAAGGTATGTAAGATCTTGTCCTCTTCGAAAAGTATGGTTTCCAAAGAAAGATATAGACCATTAGAGAGGAAAAAATGGTTTAAACATACGGAAAGGCAGAGTTCCATTGATTCCGTACAAAAGGGTCATGGTGGACAAATCATTGTTCACTATAGCACAACCTGATTGTGTTGTTTTTTGTGCATCTTGTCTCATGTGCCTGTTCAAAAGAGACAAGATCTTGCACACCTCAGGCTTTAAAATTAAAATAGAAAATATTTTGTTTTGTTTTGTTTTTTAGCTTTGAGTTGTTTGGCTTTGGAATTTCTTCATATCACTGTTGGTATTGGAAGGGATCAACTTGCCAAAAAAAGAGGGTTATTATCGATAATTCCGCTCTTTATACGGTTGTGAGTTGGAAGTATACGAACCTGTTTAAAGGTTTCAAATCCCTACATTCGTTTTTCCATCTCTGATACTCTTTATATCTTAAGACTGCTTGTTGAAGTTTAATTGTGAATTCCTCTCACAAAACCATACCATGGAAACTCCAAGCACCATGTCTTTAGATGGTAAAGATATCAATATGATTGTTAAGCCATCAATCACCAAGGAAAAAGAAAAATCTCATGTGTCTCCATCCTTGAAAAGAAAAAGAAGGAATATGAGGAAGCCAAGGGCAATCCCTTCTAACTCTCAGAAATTCTCTGATGTTCTTGATGAGTTGAAAGAGACAAGAAAGGAGATTCGACAAATAAAGGCTTGTGTACTAAGGTCTTTAGAAATTCAGAAGGCCCTGGTTCGACATCTTCAGCCAAGACGGTTTATTGGTATTGACTCCTTCCTCCACGAACCTTATGTTCCAATGGATGTTGACGACAAGGAGTTCGGGAACGATGCAGAATTTCTCAAAGATATCAATGTCTAGAAAGTCTTTTTATGAGAATTTTTCTCTTATGTTTTAGGAAGAATAACTAGAGTTTGGAATAGCCATTATTGTGAGTACACATAGCTATGTCCATTGTTTTTTTTCATCTTTATTTTTTAGGTTTATTTACTTAAATTCTAAAAATTGGTTTGGAAGATGATTTTTGCAGTATTAATATTTATGGTTTTATATATTTCAATATGTTACGGGATATGTGTGTTTACGTCCGTGAACTATTATTGTCCCATATGATGTCGAAAGTTATCTCCTTTATATGTCGATATGCATGTGTTGATAAAAGAAGGAATTGACTTTTGACAAACAAAAGTTAAGCCTATTATGTCAATTATTGATGGAAGATAGGTTAAAATATTTTGTTTGCAAGGATTATGTCTATTGTATGTCATTGTGCAAATAGTGATGGAAAATATAATGAATCCTTGTATATGCCGCAGTATTGATCATTCCCTGATCCATACTTTATGTGTATACTGCAATGCTCCATAAGTTTTTCTTATGTTGAGCATAAGACGATTGAGTTAATCATTCTTTTATGGTGAACTTAGTCGTAGCTCCGTAAGTTCTCTTATGTCGAGCATTCCCAACTAGATTAATCATAGATTCGTTTGTGGTTATTTTGGTTGTGTATTCCGATTAAATTAATCATGGGTTATCTTGTGATTAGTTTAATTGAGTTATTTGGATATAGAAAATCATTTCTTCATGGTTTTTGATGTCCAATAAAATCCTTCTTTTCTTGTAAAAGTAAGGTCGCTCTTGTTGTTCTCTTGGAATGACATCAAATGGGGGAGAGTTCTTTTGAACTTGCGCTTAATTTCCATATCTTTATGGGGAGTGCGGTTGTGGAATATTTGAGGAGTTATCTTGTATATTTATAAACTCCGTGATGAATGCATTTAGCTTTGGTTTTATGATTGCATCTAAACAAGTTGGTATGTACTTTTCTCTGGTCTTGAACTGTCTCCATGAAAATTTTCATTAGGATCCCGTTTTCGTACCTTTGCCAATTTTATTGACAAAAAGGGGGAAAATTAATATGTAGTTTACACTACAAATACATATGGTTTTCGGATCATTATGTAAGGGGGAGTGGTTTTCAGGTTGAGACGAAGTATTGACTAAGGGGGAGTGATACGTATCACCATAGTATTGTTGTCGAAGTTGTGATATGAGAACTTTGATGTTGTGTAATAATACTATGTCACTGTATAACAATGATCGAGAGCTTTTGTTTTCTCATTGTTATGGCTACGAAACTTCAACTTCAACAACTATGATGCTGAACTTACAATCTTTGGAATCATGGGAGTATTTGGAAAAGACGAAGTTTTCAAGTAACTTTGAAGCGCCAAGGAGATCAATCATGTGGACTGTAGCTCCCCCAAAGCTAACAGCTGATTAATCCAAGAGATTAACTAAATACAGAGGCACTAAGAATCCAAATCATATACTTAAGCATTCAATAAGAAATCTGCTACAGAACTTAACCCAAAAACTAGCCCCACTCTGATATATATATATATATATATACATATACAAAAATTCTCTCAAATGATACATATTCAATAGTGAGTTGATTTATAAATAATATAAACACAAAATAAACATAGCGGAAGCAATCTAAATAACGTAATCAACTCCTCGAAGCTTTCGTTGCGCAACTCTGATCTGTCTCTGAAACTGAAAGTGGGAATGGGTGAGCACATCATCCCTAAAAGGGGTGCCCCGCAGGAATAACATTTAACTTTCAAGTAATCATGGCAAGAATTAAAAACTGTTAAAGGGCCCATGCCCATGTATATGTGGTCCAAAAACGGGAATCTTTGGTTTTCCCTTCTCCATGTACATAGAGGATATAATATCCATGTAACCCTAAATTTTATCAATGGAATCCTTCTCTTTCTATTTTCCTTTTATCTTTCCCTATTATTCTACTGCAAAACGTTATCAAGCACGATGCTCTAATCGCTGATTTCTTTTTTTTTCCCTTTTATTCATCGGCTCGAAAATGAGTTATGCCTCGTTCCTGGTAATCAAGTCTCAAAACCAGGTATATATCAAAGAATTCCTAAAAGAAAAAGGATTTTTATCATCTCTTCATAGTACCATACGGAAAACTCCATCACACGGTATGGGTATCTCCATTAATTTATTTTTCCCCTTTCCAATTAAACACGGAGACATCAGAAGTGCATTTTTCTTGTTCGCACTTGCACTGCCGAGGAGATGATGGCCAGCAGCCTAAGAGTCGGGCAGAAAATGTAGGTGTCCAGTTCCGGTTCACCTATATTGTTCCGGACTGTGCGTGACCTGCATCATTCTGGTTTCGTGTATATGCGATGGTAACCAAGCGAGGTATGTAATAATAATAGTATCGTGCTTTAAGGGTGATTGCTTGTGTTTCTTTGTTCTAGAATGTGTTTAGTTATGTTTTTGTTTTAAAAATTCATATTATGTAAAATGTCAATTTAAATTATAACCTTTGATTTTGATCATTAAGAATTTTGGTCTTAATATTATGTTGTTCTCTTGAATATGATATTGACCCTATTCATGAATGATGTGTATTTTGTTCAATTGGTTGAACCAACTCAATTCAGATGTAATTTTCTTTACGGATTTAGATGTACTTAAGGCAACATATTGTCCTCAATCCACACCGAGCACAAAATTGTTTTGTTGAAAACTTTCTAAAAAGCTATGAATTGCTTTAAAGAAAAGTTGTTGAAAATTTTTGGGTAATGTGCAGTGGGATGCAATTCACTCGCTCGACCATTAAAAAGTCAGTAAGCTTCAACAAAGATGAGTTGTAAGTAAAAGTACAAGTATCCCAATGTTTGTGGAAGAACTCACAAAAGGTGATATGAGTCGTAAAAATTTCCATTTCTCTACTTCATCCATGATACTAACGAACCGGTATATGTTGAAATATGACAACAAGAGAACTATTTTTTAGTAATCTATTCAACCTAAAGTAATTGGTTGACATGTATAGTGAGATTCTCTTGGACTATTGAGATAAAGAAATATCTCAAATTAAGTTAAATGTAGCAAAATTGAAAACGGAAAGAACCCCAAAGTAATAAGGGTTAGACGTAATGAATCATATAAAGCATGTGAAAAGGGACATATATATCATGAGACAAAGATGTATTTATTTCCCCAGAAATGATGACACCAAAGTACATGTATCAACTGAATATGGGACGAAGCTAAAACGTAACTCTAGCTCCCATCATAAATGAAAGAGTTGGAAATACACCTGGTCACAGATGTTGGTATATACAATGTAATGTATGTATCATAATAGCAACCAATTTTCACATCAACTTTAATGGAAACAAGAACTTTGCCTGGCCAATTGACTATCTTATTCAGTTGAACTATATCCAATATCTGCACCTATGGAATGCAAACACGAGACATAAATTCTCTAAAGCACTTGAGATATATTGGGTGAAACGTAATATATATTCAGTCTAAAGTACTTGAGTTGAACCCCAATTTTACTACGTAATAAGGCCACACCACTTATTAAAACTCTCAAGACCCAAATGTCTACCTGATAGTTGTTTTTCTTCCACTAATTTAAGGAATTTAAATTAGTTGTTGAATTATCTCCTTATAATGTGACTACGAGGATTGGACCATCGAGCGCAGCACTGCTCAAAATTTGTTTCCAAGATAGAACAAAGGCGTCGCAAAATCTCTAGATGTACCAAGAGATAATCACACATTGTTAAATTCTCAAGTAACCCGTGCAAATGGATATCATGTGGAACATCACAATGATGAGAATGTAATTGATTGCATCTTTTATAGTCTCTAATATATTTAGAAGGAAATATATTTTAGAGAAATTAATGAGCCAATCTAGTGAAATGTAAATCACTATAGTATTTGGATTATTGAATCCATATTGACTCCAACGATGAAATGTTGGAAATTGACTCATACAGGCTTTGAGCATAACCATAGCGATACTTTGGTTGTGACATGATGTTTTGTTTTGAAAGGACTCTCACAAAAATCACTTTATTTGAGTGAACGATACAATGGGAAAAAGATTGACATGATGCGAAGTTACGACATATCTCACAATAAGTGTTTTCTAAAATATTAGATGCATCACCCCTTAGTTCCCATTATGCTTTTACAGTAAGGAAGCACATCACTCATTTTTACAAAGTCTATTGTAAAAAGGATTGAGACCATATGAAGATGCAAAGGGTAAACAATCTATATCACAAAGAAAACAAGGTGAAATTTAGAAAAATATCCATACAGAATGCGGACCATTAAAGTGACTTATGGCTCTGGTGGATGTTTTGACATTTTGGACTAGTTATAGTTTCCAAGAAATTTTGCATTTGAAAAACTACTAGCACATATAATACATGTAAGGGCTCACCACCCCTTGTAAATGCTAGCGAGTGTACATCAAAAGGATTTGATGAAAATTGCATGTTTAATAGGATCAATGTAAAGAACCTTATACCCATTGGTCTCGCATAGACTACCACCAAATGTTACATATGATGTCTAAGGAGTAGGTTATGCGTACTAACCTACCTTTTATTGCTTTGGGGATATCAATATTACGCGCATCTTTACTTAATTAGTTTTTAGACCCCTATATTAGTCAACCTTTTTTGCGTACCAGTTGGTAACTGGATTTAAGCCTGACATTCGTGTTCTTACGCATTTTTGGTTGCACTATACATGTGCAATTACGATTCCACATCGTACTATGATGGGTCTTCAAAACTGTTAAGTAGTTATGTTGGAAATGAGTTCCCAAAAATTATCCGCATTTTTAAAACCTTTGGCAGGAGATCTCGTACCGCTAGATCTGCGGGTTGTCATTTTAATGAGACAGTCTTCTCGTCGTTAAGGGGAGATAAGAAACACATTTTATAAGGGAACGACATGAATTGTCGTGGTGTGTTCCCACTGTGTCTCATATTGATTCTTGTACTCCACAAATGTAAATGTGCAGTGAAAAAGAATAATTGATTTTCAGAATGTACACTAGTGTCGCTAAAGTGACAAGATCACACATACCAGCTGCAAATATTCCTGCAAGGTTATAAATCCTCAGTATGGGGTACACCATAAACTAAGATGTTGCAACTACACTTGGTGGAAGTGTAGTTGAGGCCGTGGCTCCATAAAGGAAGATGGAGAGACCACCAAGTTCGATCAACGCTCACCTAGAAAGGAAGTAGAAGAGTAAGGCACAAACTAATTTGTATCATTAATGAAATCATCTCATTTGATTGTCTCTGACTATGTCCATGAATCAATACTAGAGGACGCTCTGAAGTTTTAAATGATTCTAGAGAACCATGAAATCCTAACGGATTATGAGAATGCACATGAGTCAATGGAAGGATCATGCGTGCACAATGATGATATAATCCATAAATAGTTGCTCAAGAAGTAGAGCACAATGAGACCGAACCATGCTTTATTTTGATTAATTTCAAATAAATTGCGTATTTGGCCTAAGAAATCCAGGTAGAACTTAGTTCTTTGACAAATATACGGGTATTTGGTGTGGTAGTGCTAACCAACCTAGTACAAAGCCTGTGGGACATACATGATTAATTTGTCACAAAGCATAATGAGAAGAAAACATTCTTAAAGTATAAAGACTCGCCTTGTGGCGCGAGGTTTCTCACAAAGCCCTGGAATTGTTCTCTTGTATGAACTTTATAGTGTTCTGCTACTTAGTTAGCTTGGTAATTTCAAAAAGACTTGAAATGCAGCATATGTGTGTGGTTGCTACGTATCTCTGAAAGAATCAAGAGATAGAAGATATTCGCAAAAGTGCATGATGACCTTTTGCTTCCCAAGTCGAATGACTCTAAACCACGAAGTGTGTTTGTAGTTACACTGGAACACTCACTTATTGTTTTAAACAATCAGGCGGATGTGGTATACCCGTTTAAGTGACTATTTGATTCGGAAGGAATAAACAAGTAAGGTTTTGTGCCATGCGTATTAAATAAGTTCCTGATTCAGAATTATAGCTATCTATGTCGACGGTATGGACATGATAAGTACTCTTAATGGAATAAGAGATCTTACAAGCTATTTAAAATCTGAATTTGAGATGAAAATCCTGGGAAATATCGATCTTATCTATGTTCTGAAATAGAAGACCGATCTTGTGGTATATTATTCCACCAGTTTGCATATTCCATTTTCAGGCAATTTAACAAGGATATGCATTCTGCTAGCACTCCCATGATTAGTCGAGTTTCAAATGTACATAAATGACCAATTCGTCTAAAGGAAGATGACGAAGTTGTGTCGGAAGATGAACTTTCCTTATCTAAGTATAATAGATGCATTATTGTACTTAGCATAATATACTCGACCAAATGTTACATCCTCAGTGAACTTGTTAGCTAGATATAGCTCAGCGCCAACGCAACGTCATTGGAATGGTAGAGTGAATGTAATCATGTACTTAAAGGTAACCATTGACATAAACTTGTATTATCCCTGCAAAGACATAAAAATGAATGCTAACGAAAGTGCAATCCAAAGGTTGTTGATTATGAAAGAACAATAATCTCTTCTCCGATGAAAGTAATCAGGGGGAGATATGGTAGACTATTTTCTAAGTCATTACTGATATTCAGTTTCGAAAAGTACATGACTAAAGGAACTGTCTGGAACAACTCTGAAAGTAATCAGGGGGAGATGCCGACATCAGGGGGAGGATCCAAGGATATGATGTCGACATATTTTACTTCAAAATTGAAGTTGTGTTGTACTCTTTTTTCCTTCGATCGAGAATAGTTTTTCCCAAAGGGTTTTGTTACTTGACATGGTTTTTAGCGAGACAACACTAAAAACATCAAGTATGTTGAACGTTGAAGACATAAAGATCGCGTTGATATTATTGAAAATATCTAAATCAAAGAAATGAAACGTGTAGTATGTTAAGCAACGTCACTTCCAGAATCAACAACATGGTCTTATAAGCATTCAAGTCACCAAAGTAAAGTGTGATAAACTCCTTTTGACTGCATTAGACTAATGAAAATTGTCTGACATCAGGGGGAGCATCTAATGGTGTGTTGAACTCTTTTCCTTCACCGAAGTTACTTTTTCCCACAGGGTTTTGTTGCTCGGCAAAGTTTTTAATGAGACAACAACAAACATCGGGAAGTAATTTCCCAACTAAGGCTATTGTCTTTCCCACAAGGATTTTCTGCCTTAGGAGTTGTGAAGCAACTAGTCAACTTCAATGGAACGAAGTAATCATCTGCAACAGATCACCTTTACTTGCATCTGTCACGTTGTACTGCTTTCCATTCGTCAAGGTTTTATCCCACTGGGTTTTCCTTGTCAAGGTTTTAATGAGGCAACATATGCGAGTCCAACTATGTTCTAAGTTTACTTAAAATTGTACTCTTTTTATTTAGTTCAGGTTTTGTCCCTCTGGGTTTCCCTGGCGAATTTTTAACGAGGAAATTAACTTAGAGTCATCGATCTGTGAAGATCGTATTGCATGTGATGAACTACATGTAAAGTAAGAGACAACATGTGAAGTACTACATGTGAAGAGTTTACCAAGGTTTTAACCCACCGGATTTTTCCTTGTCAAAGTTTTAGTAAGACAATTGATTTCGGCACAAGTCATCAAGGAGAGAATGACATTTAAAGAACTACATTCAAAGCACTATATGTGAAGCACTATGTATAAAGTTTTGTTGTTGAACCACACAAGGGGGGTGTTAAAGGGCCCATGCCCATGTATGTGTGGTCCAAAAACGGGAATCTTTGGTTTTCCCTTCTCCATGTACATAGAGGATATAATATCCATGTAACCCTAACTCTTATCAATGGAATCCTTCTCTTTCTCTTCTCCTTTTATCTCTCTATTATTCTACTGCAAAAAAAACAATAATGTTTTTCCATACATTAAAAAGTGACCAAGTCACTGAAATAAACAAACATGTATATGGACAAACTCCTTCTTTAAACAATGTATAATATGGTTGTAAATTCCTAACCGGCAATTCACACCTAATAACTATTGATATCACTAAGACCATGATGATCCACTCTAAGCAAATAAAAGCTAAATTCATGTAGGTATAAATGTGAAGAGCGTATCATATATACCATACGTGGAAATTCTCATTTCCCATAAAAATTCATATTGACAACAAAACAGTACAGGTCCTTTCCAAATCGTGGAAAGATCCACAGAATCAACAAAATTATCATAATGCAATTTAAACAAAGCATGGAATGCACTGACAGACAATGCATGAGTTTGTTAAGCATAAACTTTTGTAAAAGCAACAATAATGGTCACAAAATAGTCAAATGTATTCCCAACTTTTTTGATGACAAGCCACGCCTACCTCGAGATCCACGATCCACTAGTTCATCCTTTGGATCGATCGTTGTTAATAACTAACTGTTAATCACACAAGAACTCTAAGAATCTAGCCAAGAGGCTCACACAAGGCTCATAACATAATTCATACAAGTTCCAGTTTTAAGCTAAGTGAACTATCTAATGGTTCTAAGCCCATTATGGTATCTCATTATCTACCTTTAACATAACTAAGAGTCTACGAATCCAATTGGGTTGGTTCTATGGTCCAATAGCTAAGTCTTATGAGTATCCATAACTTTGTAGAAGAAACCAAACCCCAATTCAGACCACAAGAGATCCAAAACATCTAACTAAAAAAACTGACCTAAGCCCAAGTCCACTAAAGTCAACTGACAGTCAATAACGGTCGAACTAACGATCAAGGGTCAACTAACAGTCAACGTCCAAAGTCGGGTCAAAGTCCAGGGTCAAATAGTCAAGGTCTAAAGTCTAAATCGGTCAACTGGTCTGGTCACTGAGTCAAACCTATTCAACTCAGATTGACAAGGTAACTCGACTCAGTCAGGGTAAGCTAGATCAGTCAGCCAACTATCTAGCTGAAAGATATAGGACCTAAGCCAAAGCACAAACTAAGCTCAAACTGAGCAATCACCTCCAAGTCATAGTTTTCAATTCAACTCTACTTCATTAACATTTCAAATCTACCAACTAAAATTTCACATTCATTCTTAAACAACCTTAAATTTCATTTACAAATGAAAACTAAGTTTACCTGCAGTTGCAGTTCCAAGCTTTCGCTCTTTCTGCATTATTCATTACTCTATAACTTCAACAACAACTCATTGGATCACCAACACAAACACACAAAGTATCCATAGCCTCACCACTGAATTGCTCATTTCAATTCCAGCTGCAATAACACAGTATCAACAAATCTCTGCAATAGTCATTCTTTAACAACATCATCTTCATTATAACCAATCCACCTAACACAGCCTGCACCATCCTTGAAATCTGAACTGCAGTTACAACATAACCCTGGTACAAACAACCATTTCATTTAAACCTTAACTCTACCTTGTACAACTCTCACATAATCAACACATTCTCAATTACGCCCCGCAACTTACAATTACAGCCACCAGCAAAGCACAACATCACTACCAGACTTCTCTTGAGAGTCTCATTCCTCCTCATATCCAACTTCTATCAGTTCAACAATAATATCACCAATTTCAACTAACTATAACATCTACTCAACTTCATTAACAACATCATCTTTACAACTACATACTTATCAAAATCCATAACCAAAACTACAATCTCAGTATAACTCCATCATTTGGAATTCAGGTCAACACCACACAAGACACTAATTCATAACAATGTTCATCTATACACACACCCCCTGCAGCATACAACACCACCGCAGTTAACTCAGCTCAAACACTATCTATCTCATAACCATTTCAATTCATAATTCATTAATAAACTTATAAACTTGATAACGACTTGAACATATTTACTAATAAGAACAATTACCTTCTTAATAGCAGAAACAAACCATAGTTCTTCATCAGCTTCATAACCATCATCTTCACATCATATCAGTAAAACCCAACCTTTAACTCTTGTTATTTTACTCAATTATTTCATCATCAACCCACAGAAACCCTAATTGATTCTTAATTAAACTTCTTCTCTGTAATCAATCACCAAATTGAATACCAAATTCTTCATCAACCCATCTTACAATTCCATCTAACTCTTCTTATTCTTACTCGAATCCAGATCCAAAACAAAATACCGAAACCCTAACTATTTGATGCATCCTCGATTCAACTTCAGAACAACTCCCAACATCTAATTAAATTCACCCCGTTTCTCAAACGACTAAACCCACTTCTAATCATCTCTCCGTAGCATCAAATTCACTTTCTAAATCTCCTCAGAGCTCTTCTCATGAAACCCTAACTCACCGATTCACCACCGGATCATCTTCAGAACTTCAATTAAACACTAACCCAATTATTCTTCATCCACCAACAACTCAATTAACTTATCAATTCCATATGAATCCAAAGATCAATCCTCAAACCCAAACTCTGCTTCATAAAACATCAACACCACTTTCAAATCTTTATCAACACCAGCAGAAACTTATACTGCATCTGATCTTCATCATATATTGATTCTCTCCATCAAATCCTCTAGCTTTACTCTCAGAAATTCGCAGAAGAAGAAGAACAAAGAAGAAGAAAAGAAACAGATGAAAGAGAAGAAGAATGAAGAAGAAGAATGAATCTTCTCGGGGAGGTGAAGATAAGGCCGACCAAGATTATTAAAGGAAACCAAGAATCTGATAAGGGAAGCCACAACGTGTCCTTGTCGCATC
Source organism: Papaver somniferum (assembly GCF_003573695.1). Lineage (NCBI taxonomy): Eukaryota > Viridiplantae > Streptophyta > Magnoliopsida > Ranunculales > Papaveraceae > Papaver > Papaver somniferum. Next base: position 31,424,991 of record NC_039362.1, on the reverse strand, counting down.
AAAAGCGTTTTTTCGTAAATGGCGATTTTATCCTTCATATTGTCTTGATGTTTTCTTCTTCATCTGATATATGATTCACACTTTCGAGTAGTCCATTTCGCTTAACTTTTCGAGATCTAACCGATGGTACTAGTTTCGTATCTAAATCTTTGTTAGATTAGTTCCTATTAATTATCTTTCGTGGTAAACTAATCGAGTTATTATCGGCTAATTCGACAATTGACCGGTCTAATAGCGTTGATGAGCTGGGGGGTCTTTACATGGATAAGAAGCTACAAAGTTTTATTTATTTTGTAATCCATATGTATTGATAGTTTTGTCACTAAAATTGACAAAGGGGGAGATTGTTAGAGCATTGCTCGGTCGAACTCGCATGCGTTGCTATATCAAGCATGTTTGTCAATATTAGTGATCGAAACTATATGTCTTGATTTCTAGTATACTTACGACTAAGTCTCGGTCTAGGATAGTTAGTAATAGTTGAGATCCAGACTCCATGGCGACTATCTTGCAAAGACGAATAACTACTCAAGGAACCGGTTGAACTTCATCCGACTAAAAGGTATGTGGAGACTTGAACTCATCTGGTCACTCAAAAGTATATCTACTTTATCTCCTATTCTTGAGACAATAGTCGTATAAGTATGATAGTTTTCATACATACACATTTGCTATTTCGAGCCGAGTTTACTCGCTTATCTTTTTCTCGAGATACGTGTTGGTAACCTTTTGCTTTAACCATCTTCATCTTTACCCGTGAAGAAATTCATGATGACGTTTCAATCTTGAAAATAGCTTTGATGATGATAGTCGATTCTTTATGTCTAACGACTGTTATAACATTATAGAAGAATGTTTCAATGATTGAAATGTAGAGTGAGAATATGTAACCACCTATGGATGTAAGCATTTAGTGTGTTCGCACATTTGTGTATAAATTCATGTGCCGGAAACCAAGTGCGTGCATATGTGTGCATGCGGTATTGGTTAAGGAGACAGGTTGGGTATGCGTACCCGTACGCATACTAGCGGAAGTTCACGTCCGTGAAATTCTGCTGCGTTTGAAGTTTACAAACTCAAAAACCAGTCACCTTAGGTACGTGTACTGGCGGAACTTTTCACCGGAAAAAGTCTGCTGAGTTTGGAAACTAAAATCAACTCAAAATCCGGTAGCCTAGGTACGCATACCCGTACGCGTACCCAAGCTGGTTATTTCTCAAATCGGTAGTTCATGGACTTAAAGCAATAAATTATAAGGAATGCAATCTTTGCAAACCATGGGTATATTGTTCATGAATTGATTCAAATGAATCAAACCTATTTTGTTTCAATTGTGTCTATGTATAAAGACCTAAGCAATTGAACAACTCTTGAACTAGTTCTTATTAGTCATTTGAACTAGTTATGAGAAAGATGAATACGGTTGATATGAAAGCACTCATATGGATAACCATTGGTCAACCATTTGTGAACCAACCAATGTACACATTTAGGTAGGGTTACTCAAACCTAAATGAATACATTTCGTTTGTGTGTGACAAGCTAAGTTTCGATCTAACGGTTGAAAGAATTATCTTGGATAAATCAGGTTTTTCATCTAAGGGTGAATATTGAATGCTTTGTTTCCAAGGTAACTTGGATTGCAAACCCTGATTTGAAAACTATATAAGGAGAAGTCTAGCAACTGTGCAAAACTAATCCCCACACCTCCTATGTGATACTAGTTGGTTTGCTAGAGTCGATTCTCCTTTAATCCTAGGTTTCTTCTCGAGACCCTGTCGATTAACGACTGAAATACTTCATTGGGATTGTGAAGCCAGACGAAACTACTTCTCTTGTAGTTGAGCGATCTGATCTTGCCATTTTCTATCGTACGAGTTCAATTGGAATAATTGAATTGAGATTATATCTCCGATAGGGCAAGATAAAAAGAAATCACAAACATCTTCGTCTCATCGTTTGTGATTCCACAATATCTAGTTTCGCTACCATACGATTTAGATTATTGTGAGGTGATTGATAATACTAGGCTGTTCTTCGTGAATATAAGTCTGGTTTATCAATTGGTTCTTATTCACCTTGATTTTTATCAAAAGACAGAACAAAATTTTTAGGTTTTTCTGTGTGATACAGATTTGTTTACTAAAGTCTTCGACTTTGGGTCGTAACAACTCTTGGTTGTGGGTGAGATCAGCTAAGGGAATCAAGTGCGTAGTATCCTGCTGGGATCAAAGATGTAAGGAGCGCAACTGTACCTTGAATCAGTGTGAGATTGATTAGGGTCCAACTACAATCCATACCTAAGTTATTTTGTAGTAGGCTAGTGTATGTAGCGGCTTAATACAATGTGGTATTCAATCTGGACTAGGTCCCAGGGTTTTTCTGCATTTGCGGTTTCCTCGTTAACAAAACTTCTGGTGTCTGTGTTATTTCTATTTCGCATTATATTTTGTTATATAATTGAAATATCACAGGCTGTGCGTTTGTATCGATCAATTGTGAAATCCAACCTTTGGTTGTTGATTGGAAATTGATTGATCCTTGGACATTGGTCTTTGGTACCGTCCAAGTTTATCCATCTTGTATTTAATCGAGACTCGCAGATTGCTTAAGTAAGATTTAAATCAAGAGATAGAGATATAAGAACTCTTTGATATACTTTTCTATTGATTGAGTCTAACTGTCTAGTTGATTCCCATAAAAGTATATTGGAGTTAGTCCATACATATTGTTAATCAAAATATTGGGTGAGGTTGTTAGACCCCCGCTTTTTCACTTCACTTGAGGTTAGTGATATTTGACTTGAACTGTTTCATTTCCTAACGTATCTTTCAAGTTGTGCATATTGAAAACATAATTGCGAAGCATATTTGAACTCTAGATATACATAGAATTAAGGAATACAATACGAGGTTTATTTCTTAAGCATTAAACTTTGTAGATAGGACATCGCCATAATCATTTGAATGCTATTGTGATTATGTATGGGTATGAGGTGAGGATTTCATCCTAGGGAATAATGTTTACATGTGTTCTAAGGAAGTAAGTTCATATACTTGTTTGTGAACCGAAAAATAAATTGCCAGGTGTTATTGGTTTTGTTATTCATTGCATATCTTATGAACAACCAATATGTGTGATTGAGTATAACCGCTCACAACTTGTTTGTGTTCTTGGTAGAACTATTCACAAAGGCCTGACTTATGTATTGGTATGACTTTTATTAGTGAACCCGATCTTAAGTAATCACCTGAGATGGTATGATCGGGTTTGTGTTTTGTCTGACCAAATATGGGAAAGGGAAATTGATCCTAGTAAGAGGTGCAGTACATCACAAAGGGGAACCGATCCTTGTACGGGGTGCAACAAGGTTTATAGCAGAAAGGGGAACGATCCTATGGACATGTGAAACACGTTTTTAGGCAAAGGGGAACCGATCCTATGGACATGTGCAACACATATAAGTTATATACCATATATATGTGGGTAACCGATCCTAGTACCTAGTCAATCAAATTTTGGAAAGCTGGTGTGACTATGCACAGTACTCACATGGAGGTAGAACCGAAACTTGTTTTAGTATAATCGTTAAACCCATGATTGTGATTGAATGTTGGTTTGATCAATCACATAGTTCTTGAAAGTCAGATGAACCAATTCTAAACTTGTTTGGAAGTGTGGCAAATCGGTTTCAAGGTTGTAAGTGTGAAATAGAACTTACAAATTAAGGATGTTGACATACTTTGAACATGTGTTGTGAATCTTTATTTCTTTAATTGTTCAAAGATATTCCTTAACGGCTAAGGGAAGAGAATCTCAGGATCGAAACATAAGTAAGTTAAGAATCTTTTAATTAAGGTTATTAATTTCATTTTATAGGGAAATTCCAGAATTAGTAATGTGCATTTACTAGTTAGATTTTCCAAGAGATTTCAATCATTATTTTTGGACAGAGCATTTCCAGGAATTATGAAAACCGAATTTCTGCTTTAATGAATATCTTGAGAATATTTTCGGTTTTAGAAATTCCTTGGTGTCCAAACTTTCTTGTCTATAAATACTTGAAGTTTGCCTTTCTAGCAAACTAATCCTTCGTAAGAACATACTTCCTCTTTTGTTGTTGTTACTGGTGTAGCCGCCTATTCGGAGAGGAGAGTAACCTAATTAGGCGAAATCTATTACGACCGCTCAGTTTAAATTCTTCTTTGGGATGTAGAAGCTATAGCGTGTACCGTTGGTGGGAACCTAGATAATTGCGGTTTATATTTTGTTTTCGATTGATTTGATTGAATAACGGTGGTTGAAATCTGATTGCACCTAGTTTGTTTATTCTTGAGAATCTTCTCTTCTGATATAAGATTCACTCAAACTAGTTCAAAGTTTCGACAGGGATCTTTAGACTGTTGTGAGTTCTAAAGACGATCTTGTGATAATCCATTGTTAACAGACTCCGTTCTGTGCGTGATTGATCACAAGAGATTCAAGTGATTGTGTGCAGGTTTTTATTGAAGATTTAAGAAGATTTGAAGACAAAGAAGATATTGAAGATCTGACTTGGGTTTTATAATCTTTGATGTGCACAATACTTGTTTTGGTAAAAGAGGATCCAATTAATAATCGGTTTATCCTTGTGGTAGATTGGATTAATTAATTGAGCAGATCCGCATCAACACAATTCTTTGGATTAAGATTGTTGTTGGCTTAATCTTAAACGATTACTTCGGTATTGAACATAAGATAGATCTAAGGACCTGTCGAAGGAGTTTATGTTAAGATAAATGGAAGAGCCTTTGTCCGACTCATATAACTTGGTTGAAAGAGTTTATGCCAAACAAATTTGTTGTTCCTTTACTGTTTGGAATATGAACCAAAGGAATTGTTCCAAGTACGTGACTTATTTATAAGTTGGAAGCGTGGGAATACAGACGGAACTAGGTGAACTATAGGTTTAGTTGCTTGGTCTCAACTATACGAAGTTGGTGTAATTTTGTGTAGCGGCTTAATCCTGAGAGTATTCAATTCTGTACAAGGTCCCGGGGTTTTTCTGCATTTGCGGTTTCCTTGTTAACAAAATCTTGTTGTGTCATTTACTTTATATTTCCGCATTATAATTGTTTTATTATAATTAAAGTAAATTACACAAACGTTAATTCCTATTTACTTGATAAGCAATCCTATTGTGTTTGGTTAAGTCCAAACCTTTGCATCAAGTAAACATACTTCGTTGTTGTATTGTCTCGATCTCGTATCCATAGACGACCACACGAAGTGTGAACCGATTAGTTGTATTGTCTCAACTCAGTCCATAGACAATCACTTTCGGAGAAAGGACTTATAGGTAGGAATTTTTTTTAGCTTGAGGTATATTTGGGTACCCTTACCTTTTCAATTGGTATCAGAGCAGAAAAACACGAAAAGATCTAACAATCTGTGTTTGGTGCGATCCAACCTATAAGAATGAACTCGAGTTCTCATGAATCGACTTTAATTAACATACCGCCAAGATTTGACGGAACAAACTATCTATGGTGGAAATCTGCTATGAGATCTTTTCTTCAATCACGAGACCTTAATACTTGGCTATTAGTCGTCGATAGTTATATTCGTCCAAAGATAGAACTGAGTTTAAACGCTTAGTAGAGTTTTCGAACGAAGAAAAGGCCCTTTCAAAGCAGAATTCAGATGGTTTGCATGCTACTATTCATGCTGTAAGTCGTGATTTACAACATCATGTGTCAACATGTCAAACTTCGAAAGAAGCTTGGGATAATCTTCAGATCGTATTCGAAGGAAATTCGTCAGAGAAAGAAGCTAGACTTCAAACTCTCACCTCCTAGTGGGAATACCTTCGAATGGATGACAACGACACTTTTGAAGAGTTTCACATTAAATTCTCTGAGATAATTAATGCTTCTTTCTCGTTAGGAAAGACTATTTATGAAAAGATATAGTATGCAAGATTCTCAGATCGTTGCCATCTGGATACGATTATAAGAAGCATGCAATCATAGAAGCAAACAATCTTTCAACTCTCTCACGAAGCACACTCGTTGGTAAGTCAAAGATCTTTGATCATGAATCACAGTCTATTCAAAGTAAAGGAATCGCTTTTAAAGCAAGAATTCTGAAAGCCACAATGGAAAGGAATAGACAGTTGGATGATTCATATGAACTGATTGCAGAAAATTCTGATGATGAAATTGAACAATCATTGTCATTAATTACTAGACATTTTCGAGATATCTTGAAGAAAAGAAACAAGAGATTCGTTAAGGATACTTATCGATCTTCTCGACCACATGATCGAGTTCCTGTCAAAAAGGATCATGAAGAAGATGATGAATATCAGCCGCAATGCTTCAAGTGTAAAGGGTTTGGTCATATTGCTAAAGACCGTCCCAATCTTAAGAAATACACTAGAAGCAAGGCATTGGCTGTGACTCTTGATGAGACCTCTGATTCATACGATTTTGAAAAAGAGGAAACAACTAACATTGCATTAGTTGTCAATCTTATTTCTTCCTCCTCCATTAGTGATTTACCCATTTTAAGAATGGACATGTCTTCCGATGTTATTAAATCACCCAATGGTAAAGGGAAAATAAGACAAGATGCAAAAACTGTCTCAAAAACAGAATTGCTAAAAGTTGCATATGCAATTCCAGTCAATCCCAATATACTTTGTTAGTTCGAAATTACAAAAGAAGATCTTTTCATACTGTACTAGATCAAGAACACTCTGGTTTTTCAAAATCCCATAATGAGAGAAAATCTCATACTAATGTCACTTGATCGGTATTAGAATTCTTTCCTCACCACGTGTGCCAAATCTTTGAGTGAGGAAGAAGAAAAATCAAGGCACTTTTGTGTAGATTATGGAAATAATATCTAGTATTTGAAGATATTTGATATATTCTTATTTTTAGGAATATTATATTTTTGGTAGTATGAAAAATAAAAAAAGATTCTTCTCGTATTTTGATCATTCCTTGTCCGAACTATGGGTCTGGATCAAATGGTTTCTCTGGAGAAGATGCAAGATCAGAAAGATCATCTTAAAACTAAGTCCGGATTATCTCTTGATATTAAGGGTAAAATCAGAAAGGAAGATTGGCTTAGCAAGAAGGAAAGAGAGAAAACTCTGAAGAAAGATCAGTGTATTGAGGCATTGACACACTTTTGTGTTCAATCAAAGACATACTTACATGCTCTTGCAGAATCCTTCACAAAAATTTCTCACCTGCAAGAGATTCTTGTCAAGCAACAAGGTTTTCTACTTGAAGAAATTCAAAAGCTGAAGAGTAGTAATCCACCTTCATTCAGCTCTGGCATGAAGGACTAGGTTGCAAGGAAAATAGACATCAATTTTTGATTTCTTTCATTGATTGCATTGGTCTATTAATGAATAAAACTATTATGAATAAAATTATTTGATAGGTGGGAGTTTCTTTTGAAGCTATGCCGAAGCACTCTCCCCACACTCGTTACCTCATTACCGGTCAATTTGTGCTTGTTAGTGCACAATTCATTCAAGAACTTTGCATAACGAGGAAACTTCCTTATCGCCTCAATTAATGGAATGTTCACTTCGATCTTCTTGCAGATTTCCCAAATCTCTTTGTCCAACGTCTCCTTCTTATACTTTACAAACCTGCTAGGAAAAGGTGGAGGAGTAGCATAAGTAGAAACAAGAGGTATAGAGTAAGAATTTGTTACTGAGTCATCCTTAGGGACTTCTTCGTCCACTTCTTTCTCTAAATCACGTTCATGGGCCTCCGGTGATGTTACCGCTTTCTCTACTTGTTTCCCACTTCGCAACTCAATAGCATTGACAGTCTCATTATGATTTAATGGTTGCGAAGGAAGTTTTCCAACTGCTTGTGCTTCCAATTGGTTCACGGTAGTAGGTAGTTGACCCATTTGTGTACGGATGTCCTTCATATCCATCTTTGACTTTTGCTTATCTTGCGCCCATTGTGTTGAGAATGAGATTCAACTTGTTATCTATACTCATGCCTTGAGCTTCTTGTTGCAGCCTTTGCATGAATTGCTATCCTCCTTGTTGATTGAAAGTAGGATTTGATGCAGCTTGCTATTTGGCGTAGCTGAAGTTAGGATGATCACGCCAACCCGGATTATATGTGCTAGAATATGGGTCATATCTTGGCCTTTGCTGATTTTGGTACATAACACTTGCTTGCTCAACTTCTTCGGTGTATGATGGTATTACAGCCGCTTTTATTTGTTGCATCATCCTCTCCATGTTACCAATTCTAAGTTCCATATGTGAAGAATCACCAACTTCATTCACTTTCCTTACCATTGGTTCATCTCAAGTGTAGAATTGTTGAGTGTTTGCAGCCATAATTTCTAACAAGCTTGTAGCTTCAGCAATGGTTTTGTTAGTGAGTGCACCACCGCTTGCGGCATCGATCAAATTTCTATGATAAGAAAGCAACCCCTCGTAGAAATATTGAATCACAAGTTGATCGTTGATTTGGTGGTGTGGACAGCTAGATAAAAGCTTCTTGTAGCACTCCCAATACTCATAGAGAGTCTCCCACGATACTTATCTAATACCACAAATCTCCTTGCGAATCACAATTGCTTTTGATGCCGGAAAATGCTTCTCAAGGAACAACTTCTTCATCCTATTCTAGAGCTGGCAAACGGGCGGGCCGGGGCTGGCTTGTTACGGGTTAACGGGTTCGGGTTAACACGTGTCAAAACCCGCGGGTTGATATTCTTCACGGGTGGCCATTTCATCAACCCGCACCCGTAACGGGTTGAACCTGCGGGTTCACGGGTTAGCTGGTTTCTGCTTAGTTTCCTCTGATTTCTGGATTATTTCCGACCACATTCAGGCCATCAAAAACTCCTCTGCAACCTAACATTCATCTAATTCATTTGACATTTCCATTCAATTCAATCAACAGATTACAGATTTAACAGTCAGTGACTAGGTGTCGCACTTATGCCTTTTCATAGATGAGGCAACTGGCCATTCTTTGCAGATAAAATCATTTTCCCTATGTCCTGAGAATGACGCTCACGACACTTATGCCTTTTCATAGATGAGGTTCCACCTTTCTGGCTATCATATTTATATCCCACTTTACAAGCCTTGCACACTCCCTTCTTTGATCCATCTTTATATTTATGAGACCAAAATATTCCCAAACATCAGATGTAAGTTTATGTTCCTTTTCACCTGAAACTGGTGCAGGTGCACAATCAACAGTTGTAGAGCCATCCAAAGGATCTACCATCTCAACATCATCATCCTCACCGTCACTACTCATAACATCGTTATAATGAGTTTGTTCTTGTACACTTGACATCCTGGAATCTGGATGGAGCCACAAAGAATAGGTCAAAGACACAAAAATCAGTACATTATTTACTAGTTACTATCATGGTTAAATAACAAAACACTCACAGAATTCAAACCAATAAAGGAAAATAACTTGGAAAAGAAAAGAAAACAAAATCCATCAGATTGTTACTACTTTCTACTATCATGGTTCATGGACTAACATCAACAATTGACTTGCAAAATGACTTGCTGAAGACCATAAATCGTAAGTGCCATTTAAAAATCAGAGTCAGAAAGTGCTGGTAATATAGATAAGTTCATAAAGTCTAACGAAACTCCTTGGATACTACAACAGAAAAGAAAAGGTGAAGGCAGAGTAAAGTTCTTGTAAACAACAATGTCTAGTTTCACTTTTGTGAGATGCCAAAGAAAATTAAAGACAGTATAAATATCGATTCATAAAATATAAAACTGGGTCTCAAACGAGCGCAACTATATATGTTTTTCAGGTGTGCTCAAATAATATGGATCACTATAAGGCTTCAATTGCACATCACAAATGATTCTTTCAACTCAAAAGGTCCCCATCAGTTCACCTAGGAGACTCTCTATGTCTGTTAATACGATATAATGACAAGAAATAAGTTTACCCCCTTTATAATGAAACAGATCTTTAAGATCATTGACGAGTTGAGTCTATGATACAATCATATGATTCATATCCACAAGTAAAGCAGAAAAGCCGTGAACTCTTTCGTTTGAACTTGCATGTTGTGGTCCAAGGACAAGATATTGAAGACGTAATCTCATCTTGGCAGCAAGAACAACTGATTCTTCAAATTGTTACTACTGTCTACTATCATGGTTCATGGACTAACATCAGCAATTGACTTGCAAAATGACTCAATCATCAACTTTGGTCATTGATTGAGCAGTGAAAGTTTGAAACATAACCAATCTAGAGAAATTATCAGACATGACATGAATTACATAAACACAGTACACAGAAGAACTAAAGAAGATAGGATTAGAAGATTACCTGTCCTCAACTCTGAATCTTCCACAACAAGATGAAGAATTAGCAGAGATTATTAACAAAACCCCAATTCGAAAATCTGAAAAAACTCAAACTAATCGAATCACTATTTGCAGAAGTTAAGATGGAGAAGAAGACTCGTTGTTTTGAAGATTAAAATCAATTAGAAATCACATTTCGTCACTTACCCAGGAGTTCGGTCAGGTGATTGCCACTGCGGACGGAGAAGAAGAAAGAAATCAAGCAGAGATTCAGAGAAGATAACGTTGCTAGGGTCTTTTTCTTTTATGTTTTATTTATGCTCAGAGCCTCAGACTCAGACACGCATAAAAACTGATAGGGACACGCGGCATAAATGGATTGCAGGTATACGGGTTATATCCGCGGATTTACGGGACGGGTTTATCCGTTCTCACACAAGCTGGCGTTTCTCCAACCCTAACCCGGCTTGTTAATACAACCAGCCAAGCCGGGTACGGGTTTTCACGGGCCGGGTCGGATTTATCCGCGGGTTTTGGCTGGTTTGCCAGCTCTATCCCATTCCATGTGGTTATGCTTCCAGAAGGTAAGCAAAAGAACCACTCTCCTGCAGCATCTATAAGGGAGAAAGGAAAATTTGTCTGTTAGAGCATTGCCCGGTCGAACTCGCATGCGTTGCTATCTCAAGCATGTTTGTCAATGTTAGTGATCAAAACTATAAGTCTTTATTTCTAGCCTATATAGCTAAAGGTCTCGGACTAGGATAGAAAGTGTAGTTGATCTCAAGACTCCATGGCAATCATCATACAAGACGAAGGACTACTCAAGGAACTAGTGGATCTTCATCGACTAAAAGGTATGTGGAGACTTGAACTTATTTGTCACTCAAAAGTCTATTTACTCTATCTCCTACTCTTGAGACAAAAGTCGTTTTGGTATAGACTTTCAGTATACACATTTTCTATCTCGAGCCGAGTTTATCTCGTTTATCTATTTCTCGAAATGTGTGTTGGTAAGCTTTCGCTTTCGCAAAATTCATCTTTTCCTAGTGACAAAAGTCATGTAATGTTTCAATCACTTTGGAAATTGCTCTGACGAAAAATGGTCTGTGAATAATGGCTATATAACGTTCTTTGAGAATGTTTCAAATGATTGAAATGAGAGTTTAGATTACATAACCATTGGTAGGATATAAGCATTGTTGTGGAAACATATATATGTATAAGTCCTTATTCCTTGAACCAAAGTTTGCGAACTTTGTCGATCAAGAGAAATGGAAGTGGCGTGAGCCAATCCGCGAACTGGCGAAGTTCTCAAACCCGAGTATTTCTGCTGGAGTTTGTGTACTCCTTCCATGAGATTAAGTCCGCGAACCCAGTCCGCGAACTTGAGAAGGTTATATCTAAAACCGGTTGTTCTTGAACTAATGTTTAAATAAACTAAGGAATGCTTTTGCAAACCGTGGCTATAAAGTTCATGAACCGATTCGATTGAATCAAACCGATTTTGGTTGTCTTGTGTAGTTACATAAGATTTCCTTGCAATTGAACAACTCTCTAACTAGTTCATTTGAGTCATTTGGACTAGTTATGGTGAAGAAGAATATGGTTGATATGAAAGTGATCATATGGCTAACCAATGGTTAATTATTTTTTTAACCAATAAATGTTAATGTTTGGGTACGGTTCATAAACCCAAAATTGGACATTTCATTTGTGTGTAACAAGCTAAGTTTTCGATCCAATGGTTGAGAAATATTAGCTTGAATCTAACGGTGGATATTGAATGCTTTGTTACCAAGCTAACATTGATTGCAAACCCTGATTTGAAAGACTATATAAGGGAGAACTCTAGCAACTGAGAAACCTAATCCCCACACATTATGTGCGATACTAGTTGTGCTAATCTAGAGTCGATTCTCCTTTAACCTTTGGTTTCTTCTTCTAAACCAGGTTAACGACTTAAAGAATTCATTGGGATTGTGAAGCCAGACAGATACTACTTTTATCGTAGTTGTGTGATCTGATCTTGTTGTTTCTATCGTTACGAGTACAATTGAAATAATTGGCTCGAGATTTTATATCTCCGATAGGAAAGATAGAAAAAAGTCACAAACATCTTCGTCTCATCGTTTGTGATTCCGCAATATCTTTTTTTGCTGCGTCGATTAAGATTATTGTGAGGTGATCAATAATACTAGGCTGTTCTTCGGGAATATAAGTCCGGGTTTTTGATTGGTTCCTGTTCACCTTGATTTATCAAAAGATGGAACAAAACTCGTAGATATATTCGTGGGAGACGGATTTATCTATTACCATAGACTTTTCTGTGTGATACATATTTGTTTATTAAAGTCTTCGACTTTGGGTCGTAGCAACTCTTAGTTGTGGGTGAGATCAGCTAAGGGAATCAAGTACGTAGCATCCTGCTGGGATCAGAGGCGTAGGAGCATAACTGTACCTTGGATCAGTGTGAGATTTATTGGGGTTCAACTACAGTCCAGACCGAAGTTAGTTTGGAGTAGGCTAGTGTCTGTAGCGGCTTAATACAGTGTGTGTTCAATCTGGACTAGGTCCCGGGGTTTTTCTGCATTTGCAGTTTCCTTGTTAACAAAATTCTGGTTTTTGTGTTATTTCTATTCCTCATTATTTTTGTTTATATATTTGAAATATCACAGGTTGTGTGTTGTTCAATCAATTAGAATATCCGACCTTTTGGTTGTTGATTTAAATAGATTGACACTTGGATATTGGTCTTTGGTACCATCCAAGTTATCTCTCTTTGATAAAGACTCGCAGATTTCTATTTGCTTTAGTAAAGATCAAATCGAGAGATTGAGATATAAACTCTTTGATATACTTTTCTCTAGATTTAGTCTGACTGTCTAGTTGATTCTCTATAAAGTATATTGGAGTTTGTCCATACAGATTGCTAATCGAATTGTTGGGTGTGGTTGTTGTACCCCCGCTTTTTCACTGTCACCATAGCCATATCGGCATCTGCAGTTGCTTGCTTCAAGCTAGTCACAACATGATGGAATTGTTGTAAGTGACGATTAGGACCCTCTCCCGATAAACCTCTGAAATTGGGAAGCAAGTGAATCAATTGTGGCTTCAACTCAATAGTTCCATTCAGCTGAATACATAAAGGTTGTTGGTCAATGTTTGGAGAAGTGAGCTCCTTGAGTGTTCTTGGAGCAGGTGGTCGACCTCCCATTGTGTTGTCTTCCTCTTTGTCCGAGTCCGAGAGTTCACTTGGTGTAGAACTAGGAGGAAGTGGAGTATTCACTGCTCGAATCAAGTCTTTTAGCAAAGTGCCCGAACGAAGACGTATACCAATTGGACTTGGTCTGCCCTCTCCACGAATTCACCAAAGGAATAGTACCTGAAAGATTCTAAGAGATTGAATAAGTAAACTGAAATTGAAAATAAATGCAAGAATATAAACTAAGAATAAAAATAACAACTAAACTTGCCACTGCCTCCCCAGCAGCGGTGCCAATTTTGACGAGGTGTCAACTCTCCTTCTTAGACTTTGCAAACCTGCTAGGAAAAGGTGGAGGAGTAGCATAAGTAGAAACAAGAGGTTTAGAGTAAGAATTTATTACCGAATCATCCTTAGGGACTGCTTCATCCACTTCTTTCTCTAAATCACGTTCACGGGCCTCCGGTGATGTTACCGGTTTCTCTACTTGTTTCCCACTTCGCAACTCAATAGCATTGACAGTCTCCTTATTATTTAATGGTTGCGAAGGAAGTTTTCCAGCTGCTTGTGCTTCCAATTTGCTCATGGTAGTAGCTAGTTGACCCTGTACGGATGTCCTTCATATCCATCTTTGCCTTTTGCTTATCTTGCGCCATTGTGTTGAGAATGAGATTCAACTTGTCATCTATACTCATGCCTTGAGCTTCTTGTTACATCCTTTGCATGAATTGGTACCCTCCTTGTTCATTGAAAGTAGGATTTGTTGCAGCTTGCTTGTTGGTGTAGCTGAAATTAGGATGATCACACCAACCCGGATTATATGTGCTGGAATATGGCTTGGCCTTTGCTGATTTTGGTACATAGCACTTGTTTGCTCAACTTCTTCGGTGTATGATGGTAGTACAGCCGCTGCTATTTGTTGCATCATCCTCTCCATGTTACCCATTCTAAGTTCCATATGTGAAGAATCACCAACTTCATTCACTTTCCTTACCATTGGTTCATCTCGAGTGTAGAATTGTTGAGTGTTTGCAGCCATGTTTTCTAACAAGCTTGTAGCGTCAGCAATGGTTTTGTTGGTGAGTGCACCACCACTTGCGGCATCGATCAAATTTCTACCAGTAGAAAGCAACCCCTTATAGAAATATTGAATCACAAGTTGATCGTTGATTTGGTGCTGTGGACAGCTAGCTAAAAGTTTCTTGTAGCGCTCCTAATACTCATAGAGAGTCTCCCCCGATACTTGTATAATACCACAAATCTCCTTGCGAATCACAGCTGCTTTTGATGCCGGAAAATACTTCTCAAGGAACAACTTCTTCATTCCATTCCATGTGGTTATGCTTCCAGAGGGTAAGCAAAAGAACCACTCTCATGCATCATTTATAAAGGAGAAAGGAAAAATTGTCATCATAGTCATATCGGCATCTGCAGTTGCTTCCTTCAAGCTAGTCACAACATGATGGAATTGCTGTAAGTGACGATTAGGATCCTCTCCCGATAAACCTCTGAATTTGGGCAGCAAGTGAATCAATTGCGGCTTCAACTCAATAGTTCCATTCAGCTGAATACATAAAGGTTGCTGGTCAATGTTTGGAGAAGTGAGCTCCTTGAGTGTTCTTGGAGCAGGTGGTCGACCTCCCATTGTGTTGTCTTCCTCTTTGTCCGAGTCCGAGAATTCACTTGGTGTAGAACTAGGAGGAAGTGGAGTATTCACTGCTCGAATCAAGTCTTTTAGCAAAGTGCCCGAACGAAGACGTATACCAATTGGACTTAGTCTGCCCTCTCCACGCATTCACCAAAGAAATAATGCCTGAAAGATTCTAAGTGATTGAATAAGTAAACTGAAATTGAAAATAAAAGCAAGAATATAAACTAAGAATAAAAATAACAACTAAACTTGCCACTGCCTCCCCGGCAGCGGCGCCAATTTTGACGAGGTTTCAACTCGCAAATAATAATTTCTACTTCTCTTTACACTAGAAAGTAAATATAATGGAAGCAGGATCGTCCCAACAGATGTATGAAGCAAAAGTTGTTATACAAATATTCTTAGCAAAGAAGAATTTGTGATTCAAAAGTTCTGAAAATTGTAAATTTGTATTCAAATATGAGATGAAATTGATTAAGGATTCATTCTCGACCACGGAATATAAACCTAATTGATATATAGCCAAGTTCTTCGCATTATCTCGTTACTAACAACCCTAGGATCATTAGTACGCTCAACTATCCCGTTATTATCCCCTAAACTAACCGGATACGGAAGCGCTCGACTACCGAATTCTACTTGCCAAGTTTCCTAAAAGTACGCTCTCTAGGTGTGACTTAAACAAATGCACTAAGTTTTGTGAGATAAGGTTGCTCCTAGTGATGAATTCAAAAGATTGAATCACCTAATAATGTCAATTTCTACATACGGGTACTTAACAAAGTCCCATCATCAATACCCATATATCGCTACTTGTGTTTATAGTTTCTAGACAATTACGGGTCGAAGAAATTCTAAACTAGCAATAGAGGTATGAATCAATCATTCAATTTCGAACTTAAACAATTAACCCATAACTCATAAACAATATTGGCATAGTAGAAATCAAACAATAACGGAAATAATGGCGAAAGAAGAAACAATTTCATATCATTGAGTTCATATTCCGGGCATTAAAATCGCCCCTAATCAAAAGATAGTTTAGCTACTCATAATAAACATTGTTCTCAAAAATAGATATATGGCTTAAAAGATTGTTTAAAAGAAAGAAGTTTAGATTAAAACCAAAACAGCAACCAGAGTTGTTGTTGTAGCTTTCACCGAACTTTTCTCCAGCACTTCAGGGGCGTCAAAAGGGTGATATCCAGGGTAGGGTTTCTGCTGCTTTCGCGGCTTCTTATATCCTTTTCTGCTCCTGCAAAGTCGTGACCTTCTCTTGACTGACTTATCGGCATACACAAATACTAAAATGGCCCCAATCATATCCATTCATCTCTGTCAACCAACTGCAACAGCACCACTTGGTAGCAGTTTTCACGGACCCAAGCTCTATCCAATGCCGAGACTGATTAGTACTCAAGTTTCTGTCCTTGTAAGCTTCTAAATCCGGTCCAAGCCAATGCCAAAAATTCACCAGACTACCCTGCACAGCCTCATTCCTTGGTTGCCTGAACTACCCTTTATTTCAAGTTACTACTGCCGTGTCCTCCCAAGCTTCAAACATCTCTCAAAACCACCACAGTGCAAGCCATTACTTCATCCATACAAACCCAGTTCAACTCCAAACCCAGCACACTTGAGCTACAGTTTTGTTTGTTTCGCTCATTGAGACCATTTCAATCCTTGGCAGATGAACATCAAAACCCTTCGAACACAGCTCCCAAATTGGACACCAACAATTGCAGTTCTTTGCCTGATCTTCTACATAAAACCATGACCAAAATCTCACGAACTACAGCTGAAATTTAGCTCAAAAACTTGCAGTATCTCCTCAAAACCGAGCCAGTTCAGTCTGCAAAAATCATCCCACAAGAAACCCTGTGAAACAGTCCAGCAACATCATATTTCAGCTGAAGTTGCGCTCCAAAACTTGAACCAACTAACCATTTATTTCTAACACCATTCACTGCCTGCATCACCAGTAGTCACCATTGTCCTCGCCTCAAGACCATGTACACTGCAACCAGTTGTAGCTGTTCAACTCTTGTAAACACTCACCTGCTTCACTGAATTCATGGCAAGCTGCTGTTGCTAAAGCCATCTCTCGAACATCTGCTGTGTCTGTTGCAGTCAATGTGCTCTCAAAAACCCGTTGCTTCTGCTCATGAACAATCCTCAATTCCACTGACATCTTCACCAAACAGCAACCACATTTCGATACCCAAATCGACCCTGCAAATTGAACTACAACCACCAGAACACAGCTTCAGTTCTTCCCTTTGTAGATGTCTCATAACTCTTGACAGCTAACAACCAATTCTCAGCTTCAAACCTGACCTTAAATCACCACGGATTACAATTTGAACTCAAAACCCTGTAGAACAATCCATCAGTTTGGTTGTAGCAGCAGCCTATTACAGCTGTAATTCAGCTCAAGAACTCGCCATATCTCCTCCGAATCGAACCAATGCATCCTGTAATTTGAGCTACACCCTTCGTCATTCTTGTCAGCAGAAACTACTTGAAATCCTCCTCTTTGTCGCTGATTTCCGTTCACAAATCTGCCCCAATTTCAGACCTCAGCTCCATGATTCAGCCATCGCAACAACAGCTTCAATTCCACCCCATTCATCTGGTTTACGTCTTCAAACAAACCAACAATTCTGCCATCAACCTGAACTCTAACTAGCACACACTCGAACCACTGATTCAAACATCAGTTCGAACTCATTTTAGCCTGTAAGGTCGAGCTTCAAAATATCTTGATGGACCCTGGCAAATACCCATTGTATACTCCCCAAAATCAGACACAACAGCAACAAATTTCCAACTGAATTTCAGCTCAATTTCTTCCCCTTTTCCGGTTCAGAACGCCAGCATATTCATTCCATTCTTCCTTCTTCATCTCAGCTTCAGGTAAGTTGATCCATGGAGAAAAGCTATAACGCCGCTGCTTGGCTAGGTCGACGGTGCGGCAACAACAACCAGATCCCCTTCTGGTGACAGAAGAAATGGGTCTCTATTGAGACCTATGTTTTCTCCTCTTCACCTGCATATGTGTAGTGTCGTGGTGGTGAAATCCACTATCTGTTTATGACCTCTCTGCATTGAATGGGCTCCACATCAGTTATTAAGCCCATTATACATACTTTAAAATGCCTGTCTTGTGAACTAGCCATGCAACTCATGTAAACATAGTGCCTTGTTGATTCCCTTTGTCCGCAGCTTGGAGACTTGCCAGCCCATGATGGCAAGCATTTGTTGGCACGAGCTTTAACTTCTATGCTCCATTCTGACGCTTTTCCTTCCTCGAATTCTTCCACCAACAATATCTGTCTCTTATTTCTCAGATTCACTTCTTCTCTTCAATGTCTCTTCATCACTAAAGTTGTCATACTTTTCAGACAATAATTTGTATCACTAAAAATGACATGCTTTTCAGACAGAGATGAAGAAATAAAATCAAATAATGAGAAATAGTTTCGCCTCCAACAACATTTGCATCTTTTTTCCTTTTAAGTGACGTTCTTCTTCTTTTGTTCCAAATGACTCCAAAGTACCTAAACACTCAAAAGCAAACATAAGATACATAATTTACAAAAAAACTTAGCGAAGAAAGCATAAACAATAGATAAATATTAAGGTGTTTTAGACACCTATCAGTGACTTTTTGATTTAGCAGGATTAAGTTCTAGCCCATGTTGGTAGGTTTTATCAAAAAATCATGAGGGGTTCTGGTAGAAACAATATGTGAAAAAGTCACAATATGTTGAATCGGTTTTGGTTTAGCATAAAAGCATATGTGTTTCGATGGTTTTCAACTCTTGCTTGCAATTGTTAAAACCGGTTTTCAACCTTTCCCTGGTAAAGGTTGAGGGTTGTTGTTATTATCTTGTTTATGCATAAGGATGACAACGTGATGATATTTCGATATCAATTCTCACTGGACGAAGATGCAAACATATTGGAGAAGTGGATGCGAAATTTGAGGTAACAATCTTGTTAGTTAATTATTTTCCTGTTTAAGAAAAGCCTGAGTTTATATTATATATATTTGTTGCTTTTGCTTAACAAAATTTCGGTACAATTGATGTTTATTCCATGATGTGTGTGTGGATGTGTGATTCAATTGGTTCCGGTTAAAAAAAACTATTGTTATCTTGCTTTATTGTGTGGTATCAATTGTTTAGGCTTACAAAAGTTCAGTACAATTGATGTTGTGTGTGATTCAATTGGTTCTGGTTAAGAAAAACTATTGTTATCTTGCTTTTGTATGGTATCAATTGTTTAGGCTTACAAAATTTCGGTGCAATTGCGGTGCTTTTAATGTCTATGTTGTTTCAATTGCATTCGGTTGAGGTGAATAATTATGCAAGTTGATTTATTTTGGTTTGTATGAATTATTTATGGCTTAACGAAATAAAAAGTGTACGGGATGAGTTGTTTAGTCCAACTCGATTCCGGATAAGAGAAACTAAGTTAATTATGATCTTAGTTAGACTTATCGAAGTGAGGTTTCGGTTATTCAAGTCTAATCGAATGCCTTAACAAGAAATGTTAGTTAACTAACCTAGTACTTGTCTTGTTTAAAATTGAAAGGTCTAAGTTTATGGATAATTAGAACCTGATGAGAAAAATAGAGTTTATCTTTATTTTGGTCTTATCAAATTAAGCGGTTGTTTTTGAACAATCGGTTTAGCAAAGGGACTAAAGTGCTTAGTTGATTTTGGTTTACTAAAATAAATTGGAAAAATTGTTTCGGACAATTGTTTCCTAGGTAACATATCAGAACATGATATGTGGAACCCTCGTGTCTAACTCCACGGGTTTGAAAGTCTATTTTGAGATTTGTAAGATTCTTTTCGTGTTGTCCTTATTATTTTTTTGCTTCTTTGTCATTTTTGTGACGAAAAGGGGGAGAAATATATGGAGTAAACAAGTGATACTGGCATTGATTTTATATTTACTGGTATCGCTAAGGAAAAGAACAATGGTGCTTGAACGTTTATCTAACGAAAGAGTGAAAGCACAGACTAAGGGGGAGTAACATGTCATATGAATTGGTATAACAAAGACGTGCGGATTGAATATCTACCAATCTTACTTAGGGGGAGTAATAGCTTTGTTATTATAATGTCAACAACGGCATTTTCAAGGATTGAATGTAAGCAGTTTTATTGTGATGTTGAATCAGGAATCAAGCGGATGTGTAATGAATTCTTGTAATTTGTTTATCCATACGATGTAAGAGTTTTGTCACTAAAATTGACAAAGGGGGAGATTGTTAGAGCATGGATCAGTTGAACCCACCAAGCGTTGGTATGTCAAGTTTGGTTGTCATATTTTAGTGAATCAAAACTCATGTTAAGAGTCGCTTGATTATGTACTAGAGTCAACTTCGTATAGGTTAGCTTGAAAGTACTAGGATATGAGACCTTACAAGTATTGTGAAGTCTTGAAAATGTGAAGAAGCAAGGAGCTACAACGACAACAATCATCCTTCCACTTGAGGTTAGTGATATTTGACTTGAACTGTTTCATTCCCTAACTATCTTTCAAGTTGTGCATATTGAAAACATAACTGTGAAGCATATTTGAACTCTAGATAGACATAGTATAAAGATATACAATACGAAGTTTATTGCTTAACCATTAAACTTTGTAGATAAGACATCGCCGTAATCATTTGAATGCTATTGTGATTATGTATGGGTATGAGGTGAGGATTTCATCCTATAGAACAATGTTTACATGTGTTCTAAGGAAGTAAGTTCATAAACTTGTTTGTGAACCGAAAAAGAAATTGCCAGGTGTTATTGGTTTTGTTATTCATTGCATATCTTATGAACAACCAGTATGTGTGATTGAGTATAACCGCTGAAAACTTGTTTGTGTTCTTGGTAGAACTATCCACAAAGGCCTGACTTATATATTGGTATGAGTTTGATTAGTGAACCGATCTTAGGTAATCACCTGAGATGGTAGGATCGGGTTTGTATTTTGTCTGACCAAATATGATAAAGGGGAACTGATCCTAGTAATAGGTGTAATACATCACAAAGGGGAACCGATCCTTGTATGGGTGTAACAAGGTTTATAACAGAAAGGGGAACTGATCCTATGGACATGTGCAACACGTTTTTAGGCAAAGGGGAACCGATCCTATCGACATGTGCAACACATATAATTTAGATACCATATATATGTGGCGAACCGATCCTAGTACCTAGTCAACCAAATTTTGGAAAGCTAGTGTGACTATGCACAATACTCACATGAAGGTAGAACCGAAACTTGTTTTGGTAGAATCGTTAAACCCATGATTGTGATTGGATGTTGGTTTGATCAATCACATAGTTTTTAAAAGTCAGATGAACCAATTCTAAACTTGTTTGGAAGTGTGGCAAATCGGTTTCAAGGTTGTAAGTGTGAAATAGAACTTACAAAGTAAGGATGTCGACATACTTTGAACATGTGTTGTGAATGTTTATTTCCTTAATTGTTCAAAGATATTCCTTAACGGCTAAGGGAAGAGAATCCCAGGATCGAAACATAAGTAAGTTAAGAATCTTTTAATTAAGGTTATTAATTTCATTTTGTAGGGAAATTCCAGAATTAGTAATGTGCATTTACTAATTAGATTTCCGAGAGATTTCGATCATTATTTTTGGACAGAGCATTTCCAGGAATTATGAAAACCGAATTTGTGCTTTAATGAATATCTTGAGAATATTTTCGGTTTTGGAAATTCCTTGGTGTCCAAACTTCCTTGTCTATAAATACTTGAAGTTTTCCTTTCTAGTAAACTAATCCTTCGTAACAAAAAACTTCCTCTTTTGTTGTTGTTACTGGTGTAGCCGCCTATTCGGAGAGAAGAGTAACCTAATTAGGCGAAATCTCTTACGGCCGCTCAGTTTAAAGTCTTATTTGGGATTGAGAAGCTCTAGCGTGTACCGTTGGTGGGAAACTAGATAATTGCGGTTTATCTTTTGTTTTCGATTGATTTGAATGACTAACGTTGGTTGAAATCTGATTGCACCTAGTTTATTTATTCTTGAGAATCTTATCTTCTGATATAAGATTCACTCAAACTAGTTCAGAGTTTCGACAGGGATCTTTAGACTGTTGTGAGTTCTAAAGACGATCTTGTGATAATCCATTGTTAACATACTCCGTTCTGTGCGTGATTGATCACAAGAGATTCAAGTGATTGTGTGCAGGTTTTTATTGAAGATTTAAGAAGATTTGAAGACAAAGAAGATATTGAAGATCTGACTTGGGTTTTATAATCTTTGGTGTGCACAATACTTGTTTTGGTAAAAGAGGATCCAATTAATAATCGATTTATCCTTGTGGTAGATTGGATTGATTAATTGAGTAGATCGGCATCAACACAATTCTTTGGATTAAGAGTGTTGTTGGCTTAATCTTAAACGATTACTTTGGTAATTGAACATAAGATATATCTAAGGACCTGAGGAAAGAGTTTATGTTAAGATAAACGGAAGAGCCTTTGTCCGACTCATATCACTTGGTTGAATAGAGTTGATACCAAACAGATTTGTTGTTCCTTTACTGTTTGGAATACGAACCAAAGGAATTGTTCCAAGTACGTGACTTATTTATAAGTTAGAGGCGTGGGAATACAAACGGAACTAGGTGAACTATAGGTTTAGTTGCTTGGTCTCAACTATACGAAGTTGGTGTAATTTTGTGTAGCGGCTTAATCCTGAGAGTATTCAATTCTGGACAAGGTCCCGGGGTTTTTCTGCATTTGCGGTTTCCTTGTTAACAAAATCTTGTTGTGTCATTTACTTTATATTTCCGCATTATAATTGTTTTATTATAATTAAAGTAAATTACACAAAAGTTAATTCCTATTTACTTGATAAGCAATCCTATTGTGTTTGGTTAAGTCCGAACCTTTGTATCAAGTAAACATACTTCGTTGTTGTATAGTCTCGATCTCGTATCCATAGACGATCACACGAAGTGTGAACCGATTAGCTGTATTGTCTCGAGTCAGTCCATAGACAATCACTTTCGAAGAAATGACTTATAGGTAGGAAAAGTTTTAGCTTGAGGTATATTTGGGTACCCTCGCCTTTTCAAGAACATTAAATTTTCGATCAATAACGCGGTCTAGCTGCCTAGCTTTGACGCAGTCCACGATGAATTTCTTCTGATTCCGTATCAAGATATTTTGATTTTCAAGGATTTTGGTCTGACCATCAATGAGCTGATTTATTTGCAGTTGAAGATTTGCAAATTAGACCTTCGAGTCAATCTGAAAAGAATTAAATCTTTGACAGATTCACCAATCCAGGAGTTGTACTCTTTCCTTGCAATCATCTTTTTCAAGACAAGTTCTTGAACTGAACGTCTTCTTCCATTTCAAGATTCACCACTTCTTCAGATCTTGAGGAGTTCTCCAAAAAAAATAATTATATATAGGGAAGGAAAAATAATATAATCCATATGTTTACGAACAAGAGAAGAACATCCTTGTTAAGGAAACTCTAAAAAAAACTCCTAAGTAAGATACGGAGTTACGGACGTTGGTGGACCAGTTATGAAAGGTTAATAGATCAAGAGAAGATCCAAAAATAAGTAAATACACTATGTTTCCAAACATCTCTTACCTTCATAGCTCAAAAGGTTTACCTTAGATCAGAGCATAATAAAAACATACACTAGTTACTAGGAATCAATATATAACTCAACATTCACAAAAGAATAAAACAACTAAATCAAACATAAGACATATGGTAACCTATAGTAGACTTGAGCATCTCGCAAATGTCATCCTTGCAACTCTCAAGTTAGATACAAGGATGAAATTACCTAAAGCTAGGTAGCTAAGTGAGATGTAATCCCACCATGAATATTGAGAGATGAGGTGTAAATATAATCTGAATGTTTGAGCCTGGTATTCCTTACCTTCCTTCGGTTGTTTCTTATCCCAAAGAAATAAGACATAACCCTTTTAGAGTATCCATCATAAGGATTTTTCTGAGGACTAAATCTAGGACCTCTAGAGATTGGTTCCAGGGGGTCAGAATTAAGAGAATTCCATTTCCTAGACTTAGGTCTACCGGAATTATTCGCATTAGCATTGGGAATGTGTACATTTGTAGCGCAACAATTAGCACCATTAAGAGGGACACAATTCCTGTAGAGATTTCCAGAAGGGTGACTTTGGAAACCTTGTGTACGAGAATTCTTGTTTTCCGCAGGAATGAAATCCATTGTAGATGTCGTCAGAAAATTCACTCTGTCAATAGCAAAAAGAAGTAGATTTTGAAGACCAGAAATCTATTTCTTTCAAGCAAAACAATGTGAAGCATAATGATTTTTTTTCCCGTAGAAAAAACAAGTTCGTGGAAGAGAGACATCGGAAGGAACCTGTTTTAAACTCATAGGCCTATTGGAAGACTGCAAGTTATGTAAACATTTCTTAGCAGACGCTTCCTTTTGAGTAATTTTCTTCATGTACTCTAATCCCTCATGAGAATTAGAGAATGGAACATAAGAATATTTGCTCATTAAGACAGAGGTTTCCTTTTTCAAGGAATTGCATTGTTCCTGGGCTAGGAGAAGAGATGCGACCAGTTTCTCTTTTTCAACGCGAATGTTGTTTAGAATGATGAATGAGTTTCGATCAAATGTTTTTCTATAATTGAATCTTCTTTAGCAATATCTTCAAGAACACTAATTTTTCACGTTGTAGGGTAGTTTCTTGAACAAGGTTTTTGATATTGTTAGAGAAAGACTCAAAAATACTGTAGAGTTCCCGTTCTCGACCAAAAAACTTCTCGAGTTCATCAATGAGTTGAGCATGTTTTTATTCAAGAGACTTTATTTTAAAATCTTGAATATCAATAACCTCAACAGATTTTTTTTAATGTTCTGGTGAGTTCCATTTCAGCTTTTGACCTAGTGTCAATTGTATCATCAGAACGAATGTTATCAGAATCTGATAGCAAAAATTTTCTACCTCGGTATTCAGAAGAATCATCTAAGGAGTTATCCTTTGAGGCAAGCCCAAGACATTTGGCATAATCAAAAACTTTGGAAGACATTTTTTATGTGCGTAAAAAAGAGACAATCTATCCACAAAAATCAGATTGCTACAAACACAGACTTATGAGGTCTTAAACTTTTTTGCCTGCCCTGATACCAATTGAAAAAGCAGGGGTATAACAACCACACCCAATATTTCTTTTAGGAAATCTGTATGGACTAACTCCAATATAATTCCAAGAGAATCAACCAGACAGTCAGACTCAATCAAGGAAAATATATCCAAGAGTTAGATCTCAATTTCTCAAATCAATCTGCTATCGAACAGATAGGAATCTGTGAGTCAGATCAATATGAGAAATAACTTGGATGGTACCAAAGATCAATATCCAAGCATCAATCAATTTCAATCAACAACCAAAGGTTGGATTTACCAATTGATTGAATTACGCACAACCTGTGATATTTCAATTATATAGAAAATATAATGTGGAAATAACACAGACACCATAAGTTTTGTTAACTAGGAAACCTCAAATGCAGAAAAAACCAGTCCAGATTTGAACACCATACTATATTAAGACGTTACAGACTCTAGCCTACTACAAGTTAACTTCAGACTAGAATGTAGTTGATCCCTAACCAATCTCACATTGATTAAGGTGCAGTCGCGTTCCTTACATCTCTGAATCCCAGCAAGACTCTACGCACTTGATTCACTTAGCTGATCTCATCTACAACTAAGAGTTTCTACGACCCAAAGTCGAAGAATTGATAAACAAATATGTCTCACACAGAAAAGTCTATTAGAATAGATAAATATGTTTCCCATAGAAATATCTACGAAGTTTTTGTTCCATCTTTTGATAAATCAAGGTGAACATGAACCAATTGATAATCCAGTCTTATATTCCCCAAGAACAACCTAGAAATATCAATCACCTCACAATAACTTAACTATATGGTAGTAGAACAAGTTATTGTGGAATCACAAAGAATGAGACGAAGAGCTTTGTGATTACTTTTTATATCTTACCTATCAGAGATAAATCTCGAGCAAAACTTAGAGAAGATAATACTCAATACGATAGAACAAAGTAAGATCAGAACATGCAACTACAGAGAAAATAGTTGGGTCTGGCTTCAGAATCCCAATGAAGTCTTTAAATCGTTAACCTATAATGGTTTTAGGAAAAAC
This sequence comes from Papaver somniferum, assembly GCF_003573695.1. NCBI lineage: Eukaryota > Viridiplantae > Streptophyta > Magnoliopsida > Ranunculales > Papaveraceae > Papaver > Papaver somniferum. The sequence continues at coordinate 31,398,584 of NC_039362.1, read as the reverse complement.
CTACGTTAAAGGAGAATCGACTCTATTCGCAACTAGTATCACATAGGAGGTGTGTGGTAGGCTAGGGAATGTATAAGAAACAAGAGCAAAGGATAAGGAGAGACAGAAAGGCCTACATGTTATACCTGCAAGTGCACAGGGTCTGTTGTAGTGAGTGTGCAAGGCAGGGTCATTTCCACAGGGACTAGGGTGTGTAAGTTGAAGTTTTATAGGCTATTCTAGCTAAGATAAGTGATGACAGTGAGTAAGAATCAAAGGTGGTGACAATGACAGTGAGTGATAAAGAGTGATAGTGGCAAAGAAACCAAGGCAATAACACATGCAGTGATAAAGAAACAAAGGCAGTGAAGTATAGAAGGGACTAGGATCTTGAATCCACCCTTTTCCTAAGCTAAGTCCTCCAACTATGTTCTTGTCCCTTGTTAGTTATCAGTCAGCTTCTAGGCTCTCTGAATAACTAGATGACAGTTGCGGTTCAAAGCCGGCTGTTCATCTAAGGGTTGGTCTAGAAAGATTACTAAGAATACTAAGATGAATCTAATCCTAGTAGTAGTTGGGGCTCTCACACTGCAAATACCCGAAGAGAAGCTTGCTTAGTGTTTTAACAACCTAAAAGGATATTCAATCCTAGACAGTTCAAGCACAACAAGATCAGAGCATGGATGGGACAAATACAATTGAAATTTACAAAATAATTTAAACTAAGAACTAACCCTTGAGGCACTGGCTATTCCAGTCCTCTTGGGTGAAGCACTGGCTAGCCCAGGCATATCCCATTACAACACCCAAAGACCCCTATTTATACATACAATGGAAATCCCAAAAAATCCCCAACTAACAGCAAAATTAGGGTTTGTAAAAAAATACAATTAAACCCAAAATTGGTTCACCTAACCTACTTATAACAACCCAATCAATCAACCCATGCTTCAATTAGACGTACAATCATGTTCCCCCAATTATCCCCAAATTATGAAATTAGGGTTTATAAGAAATAGAAATTAGGTTTACCTAATCACTGCAAACTCTTGATAGCTCTCACCATGCTTCCTTACGATCTTCTGATGCTTCCCACGCCTCCAATTGATCTATATTATCAACTAATTTCACCAACTCACTCTTAGGGTTCAGTGGTGAGAGAATAGGCGAAATTAGTTGTTTGAGAGAGATTAGAACGTGATATAGGTGATGGGTCGAGTGTGTATGATGATTTGAGAAGAGATGGTGGTGGTTGTGGTGATTGAGAAGGAGTTGGTGGCGGAGCAGGTGGTGGTCATGGAGTTGCAGAGGAGAAGAAAGGGGGAGAAGAAGGAGAAGCCGATAGTTTTAGGGTTAAGGTGTGTTTGGGTTAGGGTATAGGTATTTGGTGCTTAGGTGTTGAGCGGATGCATCAAGTCTCGATGATACGCGAAGCTGAGCCGTGGGGTGCGAAAATGATAGATTGATCTAACGGCTACAAGTGAAGAGTCTGGTATCGACCGTCGGATGCCTGATACAACGAAACTGACGGCTCAAGATGGAGTTAGGTGCTGTAGTGTTAGACAAGAGCTTCAGACTTTGATGCACTATGATGAAGCGACTGTAGGATGCTGAGATGATCCAATCTGACGGCTGAAGATGAAGGCGGGTATGGATATTGGAAATGGGTTTGGGTGAGGGTTTTGGGCCTTGGGTATGCCAAGCCCATATCTTCTTTAAGAACAATTCTTCCTTGTTAAGCTCATTTCTAGCCTTTTGGTCTTGTGCACAACATTCCTCGCGGCTTCCTTGCGTAATTCCTCCCGACTTTTCACTACTTTTCTGCTCTTTTCGCTCCGCAATTCATCCAAACTTTATTTACAACCTAAAAATACAAAATTATTAATAAAAATATTTATTCTTGAAAACAATGAAAATACAGAATATGGGATAAAATGTAGAATTAATGCACAAAAGATGAGTTAAATGCCAAGAAAAATATATAGAAATATGCACTTTTTAGCACTCATCAAATACCCCCAGACCTGAATTTTACTTGTCCTCAAGTAAAACAAAACTAAGGAAATCCTACCTATACCACTGTCGCTGGTCTCTCGAATGCATTTAGCGTATGCACTAAGCCTTTTAAACCACTAAGTGTCCCTAGTGGACGAGTTGAAGTCTCGTGAAGGTTTGCTTAGAACGTACCTACAAAGTTCTAGGACAAAATATAAGCTCAGATTCCATGAAGTGTGACATGTGCAAGACAGTTTAAGCTCACAGCAAAATGGATATGTCAATCTAGCTATCAAAGGCACAATCCTAGCATTGATAACAAATAAATACATGTGATAAGAGTGTAAAGTGTATCTACACATGTTTCTAGAATGACCTGAAGTTATGACTACTAATCACCAAGAGATAGTTTTTAGGCTAAGAACCGAATTCTAAGCCAAACTAGTTGTCCGGCTTTACGAGAATTGTGAATGTTCACCCAATGAGTTGGTGATATTTCAGTTTACCCGCGTTATACATCGATGGCTGCACCCTCCTTGCTTATTACAAGACTATTTACAACAAAAAGATGACTCTTTACATGACTCTTATTTACATTGATTACTCTCTTTTATTTTTGGAACAAGAGAGAACTATTGTCTTTAATATGACAAAACATGGAATAAATAAATACTTGATATTTTTTTTTTATCTTTTTTTTTTAAAATATTTTTTTGATTTTTTTGATTTTTTTTTTTGAAGAAATAACTTTGATCTTTACAACATAGTGACACTTTTGATACATGAACAAAAAGAAAAACATAATTACATGACTCTTAGCAAGAGGTGGCCCTTATCGAATGCTTCGGTCAAATTCTATGGTTGCTTTTCTTAACGTATCCTCCAACTTCTATCCCAGCCAACCAAAGAACAAGCTAGTCAAGTCTCATTCAGTATCCTAAAGTGATTGGCAATCTAACTTCCTATCAAACACCTTGAAGATCGATGCTATACATGTATTGGTAGATTGTGCGTGTGCAAGTTTCTTATCACATGTGAATTGTGCTAGAATCAGGGTGCCTAAATATCTAGACTAAGAATCCTTATGTTTACATACATGCACAAGAGTCAACATTTCAAGGTAAATGAGCTCCATTTTTATGATTTTTTTTTTTTTTTTTCAAAAAGAAAGAGTTCAGTTTTCAATTATAGCATGTGATCGTGGTATCTATACCATACCCCCAAACCTAAACTAAACATTGTCCTCAATGTTTCAAAATATGAAAAGAATTATAACATACGAAGAGGATTATGCTGAGTAGAGAAAAAGGAAAGAGAATACCCGATTTGACGGCGAAAGCAAAATTAGAACTCCGTTATTCAAGGCAAAAATCCAACATATTTCAGTTAAGAGTCACTTTGGATTAGCAAAATATGTACAAAAGAAACAAAAGATTTAACTAAGAAACTATCTACTAGATTCTATACAAGAAAATTTGGTTTTTAATGGGATTGGACTTTTTGGGAAAAATTTGGTTTTGTCGGAAGATATTTGGTTTTGATGGGAAAAAGAAAAATTTTGGTTTTTAGGGAAAAATTTGGTTTTTTTGGGAGAAAAACATTTGGTTTTTAATGGGTTCTGAAAAGAAAAATTTGGTTTTAAAATCGGGAGCAAGCCCACATTGGTGGAAGAATGCACAGCCCACAACTTGTGTGAAGTGAAGCCCAACGAATTAGTTTGAACTGAGCCCAGCAAAAGGTTTTGAAAAAGAAGAGGTCCAACTGTTTGGGTTCAGGAGCCCAGAAGTTCAGTTTCAGTTTGGTTTTGGGCTAACAGAATAGCCAAAATTCAAGCCCCAGTTGGGCTTAAAAATTGTTTTTCCAATTTTAATGAACACTAATTTTGGGCATGCCTAAAATTTTCAAGGCATACAAAGGACTAGTCCTAACTTGGGTGACCTTATAAGGGGTACCCTATGGGGTGGTTCAATTACCTATATGCCCTTAAATTCTCTAAATTACTACTAATCTATCCCTATCCCTAATATAAAAACCTATAATCAATAAACCAAAATCAGTTTCATATCCCTAACCCCTTCTTCTTCCTCATCCACAACAGCCGAACCCTTCTTCTTCCTTTTTTTTCATCGTATCATCGCGGAAATTTAATCGTCGATTCGTGAAAATTTAGTCGACGATTAAACTCATCTATATAATAGTTCGCCGTAAGCCAGTATCTCGTTCTAATCGAGCGATTGAACAACCCATTGAAGAAGAAGAAGATTTAGAGAGTGAAGAAGAAACTCAAAATCAACCACAAAATCAACCGGAAGAAGAGATTGAAGAAGAACCAACTCCACAAATGAGAATAAGAAGGTTAGTTTTACAAACCCATCTCGTATTTGATGTTTTTGATTGGTTTGATTGATTTAATTCGTCAAAATCATGTTTCTGCGGCGGTTACAGGGTATGGTTCGGCGCAAAACAAATCTTAGATGTGCGCCGAGCTGTTCTTGAAACTGAACCCTGAAAGTGCATTTGAACGGCTCGGCGTATATCTGAAATCTGTTTTGAGCCGAACTTGGTGACACAGAGACTTATATTTAGGATCGGCTTATTCGATGGTGTTAGTTTTGTGCCGAATATGTTTTGTGAATTTCAGAAATTTTGCATGTGCGTAGGATCGGCTTGTATGGTAGTATTAGTTTGTGCCGAATAATTGTTGTTTGAATTTCAGAATTTTTGCATGTGTATAGGATCGGCTCATATGGTAGTACTAGTTTTGTTCCGAATAAATGTTTGAATTCATAAGTCTAGATTCGGCTTATTCGATAGTATTAGGGTTGCGCCGAATATCATTGTTAAAATTTCATAAATTTTACTAGTGTGTAGGATCGGCTTATTTATATGATATCATGTTGCGCCGAATACATGTTTGAGTTCATAATCATAGATTCGGCTTATTCGACGGTATCGGTTGTGAGCCGAATATATAGGATCGGCTAATAATTTTGCATGTGCGTAGGATCGGCTTGTATGGTAGTATTAGTTTTGTGCCGAATAATTGTTGTTTGAATTTCAGAATTTTTGCATGTGCTTAGGATCGGCTTGTATGGTTGTATTAGGCGCCGAATAAAGGTTTCGATTCATAAGTCTAGATTCGGCTTATTCGATAGTATTAGTGTTGCGCCGAATATTATTGTTAAAATTTCATAAATTTTACAAGTGTGTAGGATCGGCTTATTTATATTATATCATGTTGCGCCGAATACATGTTTGAGTTCATAATCATAGATTCGGCTTATTCGACGGTATCGGTTGTGAGCCGAATATATGGGATCGGCTTATAATTGTTTTGTGGTATGAGCCGATCCACTCTCTGTGTAAGCTAATAAAAATTTCAAGACATGATTCGGCTCATATGTGTTATTTCGGGTAAGCCGAGCCTTCTTATTTTCTTACAAGTTTTTGGCTTTCCAAATCTCTTTGTTGTTCGAATTAGTCTTATAACTTTCATACTTGTGTCAGGACCAATGCAGCTACAAAGAGGAAGAAGATGGAGGTAACACCTTCTACTTCTAAAACTCCCGATCCTAGACGAGGAGGTAAGAAAAAATTGGGAGCGGGAGGTAGAGGAGGAACTTTAGAAGAAGTAAGAATTGAAAGACAAGTAAGAATTGAAAGACAAGAAGAAGGAATAGCTGAAGATGAAGAAGTTTATGATAATCAAGAAGTTCATCAAGAAACACAACCCCAAGGAAAACCCAAGAAAGACAAGAAAGGTAAGAAGGTGGCAGAACCCGAGAAAGAGAAGAACGATGATGATCGACGGATCACTGGTTTACACATTCCTGATGAAGATGACGTAATTACACCTCGATCAGATGGTTTGCCTCATGGTCTTCCGGAAGATGGAGGAAATGTGTTGATTGGTTATGCCGATTCTTGGGCGAAGAGAATTTATGAGACTCCTGATCACAACCGTGCAGTCCGAGTATTGAGACACCAGAGGGAAGCGGAATGGAGTCTTGATGAAGAGGTTCCTGAGGTGATTGCTTACGTACAAGCCAGTGCTTTATGGCCTGCTATCAATTATGGACATAAGGAATATGATAGTGTGTCGGCCTCTGCATTTACCGAGCGCTTTTGTCCAGAAACTTACACATTTCAATTACCTTTTGGAGAGATGTCAATCACTCCTGATGAGGCTAGTAAGATTACAGGTCTTAAAGCAAGGGGTGTAAGGTGGATGGTTTTTATGACATGAGTTGGGATGAGCTATACAATTTGTACCTGGAATGCCTTGGTTGGGGTTCAATGAAAACTGAGTTGGAGTTTTGTCGATCAGTTAAAGATGTCGATACCGTTTTCATACCAGGTGGCAGAAATAAGAAGAATAAGAAGATCAAGTTGACTAACTTGAAAAGGGAGTTTGAGAACACAAAGGAAAGAGTCACACAAGGTTTGTTGATAATGGATCCCGTCAAAGTGAAGCAAACCGGAACTGCCTACTTGCTTTATACTCTTGGTAGAGACATCTTTCCCGACACTACCGGAAACAAGGTAAATGCTAATTATCTCCAATTGGTAAAGAATCTTGAAACTTGTAACAAGTTTGCTTGGGGAACGGCTACACTCGCTTACCTGCTGGACCAACTTGCCACCGCGTCTAGGTTGACAAGTACAAACATCGGAGGGAACTTCACTTTGCTCCAGGTAACTTTTGGGAGTTCAGAGTATGGTTCGGCTTATAACCATAAAACCTTTTAAGCCGAAGTTTTTTCTTACTTGGTTCGGCTTATAATACTTGATCCATATAAGCCGAACAGTTCTCTGAGTTTGCAACTTTAGTCTTACTTTGATGTTTCCAAGTAAAACTTTTTCTATCAATTCAATTCCTTTGATTTTTTAATGTGGTTCTTTCGATGCAGGTGTGGATATATGACCATTTCCCAATTTTGAACTTGGCCAAAGTATTTGAGAAAGATGTCGATTATGTTGATACTGAGCCAACTAGCACGGTACGCGTACGAGGACTCCAAGAAAAGGAAAAAAAGAAGTTGGTGGCAAGTTTGAGAGAGACGTTAGACTGTCTTGGTGTTGATGATGTCGCTTTTCAACCATATGAGAATGAAGATGAAGAAGATGAAGTTGTTGAAGATGAGGATATGCCGGTAGGTATGTATCATGGGCCATTGTGGTATCCCGGTGGTTATGTTATATACGATCCTAGGCGAGTACTCCGTCAATTAGGATGTGTCCAAAAGGTTCCTTTGTTTGACGAGAAATTCAGGTTGTTACCAAAGAGTGGTAAGGGAACTAAAAGCACCACTTCATCTTGGGAACCAAAGTATGATCCTGATCCCACCGTTGAGTTTTGGAATAATTTAGACAATCACACATTAGATGCGTCCAAGTTAACACCTTTACTTGATGATCCATGTGAAGAGGATCCGGGCTATATGGATTGGTATAACCAAATTTCTCATCCCTTCATTATCAATAAGAAAAGGCAAAAGATATCTGATAAGGGGAAGGCGAGGCCAATCAAGATCACCAACAAGTCTACTTCCGAAGATGTAGTCAAGGCTTTCAAGGTTATGGTAAGAATGACTTCACTTTATACTGTTTTCATATATTAGTTATGGTAAAAATGTCTTCAACCTCATGGTTATAAGTTGTTCTCAAATGAAAAATAGGTTGTCGCGGGTAGGGAGATATTGAAGAAAATGAAGGCCAAACTTGGTTGCAAAACAACAATGACCGTGGAAGAACAAAAATACCTCATCGACAAGTGGGATGCAATCATCAACAAAGGACAAGGACCCGAGGAACCCGAACAAAGGCCTACCACTAAGAGGTCTCGACAAGTTGGTGAAGGTACAAGCCAAGTTGGTGCTACCGTCCAACCCGGTAATGATGCGTCGGAAGATGAAGACCAAGGTGGAAGAAGAGGTGGTCGTGGAACTAAGAAGAGGGGTCGTGGTTAAATTCCCTTTTATGTACCACTTTATGGTGTTGCAAACACCTTTGCTTTAAGGTGCTGAACTTTGTTTTTAATGGTGCTGGGATTGGGTTATGGACACCGTTGATAGACGCATTTATGTGTATAATATAGCTCATTTGTATATATTGTTAGTACTCGATATTGTACTTATTTGGTTATTTTATGTATTTGTAGGTGTTTTTGGAAAATAATCTCTTGCGGCGAATTTGGCTAAAAATGTGGCATTTGGACCTCCGTTGATAACGTACCAGAAGCGCCTCATAAGTGTACCGGAAGTATCCCAGAAATACCCCGGAGGAACCCCGAAAAAAGTGCGGAAAATGCCCCAGAGGACACTTGCTATACGGACCCTTGATTTTGGATAAGGGGTAACCTAATTACTAAGGGGTGACCCATTTCCAGGCAGCTGCTAAAGGGACACCAGAACTGGATAGGGGGAGATCACATTTCTTCACGTTTTCAAATTAATGTTTTGGCGGGAAACTTCATGCATGTTTACTGGCAGAGTTGGATTCGATTAATGGACGGTTTCTAAAGAGATTCAACCCCCAAAATCAGTTGGGCTGGATTTGAATGGACTAAACAGAGCTGGTACATGTGTTTTGATCGATCACATTGGGCTGGAATAGCCGGGAGAAGAAATCAGATTCCAAATAGGACACGTATGGTTCTGTTTACGTTTCAAAGATTTTTTGAGGAGATTCTGGGAGAGTTTTACGCTAAAGAAAACTCTACTTGGTCCTGTTCAAGTCTCGGGAGAGTTTTGGGGCAATAGAATAGCTCATAAACGCGTACATGGAGATCAGAGAGAGATATTCTCTCAACAGCGCAGAGAAGAAAAAGAAAGAAAAGTCGGATTCAGTAGAGATTTTTGGGGGGATTTGAGGGCTATATAAGAGTGGGTTTACGTCATAGAAAGGGTTAGAAAAGTTTAGGAAAAAGTTTGGAGTCCAGGAGAGCCGAAACAAAGAAGTTACAGAGAATTGGTGCTGCTGCTGCCATTGAAGAACCTGAAGAACACGAAGAACAGACTCGCAGAGTCCGTCGTTCTTCAGCAGTCTTAATTTCAACACCCAACTGTCGTTGTTTTACAACAGCAGAGGCTTGTATCGTTTATTTTCAGCCTTTTCAACTTTGTAACAGTGACGCTGTAACATTTATACAGCGTTGCAAACTTCTTTTACACCATTTTCATCAATAAAACACATTATTAAGCCATGGATACATCTTATGATTATGTTTTTGGGATGAGGAGCTAAACCCATTAGCCAAGGCGACGGAGGAAGCCATTGTTCCACATTAATTGGTATAATTCTAATTTTACTATTTATTTGCAATATTATTATTTGATTATTTGCATGGGATTGAATTGAAATATTAGTTCTTATTGAATAGTTGTGAATTAATTTGATGAAGCATGCTGGGTTTTAAATACTTTTGATGTTTTATACTCTTTGATTACAACTATTACTTCAAGAATATATTTGAGGCAAATATTAGAATTATTTTTAAAGATAAAATTGCATGAATATTATTTAGAGTTTACTATTTATTTGGTCAATGGTGGAATCCTAGTCTTGGTATTTTTCTCCAAAACTTTGAATTATTTTATTTAGTTGCCTGTTTAATTTAAATCTATAAAAATTGTTTTCTTCACAAGTCTGATACGAATCCGTTTTACCACTTCAACTACAATCACTTTTGGAATCACACCAAATTTTTGGCGCCACCGACGCGGACCTGTGTTTTTTTAGATTTTTTTTAGATTTTTTTTTTATTATTTTTGTTCTTCTTTACGTTTTTTGGGTTTTTTTTGTTTCCTTGCAGATTTTTGAAGATTGGAGCGAAAGACAATTTTGCCAAAGCTTGTGGTGATTTACTTAAAGTTTGGGAGCGAAAAGCAAAGTTAAAGGAGCGAAAGAAGAAGATTTTCTTTATTTTGTAAAAGAGAGAAAAAAAAAAGAGAGGCATTTTTATTTTTGTAATTTTTTTTTATTAGACTTTCTTTTCTTTTGTATTTTTTTTTATGGACTTTGGACATTAATTTTGGGACATTTTTATTTTTATTTTTAAACCCTACGGAAGGGTACCCTTAAATATAAACTGTTTGCAGGGAAGGACGACGATTCCAATATCGTCTCGGCCCCTCGGGTTCGCACACGGCATAGGAGTCGTGGCCCGAGTCGACAACAACGGTTCATCCCCCATCTGGTACGGGAGGTAAGTCCAATCGAAACACTCGCGAATCTCCTGCAAGCGGGTTACTGTATTCCTTAAGGTGATAATTGTTTGAGGACGAACCAGACTGTTTTTATATTCCTAGTAAATGGCAAGGCCTGGAAACAAGATAAGGGTTCGGATTTCATCACCGCTCCCTTCTTGCCCGCCTTAGGAAAACGAAACCAAAGCGAACCTAAGCCTAAAATTTGGACTAGAAGAGACCTATAGGGTATCGAGCTTAACGGACAATCATTCGAAAATTGGTTACTCTTTTAAGCACACCTCGAAGTTCTTGAAGGTTTCTGCGAGTTGAATGTGTGAATGGCCGCATTGGATCGGTGAGGTTTTGGGTATCAAGCTCCACTGAGCTTCCCTCGCCTCGATTCAACTTGCTTTAACTCGGATTGATTCCAGAGGGGTTTTGCTCAAATTAACGAATTCCCTTTCGAAGGATTAGAAGCTGGTCTAGAAACATCTAAGTGAGCCATCATGCTTGTTGTTTGCTAGAAATCTTTAGGTTTGTTGTGGCAAAGTTGAGTCATTGCTGTGTGCTTGCTAGAACCTTCCTGTACGATTTTTATTTCTTTTTGAATTTCGTTTAGGTCTGCCGATTTTGTAATAGGGTTGGAAAAGGATACTCTAGGTCGATTGATTAGCGAAAACACCTAGTAGTTCTTCTGATTTAAGCAGGGAGCCGAAGATCTTCTTTTGAGAGCCCTGTTTTTGGAAACTTCAGTTTTGAGAATTTATTCTGAGGATAAAAGTACCCCTAGTACTTCTGTTGTGCCAGCGATGGCAACTTTGAAAGATTACATGTTCCCAACTAGGACCAACCGAGCTTCATGCATTAAATTGCCAGCCACTACGGCTAATTTGAGATAAAACCTAGTATTCTTCAGATGATCCCTATATTCTTAGGAAAAGATGATGAGAACCCTTATTTCATATTAGGGACTTTGAGGAAATTGTGGGACAATTAGATAAAGGACCTTACGATGAAGTCTTGAAACTTAAGATGTTTCCCTTTTCCTTGAGAGATAAAGCCAAGACCTGGCTGAACAACCTACCGTCTGAATCCATAGAAACATGGCAGGAACTTATCGCTGCCTTCTATATGAAATTCTACCCTAAGCATAAAACTGCAGCTGTTAGGCAGAAAATTAGTGCTAGTGTGCAACAAGAGGGAGAGTCTCTTTATAGGTTTTTAGAGCGATTCAATGATCTCCTATCTCAGTGTCCTCACCATGGATTTGATAATATGAAACTTGTACAATTATTTATGATGGTTTAGACTATTCGACCAAAGCCATGGTTGAGTCTATGTGCGCTGGTGAGTTCACTAGTAAAAATGCTGATGATGCTTTTACCTTCTTAGGAGCTATCGCTGAAAAATCCCAACAGTGGGAATCTTGTGTTGAACCCCCTAAAAGACTCTTGGTCAATAGAAGTAGCACCAATATGGTAGATACGAGTTTTGCGTCAGATGCTAAGTTTGCTGCTTTATCTAGAAGGTTAGAAGCTTTGGAAATGGGTCAGTCTAAAAATAGGTCCCTTGTTGAACCTAATAGAGCCTCTCAAGTCTCTAGTTGTGGAATAGAGCCCGATAATTCATTTTGGGAAGGTCAGGTTAGTGAAGAGCAAGCCCATGCTGTCTATAACAATGCTAGGTTTGAGAACCGTCAGAAGTTTGACCCATACTCAGAAACCTACAACCCTGGTTGGAGAAACCATCCTAATTTCTCTTGGTCTAAGGGCCAGAGTCAAGGCCAGTCTAGCAATTCTCAGCCTCCCCCAGGTTTTGGTTTTAAGAACTCTTCAGGTCAAACCCAGTTTCAGAACACTTCCGAGAAAAAGATCTCTACCTTAGAATACTCTCACTATGTTAGCAAATAACCATGAAATGCTAACAAAGAACCACAGCTTTCAACAAGAAACTAGGCAAGAATTGAAGAATAATTCCCAGAGTCTTGCCAAATTAGAACTTCAAGTAGGACAAATAGCTAAGTTCATAAGTGAGAGAGAAGATGGAAGGTTCCCTAGTCGTACTGATCCAACCCAAAAGGAGAGAAATCGTACAATCATGTGAATGCTGTCACAACCCTTAGGAGTGGAAAGAAAGTTGACAACAAGGTGCCATGCCTGATAGTGAACATGCTGTAGTTCACCCTGCTGAGCCAGAAAATGAGGAGACTGATAGAGTCTCCAAAGAGACCAATGAGGGTCCTGTTAAGCCCGGCTTTGTTCCCAGAGCCCCGTTTCCCCAGCTGCTAGTTCCGACTAAGAGGGAGTCCAACTTTAATGATATATTGGAGGTTTTTAAGCAGGTTAATATCAACCTTCCATTATTAGATGCAATTAGGCAGATTCCCTCTTATGCCAAGTTCCTTAAGGACTTGTGTACGCGAAAGCGTAAGCTCAGTGTCCAGAAGAAAGCCTTCATAGCTAGTCATGTGAGTTCTATTATTCAGAATACCACTACTCCTAAGTATAAAGACCCAGGGTCCCCTACCATTGCTTGTACAATAGGTAAGTACCGTGTTGAGAAAGCTTTGCTTGACTTAGGAGCCAGTGTGAATTTACTTCCATATCATGTGTACCTTAAGCTAGGACTTGGTGAGATGAAACCTACCCAGATGACACTTCAGTTAGCTGATAGGTCCGTTAAAATTCCTCGTGGTGTGATCGAGGATGTTCTCATAGAGGTTGACAAGTTTATTTATCCAGTGGATTTTGTTATCCTAGATACCCAACCTGTCCCTGACCCAGAGAACCAAATACCAGTGATTTTAGGTCGCCCGTTTTTAGCTACATCCAATGCGATCATTAACTGTCGAAATGGTATTATGAATTTGTCTTTTGGTAATATGACTATTGAGCTGAACATTTTTAATATTAGTAAGCTACCCTCTGAACTAGATGACTCGAATATAGAAGAGGTGAACATGATAGGAACATTAGTCGAGGAGTCATTACCAAACACTTTGTTAGAAGATCCATTAGAAAAATGCCTAGCTCACTTTGGGATTGATTTTGATGATGATAATGTAATTAATGAGGTGAATGCTTTGTTAGATTCAACCCCTTTGTTAGATACTAGTAATGGATGGAAACCTAAGTTCGAACCACTACCAGTTTCTAAGTCTACCCTAGTTCCTTCTTTAGAAGAGCCTCCTAAGTTGGACCTAAAACCATTGCCAGATACCCTGAAGTATGTGTTTTTAGGCCCGTCTGAGACTTTACCTGTGATTGTTTCTTCCGACTTGGATAGATCAGGAAAGTAGGCTAGTAACCGTCTTCAAAACAACAAGGAAGCTTTAGGGTGGACCATAGCAGACATTAAGGGTATAAGTCCTACTGTTTGTATGCATCAGATCTATTTAGAGGAAGACACCAAACCTTCTAGGGAGATGCAACGTCGACTAAACCCCAATATGAAAGAAGTAGTTCGAACTGAGGTTCTTAAGCTATTAGATGCAGGAATTATCTACCCTATTTCAGACAGTAAGTGGGTCAGCCCCGTTCAGGTTGTTCCCAAGAAATCTGGTATTACTGTAGTCCAGAATAATAACAATGAGTTAATCCCGACCGAGTGACCACGGGTTGGCGTGTTTGTATTGACTATAGGAAATTGAACAAGGTCACTAGGAAGGACCACTTTCCCCTTCCCTTCATCGACCAGATGCTAGAGAGATTAGCTGGACATAGTCACTACTGCTTTTTAGATGGCTACTCTGGATATAATCAGATCGTTATTGCCCCAGAAGATCAGGAGAAAACCACTTTTACCTGTACCTTTGCGTATAGACGCATGCCTTTCGGGCTATGTAATGCCCCTGCGACTTTTCAGCGTTGCATGATGAGCATATTTTCTGACATGGTAGAACGGTTCTTAGAGGTCTTTATGGATGATTTTTCAGTGTTTGGTTCGTCTTTCGATGAGTGCTTGCATCATTTGTCATTAGTATGACTAGGTGTAAGGAAAAGAATTTAGTTCTTAATTGGGAGAAATGTCACTTTATGGTTCGTTCAGGAATTGTTCTAGGGCATATTGTATCTTCAAAGGGTATAGAGGTGGATAGAGCAAAAGTTGACCTTATTAAAACTTTACCGGTCCCAAAAACCGTAAGAGATATTAGGTCATTCTTAGGACATGCTGGTTTTTATCGTCGTTTCATTAAGGATTTTAGCTTGATGTCTAGACCTCTTTGCAATTTGCTTGCAAAAGATGTTAAGTTTGTTTTTGATGATGCTTGTTTAGAGGCTTTTGAGAAGCTTAAGTCATTACTCACTACCGCCCCCATAGTCCAGGCACCCAACTGGAACCTACCCTTTGAGATCATGTGTGATGCTTCAGATTATGCTATTGGTGTTGTGCTAGGTCAGCGAGAAAATAAGTTACTTCATGTGATTTACTATGCTAGCAAAACTCTGAATGATGCCCAGTTGAACTATACCACTACCGAGAAGGAACTATTAGCCATTGTGTTTGCCTTAGACAAGTTTAGACCCTATCTCTTAGGTTCTAAGATCATCATATATACTGATCATGCTGCTTTAAAATATCTTTTGTCTAAGAAGGATACTAAACCTAGATTGATTAGGTGGATTCTGTTGTTGCAAGAGTTTTCTCCAGACATTAGAGACAAAAAGGGTGCCGAAAATGTTGTAGCAGATCACTTGTCTAGGCTAGTTGTTAGTTCCCCAGATGATTCCCTTCCTATAAGGGATAGCTTTCCTGATGAACAATTGTTCTTTGTTACCCAATTACCTTGGTATGCGAATATAGTGAACTATCTTGTTACTGGTCGAATGCCCCAACATTGGGGTAAACAAGATCGTTCTAGATTTTTAGCTGAGGTTAAGCACTTCTTTTGGGATGATCCTTATTTGTTTAAGTATTGCCCAGACCAGATTATTAGGAGATGTATACCTGAGAGTGACCAGTCCAGTATTATTTCCTTTTGTCATGATCATGCTTGTGGGGTCACTTTAGTGCTAAGAAAACTGCTGCTAAGATATTGCAGTGTGGATTCTATTGGCCTTCGTTGTTTAAAGACTCCCACAGTTACTGCGTTACTTGTGAACGATGCCAGAAATTAGGAACCATTTCCCGTAGGAACATGATGCCCTTGAACCCTATTTTAATTGTTGAGGTCTTTGATGTGTGGGGTATTGACTTTATGGGTCCGTTTCCTAATTCTTTTGGTAACCTATACATCCTTGTCGCCGTAGACTATGTCTCTAAGTGGATTGAGGCGGTTGCGTGTAAAACCAATGACCATAGGGTTGTGATTGAGTTCTTGAAAAATAATATACTTACACGTTTTGGTACACCGCGAGCTATAATTAGTGATGGAGGGTCGCACTTTTGTAATGGGACTTTTAGACTTCTGATGAAGAAATATGGTATTACACATAAGGTAGCTACCCCGTATCATCCACAGACTAGTGGTCAGGTAGAGGTTTCCAATAGGGAGATAAAACGTATATTAGAGAAAACAGTTAATCCTAATCGGAAAGACTGGTCGTCTAGGCTTACTGATGCCTTATGGGCTTACCGTACTGCGTTTAAGACCCCCATTGGAATGTCGCCTTATCGGCTTGTTTATGGCAAGGCATGTCACTTACCTGTTGAGTTAGAACACAGAGCTTATTGGGCTGTTAAGCAGCTAAATTTTTCACTTGACAAGGCAGGAGCCCATAGGAAACTCCAGCTCAATGAGTTGGACGAGATTCGTATAGATGCTTACGATAGTGCGAAGGAGTATAAGAACAAAATGAAACTTGTGCATGATAGAAACATATTACGGAAGTCATTTTCTCCAGGTCAAAAAGTTCTTCTGTATGACACTCGTTTGCATCTATTCCCCGGGAAACTGCGCTCTCGGTGGACCGGTCCTTTTGTGGTCCGTACTGTTTTTCCTCATGGAGCTGTTGAGATCGAGACACTGGATGGTAGTAGTTCTTCAAAGGTTAACGGTCAGCGATTGAAGCCCTTTTTAGAGCCTTTTCCTACAGGTGATGTTGAGGAGGTCCCTCTGGAGGACCCTGTTTACCCTTGATTGACCATCGAGGCGATTTGTATGTTGTATAATTTTTGTATTCAGTTTTTGGTTTCACTTCACTCAGGTACTATCTTTCCGAACTCTCTCTTTACTATTTCCTCATGTTACTTATATTCTTGGTACTGTTCTTTCATGAGAAACATTGAGGACAATGTTAGATTTAAGTTTGGGGGTGGGGAAGAAACTTTTTGTTAGCTTTTAGTTGCAATAAATAAACTCCAGAGCCTAGAAATTTATGCCTATTGAGGATTGCACTAACTAATCTAAGTGGATGGAAGCATTTTGATTAGGAGTTGAGTTTGAGGAACCAATCTGATTAGATGGAAACATCTAAAGAGTCTATTCATAAAAGCACAGAGCTCAGGTGTTAGAAATAACATGATAGTTTCACCATATCTCGTTGAGTCCTTTTCACTTCTATTTTTATTTTATTTTGTTTTTAAACTATGTTTCTCTAAGTGATAGGTGGGGCCCACGATTCAAGTTGTTACCAATGCTAGGGTGAATTAGAGTGATTGAGATACCATGAAAAAAAAAAAGTTGAAAAAAAAAAAAAAATGAAAAAAAAAAAAAAAAAAAAAAAAAATTGAGACCAGACCATTTGACCAAAAGGAATAAATTCAATAAAGTCGACCACTGGTACCCTTGTATATGCCAGTTGTGTTGACCTAGAGTTAGGTTATCGACCACTGGTACCCTTGTATATGCCAGTGTGTTGATATTAGTCAGACTAGTATCTCAATCCATTAGGATAGGTTCATTTTGGCGGAGGCCTTCAGACAGATATGGGAAACGCCGTTCACTTAGTAAACATCAAAACCATATATGTTTTTCTATATCCATCTTCTTGATCTATCCATGTGATTAGTTTTGACTCCGAATATGATGTCCATAGTGCAACTATCTGAGTAGAGCTCTGTCACTTTATATGAATTTTAGTATGCTTGAGTGCAAACTCGTGTACAACAATTGGAATTTCGCATCAGGGTACTTCTTCCTGTAGTCAATAAGTATGCCAACCAAGGAGATTCTTTAGTGCCTTCCAAGGTTCTGCGTAGATAGCTAAGGTCTGGAGTACAGGTTTTGTGGGTACACCTCTGGTAAACCCCCCGGAGACAACACTCCGCCACTAGGGCCACCTAGTGGTTTAACGGCTTACTGCACGTGCTAAGTGTAGTCATTTTATTTTAGATTAGATTTGCTCGAGGACTAGCAAATAATAAGTTTGGGGGTATCGATAGACTCATTTATGTGCTAATATGCTCATTTGTATATATTGTTAGTACTCGATATTGTACTTATTTGGTTATTTTATGTATTTGTAGGTGTTTTTGGAAAATAATCTCTTGCGGCGAATTTGGCTAAAAATGTGGCATTTGGACCTCCGTTGATAACGTACCGGAAGCGCCTCAGAAGTGTACCGGAAGTATCCCAGAAATACCCCGGAGGAACCCCGAAAAAAGTGCGGAAAATGCCCCAGAGGACACTTGCTATACGGACCCTTGATTTTGGATAAGGGGTAACCTAATTACTAAGGGGTGACCCATTTCCAGGCAGCTGCTAAAGGGACACCAGAACTGGATAGGGGGAGATCACATTTCTTCACGTTTTCAAATTAATGTTTTGGCGGGAAACTTCATGCATGTTTACTGGCAGAGTTGGATTCGATTAATGAACGGTTTCTAAAGAGATTCAACCCCCAAAATCAGTTGGGTTGGATTTGAATGGACTAAACAGAGCTGGTACATGTGTTTTGATCGATCACATTGGGCTGGAATAGCCGGGAGAAGAAATCAGATTCCAAATAGGACACGTATGGTTCTGTTTACGTTTCAAAGATTTTTTGAGGAGATTCTGGGAGAGTTTTACGCTAAAGAAAACTCTACTTGGTCCTGTTCAAGTCTCGGGAGAGTTTTGGGGCAATAGAATAGCTCATAAACGCGTACAGGGAGATCAGAGAGAGATATTCTCTCAACAGCGCAGAGAAGAAAAAGAAAAGAAAAAGTCGGATTCAGTAGAGATTTTTGGGGGGATTTGAGGGCTATATAAGAGTGGGTTTACGTCATAGAAAGGGTTAGAAAAGTTTAGGAAAAAGTTTGGAGTCCAGGAGAGCCGAAACAAAGAAGTTACAGAGAATTGGTGCTGCTGCTGCCATTGAAGAACCTGAAGAACACGAAGAACAGACTCGCAGAGTCCGTCGTTCTTCAGCAGTCTTAATTTCAACACCCAACTGTCGTTGTTTTACAACAGCAGAGGCTTGTATCGTTTATTTTCAGCCTTTTCAACTTTGTAACAGTGACGCTGTAACATTTATACAGCGTTGCAAACTTCTTTTTACACCATTTTCATCAATAAAAACACATTATTAAGCCATGGATACATCTTATGATTATGTTTTTGGGATGAGGAGCTAAACCCATTAGCCAAGGCGACGGAGGAAGCCATTGTTCCACATTAATTGGTATAATTCTAATTTTACTATTTATTTGCAATATTATTATTTGATTATTTGCATGGGATTGAATTGAAATATTAGTTCTTATTGAATAGTTGTGAATTAATTTGATGAAGCATGCTGGGTTTTAAATACTTTTGATGTTTTATACTCTTTGATTACAACTATTACTTCAAGAATATATTTGAGGCAAATATTAGAATTATTTTTAAAGATAAAATTGCATGAATATTATTTAGAGTTTACTATTTATTTGGTCAATGGTGGAATCCTAGTCTTGGTATTTTTCTCCAAAATTTTGAATTATTTTATTTAGTTGCCTGTTTAATTTAAATCTATAAAAATTGTTTTCTTCACAAGTCTGATACGAATCCGTTTTACCACTTCAACTACAATCACTTTTGGAATCACACCAAATTTTTGGCGCCGCCGACGCGGACCTGTGTTTAGTTAGCATTTTTTTTAGATTTTTTTTTATTATTTTTGTTCTTCTTTACGTTTTTTGGGTTTTTTTTGTTTCCTTGCAGATTTTTGAAGATTGGAGCGAAAGACAATTTTGCCAAAGCTTGTGGTGATTTACTTAAAGTTTGGGAGCGAAAAGCAAAGCTAAAGGAGCGAAAGAAGAAGATTTTCTTTATTTTGTAAAAGAGAGAAAAAAAAAGAGAGACATTTTTATTTTTGTAATTTTTTTTTATTAGACTTTCTTTTCTTTTGTATTTTTTTTATGGACTTTGGACATTAATTTTGGGACATTTTTATTTTTATTTTTAAACCCTACGGAAGGGTACCCTTAAATATAAACTGTTTGCAGGGAAGGACGACGATTCCAATATCGTCTCGGCCCCTCGGGTTCGCACACGGCATAGGAGTCGTGGCCCGAGTCGACAACAACGGTTCATCCCCCGTCTGGTACGGGAGGTAAGTCCAATCGAAACACTCGCGAATCTCCTGCAAGCGGGTTACTGTATTCCTTAAGGTGATAATTGTTTGAGGACGAACCAGACTGTTTTTATATTCCTAGTAAATGGCAAGGCCTGGCCTAAACAAGATAAGGGTTCGGATTTCATCACCGCTCCCTTCTTGCCCGCCTTAGGAAAACGAAACCTAAAGCGAACCTAAGCCTAAAATTTGGACTAGAAAGAGACCTATAGGGTATCGAGCTTAACAGGACAATCATTCGAAAAATATTGGTTACTCTTTTAAGCACACCTCGAAGTTCTTGACGGTTTCTGCGAGTTGAATGCGTGACTGCGCCGCATTGGATCGGTGAGGTTTTGGGTATCAAAGCTCCACTGAGCTTCCCTCGCCTCGATTCAACTTGCTTTAACTCGGATTGATTCCAGAGGGGTTTGCTCAAATTGTAACAAATTCCCTTTCGAAGGATTAGAAGCTGGTCTAGAAACAATCTAAGTGGAGCCATCATGCTTGTTGTTTGCTAGAAATCTTTAGGTTTGCTGTGGCAAAGTTGAGTCAGCCTGCTGTGTGATTGCTAGAACCTTCCTGTTACGATTTTTATTTCTTTTTGAATTCTTTTTAGTGTATGCCCGATTTTGTTAATAGGGCTTGGAAAAGAGATACTCTAGGTCGATTGATTAGCGAAAAACCTAGTAGTTCTTCTGATTTAAGCAGGGAGCTCGAAGACTCTTCTTTTGAGAGCCCTGTTTTTGGAAACTTCAGTTTTGAGAATTTATCTCTGAGTGATAAAAGTACCCCTAGTACTTCTGTTGTGCCATTTGGGAATCATTGGTGTAGTTGATGTGTATTTTACTAGGTTTTTTAGATGATATATGACCCTCCTCATCCTCCATTGAATCAAGAATTATAATTTTTTCACTTTCTCCTTTTCTTTCTCTCCTTCTTAACCAAACCAAAACTTTGATTTTTTTTCCTCATATTTTTCATCTAAACAAATCTTATAATTCTGAAAATTTTCTTAGTCTCTAAACAAAATATTTAATCACTAATCAAGATTATTAACACTAATACGTAAAGGGCAGATTTGCCATTAAAAAAATTTGGGTTAAGGGGTTATCTGATTTTGCTATTCAACAACCTTTTTTGTCTTCATTCAGTATGCCTTGAAAGATTTTGGTATGCCAAAAATTATGGTTCATTTTAATTTGGGTCAAGCCCAGAGTTCAGAAATTCAAATTTCAGGGTTGAAACCCACAGTTCAGAAATAAAATAAGCCCACAGTTCAGCTTAAATACAGGCCCACAGTTTAGTTAAACTACAAGCCCAGCATTCAGTCTTAAAATTACAAGCCCAAAAATTGGGTTTACTGATGGGTTTAGGCTTACTAGTTAGCACAGCCCAGCTGCTCAGTAATTGCAGTTGCACAGCCCAGTTGGGCTTGGTTCTTTTCCAGCAGCACAGAGCAGCAGCAGCATAGCAGCACCAGCAGCAGCAAGAGGCAAACAGCAGCAGCACCAGAGGCTGGCTGTAGCAAAAGCAGGAGTTGACAGCAGCATCAGCATCAGTTCAGCCACAATACAACAGCAAGTAGCACCAGCAGCAAGTAGGAAGAAGAAGAAAGAGTAGCAGCACAACTGCAACAACAACAACAAGAGCACCAGAGGCTCAGCACCATCAGCAGCAACTCCACAACAACAGAAGACAAACAGCAGCAGCACCAACTACCTGACACTCATTGTGTGTGATCAGTACACAGAAAAGGCAGGGAAAAAAAAGGAAAACTTTATAAAGCAGTGCAGTTTGCAGCTGTAGTTGGCAAGGCCAAGATGCTTGACAGATAATATGCAGCTACAGATGTAGTGACCAAACGGAACACTAATATGCAGGCTAAGCTAAAGCTATAGAGCAAGCATGCAGGCTAATATGCAGATGCAGATGCAAATGGAAATGGAACAGATGCAAGCTAAGCTACAGATGCAGATGCAGATATGATGCAAAAGTTACAGACTAAGTTACAGCTAAAGACACTAAGGCTAAGTTAGAGATGCAGGAATTACAGACTAAGTTACAGACTAAGTTACAGACTAAGTTACAGCTAAAGCAGCTAAAACAGTTATACTAAGTTACACTAAACAAGCTAAGTTACAGCTAAGTTTGAAAACAGAAAAGCAAGAGCACAATTTTTTATTTTTTTTTTACTACACAGCACCAGTCCCCGGCAACGGCGCCAAAAACTTGGTAGGCCAGGGAATGTATAAGAAACAAGAGCAAAGGATAAGGAGAGACAGAAAGGCCTACATGTTATACCTGCAAGTGCACAGGGTCTGTTGTAGTGAGTGTGCAAGGCAGGGTCATTTCCACAGGGACTAGGGTGCGTAAGTTGAAGTTTTATAGGATATTCTATCTAAGCTAAGTGATGACAGTGAATAAGAAGCAAAGGTGGTGACAGTGACAGTGAGTGACAAAGAGTGATAGTGGCAAAGAAACCAAGGCAGTAACACAGGCAGTAATAAAGAAACAAAGGCAGTGAAGTATAGAAGGGACTAGGATCTTGAATCCACCCTTTTCCTAAGCTAAGTCCTCCAACTATGTTCTTGTCTCTTGTTAGTTATCAGTCAGCTTCTAGGCTCTCTGAATAATTAGATGACAGTTGCGGTTCAAAGCCGGTTGTTCATCTAAGGGTTGGTCTAGAAAGATTACTAATAACACTAAGATAAATCTAATCCTAGTAGTAGTTGGGGCTCTCACACTGCAACTACCCGCAGAGAAGCTTGCTTAGTGTTTTAACAACCTAAAAGGATGTTCAATCCTAGACAGTTCAAGCACAACAAGATCAGAGCATGGATGGGACAAATACAATTGAAATTTACAAAATAATTTAAACTAAGAACTAACCCTTGAGGCACTGGCTATTCCAGTCCTCTTGGGTGAAGCACTGGCTAGCCCAGGCATATCCCATTACAACACCCAAAGACCCCTATTTATACATAAAATGGAAATCCCAAAAAATCCCCAATTAAAAGCAAAATTAGGGTTTGTAAAAAAATACAATTAAACCCAAAATTGGTCCACCTAACCTACTTATAACAACCCAATCAATCAACCCATGCTTCAATTAGACGTACAATCATGTTCCCCCAATTATCCCCAAATTATGAAATTAGGGTTTATAAGAAATAGAAATTAGGTTTACCTAATCACTGCAAACTCTTTATAGCTCTCACACATGCTTCCTTACGATCTTCTGATGCTTCCCACGCCTCCAATTGATCTATATCATCAACTAATTTCACCAACTCACTCTTAGGGTTCAGTGGTGAGAGAATAGGCAAAATTAGTTGTTTGAGAGAGATTAGAATGTGATATAGGTGATGGGTCGAGTGTGTATGATGATTTGAGAAGAGATGGTGGTGGTTGTGGTGATTGAGAAGGAGTTGGTGGCGGAGCAGGTGGTGGTCGTGGAGTTGCAGAGGAGAAGAAAGGGGGAGAAGAAGGAGAAGCCGATAGTTTTAGGGTTAAGGTGTGTTTGGGTTAGGGTATAGGTATTTGGTGCTTAGGTGTTGAGCGGATGCATCAAGTCTCGATGATACGCGAAGCTGAGCCGTGGGATGCGGAAATGATAGATTGATCTAACGGCTACAAGTGAAGAGTCTGGTATGGACCGTCGGATGCCTGATACAACGAAACTGACGACTCAAGATGGAATTAGGTGCTGTAGTGTCAGACAGGAGCTTCAGACTTTGATGCACTATGATGAAGCGACCGTAGGATGCTGAGATGATCCAATCTGACGGCTGAAGATGAAGGCGGGTATGGATATTGGAAATGGGTTTGGGTGAGGGTTTTGGGCCTTGGGTATGCCAAGCCCATATCTTCTTTAAGAACAATTCTTCCTTGTTAAGCCCATTTCTAGCCTTTTGGTCTTGTGCACAACATTCCTCGCGGCTTCCTTGCGTAATTCCTCCCGACTTTTCACTACTTTTCTGCTCTTTTCGCTCCGCAATTCATCCAAACTTTATTTACAACCCAAAAATGCAAAATTAATTAATAAAAATATTTATTCTTGAAAACAATGAAAATACAGAATATGGGATAAAATGTAGAATTAATGCACAAAATATGAGTTAAATGCCAAGAAAAATATATCTTCTTTAAGAACAATTCTTCCTTGTTAAGCCCATTTCTAGCCTTTTGGTCTTGTGCACAACATTCCTCGCGGCTTCCTTGCGTAATTCCTCCCGACTTTTCACTACTTTTCTGCTCTTTTCGCTCCGCAATTCATCCAAACTTTATTTACAACCTAAAAATGCAAAATTAATTAATAGAAATATTTATTCTTGAAAACAATAAAAATACAGAATATGGGATAAAATGTAGAATTAATGCACAAAAGATGAGTTAAATGCCAAGAAAAATATATAGAAATATGCACTTTTTAGCACTCATCAGTGTGGGTATTAGGTTTCCCAGTTTCTAGAGTTCTCCCTTATATAGTCTTCAAATCAGGGTTTGTAATCAATGTACCTTGGTAACAAAGCATTCAATATTCACCGTTAGATGAAACCTGATTCAAGATTCAAGCTAATATCTTTCCACCGTTAGATGGTCTTTAGCTTGTTACACACAAATGAAATATACCTTCATTTAGATATGGGTAACCATACCTAAACGTGTATATTGAGTTGGATCAACAATAATAGTTAACTGAAGTTATCCATATGAACACTTTTCTCTTATTCTTGTTCATCTTAACACTTCTAGATCGATCGATAATCAAGTGAATCTAGTTTGTTACTCATGGAGTTGTTCAATTGTTTATATTCTCATAGAAGTATACAAGATACAAATGAAGCAAAATCGCATTGATTCAAAAGAATCAGTTCATGAACATTTTAGCCACTGTTTGCAAAGATTGCACTCCTTAATTTATAAATGTATTTGTTCAAAGAAAATTTTTGATGGGGGCATGAGGGACGAATAGGAACTCGACATTTGTCTCTCTTTTTTCTTACCATTTTTAAACTAATTAAAATCTTCAATTGATACATCGGATTTACCCTTACATAAATCTAGTTAATCTTATTAATTATGGGTAATTTTTTCTCCCGTATTAATGGTAGTTTTTCACATCTTAAATGTTGATAGAATATCGTTAAAAAAGGAAAAAACAAATATATCATCGAATTATCTTCAATCATAATGAATATGTAAATTAAAAAATTCTTCATCTAGATACTTTTGGTCAACAAAAGAGCACCTATATAACAACAAAAGTAATTGCGCAGAATCGTCTGTATCCCTACTTAGAGGTGCACATTTTAAGAACCTCCAAGATGTGTTAATATAGCATGCAAAATTAGTATAGCGTGCAGTATAACCTAGAGATACGCAAAGGTTTTTAGTTTGTTCATGCGTTTCCGATTTAGTCCATCCTAGTTAGAGCCTTTTATTCCCAATTTGTCTCTTATGCCATCCTAAATTGACTTCAGAGAATAGTACAAAATAAATAAATAAATAAAGGTGACAACCAACACAGTCTGATATATAATCGTACATAAATGCCTTTGTGAAAAGATTAAAAAGCCTCGCCAAATTGGGATGCGCTTAATTGGAGTATACCTAATGAGACAAAATCTAGGTCATTTTGAAGTAAAACAAGCCACTCCTTAACCATGTATTTTCTAAATGGCTAAATTACCCCTGCAATGATTAACACTAATTTAATTGATATGATTAGATTAATTAAATTAGTTAGTTGATTTATATGAGTGGATTTGGAAATAATTGAGACTAAGAAAATGTATGAAGTAGTAGAGGAAGTTTTTGGGTTGAAGTTAGGCTTTTTTTAGAAATTTGTGAGATGAGTGAGATGAGTGATTCTACTCCTGATTTTGAAGTGGGGGAGTCTTCTAATTTTCCTCTTACAGATGAGTACATGTATGATGATCTACAAAATCATGATCAAATGGATTATATGCATGATCCTCACTTTTATTTTCGTCAAACTCAAGATGGATATGGAAGTGAGGAATGCCTTGAGCCAAACATAGAATCCAATGACCCGGAAGAAGAGAAGGGAGCTGCAAGTAATCAGGTAGACAACTTAGGTGGTGAAGATTGTGATTTATCCATGCAAATGATCGATTTTTTATTCACTTTTGCTGCCCAGTATCAGCAAGGTCGACGACTATCAAACCTGCCGACTAAAAGCGTCGGCAAGGTTTTTACTACCAAATGCCATGAGTTTTCATGAGCAGTGTTTAGTCGGCAAGGTCGAAAATATGAACCTTGCCGACTATAAGATTTTTGCACCTTAGGAGACGTGATTTGAAACATGCTTAAGCCGACATTGTTGTGGTTACGTCGACCCTGCCAACTATAGTTTGGTCGGCACTGTTTTAGTCTTCGACATTGCTGTCGGTGTTTTATATATCGACCTTGCCGACTATTGTGGTACATATCAACTAACTTGTAATGTTTTGTAGATTGCATTGGTACCGATGACGTATCAAACTCAAGCTCACAGTGTTAGGGGTCCTGATACTTCCATACATTATGCTAATGATTTGGAACGGGAGGAAAAAGACGATGCAGTCAATTGGGTTGTTGAGAAAGCAAAAGAGAAAATGTGCGTTCTAGTGAAAAATACCCAACAAAGAGATACGCGGTTTAGAATGTTTTGCGAGTGTAGTGGGTCGTCGGACGCACGTCACAAGAGAAAGGGTTATGTTTATGATAAGAAGACGACTAGGGTGTACAAGACGAAGTGAAAGAAGTGTGGATGCCCATTCAAGATTATTTTTAGAGGAACAAAGACACCAATAACATGTGGAGAATGAATAGAGTTGATGTTGGTTGGCATAACCATAAAGATCCGGAAAGTCTTGTTGGTCACTCCCAAGTTGCCAAGTTGAAACCGCACGAGTTCGAACAAGTAAGAACAAGTTGGGAAATTAAACCAAGCAAGCTCCTTAATAAGTTCAAGGGGGATGACAAGAACAACCTTTCTTCATTGTCTACAATTTATGCGGCCAAGGCAACTATCAAAAGAATTTAATGGGATGGAAGAAAGGTAATGGAAGAATCACAATGGTTGGCACACAAATACAACTACACGGTAAGACACAACGAGTCATCGGAGGGGAAGGTGGATCGTATTTTTCTTGCGCATCCCGATATGATTGAATTGGCCCGGTACTTTTACCAAGTTTTATTCATGGATTGTACTAATAAGACGAATAGGTACAATATTCCTTTGTTGAATATTGTAGGACAAACCTCAGATAAGCAATCGTTCAAGGTGGAATGGTGTTTTATGGATCGTGAGAAGGATGATAGCTATATTTGGACATTGAAAACTTTGAAGCTTCTCTACCACGAAGACGAGACTCCCGGGGTTGTAGTGACCGACAATGAGAAAGCAATAATGGAACGTCGTGAGGATAGTGTTTCCCAAGGCACAAAATTTGCTTTGCACTTGGCATATACAATGCAATCTTAGAAAGAATTGTAGGAATCATATCCAAAATCCAAAGGCAAAGAAAGGTACTAAACGTGAAAATGAGGAAGATGAACGTCTTAGTAAACTAACTAAAGAGGGGAGAGAGGAAAAGAAAAAGAAAAACAAAGAAGAGGAAGAATGGAAAGAATGTGAGATCAAATTTGGGTTATTCATGAAAGCGTGGGATAAGTTGGTTTGGTCGATGAGTGTGGAAAGATATGAGATAAACTTGAAGGAGTTGGAGCATGATTGGGGCACTAATTACCCCAAAGTAGTGGCATATTGCAAGAGACAATGGTTGACGCCACACAAAGAGAGGTTTGTGTATGCTTTTACTTACGACTATAAACATTTCAAACTTGACTCCACAAGTATGGTAGAGCAAGCTCATGCGAGACTAAAAGGTCTACTTTTCACGAGTCAAAATGGTATTGTAACGGTGCAACATGTTATCCATGAGTACACTAATAATGATATCAACGAGATAAGAAAGCAATTAGGAGAAAGTAGGTACAAGAAGTTGAAGGAGTTTAAGGAGGATGATTGGTTGCGTGTTGGTATACATTCCAACGTTTCGCATTGGGCAATGCGTTTTATGATGAAACATCTCATGTTGGATTAAGAGTATGATGACCCAATCCATCCTTGCAAGTGTCGGATAATGAAGGATATCGGACTTTCATGTCGTCATGTGCTTGGTAGATATAAAATTTCGATTCCGATTGAAGATATTGATCCTTATTGGAAGCAACTATCTTTCACCTCGTCTCCAAGAGAAGATCCCGGTGAAGAGTTTGGAGACATGGAACTTGGGAGAATAATCCTCGACAAGTACCCCACGTTGAATAGGTTGGACAAACAAACTATGAAGCACATGTTGATGCCGATTATTTACCCTTTTATGGAAGAACTTTAAGAACCGGGGAAACAAGATCCAGCAAGTAAACCACCTACCACAAAGACAAGGGAGGAAGAAAAGGAAAAAATTAAAGAGTATTTGAGTACAAAATGTGATCTATACAAACATGATTATACCGAGGAAGAATACAAAGAGGAGACGGCTATAAAGAAAAGAGGTCGTCCGAGGAAAGAAACAACTACACCAACCGTTTCAAACTTGAATCCAAATAGCACTCCATCTCTTGAGAGTCAAGCAAGTGTGGAAGCTGTTGTAAAGAAAAGAGGTCGGTCGAGGAAAGAAACAACCACACCAACGGTTGCAAACTTGAATCCAAATAGCACTCCACCTCTTGAGAGTCAAGCAAGTGTGGAAGTTGTTGTAAAGAAAATGGGTCGAACGAGGAAAGAAACAACTACACCAACGGTTTCAAACTTGAATCCAAATGACACTCCACCTCTTGAGAGTCAAGCAAGTCAAGGAGATGTTGTGAAGAAAAGAGGTCGTCAGAGGAAGGTAGTAAAACCGATATTGGAAGAGTATCGCGTACAACTCCCTCAAATTATTAGAGAGTTCGTTATTGGTGCCGAAGATGTCCCAAAGGATGGAAATTGTGGGTTTCACATTGCCTCCCAATAATTGGGACACTTAGGTGGAGCGGTTGAGGAGAATCTCACCCAATGTCAATACATAAGAAAGAAGATGGCTTCCCGACTAGAAAAATACAAGGAGTTTTATATCTCAATGATGCTAGAAGGTTCGATGGAGAACAAAGAAACGACTTTTAAAGAATTGCTTATTAGTGTTAAAGGCCCGGAGGGAAATGCACCGATCAAATGGGAGCATTGAATGAGAATGTCGGAGTGTGGCCATCTTTTGGCGTATACTTGGTCATGCGTAGTACATTTTTTTAGTAAAGGACTATGTGTAACATTTACACCGAAACATGCGGTTTGTGTGGAGCATCTCAAGTATAGAAGAATTGTTATGGCTTTGGTTTATACTAATCATTTTATTGGTCTACAACTTAACAAGGAATTTCCATTACCTCCTCTTTGTAGGTTTAGTTTTTGGAAAAAGTTCATAAACAACATGCACCTTTGGGTGAAACTTTATGAGCAAGGAACGGGTGAAACTTTATGAGGACAACATGCACCTTTGGAATGCTTTATATGAGTGTAAGGAATGTCTCATATATTTGACTAAAGGAGGTTCAATAAATTTGAATGAATTCCCTCCAATAGATTTGAGGGTGAGTGATTATGATTAGGAAATAAGGAATTTTTTTGTAATCGCATTCGTGTTTTGTGTAATGTACTTTGGAGTACTACAAATGAATGAAATGGATGTGTTTTTTTTGGTGTTTAATCGTATAGCCGGCATTGTTTTTTTGAAAAGACCTTTCCGACCATACCAGGGTCGGCAAGTTAGAATTTTTTCAGATTGCCGACTGCATATGCATGACAACACAGGAAAAAATGCCCGGGATAGTTGGCAGGTTTGTTGTCCTCCTACACTGCCGACTTATAGGTAGTCGGCAAGGTTGAAGAAGAAAACCTTGCCGACTAAAAGGGACAAAAATGCTAATGTTCCTGGATGTTTTTCACATTATAGTCGGCAGGGTTGTGGTCCTCCTACATTGCCGACCAAAAGGGACAAAAAAATATTGTTCCTGGATTTTCTTTACTTTATATTCGACGTTGTATTATATAAATACACTTCCGAATATACGTCCCTTGGCAAACTTAATAATATGTTAAACGACGACTGTTCAGCCGTCGGCACGATTTGAATTTTGTATACCGTCGACTAAATTCAGATACAATGATTGTTAAAAACTTAAAAACCTTAAAAACTCAATTAGAGCATACAAACTTTATAAACTTAATTAGAGCATACAAACCATAATTAGAGCATACAAACCTTAAAAACTTAACCCTAACGCATTTGGGACGTAGATAGTATCTTTTTCCGGTACACAATTTTTTAGGAGAGGTAATTAGCTTCAACTTACCGTCGCAACATGGATCTGTGCATGGTAGAAGGTTTATTTTAGCAACTTCATCTTCATACTGAGCTCGACGCTCATCTATCCAATTGAAAACCCACAACAGGTGCATTTTGAAGCATACGACTGATATACATCTCCTATTGAAGCTTTCATGAGAAATAAGAACCCCTTACAACCATCAATAATATATTTGCTTCCTTCAAAGGGACAATCATTTGCAAAATGACCACTTAGTATACAAAGAGTACAAATATTTGGTTGTGTTGCACTTGAAACTTCAATTCTTTATGCAAGGTTGAATATGAAGTTGAAAGTGCTTTTATAATAACAACACACTTAATGTCTTGATTTTGAAAATTCTATTCGTTGAGCATTCAATGGGTTGTATTTTGTACCTAAAAAGTAATATTTTTATACTACTAACATTAACATGTTACAGTAAGTCGGCAAGGTCGAGCATTTCAAACCATGCCGACTACCTATCCCTGACAGTACTGTAGCAGAAATCCTGGGATGGTCGGCAAGGTCGAGATTTCAAACCATGCCGACTTATTACAACTCTAATATTGTTTAAACCTGCATAAAAAAGAATAAGTTCTAAAGCAAGTGAAACTGAAACTCTAATTAACATAAGTTAAGAGTTACTGACAAGTCTAAAACCACATTCTAAGAGTTCAAAACATAATAACGCAAACATAATAAGTCTCAGAGTTTCATGGATCCTTCTCATTGTTGTTATCTTCCTCCACGTCACTAGATTTTTCACCATCACTAGCTTTTCACCAGCATCAACTTTTGCTTTCCCCTTTATTGGACCTATGTATTCACCAGCCTCATTGTAGTAGGGGGTTACTCCAGAAAAGTCAGATGCCTTGAAAAAAGTTCTTGAATCAAACTATTCTTCTTCTTCCTATGATGATGTACTTTCAACATAGTTGAGAGGATTGCTAGGACTTTTAAACCACCTTATAAATTCTTCAGGATCTTCCTTACCCATCAGAAGTAACTTTCTTACAGGTAAACTCTCTTCAGTTTCATCAGCAGAATTTTCAAAAGTAGGATGAAGCTTGTCAATCCATTCTATTAGCTCCACTGTATTGTTAGGACAAGGGATATATTCTATGTTTTCCTCTGGGAACCTAAACAATACACAAATAAAATATATGAAAATTCTACACATTGAAACATGGTTCGTCACCCAGTCGGCATGGTCGATAATCCAAACATTGCCGACTAATACTTAGTCGGCGGGGTTGTATTCATCTACCACGCCGACTAACCCACAGTCGGTAGGGTCCTATTCAAGAAAGATGCCGACTATTAACTCAGGAAAATCAAGTTTCTGTGACATAAAGTCGTGATGGTACAAGACTAAAGAGATGCCGACTAGAGAAAAGTCGGCACGGTTGGTTATTGATTACCATGCCAGCCTGGTTAATGTTTCACAGTCGCCATGGCAGATATGAAAAGCCGGCATGATATTCACGTTACGACCCTGCCGACTACCACTTACATCCTATGGCCGACATCCTATTTTTCAAAAAACCCTGCCGACTAAAGACCCTAAAAATCATCATTTTCGATTTCTAATATAATATAACAATTAAAACACACAAAACAATAATGGATTTGAGTTTAGACATCACTTACAGTCTTCTTTTCGCCGGTGGAGGGTTCTTTTCAACATTCTCAGGGATTGGATTTTCGGGTTTACTGATTGATTTTTGTTAAAGGGGAGCAAAAAGTGATCCGAGGAAAGCGAAAATCGTAGTCAACTCGTTAGCTAGAACCCGGTCAATATATATTTCAAATTAAAACCAAATTACCCTTCTCAGAACACCCACCCGACTTTAAATTCCAATCCACCCCCAAAAACAATACCGCCACCACGAAGATTGATAATAGCAGGACTACATCACTCATAAATCATATTTGTTGTGTGGTGAATGTACTGCAGATCATCACTCATAAATCGTTTGGTATATACTAGAAAGAAAATGAGTCGAAACTTGTGCACTGATAAGAGATTGTGGATGTGCAACAATACAGTAGGTTGTTTTGGTATTAATAGGATGGATTACTAAACTTTCCAATCTATGATTTCTACAAGGGAAATTTCATATGTCAAGTTAGGAAATGTATGCATCGGAATCTAACAACAAAAATGATCTTGATAAAAGCCCCTTATTACTCGCTACAGATTGTACCAATATTAAACCATAGCAGTAAAAATTAGTTCGGTGAAGAAATCTCTAGAATCCTAATTCAATCCCCGTTATTTATTTATGAAAACCCTATTTTATGTATCCATCAAAAGCTTTGTTTACCATGCAGTATATTTCCCATTCAGAAGTTTCCTCGGTACCCTGTTCTTGAGTCAATTTGTCCCTCTCATATCATGTTATCACCAAGAAGATCATGATAGTTCTTTACAAAAAATCGCATGGAAGTAAATGGTGGTGGAGTCGTCGAGCCGATGGTGGTGGTAAATTTGTTTAGGAAATGGGCGTGAATTTTGTGTGGGTGGGAATTGAACGAGGGTTGTTTGGTCCGAGTTTAAAAATTATATTGATTAGTTCCTTGTTAACGAGTCGATTACGATTTTCGCTCTCCTCGGATCACTTATTGCTCTCCCTAGTTCCAACTTTTCTCTTATCTTTTTTCTCTGATTTGATCGTTTGATATGTCCTGTTGATCCTGTATTGCTACTTGATCGTTTGGAATCAACCATTTTTCAGTAAAATCAAATTCGATGATTTGTAGAGATTTTTTTTCCGAGTTTGATGAAAGATGTAGATGAAGAAGAAGAAGAGAATATTAATAGTTTTTTAGGTTTTTAATTTTAGGGTTATCTTATTAAGTAATAGGGTTAATTACTTCAAGGGTATTAAAATAAACTCATATATATTTGGCCTCCCATTAGTAACGGCACTAGGTCCATTTAAATCTGGGTACACCCCAATTAATCTGGGTAGACCCCAATTTGGCCATGTTAAAAAGATGTTAGAGTATATCGTGTTTTTATTTATTATTCCATTTACAGTGACCATTTATTTTTGATATTGTAACTATTATTAGATTAGATGTTAATCAAGGTTAATTAATATTTTTTGATTTAATAATAAGTAATAAGATTTGGAGAAGGGTAATTTTGGGTGTACATAATTAAAATACTAATTAGTTAAAAATGGTAAGAAAAAGAAGAACATTTGTCAAATTTATATTCGTCCCCCATCCCTCCATCAATATTTGCCCCTATCAAAAAATTTCTCATTTGTTTGAGTATGAAATCGTACTTAACCAATTTAAGAACTTGAATCACTTAAGTTTGCAAACGGGTACGCGAACTTAAGTTTCGGACATTGGTCACAAGCCGACAGTTTGCAAACGGGTACGCAAACTTTAGCTCCGGACCGAATTCAGGTGAAACCGTTTGTGAACGGGTACGCAAACTTGGTTCCCGGACTTCAACAGTTAAATCAGTTTGCGAATGGATATGCAAACTTAAGTACCCTGACTTAAACAGTTGAATAAGTTTTCGAACGTGTATGCAAACTTCCGGTCCTGAATTTCGTCAAAACAGTTCGTACACTAAGTACACAAACCATAATGTATCCAGACATGGGTTTTAGCTCTTAACTCCCATTTCAATTATTGAAACATTCTTAGAAGACGACAATAGCTGTCTCACACAAACTATTAGCTTATAAAAAAAATTCAAGTGATCGAATGATCAATACGAAACATTCCGAGCCTACATCAAATGACTGTCTCACACAAATCATGTAAGATGTTACAAGGTGATTTTCACATGATTATCTTTTGACTTTCGTCAAGAATAATGATGAACGTGGTTAAAGCAAAAATCTTACCAACACATATTTCGAGAAAGATATAAGCGAGTTAAACTCAGATCGAAATATCAAATGTGTATAATCTATATAGCTATACGAATTTTATCTCAATAGGAGATAGAATAGAATAGACTTTTGAGTGATAGATGAATTCAAGTCTCCACATACCTGTTGTTGATGAAGTTCCACAAGCTCCCCTTAGTAGTTCTTCGTCTTCAATCGATGAACGCTGTGAAGTCTAAAGCTCAACTACACATTCTATCCTAATCTGAGACATAGCTATAAGTAGACTAGAAATCAAGACTTATAGTTTTGAAAACTAAACTTGAAAAAAAAAAAGCTTGAGATAGCAAAGCTTGCGAGTTCGACCGAGAAGTGCTCTAACAGTACATACTCAATTCTAGTATATATGTCCATATAATTAAGATCGATTACGAGACTCGTTTCTTATAGAATTCATATTTTGAAAGATAGATAACAAGTTTCACAGGTGGAAGACTTCAGATCTGAATAAATTAGTATGACTAGATTGATCTTGGATATTTATTTTTAAGATGGTCCAAGAACTCTTCTTAACTATCAGGTTCACGAATTTCGTTGTCCAGACTTTATGATTTAGAAGTGGTAAAGATATAAACTCTATATACATATTGTGAAGGATCATTAAGTTGGTGTACTAGAAATTGTATTAGGTTTTGTCCATACAGGTTTCCGAACAAAAAAATTGGTGGTGTACTTGGTACCCTCTACTTGCAACTTAATTCTCGAAGATGATTTCCATTTGCTCTTCAAATGTTGTTACGTTTTTTCTATTTGGAATGATTTGATGCGACTTATAGGCTTGAGAATCATTTCTCATCCAGATTGGGACTCTCAAATTATGTGGTGTGTGGCCAACCTGAAAGGGACTAGGACTGATGGTACTATTCACAAACTATCCTTTAATTCTTTCGTCTACCATATTTGGGGTGAGAGGAATATAAGGATTTTCACCCAAAAATCCTTATATTCAGATTTTCTTCTTTAGAAAATCAAGGAGGACGTGAGGCTTAAGGTGATGTACGTTGATGTTAATATGTATGATAATATGAAGAGTAGAGTAGTTTCTTTGAGATGGAGTTACTCATCCAGGTTTACCCCTCCTAACAAGGTTCAAACGTCTTGGATCAAGCCTAATATTGATGAAGTTGCTGTCAATATCGACACCTCTTACAAGGACATGACAGCAGGATTTGGTATTATTTTAAGGAATGATAAGGACGTAACCTATGGAGTTGTAAATGGAAGCACTGTTAGAGCATAGCTCGGTCGACCTCGCATGCGTTGCTATATCAAGCATGTTTGTCAATGTTAGTGAGCAAAACTATGAGTCTTGATTTCTAGTCTACATATCTAAGTCTCGGACTAGGATAGAAAAGTGTAGTTGAGCTCAACGACTTCATGGCGATTCATCATACAACGATGAAGATCTACTCAAGGAACCGTGGAACTTCATCAACAAAAAGGTATGTGGAGACTTGAACTTATCTATCACTCAAAAGTCTATCTCTTTTATCTCCTACTTATTATGAGACAAAAGTCGTATGCTATATAGACTGGATCATACACATTTGATATTTCGAGCCGAGTATATCTCGCCTATCTATATCTTGAAATCATGTGTTGGTAAAGCGTTTCGCTTTGATCGGGTTTATCTTCACTTAATGACGAAAGTCATATTGTTTCAATCATTTTGAAAATCGCTTTGACGAAAAATAGTGTAACAACTGTATAACGTCCTCTAAGAATGTTTCAATGGTTGGAATAAGAGTTTAGGTCTATATACCCAATGATGGATATAAGCATTTTGTGGTAACACATATGTGCATAAGTCATATTCCTTAATCCAAAGTTTACGAACTTTGTTGGTTGAGAGAAACCGGAGGAATTGGCTTTGCCAAGTCCGCAAACTGATGGAAGTTCTCTTGCCAAGAATTTCTGCTAGGATTTTCCAAAAACTCGTTTGCGTTAAGTCCACGAACTCAGTCCGCGAACCTAGTCCGCGAACTGGCGGAAGTCTCCTTGCCGAGATTTTCTGCTGAGTTTGGAAAACTCTGCCGGTTGCCTTAAGTCCGCGAACTTGCTTGCGTACTTGAGTGGGTTATGATCTAAAGATGTGCTCTGAACATGAAACTTAAATTACTAAGGAATGCAGTATGCAAACCGTGGCTATAAAGTTCATGAGTCGATTCAAATCGAATCGAATCATCTTTGTTTCAATTGTGTCTTGTGTAGTTACATAAGATCTCATAGCAATTGAACAACTCTCTAAATAGTTCATTTGAGTCAATTGAACTAGTTATGGTGAAGAAGAACAAGGTTAATATGAAATGCTCACATGGTTAACCTTTTGGGTTACTATGTTGAACCAACATACATGTACACGTTTGGGCACGGTTTTCACAAACCCAGTAAACGTATATCTCAAGTGTGTGTGACAATCTAAGTTTTCGATCTAACGGTTGAGAAATATTAGCTTGAATCTAAATCAGGTTTTCATCTAACGGTGAATATTGATTGCTTTGTACCTAAGACTATATATAGGAGACATTTAGCATTGGGCAAAACTAATCCTCACACGTCTGTGTGATATTAGTGCGCTCGCTAGAGTCGATTCTCCTCTAACCTTTGGTTTTCTTCTCTAAAACCAGGTTAACGACTTAAATACTTCATTGGAATTGTGAAGCCAGACCGATACTACTTTTATCGTAGTTGTGTGATCTGATCTTCCATCTTCTATCGTACGAGTACAATCTATTGATTGGATTGACATCGTGAGAGTTCTCCGATAGGCAAGATAAAGAAGTCACAAACATCTTCGCCTCACTGTTTGTGATTCCTCGACGTCCTCTTGTATAGTAAGATGTTGAGAGGTGATTGATTAATCTAGGCTGTTATTCGGGAATATAAGACCGGATTATCAATTGGTTCCTGTTCACCTTGATTTCATATCATAAGACGGAATAAAAACCTAGGGTTCTTCTGTGGGAGACAGATTTATCCTTTGATAGACTTTTCTGTGTGAGACAGATTTGTTTATTATCAAGTCTGCGATTTTGGGCTGCAGCAACTCTTGGTTATGGGTGAGATCAGCTAAGGGAATCAAGTGCGCAGTGTCCTGCTGGGATCAGAGGCGTAGGGAGTACAACTGTACCTTGGATCAGTGGTAGACTGATTGGGGTTCAACTATAGTCCAGTCCGAAGTTAGCTTGGAGTAGGCTAGTGTCTTTAGAGGATTAATACAGTGTGTATTCAATCTTGACTAGGTCCCGGGGTTTTTCTGCATTTGCGGTTTCGTCGTTAACAAAACTTCTGGTGTCTATGTTATTTCTTTTTCGCATTATATTTGTTATATAATTGAAATAATATTGGCTGTGCGTTTGTGATCATCAATTGGAAATCCGACCTTTAGTTGTTGATTGATATTGATTGATCCTTGGACATTGGTCTTTGGTACCGTCCAAGTATTCCTTGTGTTTGATTAGGACTCGCTGATTTCTATTAGCTTGAGTAATATCAAAAACAAGAGAGAGATATTAACTCCTTGAGATACTTTTATCTAGATTGAGTCTGACTGTCTAGTTGATTCTCTAGCAAAGTATTTCGGAGTTACTTCATACAGATTGCTAAGCGAAATATTGGGTGTTGTTGTTAGACCCCCGCTTTTTCAATTGGTATCAGAGCAGGCAAACACGTTAAAGACCTTATAAGTCTGTGTTTGTGGCAATCTGAGTCTGTGGACAGTATCTCATACGCATACCAAAATGCTTCCTAAAGCTGTCAACTTTGTCAAGTGTCTCGGAAATACCTCAAAGGATCACTCCTTAGCTGATTCTTACGAATCCCGAGGTAGGAAGACTGTCTCATCTTGTGTCAGCCACTCTTCCTCCAATGAGACATTGGACATAATGACTAAAGCTGAAATGGAGCTCACCAGAATTTCAAAAAATTCTACAGAGTTTGTTGATCTCAAGGATCATGTACAGCTCTTTGATGAATTCGTGAAGTCTATTGATCGTGAACAGGTACTCTACAACATTATAGGGTCATTCTCTAAGGAAATTGAGAAACTTCTTCAAGAAAACTATCAACAGCGTGAAAAGATTTGTGATCTTGAAAAGCTGGTTAAAGAAGGCTCAATTAGAGAAAAATGTTTGATCAAGACGCATTCATCTGATCTAGACAACCTTCATGTTGAGAGAGAGAAACTTGAAGCATCACTTGCTCTAGCCCATGGATGGTATAAATTCTTGGAAAAGGAAAACTTTGTCTTAAGAAGAAATTCTTCTGCACAAACTAATTCTCACGAGTTACCGTACAGAATGGAATCTTCTCCAGATGAAGATTGTGTTAAAAAAGGTTTTAGTAACTTACAATCTTCTCTGACAGCTATGAAGTCTAAACATGTGTCTGATGTTGCTTCTCCTCCACGAACCTGTACCTTCTGTGGAAAAGGAAATCACTATGCTATCCATTATTTTTCCAGAAAGAAACAAGTCTCTAAAGTTCACAAATTGCTTGTTTCTACTGTCAATGGAGTAAATAGTCAGATAATTGCTGCAGTGAACCTCGCTTCCACACGGAACCAGGCATCTTGTAAGAATGATCTCTCTCCTAGAAATCATTACATGACATTGGTAAATTCTAATGGTATAAATCGTACTACCTATGAAAGCATGTCTTGTGCTTATAAGAACAACTCTGGTAAATTTAAGTCTAGTGTATGGATACCAATTTCGGAAAATCCCCTAGAACCCATTTCTATAGGTCCTAGACTTTGTTATCAGAATGATTCCTCACCTGTGATTCCCATAAGGACTGTGAGACGTTCTCCTGTATCTGGAAACTTCCAAGGAAGGAAAAGTAATGCTAAGTTCAGATATCCTAGAGAAAATAACAGTTATTCTCTCAGAACCTATGGTGAGACTATGTCTCCCTCTGCTACCTAGTAGCAGAAAGTCTATCCTTGTGTCTAACTTGAGAGATACAAGAATGAGGATTTGTGAGATGCTCAAGTATTGTGTTGTTTTTCTCCAGTTTGTATATCTTATAATGTAATGTTGTTAGTACTTCTTTCTTTTGTCACTATGATCTTCTGGAGATAGAGTATCTTTCAAAGCAACATGGTATGCAGTTCTCCTAATTTGGGCTATTTGTACTTTGGCTGTCCCACGAACGTCCGTGTCTCCTCAAGGAACTTTAGGGTTTCCAGTTAGGGTACTCACGAACATATATAAGTCTTATATGTGTTTCTTTATTCTTCATAAAGGAACTCTATGGAATCTGTTCCCAAAGAAGAAGTTAACCCTATGGTTGAGGATGATCTCAAAGGATGTGATTCTGGTCAAGATTTTATTTTGAAGAAGATGGTTGAAAGAAAAGAGTATAAATCTTGGATTGGAGAATCTGTCAAGGATCTGATTCGTGTTCAAAATGAAGTCAAGAACGAACTTGCTAACCTTCAACTGGAGATGAACCAACTTTTTGATGGACATGAAAAAAATCCTTGGTACTCAGAATATCTTGATCAGGAATCAGAAGAAAGTTATCCTTGACTGCGCAAAGGCTCGCCATTATGCTCGCACTATTGACCGAAAAGTCAACATTCTAACTTTTGAACATGGTGTCTCTACAGTCAACAGGATCAAGGATATCAGTGACTCCTATTTTGATGGACCATTTCAGAGGTATGAAATCATCAAGCAAAACTAAGTTCTTTAAAGCATGGTATGTCTTCTTTTTGGATTAGTTGGAAGAATAACTAGCGTTTTCAATAGCAATGATTGTGACTACACATAGCTATTTTGTTTTCATCTTCTTGTGTTATTTTCTAGGTTTATTGGTTATTAAATTCTAAAAATATTTGGAGGATGATGTTATTGCAGTATGAATCTGTTTGATTTTGAAGTATTGCAATATTTTTATGGGATATGTATTGTTTGCGTCTGTGAACTTGAAGGTCCCATATGTTGTCAAAAGTAAAGTCGCTCATGAATTGGTATTCGTATTGATGAAAGGACGAATGGATTTTTGACAAATACAAAAGTTATGCCTATGCAGTCATGTATTTGATGGAAAGTAGGGTAAAATCTTTTGTGCGACAAGGATAAAGTCTATTATGTCGTTATGATGGAAAATAGAATAGATCCTTGTATGTATTCCACGGTATTGATCTTCATTGATCCATTCTTTTTGTTTTACCATGAGGCTCCGTAATGTGTCTTATGTCGAGCACAATATAACTAAGTTGATTATTTTGATTGACTTTGTTGGTTGTTCCGTAAGATGCTATATGTTGAGCATCTTTGAACTAAATTAATCATCTTGGTTGGTTATTTAGTTATTTTCTCTGAAAGTCTTCTTTTGTCGAGAAAAACTTTTGACAATTAAATTGATTACTTTCGTGATTAGTTTGGTTGTTTGTATTCCAATTAGATTAATTATAGGTTCTCTTGTAATTAGTCTAGTTGAGTATTCGTATATTCCACAAGTCCTTGTGTTGAGTATATGAACTGCTATACTAATCATGTTCTATTGGTTAATGTAGTCGTATATTCCGTAAGGTTTTCGTTATGTTGAGTATGTGAACGATTAAGTTAGTCGTCTCTGTATGATTACCTTAGTCGTATCTCCGTAAGTTTACTTATGTTGAGCACAATCAATTAAATTGATCACTTTTGTGGTTTGATTTAGTTGAGTATTCCAATTAAATTAATCATGTGTTTACTTGTGATTAATTTGATTGAGTTTTGGATATAGAAAATCATTCCTATGGTTTTTGGTGTCCAATTCAAAATCCTTCTTTTCTTTCGAAATTAAGGTCGCTCTTGTTGTTCTTTCGGGAATGACATCAAATGGGGGAGAGTTCTTTTGAACTTGTGCTTAATGGTAATATCTTGCGGGGTGTGCGGCTGTGGAATTTTATAGGGGTTATCTTGCATCTTAAAACTCCTTGATGAATGCATTTAGCTTCGGCTTTATGATTGCATCTAAATTAAGTTGGTATGTATTTTTTCTTTTAGTCTATGAAACGTCTCTTCTCGGAAATTTCATTAGGATCCCGTTCTTGTACCTTTGCCAATTTTATTGACAAAAAGGGGGAGAATTAATGTGTAGTTCTATCACCGTAGTATTATTGTTAAAGTCGTGATGCAATTGGACTTTGATGTTACATAATAATACTATGTCACTGTATAATGATGATCGAGAATCTCGATTTCTCTCATTGTTATAGATACGGATCTTCAACAACGGTGATGCTAAAATTACAACCTTTGGGATCATTGGAGTACTTGGAAGGACGAAGATTTAAGGGAACGTTGAAGATTAGACTATGGAATAGGAGCCACTAAAGTTTATCTTTTTTGTATTCCATATGTATTAATAGTTTTGTCACTAAAATTGACAAAGGGGGATATTGTTAGAGCATAGATCGGTCGACCTCGCATGCGTTGCTATATCAAGCATGTTTGTCAATGTTAGTGATAAAAACTATGAGTCTTGATTTCTAGTCTACATATCTAAGTCTCGGACTAGGATAGAAAAGTGTAGTTGAGCTCAAAGACTTCATGACGATTCATCATACAACGCCGAAGATCTACTCAAAGAACCGTGGAACTTCATCAACAAAAAGGTATGTGGAGACTTGAACTTATCTATCACTCAAAAGTCTATCTCTTCTATCTCCTACTTCTTATGAGACAAAAGTTGTATGCTATATAGACTGGATCATACACATTTGACATTTCGAGCCGAGTATATCTCGCCTATCTATATCTCGAAATCATGTGTTGGTAAATCTTTTCGCTTTGATCGGGTTTATCTTCACCTAATGACGAAAGTCATATTGTTTCAATCACTTTGAAAATCGCTTTGACGAGAAATAGTGTAACAACTATACAACGTCCTCTAAGAATGTTTCAATGGTTGGAATGAAAGTTTAGGTCTATATAATCAATGATGGATATAAGAATTGTGTGGTAAAACATATGTGCATAAGTCCTATTCCTTAATCCAAAGTTTACGAACTTTGTTGATTGAGAGAAACCGGGGAATTGGCTTTGCCAAGTCCGCGAACTAAAGGAAGTTCTCTTGCAGAGAATTTCTGCTGGGATTTTCCAAAAACTCGTTTGCGTTAAGTCCGCGAACTGGCGGAAGTCTCCTTGCCGAGATTTTCTGCTGAGTTTGGAAAACTCTGCCAGTTGCCTTAAGTCCGCGAACTTGCTTGCGTACTTGAGTGGGTTATGATCTAAATATGTGCTCTGAACATGAAACTTAAATTACTAAGAAATGCAGTATGCAAACCGTGGATATAAAGTTCATGAGTCGATTCAAATCGAATCAAATCATCTTTGTTTCAATTGTGTCTTGTGTAGTTACATAAGATCTCATAGCAATTGAACAACTCTCTAACTAGTTCATTTGAGTCAATTTAACTAGTTATGGTGAAGAAGAACAAGGTTAATATGAAATGCTCATATGGTTAACCTTTTTGGTTACTATGTTGAACCAACATACATGTACTCGTTTGGGCACGGTTTTCACAAACCCAGTAAACGTATATCTCAAGTGTGTGTGACAAGCTAAGTTTTCGATCTAACGGTTGAGAAATATTAGCTTGAATCTAAATCAGGTTTTCATCTAACGGTCAATATGTATTGCTTTGTACCTAAGGCAAAACCCAGATTTGAAGACTATATATAGGAGACATATAGCATTGGACAAAACTAATCCCCACGCGTCTGTGTGATACTAGTGTGCTCTCTAGAGTCGATTCTCCTCTAACCTTTGGTTTTCTTGTCTAAAACCAAGTTAACGACTTAAAGACTTCATTGGGATTGTGAAGCCAGACCGATACTACTTTTATCGTAGTTGTGTGATCTGATCTTGCATCTTATATCGTACGAGTATCAATTGGTTATAAGATGCAAGATCAGACCACACAACTATGATAAAAGTATTATCGGTCTGGCTTCACAATCCCAGTGAAGTTTTTAAGTCGTTAACCTGGTTTTAGAGAAGAAAACTAAAGGTTAAAGGAGAATCGACTCTAGCGAGCGCACTAGTATCACACAGACGTGTGGGGATTAGTTTTGCACAATGCTAGATGTCTCATTTATATAGCCTTCAAATCAGGGTTTTGCCTTAGTTACAAAGCAATCTATATTCACCGTTTAATGAAAACCTGATTTAGATTCAAGCTAATATTTCTCAACCGTTAGATCGAAAACTTAGCTTGTCACACACACTTGGGTAGACGTTTACTGGGTTTGTGAAAATCGTTCCCAAACGTGTACGTGTATGCTGGTTCAACATAGTAACCCAAAAGGTTAACCATATGAGCATTTCATATTAACCTTGTTCTTCTTCACCATAATTAGTTCAATTGACTCAAATGAACTAGTTAAAGAGTTTTTCAATTGCTATGAGATCTTATGTAACTACACAAGAGACAATTGAAACAAAGATGATTCGATTTGATTGAATCGACTCATGAACTTTATAGCCACGTTTTGCATAAAGCATTCCTTGGTAATTTAAGTTTCATGTTCAGAGCACATATTTAGATCATAACCACTTAAGCTCACAAACAAGTTCGTGGAATTAAGACAACCGGCAGAGTTTTCCAAACTCAGCATAAAATCTCAGCAAAGAGACTTCCGCCAGTTCGCGGACAACACGCAAACGAGTTTTTGGAAAATCCCAACATAAATTCTCGGTACGAGAACTTCCGTCAGTTCGCGGACTTGGCAAAGCCAATTCCTCCGGTTTCTCTCAATCAACCAAGTTCGAAAACTTCGGATTAAGGAATACATGGTTATGTAATCTAAACTCTCATTCCAATCATTGAGACATTCTCAGAGGACGTTATATAGCCGTTATTCACAGACCGTTTCACGTCAGAGCAATTCTCAAGTAATTGAAACTTTTCATGACTTTCGTCACTAGGTGAAGATAAACTTGATCAAAGCGAAACGCTTTACCAACACATGATTTCGAGAAATAGATAGGCGAGATATACTCGGCTCGAAATAAAATGTGTATGATCCAGTCTATATAGCATATGACTTTTGTCTCATAAGAAGTAGGAGATATAAGAGATAGACTTTTGAGTGATAGATAAGTTCAAGTCTCCACATACCTTTTTTTATGAAGTTCCACGGTTCCTTGAGTAGATCTTCGTCGTTGTATGATGAATCGCCATGAAGTCCTTGAGCTCAACTACACTTTTTTATCCTAGTCTGAGACTTAGCTATGTAGGCTAGAAATCAAGACTCGTAGTTTTTATCACTAACATTGACAAACATGCTTGAGATAGCAATACATGCGAGGTCGACCGAGCTATGCTCTAACAATCTCCCCCTTTGTCAATTTTCGTGACAAAACTATTAATACATATGGAATACAAAAAAGATAAACTTTAGTGGCTCCTATTCCATAGTCTAATCTTCAATGTTCCCTGAAATCTTCGTCCTTCCAAGTACTCCAATGATCCCAAAGGTTGTAAGTTTAGCATCACCGTTACTGAAGATCCGTAGCTATAACAATGAGAGAAATTGAGATTCTCGATCATCATTATACAGTGACATAGTATTATTACGTAACATCAAAGTCCAATTGCATCACGACTTTAACAATAATACTACGGTGATATGTATCTC
Organism: Papaver somniferum; assembly: GCF_003573695.1. NCBI lineage: Eukaryota > Viridiplantae > Streptophyta > Magnoliopsida > Ranunculales > Papaveraceae > Papaver > Papaver somniferum. The sequence goes on along the minus strand of NC_039362.1, from coordinate 31,354,005 downwards.
TCCCCCTTAGTCAATACTCCATCTCACATGAAAACAACTCCCCCTTACACGATGATCCGGAAACCATATGTATATGTAGTAGAACTACACATTAATTCTCCCCCTTTTTGTCAATAAAATTGGCAAAGGTACAAGAACGGGATCCTAATGAAATTTCGAGAAGAGACGTTTCATAGACTAAAAGAAAAAATACATACCAACTTAACGTAGATGCAATCATAAAGCCGAAGCTAAATGCATTCATCAAGGAGTTTTAAGATGCAAGATAATCCCTATAAAATTCCACATCCGCACACCCCGCAAGATATTACCATTAAGCACAAGTTCAAAAGAACTCTCCCCCATTTGATGTCATTCCCGAAAGAACAACAAGAGCGACCTTAATTTCGAAAGAAAAGAAGGATTTTTTAATTGGACACCAAAAACCATGGAAATGATTTTCTATATACAAAACTCAATAAAATTAATCACAAGTAAACCCGTGATTAATTTAGTCGGAATACACAACTAAATTAAACCACAAAAGTGATCAATTTAATTGATTGTGCTCAACATAAGAAAACTCACGGAGCTACGACTAAGATAACCACACGGAGATGACTAGCTTAATCGTTCACATACTCAACATAAGGAAAACCTTACGGAATATACGACTACATCAACCAATAGAACATGATTAGTATAGCCGTTCATATACTCAACACAAGAACTTGTGGAATATATGAAAAACTCAACTAGATTAATTACAAGAGAACCTATAATTAATCTAATTAGAATACACAACCAAACTAATCACTGAAGCAATCAATTTAATTTTCAAAAGATTTTGCTCGACAAAAGAAGACTTTCGGAGCAAATAACTAAATAACCAATCAAGATGATTAATTTAGTTCAAGAATGCTCAATATATAGCATCTCATGGAACAACCAACAAGGCCAATATTAATCGACATAGTTGTAAGGTGCTCAACATAAGATACACAATGGAGCCTTCACGGTAAAACATAACAAAATGGATCAATGAAGATCAATACCGTGGATAACATACAAGGATCTATTCTATTTTCCATCACTATTTGCGTAACGACATAATAGACTTTATCCTTGTCAAACAAAAGATTTCATCCTATTTTCCATCAAATACATGACTGCATAGGCATAACTTTTGTATTTGTCAAAAGTACATTCATCCTTTCATTAATACGAATACCAATTTATGAACGACTTTACTTTTGAAAACATATGGGACCTTCAAGTTCACGGACGCAAACAATACATATCCCATAAAAATATTGCAATGTCACAAAATCATAAAGATTAATACTGCAATAACAATCTTTGCCCTTAGAAGGTAGAATCAATCCTTTTCGCACGGATTTATACCAAGAGTGGTTACCAAAAACGTATAAAAATATTTCCTTAACAACGAAGAACATACAAAGTCATTGACGACTATGCACCATAGTTCACATGAGATGATTGTGAACACTCAAGAATATATAGCAATGTGAATTACTACCCATTCTCGAACTTCCTTCTTTGTGATTCACCAATATCACTCTTATAAAAGCCACAAAATAGCTTAGAATAGGATTTATCCAAGAATCCCAGTGCCCAAGTCCAAGAGAATAAAACAAGTGCAACGAAATGGAGCAAACACTAAAAGACAAGAGACAGGACAAAGACCAATATTAACTCATCCAAATTCAACAATTCTCATATCCATTTTGAAGGTAATTCAATAAGGAAGAGAATGCAAAAATAATGAGGTAAATCCGAGTTCGGACGAAGAAGTTACGGCAAAACAAGTTTACCGAATATCGACGTCAAGTATGCATACGAGTTTGCGAACTTAAACCCCTGGATTTTGATTTTACATGTTGTTATGCATACTTGGTAGGTGTACCATGTAGTCCAACCATCCCGAACTATTATTTTCAAACCTAAACATTTAAGAACCTTAAACACAGATCAAGTTAGGTAGAAATGAACGATAAGCAAGATTATTATAAATATTCTAAGCAAATAAAAGTACAAATCTTGATCAAGTTTATAGACATACCTTTTTAGATGAATCCAATCGAATTCTACCGCCTTACCGAACATAATATGTGTGCCCCAATTCTTGTGCTTCCCTCACTGTATACAAAGCAGGGCATTCCTTGGTGAGGATGCACTTCCAACACAATCAAGTTGCGTTGGGGTGAACAAAGTCTTGCTCACCACAAGTGACCTTTGGATTATCATGAAATAGATCACTTTTAGAACCTTTCACATCCAATTCCGTTTTTCTAAAAAACTTGTTAAGTTCCAACATCATGGATAATGCCTTTTCCATAGTCATGGAGTTTTCTGGAAGATCATTCATTTTCACACTCAAAACATCATTGTCTTTCTTCGGTATCCACGTCTGAGTGCGTTTAGGAACAGTCGGAACCTTCTTCCCATCACTCTCTTCTAGAATTCTTGTAAGAGAATTGGATTGACTATTCTTTTGCAAGTTAGTCTTTCTCCAATTGGGAGCATAGATCTTGTCTTCGTCTTTACGAAGTTATCCTTTTGATAACCATTACGATTATGAAAAGGATTTGTACGACGTTTATAGGCAAATCTAGGTCTATCATAGCACTGATTCCTTTGCCTAAATGTTGGACAATTACAACCTGTAACGTTAAGAGGATCAGTCTTAACGTATGATCTTGGTTTCAAAACTTCTTGTGATGCCCAAACAAGAACATCATGAAGTTTTTCATTCCTTATACGGAAACGACATCTCCTTTCCAGGTGACCTTTATTTCCGCAATAGTGGCAAACATAAGGAATGTTCTTACCTCGATCCGTGTGTGCTAACTTTGGAGGTTGATAAACTTTGCTCTTTTGAACCTTAACTGCCAGTGAAGGTATTTCACTTTTTCCATCAGTGGAAACCTTTTTTTGAGAAGAATCACTAGCCTTGACAAATTTTACCTCTTTGCCAGTACTTGGAGCATCTATTCCCTTATAGCCCAATCCTCGTGTATCACGATGATTTTTACTTTCTCCTAGCATAGTGGTAAATTTGCTTGAACTAGTATTGAAATTTTTCAAGTCATCTTCAAATATCTTGATTTTATCAAGAGCAACAGCTAAATCAGCCACAAGGCGTTTTTCTCGAGCGAGACAAGCACTTTCTCTGTCATCAAAACTAATTTGTTGAGAGTTAAACCTTACTTCAGATTTTGCAAGTTTCTCTTCCAACAAAAAGTACTTTTGATAAAGATTATCACATTCAAGTGACTTCATACGTAGGTTTTCCTCAGAATCCTTAAGGATCGATTCGCAAGAGCGATTCCGACCATAAAGACCTCCATAAATCCTTTTCAATTTCTTGTTTTCTCGACATAGAGGAGTCAGAAGAGATGTAACATGAGAAGTTGTAATCTTCTTCACTTTCCACGAATCCAAAAGCTTAACATACTCTGAGACTTCCTCATCAACATCACTATCAATATCTGAATCACCTTCATCAGAAAGTTCATCCAACTGTTCTTCTAGGAGAGTTTCCCAATCAACAGTTTTTACATCAAGAGAATGTTTAGATATTGACTTAGATGTGTCAGTTCTCTCAGGTGAATCCAAGCTTTTAGAATCATCTGGTAATTTCTGAACTAGTACATTATCAGAGATAGACTCGTCCATATAGTCAGATTGCAACAAACACAGACTTATAAGGTCTTAAACATGTTTGCCTGCTCTCATACCAATTGAAAAAGCATGGGTCTAACAACACCATCCAATATTTCACTTAGCAATCTGTATGGACAAACTCCAATATACTTTTTATGAGAATCAACTAGACAGTTAGACTCAATCAATAAAAAGATATATCAAAGAGTTTATATCTCAATCTCTCGATTTGATCTTTACTTAAGCAAATGGAAGTCTGCGAGTCTTTATCAAAGAGAGATAACTTGAACGGTACCAAAGACCAATGTCCAAGGATCAATCAATATCAATCAACAACCAAAGGTTGGATTTCCAATTGATGATCTTAACGCACAACCTGTATTATTTCAATTATATAAAATATAATGCGGAAAAGAAATAACACAGACACCAGAAGTTTTGTTAACGAGGAAACCGCAAATGCAGAAAAGCCTCGGGAGCTAGTCTAGATTGAATACACACTGTATTAAGCCGCTACAGACACTAGCCTACTCCAAGCTAACTTCGGACTGGACTATAGTTGAACCCCAATCAGTCTCTCACTGATCCAAGGTACAGTTTTACTCCTACGCCTCTGATCCCAGCAGGATACTGCGCACATGATTCCCTTAGCTGATTTCACCCACAACCAAGAGTTGTTGCAACCCAAAATCGCAGACTTGATAATAAACAAGTCTGTCTCACATAGAAAAGTCTATCAAAGGATAAATCTGTCTCCCACAGAAAAACCCTAGGTTTTGTTCCGTCTTAAGATATAAAATCAAGGTGAACATGAACCAATTGATAATCCGGTTTTATATTCCCGAAGAACAACCTAGATTAATCAATCACCTCTCAACAATCCTTCTTGACTACACAAGCGGTTTGTCAAGGAATCACAAACAGTGAGACGAAGATGTTTGTGACTTCTTTATCTTGCCTATCGGAGAACTCTCACGATCTCAAGCCAATCAATAGATTGTACTCGTACGATAGAAGATACAAGATCAGATCACACAACCAAGATAAAAGTAGTATCGGTCTGGCTTCACAATCCCAGTGAAGTTTTTAAGTCGTTAACCTGGTTTTAGAGAAGAAAACCAAAGGTTAAAGGAGAATCAACTCTAGAGAGCGCACTAGTATCACACAGACGTGTGGGGATTAGTTTTGCACAATGCTAGATGTCTCCTTTATATAGCCTTCAAATCAGGGTTTTTCCTTAGTTACAAAGCAATCCATATTCACCGTTAGATGAAAACCTGATTTAGATTCAAGCTAATATTTATCAACCGTTAGATCGAGAACTTAGCTTGTCACACACACTTGGGTAGACGTTTACTGGGTTTGTGAAAACCGTTCCCAAACGTGTACGTGTATGTTGGTTCAACATAGTAACCCAAAAGGTTAACCATATGAGAATTTCATATTAACCTTGTTCTTCTTCACCATAACTAGTTCAATTGACTCAAATGAACTAGTTAAAGAGTTGTTCAATTGCTATGAGATATTATGTAACTACACAAGAGACAATTGAAACAAAGATGATTCGATTTGATTGAATCGACTCATGAACTTTATAGCCACGTTTTGCATAAAGCATTCCTTGGTAATTTAAGTTTCATGTTCAGAGCACATCTTTAGATCATAACCACTTAATCTCACAAACAAGTTCGCGGACTTAAGACAACCGGCAGAGTTTTCCAAACTCAGCAGAAAATATCGGCAAAGAGAATTCCGCTAGTTTGCGGACTAGGTTCGCAGACTGAGTTCGCAAACGAGTTTTTGGAAAATCCCAGCAGAAATTCTCGTTACGAGAACTTCCGTAAGTTCGCGGACTGAGTTCGTTGACTGGGTTCGCGGACTTGGCAAAGCCAATTCTTCCAGTTTCTCTCAATCAACAAAGTTCGAAAACTTCGGATTAAGGAATACATGGTTATGTAATCTAAACTCTCATTCCAATCATTGAGACATTCTCAGAGGACGTTATATAGCCGTTATTCACAGACCGTTTCACGTCAGAGCAATTCTCAAAGTAACTGAAACTTTTCATGACTTTCATCACTAGGTGAAGATAAACTTGATCAAAGCGAAACGCTTTACCAACACATGATTTCGAGATATAGATAGGCGAGATATACTCGGCTCAAAATATCAAATGTGTATGATCCAGTCTATATAGCATACGACTTTTGTCTCATAAGAAGTAGGAGATAGAAGAGATAGACTTTTGAGTGATAGATAAGTTCAATTATCCACATACCTTTTTGTTGATGAAGTTCCACGGTTCCTTGAGTATATCTTCGTCGTTATATGATGAATCGCCATGAAGTCCTTGAGCTCAACTACACTTTTCTATCCTAGTCCGAGACTTAGCTATGTAGGCTAGAAATCAAGACTCATAGTTTTGATCACTAACATTGACAAACATGATTGAGATAGCAACGCATGCGAGGTCGACCGAGCTAATGCTCTAACAACTCTCATTTCCCAAAACAAAAAAAAATAAAAATAAAAAAAAGCTTGATGACAACAGATTCATCTTTCTCCCTTCAATGGTGGAAACAACACCCCAGTTCTTCCTTGCTTTCCCATGAACTCAGTCAACTTATCTGGTTCTGAAAAAATCTAGGATATGATATATCCATTAAAAGATAAATACAAGTATATGAGAGGAATAACAACAAGATTTAACAAAACAAGAAGTGAGATTTACCCGGATTAAGCTTGAGAGCTTTGTTTCTGCGGAATGATAACAAGTTGACTGGAAAATCAATTCCACCCCAAAAAACTATGCCAAACAGGGGTAATACAAACTACCTCCTCCAACTTCCTCCCCTAACTCCACTGCTCCTTCAACTCCACCGGTGCCAAACACACTCTTATCTCAAGTGGTCGGAATTCATTTCGGTTTACTGGTTCTTCCTCCTCCCTACAAAAATTGGATACTATTGCAGTTCATCTCTCTATTTTTTTGGAATTTGTATCTTTATATGTATTTGGATCTATTTTGTCGTTTTTTTTTCTTCGTAATGTTTTTGATTATCCACGTAACCTCTATTTTGCCATGAAATAAAATGTTAAAAAAAATATGGATAAAGAGTTGTTGAATTTTTTACAAAATGACGGTACTCCAACTTACTCCCACCGTCCCACTATTAAGTGACCTATTTAGTTTTAGATTTTGTCCCACTATTAAGTGACCTATATCACTAAACAAGGAGATATTTCTAAAATTATCCTTTTAATTGATTATAAGAAATATAAGAAATATGCATAATTTAATAGGCATGTATATTCGTTACATAGGTGTTTTAAAATACTTTTCAATGGTATGAAGTTTGCGAACATCCATGGTGTAGTTTGAGAGATAGTAAATCATTTCAACATTTCACTAGTTACTATCTATAAGGGTATAATTGTAAAAAATGCTTAAATATACTCTTTTCCCTTGATTGCCTTAAAAATTGTGCAAATTTGAACTAGGTCACTTAATAATGGGACGGAGGGAGTATATTAAAGCTCTCCTAGACATAGGTTTCTTGATAATATTGAGTTGCCTTTCCTGATTCGCACCACGTAATAAGCTGATGTCTTAGCCAAGTTAACAAGCAGCTCATCAACCTAAGGAAAAAAAGGATACTACTAGCTAATAAGTATGGCTAGGTAAACAAGAAGTTCGGTGACCAACCAGATCCAACACTGAATCAATAGTATCGGTATATATTAGCATCTTTGTCATCCAATATTGCAATAAAAATTATAGGGAGCATCCACAATTTGTTACATGAGCAATTAAGTTATGAAGCAAATTAATTTTTGTAATTGGAGCTTCATTTGTTTGGTAGTAGCGGTAGTCGTAACAATACAATATCACGATGGATTAGTGTCAGCTGCTGGCGAGGAGCAGTACTCTAATTCTCAACCAGTTGATTATAACAACGACCAGGAAAGGACACCACCACCACCATCATCATTTTTTGATCAGCAACGAAGACCACCACCACCACCACCTTCATGTGTCACACAACTGATTCCTTGTTTGAGCTACCTGTACGGGGTTACGAGCACAACTAATAGAGGTAGTAGTAGCAGCAGCGGCAGTAGTACTCGTACTAGCAGTCCAAATTACTTCAACAGCTGGAACAATAACGGGAACAATAACGATGAATACAATAATGACGGAAACGATAACAGAAACAATAACGAGGATGCGCAGCCACCACCAAGGAGTTGTTGTGATCCCCTGCTATCAGTTATTAAATCTAGCCCAGAGTGCCTCTGCACCATGATATCCAATGAAGTCACCTCCAAAGCTGGAGAAGTCGGGATTAACATTACCCGAGCTCAGGAACTGCCTGCGAAATGCGGTCAAATTGTTAACCCCATTGCTTGTCTGGCTATTGCTGCTGCTGCAGGCAATAATAACAACAGAATCATGAGGTCACCATCATCAGCAGCAGCAGCAGCATCGAGCACTGTTGGAAATATCAAATATAAGCTTATCATTTTCATCGTCTCATCCTGGGCAGCATACATGGAACCATAGACTACCACTGCTATCACATTTTACGGCTTCTAATTATCGATAATATTTTCTCATACATCCATCCCTGTAAACTATAACGCTTATGTTTTAATATATAAAATTTCATTCTTGATTAAAAACTATGCATGAACGCTGATGTTGATGCTAGTCCATGTTAATTTGTAAGTGCCCAGCAGATAGGCTAAACTAGGCAGGCATAACTGAGAAAATAAGACTAGTTTAACTGACTGTATATTATTAGACGACTCTAAAACCGTCTCGCTTCTTTTTGGCAATAGTATAGGTGCACAGTAGTTAACGGCCTTCATTCCCTCATCTCTCATGTCTATTTTTGGCTACGTATATATGGTTTTGGGGTTGTTTGCTAACGACTAGTGTCTTCAATATTCAAACGAAATTAAGACTTCGTCAACTTTTGTGCCTATATATATAAATGTAAATCAGGCTGTTGAATAACAGCAAAGACCAAACAATCAAACCTGTGAAAATGGAAGACTCTGTTAAGAATACTAATGAGAACGGAGAAGAAATGCCAACGACAGAACAAGTCGACAAGGGACTGAAAGACCGAAAGGTCTCATGGGCAAAGCTTCGTCATGTAGACTCACTGAACATGGAAGCAGGAAAAGTTTCTAACGGAGAAGGCCATAGATCTAAGGTTTGTCCATAATTAATATCAGGGATCGGATCCTTTAACATTTTACCATATATGTAATTAATTAGCTAATAAAATCTTGAATGCATGCACGTCCGCGATCTGTATCTAACAGTTGGACTGGAAAACAACACTGAGTTTGGCGTTCCAGAGTGTTGGTGTGATTTATGGGGACATAGGAACATCTCCTCTTTACGTATATTCCAGCACCTTCCCCAATGGGATCAAGAACAAAGATGACTTGCTGGGTGTTTTGTCGATCATCATTTACACAATTATCATTGTACCAATGAGCAAATATGTCTTCATTGTTTTGTGGGCTAACGATCACGGCAACGGTAAGTTTTTTTTTTTACGTCAAAATACGGCTATAATACTAGATTAACGGTGAAAATTGGTAACAATATGTCAGAACATTCCTCCGTCCAGGATCTTTTTTGTAGTAAAGGTTTTCTGTCCTTCTGCCATTAGAAAAACAGTTATTGAACAAGTTATTGGCTCCTGTAGGAGGAACTTTTGCACTTTACTCCTTGATATGCCGCTACGCAAAGGTAAGGCTAATACCTAATCAGCAGCCAGAGGACAGGGAACTCTCGCACTATAAACTGGATACACCGTCAAGCCAGTTGAGGAGAGCTCAAAAGATAAAAGATGCACTAGAGAGCAGTAAAGTCATTCCAATTATTCTCTTCTGTGTCACAATCTTAGGGACTTCCATGGTTATTGGAGACGGAATTCTGACTCCAAGCATCTCGGGTGAGCTTGGTTACTCTAAATTCAGTCAGATATCTGTATGGGTTAGTTGCTTATGTATGTCTGTGTAACTGACGACAATGAAATAACAGTGCTGTCTGCGGTTGGTGGCATCAAGCAGTTAACATCATCTCTCAATCAAGGTAGATTTGGAATGGAAATCAAGGATGTTATTTTAGGCTGAACTGCCATGAACTACGCTATTAGTGAATTTTTATATGATAAGAGTGAAACGGTCCTATATTTTGACTATTTTTCTTTTGTATGAACACTTAGATGCTGTTGTGGGAATTTCCGTAGTAATCTTGATCCTTCTCTTTGCGGCACAACAGTTTGGCACAGACAAAGTTGGTAGCACATTTGCTCCAATCATCCTTCTATGGTTTACTTTCATTGCTGGCATTGGTCTCTACAATATATTTAAGCATGACGTGACTATTTTGCGTGCTTTTAACCCGATGTACATAATATACTACTTCCAACGAAATGGCAAGGCAGCATGGATATCTCTTGGGGGGGCTGTGCTGTGCATTACAGGTCAGCGAAGTTGATCATTTTTGTTTATTTAAGATGCATACTTTCAGCAGCTGATTTGTCAAGTATAAATATGATATCAAACAGGGACTGAAGCTATGTTTGCTGATCTCGGCCATTTCTCCGTCCGGGCAATTCAAGTATGTTTTGGAAATTTTACTCTTGATCAGGGAAGGAAAATCTAAGAAGCAAAAAAATCTATGAGCTAAAAATTACTTTTCTTTACCATGGAATTGCAGATTAGTTTCTCCGGGATCGTTTTTCCTGCACTACTGTTCTGTTACATTGGGCAAACTGCATACCTCTCCAAATTTCCAGGTGATGTTTCTGATACTTTCTACAAGTCAGTTCCAAGTAAGTCGATCTAAACTGCAAACAATCAGGGTATTACTTTCTAACCAGGCAATCAGGTTAACTTCAGAAACAAATGACTTGTTATTCTTAAATGACAGAGCCAATATATTGGCCAACCTTCGCCATTGCCGTTGCTGCTGCAATTATTGCGAGCCAAGCTATGGTATCCGCTGCATTTGCAATCATAACACAAGCTCTAAGTCTAGGGGCCTTTCCGAGGGTTAAAGTGGTTCACACTTCAGCTAAGTTTGAAGGACAGGTTTACATTCCTGAGCTCAACTACCTAATTATGATTTCAACTGTTCTAGTCACACTCATATTCCGGACTACCGAACAGATTGGTAATGCATATGGTAAGTTACGTCAAGGATGATTGCCTATATGTCAGATAATCATTCTGTAAACTCTCATTTCAAAATTTAAAACTTTGTGCAGGGATTGCGGTGGTTTCTGTGATGGTAATCACAACTCATTTGGTTACCCTCATAATGTTATTCATTTGGAAAACAAACATCTGGTTGGTAGCACTATTCTATATAGTGTTAGCTACCACTGAAGTCACATATTTATCGTCAGTCCTCTACAAATTCGTACAAGGAGGTTACCTTCCAGTGGCTTCGTCGCTAGTACTCATGTCAATGATGGGTATATGGCACTATGTTCACAGGAAAAGATATATGTTTGAGCTTAAAAACGAAGTTTCTGGCGATTTTGTCACAGATCTTGTCAAGAACCCACATGTAAACAGGATTCCTGGGATAGGTTTTCTATACTCTGAGCTCGTACATGGCATCCCGCCGATATTCCCACACTTTGTTGCCAATATACCATCTATACACTCAGTCTTGGTGTTTGTTTCCATAAAACGGCTTCCAGTCAGTAGAGTGGTAGCCGAGGAACGTTTTCTTTTCAGACAGGTTGAACAAAAAGAGTTTCGAATTTTCCGTTGTGTGGCACGTTATGGATATAATGATGTTGTAGGCAAATCAGAAGATTTTGAGCAAGATTTGGTCCAAAATTTGAAAGAGTTCATCCGCTATGAGTCTTATGTTATAGAATCTGGATCTCCTGAACAAGAAGTGCCTAGTGTGCCGCATTCTGGAACTGGGTCGTCAAATTCATCCAGTGGAGTAGCTGAGAAAGAGATAGAGTTTGTACAGAAAGCAATGGAAAAGGGTGTGGTATACCTATTGGGAGAAACAGAAGTGGTGGCAGAGGAGAATTCCTCTATACTTAAGAAGGCAGTAGTTAACTATCTCTACAATTTTCTGAGAAAGAATCTAAGGGAAAATGACAAGATACTGTCGATTCCACATCGCAAGCTTCTCCGGGTTGGTATGACATATGAGATATAACAAGTTTATGAAGTTGATCTCTTGACAAGGCTCAAGAATGAGTGTGTGCAACTTACAATTGGGTACTGCTTACAAGTAGTCCAACACATGAAAAAACTGTGTTTGTTTCCTTGAAGTTGAATTGGGTGGTGGGTTTTTTTTTTTTTCCTTTTTCAGAAACATTGAGTGGTGGTTCTTACTGTATGTTGAATGGCTTTGTTTCTTCTTCTTTTGCAGAAGGCTTCTTCCCTTCTTTACTTGTCAACATGATGATCGCCCCATAGACATGTTCCTGTAAAGGAAAATATGTTGGGAATAACAAGTTTAATTTTCTAAAAAATCTTTGGATTGGAAATTGAAATACATATATATCCTTTCTTCGCCAAAAGGGGCAAACCAACAAAAAAAATGATTGGAAACAACTCTTGTAAATTTTTTTGTCAACCAACAAAAAAATGATTATACATTGGAAACAACTCTTGTAAACTTTTTCACTGTAAACGCGTTCTTGGTCTCAAATCTTTATGGGTCTCTTCTTTAAAGATCGAAGAGAAAACAAAAACGTAGTCTTATAAGCCAGCTCAACTCCGTGTGCGGAATTCATCAAAGCTCAATACACTGAGTTGAAACCTAACATATTGCGGAATTGACCCAATTCCAGCACCAAGTATGCCTGTTGATACGTGATACCCTGGAGGCCTACATTGAAATGTAACGCAATTGTTCTATTTACCTCTGAGACGTGCAATCAGCTCATCCTGCAAAAGTTGCAAGGTATCAATCAATGAACCATACACATTCACAAAAAATAGAAAAATCCATTCTCTTGAATCGTCGATGGTGTTTGTAAGTTGTAACAGTAAATGGGTCTCTTTCCCTGTAAGACTGTGCAAAGCTCATAAATCTAAACTGTCCAACTACCCTCCCTACCAACTGGATTAGTCTATGAAAATAAAAAATAATCTGTCCACTGTAATCAAATTAATCATACTATCAAATTTAAGAGGATGCATAAAGCAAACGACATTTTTAGTAGGTAACATTTTTAACTTGTGTATTAGAGGTTTTTGATCTCTTACCTTCTTTCCTTTCACCATCAAACCTCTTTCCTTTAGAAGGGCACGCAGCTTTTCTACAGTCATCTTTTGGTAGGAGTCCTTGGAAGTGGAGAGAGTCCCAGATCCCTCTATAAGAAAACAAAAACAAAGGAAAAAAAGAATTATTACTTACTGTAATCGTGAAATCCTTCGTGTCCATTTAAGCATCCACAATCTAGAACCATACACTGGAGGAAGTCGTAGTGTCATACTACTTGTTTGTCTGAATTTAAAATGAGTGCCTGGGTGACTTCCAAAATCATTCCATCCCATTGAACTATTGAAGAAGCCAAATATATGCTTATGTATAAAGCCAGAAAAGTCTGTATCGACCACAGAAGTTCACTTCCTCCGAAACACATCAAAAGAAGTACCCCCATTTTCTAATAAACATCTTCCAAACAAAATAAAAACCAAAGAAAAGAAGGATGTAAAAAAAAAAAAAAAATCACATGTTTTTAACAATGCGAACTTTTACTGGACTGGACGTTGTAGGTAACTAGGTATCAATAATTCTTATATGTAACCAAGAAAACTAATGCATTTACGAAGTCAGATGACAAATATTGATAAAATTACTGCACGATACTGGTAAAAGATAAAGAGTGTCTGGGAACAATGAAGGATACCTCTCTACACGTCTGACCTATAAGTAAAAGGAGAAAAGCTAAGCAAAGATGAAAATAACGAACAAAAGAGGAGACAGATTTCTCCTATCTACCTACATATATCTCTATATAACAAGGAAAACAGTAGCCTCCTTCCCGCTCAAAGGCTACAAAAATATCAATAACTGCAGGGTTCAAAATTCCATCTGCCAACGATGCATGACAAGGCGCTCCTAGACTTAAGGTCAATTAATGTATATTATCATGGAAGGACAAATATAATGGATTCGTATATGACTGATGTAATCTGAATTAGTCCACAAAGAAACATCAACCATGGAAGAAAACAGAAGCAATAGACGTCCATAAACTGAGATTTCGCAGTGAGTTATCTACTATTCCAGTTATATGAACCTCCAAAGCACGATCATATTTAAACCCTGGGATTATAACAACTGTGTACCTTTAGTTTGGTAAGGCTTTAAAGTCACACCAGCTGCCGATGGAAGGAGGTTAACTTGCTCTTCCTCCGCCATTTGCTGCACAATAAGACTCTCATCTGCGACATTTGTGCTTTCTCGGGATCTAGATGATATTGTTGCAACTGCTTTCGAGGCCTTCCTCTATAAATTATGCAAATAAAAAAGAGTTATCTAGATAATTATAACTTCTACAATTCTGCCATTGTTAAACCAACCGAATCAAGTTATGGGTTTCTTCGAGTCCTATTCATGATCACAGCATCTAAAACAATACTTGAATGACAACCTTTTCGGGGAAAAACAACTTCCTCGTGCATTATATGTAACACTAGCTCAAGTGTATAAAATAATGTGTCATACAACAACTAGAAAAAAAAAAAACAGCAGGCATTTGTAAAATAATATATGATTGGAAAATTAGAAAACTTACAGTGTTATATTGAGTTTCCGCCTTCCTCTTTCGACCCTTTGACTTGGTTGTAACAGTTTCTACTTCTTCCTCCACTTTTTTACCCTCCTCTGCTTCTTTCTGCAAATACCAAATCACATAGCAATGAAGAAAGCCCCTATTTTATTTTACCACAAAACCAAATCAGGAAGCTAATAAAGTACTTGGATAACAACATCCCAATTTTTGCAAATACACTTGCATAATCAGCTCATTTTATTGAACCTGGGATAATAGCCTTTATGAATAGAGATTCAGAACAAGTAAAAGTCAATGAAACTGCCATCCAAAATGGCAACACAAACCTGAGCAGCAACATGCTTTTGTAGGTCTTTATATGCTACTTGACACTTCTGGAGCTCCCTCTGTAATTCGGCATTACTAGCTACCAGTTGTGCATTACGTGCTTCAAGTGCATCATGACTTGCTTCACGTTTTGCATGAATTGCCTCAAGTTCGGTGTTACGTGCTTCAAGCATGGAGTTTCTATTCCTAAGAATCTGAAGTATCACGGATATAATGTTATATACACACTGAGTTACACCAGTAATTAGTAAGAATAACAGTGCAGAACAACACATCTTGTAAATTTAATACCTGAACCTCCGTGTAAACTTTATTTGTTGTTCGTCCTCCGACATAAGTACCAGAGTTCAAAATAGCTAAGCTTTCAGAATAGTTCTCTTCTGACATGATGTGCAATAAGCTATTCATACTTCGTTCAACTGCACTTCCATGCTTTGGGTCGTACAAAACTAGCTTACCCCAATGCGTGAAAAGAATCACACCATTATCAAAATACCACATAAACTTCAAATAAGAGGTGCGCTGAGTAATTTTCTTAGTAATTTTCTCATGGGTGATGGTATAGCGCTTGGTCCAGGATTCTCGAATTCCATAATCCTGCATTGCCCATACTTCAATCACATGAAAACCACCTTCAACAAGTATGCAAAGGTTCCCTTCCAACACTCCCATAGTAATAAGCTCTAAAGTTTCTGATGGTAGTTGAATTTCTTTGAATATCTTGTTGTTGATGTCTAAAGAGGCTATGCAGTATTCGTTTCGCACCATAGCTAACCAATGAAGTTCTCCATTAACAAGTACCCCAGATTTACGTACAAAAGGAAACTTAAAAGGTGTTGTTAAAATGGTTGTCCATGCATCTGATGCTAACGAATAGACGTGGACTAAAGAGTTAATCTCAGAATGTACAACAATTACAAACTTGTAATCCTTGGCACTGAGATCATAAACGAAAGCGTAAAGTTTGATATGGAAGTAAGTAAATTTATTTGGTGCCTGAGATATCTTCTTGTATTCTTTGGTCGCTGGGTTCCAGAGACAGAAGAATTGCTGGCTATCATCACAATAATCATCATGAAACCATAAGCAAACCAAACCGTTACAGGAACCAAATAAATCTACGGTAAGACCTAGATACTTGAATGGATAATCCATTCGAACAATCCCACTTAGATTCACTGGCTCCATTTCAACAGAAGTATTACTATCTTCAACATCATTATTCTTGTTATTATCTTCAATTTGAGTCAATAACGAAGATGCTAATGAATGATAACCAATTGAGTATATTACATCACTCTTATCTTCTTGTTTACCTCCAAGCATAAGACTAGTGGAGTTTTCCCTATGGAAATTAAGATGCATTTCAACGAAATCAGGAGTAGAAATTAGGTTTAACCAACTGCTACAAACACACTTACAGGTTAATACAGATCTAACTGGTAACCTTGATATGATTAATGAGCAGATCTTATCTGGAATCATGCTGATGTTTGACATCGACATTTCTTCTGCTTCTCCTTCGTCGTCTTCGTCGTCTATACTTGAAAGAGTGAGTTTTAGGGGGAATTTTTTCAAAATGGAATGAAGAAAATAGAGTCTCTTCTAGACTACAGTTGTGTGTAATAAAAGCCCTAGCTTGGGCATGCCGCATGGACGCGTGTAACGTTGGGAAAGAATGAACGACGCTCTCTTCAGGCCTTGTGTTACCGTGAAACGCAGTGATGGCGCCTGGCGCATGGATGAAGTCAGTGGCCAAGCCGATAAAGCTACAATATCCGACGATGTACCGTCAGTGGTGATTCTCAACTACATTTGTATCAGTTTTGTATTGCCATTATAGTTTGTATATCTGTGTGGATGTTGAATATGGGGAACTGGGTAATTGCAGGGGGTGAATATGGGGTAATGAATTTTGACTAGGTCAATAAACATAGACTTGACCTTTTTTTTTGTGGTTGCAAAAAATTAGCAACCTAAATGCTTTGTTGCTAAATTAGAACTAAAACCAATAAATTAGAACTAGAACCAACAATATCTGGTTCCGGATAAGGGTATTCCTATAATTAGCAACATTTTAGCAACAGCAGACTGTTGTTTCTAATAAAAAATATAGCAACGACAACTTCCGTTGCGAATATCCGTTGCTGACCGAGATTCGCAACAAAGCTTATGCCATTGCAAAAAATTGCGACACCGTCATTAGCAACAGCGAAAGCCTGTTCCGACCCTGTTTAGCAACATCTATTGTAGTTGCTAATACCTTAAAATGGTGTAGTGTTGCGAAGGATTGTGGCAAAGATGGAAGGCCTGGCAAGTCCTTACTAGTGGACAATGATGCAAAGGATGAATCTATCACTGACACTAAAGAGAAAACGGATGTACCACAAGAAGTATTTTTGCCTGGAGATCAAGGTGAGTGTTTAATGGTTCTCCGTCTTTCATTTTTGACTCCAAAAATGATGATCCATGGCTGCGAAAAAATATTTTTCAGTCAACTTATATCATTGGTGGCAAGATTTTTCGTATGATAATTAATTCGGGTAGTTGTGAGAATACAAGGATCAATCAATATCAATCAACAACCAAAGACCAATGTCCAAGGATCAATCAATATCAATCAACAACCAAAGGTTGGATTTCCAATTGATGATCACGAACACACAACCTGTATTATTTCAATTATATAAAATATAATGCGGAAAAGAAATAACACAGACACCAGAAGTTTTGTTAACGAGGAAACCGCAAATGCAGAAAAACCTTGGGACCTAGTCCAGATTGAATACACACTGTATTAAGCCGCTACAGACACTAGCCTATTCCAAGCTAACTTCGGACTGGACTATAGTTGAACCCCAATCAGTCTCCCGCCGATCCAAGGTACAGTTGTACTCCTACGCCTCTGATCCCAGTAGGATACTACGCACTTGATTCCCTTAGCTGATCTCACCCACAACCAAGAGTTGATGCAGCCCAAAATCGCAGACTTGATAATAAACAAATCTGTCTCACACAGAAAAGTCTATCAAAGGATAAATCAGTCTCTCACAGATAAACCCTAGGTTTTGTTCCGTCTTAAGATATGAAATCAAGGTGAACAGGAAACAATTGATAATCCAGTCTTATATTCCCGAAGAACAGCCTAGATTAATCAATAACCTCTCTACAATCCTTCCTGACTACACAGGCGGTTTGTCGAGGAATCACAAAAAGTGAGACGAAGATGTTTGTGACTTCTTTATCTTGCCTATCGGAGAACTCTCACGATCTCAAGCCAATCAATAGATTGTACTCGTACGATAGAAGATGCAAGATCAGATCACACAACTACGATAAAAGTAGTATCGGTCTGGCTTCACAATCCCAATGAAGTCTTTAAGTTGTTAACCTGGTTTTAGAGAAGAAAACCAAAGGTTAAAGGAGAATCGACTCTAGCGAGCGCACTAGTATCACACAGACGTGTGGGGATTAGTTTTTCACAATGCTAGATGTCTCCTTTATATAGCCTTCAAATCAGGGTTTTGCCTTAGTTACAAAGCAATCCATATTCACCGTTAGATGAAAACCTGATTTAGATTCAATCTAATATTTCTCAACCGTTAGATCGAAAACTTAGCTTGTCACACACACTTGGGTAGACGTTTACTGGGTTTGTGAAAACCGTGCCCAAGATGTTGGTTCAACATAGTAACCCAAAAGGTTAACCATATGAGCATTTCATATTAACCTTGTTCTTCTTCACCATAACTAGTTCAATTGACTCAAATGAACTAGTTAAAGAGTTTTTCAATTGCTATGATATCTTATGTAACTACACAAGACACAATTGAAACAAACATGATTCGATTCGATTCGATTCGATTGAATCAGCTTCATGAACTTTATAGCCACGGTTTGCATAAAGAATTCCTTAGTAATTTAAGTTTCATGTTCAGAGCACATCTTTAGATCATAACCACTTAAGCTCACAAACAAGTTCGCGGACTTAAGACAACCGGCAGAGTTTTCCAAACTCAGCAGAAAATCTCGGCAAAGAGACTTCGGCCAGTTCGCGGACTGAGTTCGCGGACTAACACGCAAACGAGTTTTTGGAAAATCCCAGCAGAAATTACCGGTACGAGAACTTACTTTAGTTCGCGGACTTGGCAAAGCCAATTCCTCCGGTTTCTCTCAATCAACAAAGTTCGAAAACTTCGGATTAAGGAATACATGGTTATGTAATCTAAACTCTCATTCCAATCATTGAGACATTCTCAGAGGACGTTATATAGCCGTTATTCACAAACCGTTTCACGTCAGAGCAATTCTCAAAGTAATTGAAACTTTTCATGACTTTTGTCACTAGGTGAAGATAAACTTGATCAAAGCGAAACACTTTACCAACACATGATTTCGAGATATTGATAGGCGAGATATACTCGGCATATCAAATGTGTATGATCCAGTATATATAGCATATGACTTTTGTCTCATAAGATGTAAGAGATAGAAGAGATAGACATTTGAGTGATAGATAAGTTCAAGTCTCCACATACCTTTTTGTTGATGAAGTTCCACGGTTCCTTGAGTATATCTTCGTCGTTGTATGATGAATCGCCATGAAGTCCTTGAGCTGAACTACACTTTTATATCCTAGTCCGAGACTTAACTATGTAGGCTAGAAGTCAAGACTCATAGTTTTGATCACTAACATTGACAAACATGCTTGAGATAGCAACGCATGCGAGGTTGACCGAGTTATGCTCTAACAATGTCCCCCTTTGTCGATTTTAGTGACAAAACTATTAATACATGTGGAATACAAAAAAAGATAAACTTTAGTGGCTTCTATTCCAAAGTCTAATCTTCAACGTTCTCTGAAATCTTCGTCCTTCCAAGTACTCCAATGATCCCAAAGGTTGTAAGTTTAGCATCACCGTTTTTGAAGATCCGTAGCTATAACAATGAGAGAAATCGAGATTCTCGATCATCATTATACAGTGACATAGTATTATTATGTAACATCAAAGTCCAGTTGCATCACGACTTTAACAATAATACTACGGTGATATGTATCACTCCCCCTTAGTCAATACTCCATCTCACATGGAAACCACTCCCCCTTATACAATAATCCTAAAACCATATGTATATGTAGTAGAACTACACATTAATTCTCCCCCTTTTTGTCACTAAAATTGACAAAGGTACATGAACGGGATCCTAATGAAATTTCCGAAAAGAGACGTTTCATAGACAAAAAGAAAAAAATACATACCAACTTAATTTAGATCAATCATAAAGCCGAAGCTAAATGCATTCATCAAGGAGTTTTAATATGCAAGATAACCCCTCTAAAATTCCACAGCCGCACACCCCGCAAGATATTACCATTAAGCATAAGTTCAAACGAACTCTCCCCCATTTGATGTCATTCCCGAAAGAACAACAAGAGCGACCTTAATTTCGAAAGAAAAGAAGGATTTTATAATTGGACACCAAAAACCATAGAAATGATTTTCTATATCCAAAACTCAACCAAATTAATCACAAGTAAACCCATGATTAATTTAATTGGAATACGCAACTAAATCAAACCACAAAAGTGATCAATTTAATTGATTGTGCTCAACATAAGTAAACTTACGGATCTACGACTAAGGTAATCGTACGGAGATGAATAACTTAATCGTTCACATACTCAACATAAGGAAAAACCTTACGGAATATACGACTACATTAACCAATAGAACATGATTAGTATAGTTGTTCATATACTCAACACAAGGACTTGTGGAATATATGAAAACTCAACTAGACTAATTACAAGAGAACTTATAATTAATCTAATTGGAAAAAAAACAACGAAACTAATCACAAAAGTAATCAATATAATTGTCAAAAGATTTTGCTCGACAAAAGAAGACTTTCGGAGCAAATAACTAAATAATCAACCAAGATGATTAATTTAGTTCATAATGCTCAACATATAACATCTTATGGAAGAACCAACAAAGCAAATAAGACTAATCGACTTAGTTGTATCGTGCTCAACATAAGACACACAATGGAGCCTTCACCGTAAAACATAAAAAAAATGGATCAATGAAGATAAATACCATGGATAACATACAAGTATCTATTATATTTTCCATCATAACGACATAATAGACTTTATCCTTGTCAAGCAAAAGATTTTATCCTATTTTCCATCAAATACATGACTGCATAGGCATAACTTTTGTAATTGTCAAAAGTCCATCCGTCCTTTCATCAATACGAATACCAATTTATGAACGACTTTACTTTTGACACATATGGAAACTTCAAGTTCGCGGATGCAAATAATACATATCCCATAATCAAATTGCAATATCACAAAATCGTAAAGATCAATACTGCAATAACATCATCCTCAAAATATTTTTATAATTTAAAACCAATAAACCTAAAAAATAAACATAAGAAGATGAAAACAAAAATAGCTATGTGTAGTCACAATCATCGCTATTGAAAGCAATAGTTATTCTTCCAACTAATCCAAAAAGAAGACATACTAGGCAACGATTCCTTTGAGAAATTCTTTATCATTCCCGAACTCCTTGTTATCGAAAACCATCGGGACATAAGGTTCATGGAGATAAGTGTCAATTCTCACGAACTGTCTTGGCTGAAGAGGTCGAATTAGGGTCCTCTGAATTTCCAAAGATTTAGACACGAACGTCTTTATTTCATAAATCTCCCTTCTATTTCCTTTAACTCATCAAGAACATCGGAAAACTTCTGAGAGTTAGACGGAACAACCCTGGGTTTTCTTGTATTCCTTATTTTTCTTTTTAGGGACTTAGAAACAGGAGATTTCTCTTTTTCCTTGATTGAAGACTTAACAATCATGTTGACATCCTTTCCATCTGACGACATAGTGCTTTGAGAACAGTTATAAACAACTGGATTTGTGTGATTGAATCACTTAACTCAACAAGCAGTCTTATAAAGGATGTCAAAAGGAAAAAATAATGTAGGGTTCGAAACCTATTGATAGGTTCGTATACGCCCAACTCTAAAACCCTATAAAGAGTAGAATTGTCGATAGTAACCCTTTCTTTTATTTGATAGACAAAAAATAACAAATCTAAGAAAAGAAGGAAAAACTCTTCTGAAGCCTGGATCAGCACTCAATCTTGTCTCTTTTCGAACAGGCACATGAGACAAGATTTTCCCAACAACACAATCAAGTTGTGTTGCGATGAACAATGATTTGTCCATCTTTTTCCTCATGGGAGGAATCCTCTGATCTATGTTTATCAGAACGATTTGACCATATTTTCTTTTCAAATGGTCTTATTCTATCCTTGGAAACCAACTTCTTAGACGAAGATAAGATCCTACATATATCGGCGGTCTTCTGAGCAAGTTTCAGCTTCCTTGCTAATCGATCTGCTCTTCGTTAAAGTTTGCTGGCGTGCCTTATTTGGTGCTTGTATTTGTAACACCTTGATAGATCGTGTCCCTTTATCGGACAAAACGAGCACGTCAAACTTGGATAATATTCAGGCATCTGAGATGTGCAAGCAGATAGACATACAGTTGATCCTGAGACATCACTGATAGGGTTTCCAGTCGGATTCAGTGAATCTTCAAACTTGATTGGGTTTCCCTCTTTTGCGAACCCATTGAGGTTCATATATGTATTGCTACAAGTATCAAAATCGATGTTTTCACAAAGAAGCCCTACACTTGATTTCCTATCTTCATCGGAATCATATGTTTCAGACATTTCATCAAGTGTTACAGCTAGACCTTTGTTCCCAGTGTATTTTCTACGATTTGGGCATTCGTTATCAAAATGGCCAAAACCCTTACACTTAAAGCACTGGGGCATGTCCTCGTCATCAGCCTCGTCAGCATCCCTGTTTTTAGGAGGTACGCGACCGTGAGGTTTGTCTTATGACTTAGGTTTGTCACTTGAAAACCGTTTACTTCTCTTCAACAGAAGATCCCTAAACTGTCTTGTGATCAAGGAGACTGATTTGTCAAGATCTTCATCCGAAAAATCATCCTCAGACTGATCATCCTCGGAGACATGAACACTCTTACCTTTGACAAGTAATTTAGTGTTCTTTTGTGCTTCAAAGGTAACATCCTTACCGACTTTGGATGTATGCTCATGGTCAAAGATCTTAAGCTTTCCAACTAAGGTGTTTCTGGAAAGATTATCGAGGTTATTCCCCTCAACGATGGCATGCTTCTTAGACTCGTATCTAAATGGAAGCGATCTGAGAATTTTCATCACAATGTCCTTTTCAGGAATAGTCTTACCCAATGCAAAAGATGCATTAACAATTTCAGACACTTTGTGATTAAACTCATCAAATGTTTCTTCATCTGCCATACGAAGGTTCTCCCAATCAGAATTAAGGTTTTGAATCCTAGCATCCTTTTCATTGGAGTTTCCTTCAAATACGGTTTCTAAGGTATCCCAAGCATCTTTAGATCTAATGCAGTTTATAACATGATGCTGAAGATTTGGGGTAATGGCATGTATGATAGCATTCAAACCGTCAGAATTTTGCTTTGCAGCAGTTATCTCAACAGCAGTGTATTCACTAATAGGTTTGGGAACGTTTACATCACCAACTGCCACAACGGGAGCATCATAGACATTAACCACATATACCCATGATTGAAAATCACGCGATTGAAGAAAGGATCTGATGAGTGCCAAATATTGTATTTATTTATCCCTTTTTGTTGGCATTTTAACTCATCTTTTGTGCATTAATTCTACATTTTATCCCATATTCTGTATTTTCATTGTTTTCAAGAATAAATATTTTTATTAATTAATTTTGCATTTTTAGGTAATAAATAAAGTTCGGATGAGTCGCGGAGCGAAAAGAGCAGAAAAGTAGTGAAAAGCCGGGAGAAATTACGCAAGGAAACCGCAAAGAATGGTGCGCACAACCTCATTTTCTACACACAAAAGCGCCTCCGTTCTCAGCCATCAGATCAGTTCTCAGGAGCATCCGACGGTCGCTCCTTCATAGAGCATCAAAATCTGATGTTTCTGCCGAGCACCACAGCGCTGAAATTCCAAGCCTTCAGATTAGATGGTAGTTGAATCCAACGGTCGCTCCTATGCCTGTGCATCAACTCCCGATGATTCCGCCTAACACTACAACACCTAACTCAATCTAGCACCGTTGACTTCGTTGTATTTTACATCCTACGGTCGCTACAAGCTGCCTCTTCCTTAGCTGTCCGATCCACCTACCATCGTCACATCCTACGGACCAGATCGCGAAACATCATCCCTCGCTGAAACCGCTCAACACTACAGTACCAAACACCCTACACCTCTACCAAACGCCCCCCTCTTCCCAAATCAGTCGACCACCCTCCCCTTCTCCCAAAATCAGTTGCAGAACCACCATCTCCTGCAACCCTCTGCAACTCCACCAGACCTCGAGCTCCACCACAACCACAAACACCCGACAACACCACCATCTCCATCAACCGACAACAAAACCCATCATCCTATTTCACCCATTTCATTAACCCTACCCACTGTTAGGGTTCTGACATGAGAGAACTAGGTTGATGGGAACTGAATTCGTAGCAGAGGAGCAGAAGAGAGCATGGGTCATCGACAAGAAGGACAAGGAACAACAAACAAGGAAATTTGGTGAGTAATTTTGAAAATTGAAAAAACCCTAATTTCAATTTAGGGTTTCTTAAATTTGGGGATTTTTTGTAAACTATAAAAGGGAAGTGTTAGGGATGTAAAAACTGTTCTTGGACTAGCCAAGTTTCCACCCAATTTGGGTTAGCTTAATTTCAATTGTTACTGTTATTATCTTGCTCCTGTTACATTGCACTGTTAACCATTTGCATATGTTTTTATTGTGCTGTGTATGATGTTGTTGTGTGTATCTGTTTGATGTTTGTTAGTTTAATGTTCTAAATTCACCACTAGGGTGAAGATGAAACCTTAATGCCACTGTGTAGGAGACTACAATTCTGGCCTCTCATCACATTGCTCTCACATTGTATGTCATGCATATAGTGTAGTTAGGATCCCCCTGTGACTGAAAGTGCAGCAACCCATGTGAATTGCTTATGGTCCAAACCTCAGACTAGTTATGCTTTAATCAGATAACTAGTACCTTGGGAGGACATTTTGGTTGCAATTGGAATATCCAACTTAGTCTAGGTTAAGAGGTGGAATCAATGCCCTAGTTTGCCATCCATCTTCAACTGTTAGTATTGTTTTCTTTCATTTGTTTGGTTTTCCTGCATTTTCTGTTTTGCATTTTCATTGTTTGTTTCCCCTGCTGCTATTTCTCTTCCTGTTAATTGCTCCCTTTTCTTTTTCTCTTTGCCTTGTGCTGCTGTTACTTGTTATTCTTGCTGCCTCATCCTTGTGCTGCTGCTGCAGTACTGCTTTTTCTCTTGGCCTTGCAGACTGCTGCTGCTACTTGCACTGCTTGTGCAGCTGCTGTGCAGACCTGCAGTACTGTCTGCTGCTTCTCCTGCTGCTTGTGCTGCTACTTCTTTTCTTGTAGTGCACTTGCCTTGCTGTGCACTTTCATCTGCTGCACTGTTGCTGCCTTATTTGATATTTCTCCTGCCAAGGCTGCTGCCAAAGCTGCAGTTCCTGCATCAAACCACTACTACTGCTGCTGCCTGCCAAGCCAAGTCCACAGTTCAGCCCAAGTCCAAAGTTCAACTGAACCCAAATTCAATCTAGTGAAGCCCAAAGGCCTAGCTAAACCAAGCCAACTGAACCCAAAGGCCCAGATTCTTGACTGAAACAAAAGCCCAAGGTTTAGTTCACTACGGCCCATTTCACTAAGGCTCAAAGCCCAGTTTAGGTTAAGGTTAAGACCCAATCCAATTCCACTGTGGGCTTAATCAAAAGCTTAAGTTTAAGTCCTAAGCCCATTTGCACTTCAAAGAACATACTGAGCCCAAGCTCAGTTCCTTTTATTGAGAACAAACCCAATAGTACATTAAGCCCAACACTTCCAAAGGGTTTCTAAGCCCAAAGCAAATCTAGGAACCCATTTAGCTAAAACACTTCCGAAACACACCCGATCTCTGTGGATCGACCCGTACTTGCACGAGCTACAACTGACGACCGTGCACTTGCGGTATTACTGTAGGCCCGTTTCCATTGCACCAAATTTATACGCCTTTCCGGACCTGCCAAGTTTTTGGCGCCGTTGCCGGGGATTGGTGCTGTGTTTTATCTGTGTTTTTTAGCTATTTTGTATTTCATTTCATAGCATTTGCATCTGCATCTGCTTCATTTCATTTGCTGTTGGACCTGCCGTTCTGAACCTGTTTTTCCTCTGCTGGGACGCCACCAAGGAAAAGAACCAAAACCCAACTGGGTTTTTGCAACAATATCAGAGCAGCTGGGCTGTGCTAAAAAGGTAAGCCTAAACCCATTCAATTGAGAGAACCCAACCTGTGGGCTTCCAATTTTTTTAATTGTGGGCTTGTAATAATTAACCCAATTTTTTTGGGCTTTTTATTTTTCTATTTTGGGTTTGTAATAATTTATGTGTGGGCTTGTTGTTTAATTTGTGGGCTTGTATTTATTTTGTGTGGGCTTGTTTAAATTTTTCCATTGGACTTGTATTTTGGACTCTGGGTTTAAACCCAGCTGGTAACCGATTGTGGGCCGCAGCCTTCCTTCCACTTCATTAGAGGCTTGCACAGTGGGCTTGCTCCCATTCAAAAACCAAATTTTATTTTTTTAATTTTATTTTTCTTTAAAAAAAAAAAAAAAAAAAAAAAAAAAAATATTTCTACTTTGCTCCCAATTTTAAAACCAAATTTTTACTTGCTCCCATCTTAAACCAAATTTTTATTTTTACTCCCATTTTAAACCAAATTTTCAAATGTCTCCCACCAAAACCAAATTTTTCCCAAAAATCCAAACCCTTTAAAAACCAAATTTTTCCCAAAAATCCAAACCCTTTAAAAACCAAATTCTGAGCTTTGTAACATAGTTACTTAGCTTTTGAGCCAATCATGTCTGGATATTGGTCTGCTCCTGGGGATGGAAATAAAACTCTTAGAGAACTTGCTTATGGGCATATGCCACGTTATGAACCTCCCACAGACCATGATGTCAATAGTCATAGGAATTATTATGGACATTTTCAAAGTCCCGAGCCGCAATACATGAACCCTAATGACTATTCATACATGCATCATTCGCCACAACGTGAAAATGAACATTTTGCTAGTGCCTCACTCACACAATCATCTCTTGTGGATCAATTGGAAGCTCGAATCGCAGCTTTAGAAATGCAATCACATGAGGAATCTGTCACATCTAATTTTCTTAGGCAACCTAAAATCTATGCATGTCCTGCATGTGGTAGTTTAGACCACCCTGTTGAGCATTGTCATATTTTGCATAATTTTAGGCAATCTAGAGAAAATCCAAGGTATGAAATGCCCATAAATTGTGAGAATGGTAGTCATTGGGACCATAATCATCCTTTGAGGGTTGCGATCAATCTTTATAACCCTAATGACCATGCACACATGTACCAATCACCACAATTTGAACATGAAGAATTTTGTACTCCCATGAATTTAGACTCCACCACAGAAGCTTTCAGACTTAGTGAGCAAAACTTCGATAGATCTACATCACGAATTCAGGCATATTTAGATCAGATTTTGCTTCACCTACAAAAGGAGGAAATTCATGAGGAAATGTATGTTGTCCCTAATGAAGTGTCTAGTCCCATTCATATAAATAATGTTGAATATGAACCTAATTTAGAGGAACATGAATCGACTAACGACACCACCACTTTTAATGAGGACCAATATGCATGCTACCATGATGATGATTATGATGATTATGATGATGTGTTAGAAGAACATGAAAATATTGTGGAACCTGTTGGTTCAATAACATATGGCTTCTCGCCCTCGACCTTCATGAATGTTGTTTTTTCTGATACTCATGGTAATTCATATGATTTTGATATTGACATGGGATTCGTACAATTATTCTGTGAAGATGAACATGACATAGGAATAGTTGAATCTTCTGTAGACACTAATATGCATGAAAATATATTTGATGTGTCTGATTCTCTACCTAGGTCACATTGTGATATTTCTCCTGATTTGCCGATGCATGAGAATGAATCTGTTGATGATGTTGATGATTCTAAGTGTGAACTTGCCAATGTGAGTGATGATTGTGAGCATGATGTGACATGTGTAGATGATTTAGGAGATTTTGATTTGATTGATAATGATATGCCTCTTCTACCTAAGTCACAATCTGTTGGCCTTCCACCCAACCTAGATTTGGTTTGTACCAATATTGTAAAACCAATTTTTCTGAAAATTCCCAACCTAGGTTTGGAACTGTGTGCTTCCCAAGTCCTCTTGGACTATTTTGCTTCCAAATATAATACATTTGAGGAACCACAGTTGGAAATTGCATGTTTGCCCGTCCCTAGCACAGTTCATTTCGAGCTAGACCTTTTGCATGATGAACCCCCGAAACTGCGCGATTTTGTTTTCAAAACTATATCTTCTGTAAAATCCAGGTTTGGGGGTAGCTCATTTTGTTTCACAGTTTCACTTGTGTTTTTCCTGTTATTATTGTGTGAAGCTGTTGAAACCTTTACACTTTGTCTTTTGGGTTGATCCTCAACTCTTTAGATTGTTAGTGTATGGTGAATATTTTTTGTATATAATCCAGTAGATAAAATTTTTAAAAAAAAACCCTTTTGTTCCTTTTGTATATATTTTGCTAATCCAATATGATCTCGGCTGAAATATGTTGGATTTTTGCCTTGAATAACGGAGTTTAATTCTGCTTTCGCCGAAATCGGGTATTCTCTCTCCTTTTACTCTACTCAGCATGTCCCTTTCCATATGTTGCATTTTAATCCTTTCCATATTTGAAACATTGAGGACAATGTTTAGTTTAGGTTTGGGGGTATAGAGTAGATGCCACGATAATATGCTATAATTGAAAACGAACTCCTTCTTCTTTTGAAAAAATTGAAAAATTTCAAAAAAAATAAAAATCAAAATTCAAAAAAAAAATTGAAAAATTGAAAAAAATCATAAAAATGGAGCTCATCTACCTTGAAATGTTGACTCTTGTGCAAATATGTATTATTAGGAGTCTTAGTCTAGATATTTAGGCACCCTGATTCTAGCACAATTCACATAGTGATAAGAAATTTGCACGCGCACGATCTACCAATACATGTATGGCCTCGATCTTCAAGGTGTTGGATAGGAAGTTACGATTGCCAATCACTTTAGAATACTGAACGAAACTTGACTAGCTTGTTCTTTGGTTGGTTGGGATAGAAGGGGAGGTTACATTAAGAAAGACAACCATCGAATTTAACTGGGTGCATCAAAAAGGGCTACCTCTTGCAAAGTGTCATGTAATTTTGTTTCTTTTGTATGTATCAAAAGTGTTTCCTTGTTCAAAAAAAAAAAAAAAAAAAAAAAAAAAAAAAAAAAAAAAAAAAAATATCAGAAAATACCAAAAAAATCAAGTATTTATCAATTCCATCATCTCTTGTTCCAAAATAAAAAGAGATTTGTCAATGTAAATAAGAGTCATGTAAAGAGTTTTTTGTGTTTCGTTGTAATAAGCAAGGAGGGTGTATGCCATTGATGTACAACGCGAGCAATTGTGAAATACCTCCAACTCATTCACAATTCTCGTAAAGTCCGGACAGCTAGCTAGATTTCGACCTCAGTTCTTAGCCTGAGAAACTATCTCTTGGTGATTAGTAGTCATGACTTCAGATCTTTATTTACACATGTGTAGATACACTTTACACTCTTATCACATGTCCTTATTTGTTATCAGTGCTAGGATTGTGCCTTGATAGCTAGATTGACATCTCCATTTTGCTGTGAGCTTAACTGTTTTGCACATGTCACGTTTGATGGAATCTGAGCTTATATTTTGTCCTTAGGTTTTGTAGGCACACCTCTGGTAAACCTTCACGAGACTTCACTCGTCCACTAGGGACACTTAGTGGTTTAAAAGGCTTAGTGCATACGCTAAATGCATTCGAGAGACCAGCGACAGTGGTATAGTTAGGATTTCCCTAGTTTTGTTTTACTTGAGGACAAGTAAAATTCAGGTTTGGGGGTATTTGATGAGTGCCAAATATTGTATTTATTTATCCCTTTTTGTTGGCATTTTAACTCATCTTTTGTGCATTAATTCTACATTTTATCCCATATTCTGTATTTTCATTGTTTTCAAGAATAAATATTTTTATTAATTAATTTTGCATTTTTAGGTAATAATAAAGTTCGGATGAGTCGCGGAGCGAAAAGAGCAGAAAAGTAGTGAAAAGCCGGGAGAAATTACGCAAGGAAACCGCAAAGAATGGTGCGCACAACCTCATTTTCTACACCAAAAGCGCCTCCGTTCTCAGCCATCAGATCAGTTCTCAGGAGCATCCGACGGTCGCTCCTTCATAGAGCATCAAAATCTGATGTTTCTGCCGAGCACCACAGCGCTGAAATTCCAAGCCTTCAGATTAGATGGTAGTTGAATCCAACGGTCGCTCCTATGCCTGTGCATCAACTCCCGATGATTCCGCCTAACACTACAACACCTAACTCAATCTAGCACCGTTGACTTCGTTGTATTTTACATCCTACGGTCGCTACAAGCTGCCTCTTCCTTAGCCGTCCGATCTACCTACCATCTCCACACCCCACGGCTAAGCATCGCAAGACATCGAAATACGATGGGCCCGCCTCACACTCAAGCAGTCGAGAACCTACACCCAACCAAACAGATCCTTCTCCTCAAACCCATCGACCACCTCTGCCATCACCTTCTCCTTCACAGGCTCTGCAACACCATGTCCTGCCACCACCATCGCCTGCAACCCACTGCCACCACCAGACCTCGAGCTTCCTTCACCACCACCAGGATCGCATAGCAATTTTCCACCATAAGTAATTGGAGCCATCGAAGACTGGTGGTACGTTAATAGAGATAGCACCTCTGTCCATAGAGTCAGATCGCTACAAACACGGACTTGTTAGGTCTTAAACGTGTTTTCCTGCTCTGATACTAATTGAAAAAGCGGGGGTCTAGAAACACCACCCAATATTTCGCTTAGCAATCTGTATGGACTAACTCTGAAATACTTTGCTAGAGAATCAACTAGACAGTCAGACTCAATCTAGATAAAAGTATCTCAAGGAGTTAATATCTCTCTCTTGTTTTGATATTACTCAAGCTAATAGAAATCAGCGAGTCCTAATCAAAACAAGGAATACTTGGACGGTACCAAAGACCAATGTCTAAGGATCAATCAATATCAATCAACAACCAAAGGTTGGATTTCCAATTGATGATCACGAACGCACAACCTGTATTATTTCAATTATATAAAATATAATGCGGAAAAGAAATAACACAGACACCAGAAGTTTTGTTAACGAGGAAACCGCAAATGCAGAAAAACCTCGGAACCTAGTCCAGATTGAATACACACTGTATTAAGCCGCTACAGACACTAGCCTACTCCAAGCTAACTTCAGACTGGACTATAGTTGAACCCCAATCAGTCTACCACCGATCCAAGGTACAGTTGTACTCCTACGCCTCTGATCCCAACAGGATACTACGCACTTGATTCCCTTAGATGATCTCACCAACAACCAAGAGTTGTTGCAACCCAAAATCGCAGACTTGATAATAAACAAATCTGTCTCACACAGAAAAGTCTATCAAAGGATAAATCTGTCTCCCACAGATAAACCCTAGGTTTTGTTCCGTCTTAAGATATGAAATCAAGGTGAATAGGAAACAATTGATAATCCGGTCTTATATTCCCGAAGAAAAACCTAGATTAATCAATCACCTCTCTACAATCCTTCCTGACTACACAGGCGGTTTGTCGAGGAATCACAAACAGTGAGACGAAGATGTTTGTGACTTCTTTATCTTGCCTATCGGAGAACTCTCACGATCTCAAGCCAATCAATAGATTGTACTCGTACGATAGAAGATGCAAGATCCGATCACACAACTACGATAAAAGTAGTATCGGTCTGGCTTCACAATCCCAATGAAGTCTTTAAGTCGTTAACCTGGTTTTAGAGAAGAAAAGCAAAGGTTAAAGGAGAATCGACTCTAGCGAGTGCACTAGTATCACACATACGTGTGGGGATTAGTTTTGCACAATGCTAGATGTCTCCTTTATATAGCCTTCAAATCAGGGTTTTGCCTTAGTTACAAAGCAATCCATATTCACCGTTAGATGAAAACCTGATTTAGATTCAAGCTAATATTTCTCAACCATTAGATCAAAAACTTAGCTTGTCACACACACTTGGGTAGACGTTTACTGGGTTTGTGAAAACCGTGCCCAAACGTGTACGTGTATGTTGGTTCAACATAGTAACCCAAAAGGTTAACCATATGAGCATTTCATATTAACCTTGTTCTTCTTCACCATAACTAGTTCAATTGAATCAAATGAACTAGTTAAAGAGTTGTTTAATTTCTATGAGATCTTATGTGACTACACAAGACACAATTGAAACAAAGATGATTTGATTCGATTGAATCGGCTTCATGAACTTTATAGCCACGGTTTGCATAAAGCATTCCTTAATTTAAGTTTCATGTTCAGAGCACATCTTTAGATCATAACCACTTAAGCTCACAAACAAGTTCGCGGACTTAAGACAACCGGCGGAGTTTTCCAAACTCAGCAGAAAATCTCGGCAAAGAGACTTCCGTCAGTTCGCGGAATAACACGCAAACGAGTTTTTGGAAAATCCCAACATAAATTCTCGGTACGAGAACTTCTGTCAGTTCGCGGACTGGGTTCGCGGACTTGGCAAAGCCAATTCCTCCGGTTTCTCTCAATCAACAAAGTTCGAAAACTTCGGATTAAGGAATACATGGTTATGTAATCTAAACTCTCATTCCAATTATTGTGACATTCTCATAGGACGTTATATAGCCGTTATTCACATCACGTCATAGAAATTCTCAAAGTAATTGAAACTTTTCATGACTTTCGTCACTAGGTGAAGATAAACTTGATCAAAGCGAAACGCTTTACCAACACATGATTTCCAGATATAGATAGGCGAGATATACTCGGTATATCAAATGTGTATGATCCAGTCTATATAGCATACGACTTTTGTCTCATAAGAAGTAGGAGGTAGAAGAGATAGACTTTTGAGTGATAGATAAGTTCAAGTCTCCACATACCTTTTTGTTGATGAAGTTCCACGGTTCCTTGAGTAGATCTTCGTCGTTGTATGATGAATCGACATGAAGTCCTTGAGCTTAACTACACTTTTCTATCCTAGTCCGAGACTTAGCTATGTAGGCTAGAAATCAAGACTCATAGTTCTGATCACTAACACCGACAAACATGCTTGAGATAGCAACGCATGAGAGGTCGACCGAGATATGCTCTAACACAAAGGATTTTATTAGTTTTTTATAATGGCATTTTTATTATTTACATGCATATTATGAGTTTTGAGAAAAATTATTTAAGTGTGCATGCTCGGATGTTATTATTATGTTGATGATTGATAATATTTAACGTAAATTTGTTAATCAATGCAGATGTTCCCAAAAATGGATATCCAAGAAGATGAAGTTGAGTTTGACGAAATTTTATGCATTGGTGCCTTTTTTGCCATCTATATTATGAAAAATATATTCATAAAGTTCCTTGTAATGCCTCAAACAAACTGGTTATATGTGGTTGATGTAGGTTATGGAAGGTAATAGAAAATGATGGCATAGAATTTTTAGAATGGATAAGGATGTATTTATGAGATTATGATCCAATTTGCAAGTGTAGTATGGGTTATAGGATTCTAAGAGAATGACTGCTGATGAAATTGTTGCAATGTTCTTGCATACTCTAGGACACGGCAATGTGTACAGGTTAACACAAGAACGATTCCAACACTCATGTGAAACTATCAGTAGATATTTCAGTATTATGCTCGATATTGTATTTGTGGCTTATTTTTGGATCTAATAAAGCCGTCCGATCATGCGTTCAAAGACACCCCTAAAAAATATCGACGGATAAAAGATACATGCCCCATTTCAAGGTTTGCAGTAAATATGTTATATTTTGGATTCAAAGTTGTTTCAAGATTGAAGATTATTTAATTTTGCAATGTTACCTTTATAGGACTGCATTGGTGCAATTGATGGTGTACACATCCCCGCATCAATACCACCTGACAAACAAGTACCTTATCTCGTACGAAAAAGGATATCCAACACAAAATATAATAGCAGTTTGCAACTTCGATATGCAATTTACATTTGTGTGTGCAGGTTGGGAAGGAAGTGCCCATGATGCAAGAATACTTACATCCGTTCTTCGGAATCCTGATATGGAATTTCCTTAAACCTCCATAAGGTTTGTTTTCAATTATGTATATGCATATATATTGATTGATTTTAGTAGTTTGATCGTGTTGAAGACATTTTTCTTGATGAAGTGCAACCTTTTAAATTCGTTTATATTCTATTGAATAGGAAAATATTATTTAGTGGATGTTGGATATGCACAAATAGATGGGTATTTGGGACCATACAAGGGTGAAAGGTATCACATTCCAGCTTTTCATCGATATAACAAGCCTACAAGTGCTAAAGAAATATTCAACCAGAGACATGCCTCCCTTAGGTATGTAATTGAACGTACTTTTGGTGTCTGGAAGAAAAAATGGAGGATTTTAAAGGAAATGCCTAGTTACCCTTATATGAGACAAGTTCAGATGGTTGTTGCAACTATAGCTATTAATAACTATATAAGGAGACACGCTATTGGAGATAAACATTTCGAAGATGCTGAAAATGGAGTATATGATAATGCTACTAAAGAAGACACTACAACAAATTCAGAAGATAGCAAATCAGATTCGTTCTGATGGTGTTGTTTCTCGTACACAATATGATTATTCAGCTCATGCACGTGCGAAAGTTATTGAAATGAAGTCTAGGGATGGAGAGCTAAAGCATCAGGTGAACGATTTAGGTAAAAAAATGGGGGTTCTAATCGAAAGATTTTGAGGCTTATGTCAAACTGTGAAGGATATCCAATCTGGAGAAGCCTCATATATTTCCTCGAACCACATGGACAGTTCACAAGGTCACGCGTGTTCAGCTGCTCATACTCCTTCAGCTGGCAATACAAGTTCACCTGCTCACATATATGTAGCTGCTGAAACCATATCACCAGCTCGATCAACTGTAGGTTCTGATACAAAATGTTCATTGGTGAACATCAATGGTGAGACTATTGCTGTTGGTAGACTTTGTACAGGTGAATCAGCAAAAACGGCTCACGGCTCACCTGTAGCGTCTAATCATGCGAAGGTAGTGCTTGATCTCATTTTCATGCCAGATGAATTGACAATAAATGTTAACAGGTTTGTGCGCACCTTTCAAGATGTTGGAATTGAAGGTTTCGTGGTTCATCCAAAGATGTGCATCCCATATATATAATTAGGAGGGTCAAACTGTTTTTTTTTTTTGGAGAAGTTATGAAGATATCCCATCCATCATCTTTTGCATATATCGACGATAAACATATATGGCTTTTACTTTTTATGCTAATGTTCGGACGATTTTTTACTTTTCTTTTTTTTTTTGCTAATTTTCACACTTGTGCATTTGTGCATAAGAAGACTATGATGTAGTATGCGGCAGATTCTTATGCAACTATGCATAAGGAAGTATTTTACTTTTAACTGAAAAAACTTGATATGTAATATATATATATATATATATATATATATATATATATATATATATATATATATGAATGGATTTTACTTCTTGCATTTGTGTGGTTCCTGTATATGTATATGTTTGTAGTTATGCAGGAGTATAAGGTCAACTGAAGTTAGTATCCACCCGGGGTATATCAATCCCTGGTAAGTTCATTTGGTTATGCTTGGAGCCCATTTTTGCTGAAATTTGTTGATATTAACCTTTGGATTTCACTTTCTTGCGAGGTATTACACTTACTGATCTTTTTGCTGCCGGATTATGTCGTTGACGACCTTTCTCTGGTAAGCAACATACCTTTTGCTCTTTTACGGATATCTGAAAATGGTGTCGGCCCAACATACCTTTTGCTCTTGTATTGATTTGAGCTATTTTTTTCAGTCTAAAGGTCCAATCAATCTAAATGGTTATGAAGCTGCAGTTAGGAATGGCGAAATGAAGCTGTGTGTGCTTGTTGTTGGTAAGGTGGTGATGTCAATCTTAGCTGAATTTGCAAGCAGAGATGTAGTATATGGGTCTTATTGAGTTGCTGATTATTGATCATTATAATGTTTATAGGAATTAGTTACGTTTAGCTCGGAGCCTCTTTTGGAGTCACCAGCAATATCAAATGCTGGGAGGCATTTGTCAGCAGTTGAGTTTCATTCGGTTCTTCATGGTGTCGGTATGTGACTGTTGATTTGACTTTACTCTCTATCTTACCATAGTTTAGAGTATTGTGTAGATAAGAATACGTTGTAACCTTCATATTTGTGATTACAGTGCATTGTTGAAATGAACTTTTCCGTTAAGCATTTGATAATGTCATGCCATGGTAAAATTTTTGATTTTGGAGGTGTTATCATGCAGGAAATAATTTGGAGAGTGAGGGTCAATCTGGGGGTAAACCACTTATTCTGATAGATTCAAGGAATGTATATGAAACAAGAATTGGGAAGTTTGAAACCTCCAATGTAGAAACTCTTGATCCAGAAATTAGGCAATATAGTGATCTACCTTCTTGGATCGATAGTCATGCAGAGCAGTTGCAAGGAAAATCCGTTCTCATGTAAGAGTTCATAAAATCACCATGCTCTATCTCACATGTCACCCCCCATATTCACTATACTAATTTATTATTCATTTTGTCGCTCTTTACATGTATTGCATTGGTGGAATAAGATGCGAGATGGCATCATCCTATATTATATCCAAAGGTCATGGTTTCGAAAACGTCTTCCAGGTAAAATAACCTAAATACTTTAATAGAATTATTTTCTTTACTCATGCCTTTTGAGTAGCTTTGGTACTGTTTTATGTTAGTTTGTCTAGTCAGTTCATTTTCTCCTCGTTTGTTGAAAATCATAAAGAAAACAAGACACCCTTATATGGTTTTATCATATGGCACGTTGGCATGAAACTGAGAAGATGATTTGCAGGTTGGCATTGCAGGTGCAGTTGGATACAAAGAAGCTAGTGGTGCTGGTCAAGATGAAGTTGCAGCTGCAGGTGGACTGGTTGGCCTGGGATGCAGTAGCAAGTTGCAGGGACTGAGCTATTGAGTGGAACTGGAGTTGTGTTTGAAATGCAGTCAGGAGATTAAGATTGAAAGTCATGAGAAGATGGTGTTTGAGACTGTGGTTCTTAGAAGATGATTACATGTGGTGAACAGAATGAATGGAAACTTGGTCCAGTGGAGCTAGTTAAGGTACGCAGAGAACCCTTGTTATGTTTTTCCTAATTTTCATGTCTGAAATATATCGATGGAATCTTGGAGATTATTGACAAAGAATACAAGAGTTGTTACAATTTGTACATAGATTGTTCCAATACAAGTGTTGATTGTTGAATAAAAAATTTACGTGTTACTTTTTTGCTTGCAGGTATGCGAGGACCATCCTCAGTGAGTTAGATTTAAAGATACTAAGGATGCTCACAAGTGCATAAAGCTAATGAATGTAAGATGGTAAGTACTGCAACACTTTTGTGTCCAAAATTCTTTTTATCATCATAATTGTTAGAGTTTGACACTAAAATAAGTTAGTCTTATTGAAATTAAGAGTAACTCATATGTATACCATGCATGTGTAGATGAAGATATAGTTGTTTTCTTCTCTTCTTTTGTAATTTTCTCAAATGTTGTTTGTATGTATGATTGAACATATCAATGTCAATATAAGCAATACTGCATATGAGTATTTGCAGAATATGATTGCTCTTCTAGTTGTTCTTAAAGAGTTATTTGTAGAATATGATTGAATGGATTGAATCTCTGGGTCATGGGTAGTTGCAGGATAAAATAGAATGGAGGGAACTATTTTTTGACTAGGTCAACAAAGACCTACGCTATTTTTTTTGTTGCAAAAAATTAGCAACAACTACAAATTGTTGCTAAATTTGCATACAGTCGGTCTACGTTGACTTAGTCAAATATTTTCGCAACTGCAGTAAAAATTCGCAACAACTGAGGCCAGTTGCTAACTTTTTACCGCGACTTTTGTGGTCAGTCTCCATTGACTCAGTCAAGATTTAGCAACAAACAATAAAAAATTAGCAACTGCTACGTAGTTGTTGCCAAAAAAATTCGTCGTAACTGGACTCAGATGCTGCGAAAACAGTTGCGAATCGAAATTCACAACAACTACATTTCCGTTGCGAAAATCCGAGTCGCCCCCTTTCGCAACAGCTGCCTGCAGTTGCGACCCCGTTTTCCAACAACGGGAGCCCATTGAGAAAGCCCATTTATGGTGTAGTGAGAAGATGAAGTCGATCATGAATCCAGTAGTAATTGTCGAGGATCAAAAGAAATGGAAATTTTGAGAGATCAAATTATTGAAAGTTTGATGAACGCTTAATTATCCTTTTTATTTAAAATAAATGGGTGCGGTAATAGTATCTAATTTTTAAATACATTTTTCTGAAGGAAATTGAGTTATTAGAAATTACTTGTATTTATTTTATAAATTATTTTTATTGATGACTTTAGATGTATCTAAAAGTACAAGTTTTTGATGCTATCATTGTCGATTTCTCATTCATTATATTTGTTTCATGTTTTAATAATGTACGTGTTTATCTTGAGAACAATTATGTAAGCGTTTATAGTGGTGATAATAATAATAAGGAGAATAAGAATACTATTGTAGACTAGCATGTCAACCTGTTCAACTAATGTAGTATGCTGTTGGAGCTTAGCTTACTGCACTTCCAACTAGTTTATTGTAAAAATACTCTTTATACTAATTATAGTAATAATATAACAACATATTTATAAACATGTCTACTTTTGTCATTAGTTATATTAACAACACTTCATATAATAATACCAAACAAAATTTTACTGGTTTTTAAAATAACACACTTTTCAGATTAGAATTTACCAAACAACTAATTGTTGTTTTTCTGCAGCACAACACAGCGTCGCAAAGCACAACACAACAGAAAAACACTTTTCCAAAAGCTACAACAGTACCAAACTAGGCTTATGAGTGATAGGAATTTTCAAGTCAATGGAAGAATTATTCATGCTTCATTTTGGAAAATGTTATGAAAATGTAACACGACTCACAAGATTAAGGTCTTTTGCTAGAAACGCATCCATGGTATTCATTCAACAAGATCCAAAATTGCTCTTTACAATGTTTCCATTGATGCTTATTGCAGGATTTGTGGCAGTAACGTTGAAACAATAAAGCACTTACTCTTCGAATGTTCTCATTCCAAAGCAGTCTGGAGATGAGCTGGTATAAATATTGAAGCATTCATAGTGTCTCAAAAAGAACAGAAAGTTAGTTTTCTGGTAGTCATAAAACTTTAGATGAGAAGAGGTTGTTCACATTAATGATATGGTCGTGGGTTCTATGGAAAGATAGATGTGATGCTATCTTCCAAGGAGTATTACTTAACGCTTCCAATTCTATGCACATAATTAATTTTCATTTAAATTCTCATTTAACTGTTAATGACATGCCTTCCCCTAGTATACACTGTCGATGGAAACCTCCTATGCAAGACACACTTAACTCAATACAAATGCTTCTTTTGACCATGACACTAATCAGCTTGATACAGGCATTGTGCTCCGGAATTTGAAGGTACATGTCAAGGAATCGAAGGATATTACTCAAATGGAGTTCTGAGACCTGAAGCTGATGAATGCATGGCGGTTCATGAAGCTTTACTATGGGCAAAGGATTTACATCTAAACAATACACATTGAGGCAGATGCTAAGCTATTGATACAATCAATAATGGAGAATTCTTTCTTGATTCCATGGGAGAATAGAAACATTCTTAAAGAGATTAAACACTTAAGTTCAAGTTTTAATTATTGTAAGTTTTCTTTTGTAAATAGATACGACAATCAAGTGGCTGATGTTGTAGCTAAATCTGTTAGAGTAACAACATCTGCACTCAGTTGTCTCAACAACTTTCCAGCTGATGTTTGTAGTCTCTTAGCAAGAGACCAAAACAGAACCCCTCCTTAATCAATAAATTTTCTTTCTATAAAAAAAGAAATGGTAGACCATCACAGTCGTTTCCTTTTATATATTTAAGGGTTTTGTATCGTCGTTACCAATTTATATATGTTTTATATAGTTGTTCGGTTGTTTTATATAATCTGTATTTTTAATGCTGGATCCGCAAATAAAGACAAGGATAGTGACTCTAATAATAGCTACGAGTACCGTCTGTTATTCATGTAGCATCTCTGCAAACACACACACACAACACACACAAATATATATACATATATATGAAGCTCCACCTGGATAAAATGTCAATATTCTATGCATATATAATGTACTACTCACTAAGACTCAATATTTATTTTCTTTATTTCTTCTAGATACTAAAATTTTAGAAAGACTACTTGTGCTTGTTGCGATTCTTCATAAGGGTGCACAGGAACCGAGCTGGACCGACGGACCGAACCGGAACCGGTGGAACCGTACCTGGTTTTGGACCGAACCGAGGTACAAGGTACAGGTACCGGTCCAAAAAATAGGAACCGAGGTCTTGGAGGTACAGGTACACGGTCCAATACAGGTATCGTGCCGTACCGGACCGAAAGTCCCGAAAAATATATACCGTTAGATTTGGGGGATAAGGATCAGTATTAGCCGTTAGATTAAAGGGGTATATAAACTAAGGATTAGGCTTAGGGTTTCAGTTCCTACTTCCCTTCCTTTTTTTTCTCGTCTCCTCTCTCTGAGAAGGAGAACTCTCTGTTAACTAACCCTAACCCTTCGTTTCTTCATCAAGGACCAAGGTTGTTGCTTTCTTCATCAAGGATTCAAGGTTGTAGAACAGTAGAAGACCTTCAAGTGGATTTATCTTCAGGTATAACATCTCCTTTCTCCCTCATATTCGTCTTCCACATCTCTTCTTTTCTCTGTCCCATCTTCTTCTTTATAGATTCAAAAGAAGAGACGGATCTTAACTGATAAAATAAGAACTATTCTGAAATTTAAATTTTGGATTTAACTTTAAAGAAAATAAAATCATTAGGGTTGATTGCATTCACTAATTAGGGTTTCAGAAGGGATTTTCTATTCTGTAACTTCTGTTTAAAATGTTATCAACAGTATAAACTTTGATTTGGTTGCTGCTTGTTTTTTTTTCAAACCCTATGTTGTTGTTGTTTCACATGAATCTTGATGGATAATAGTGTTTTTGTTTGATTTGTGTATGAGAAGATGAAACTGAAAAATAGGACACTATTAGCTATGATGGATAATAGGTTTCATAAGTAAACCCAGGGACACTATTACACAAATTTTCAATTGATGGATAATAGTGTTTTTGTTTGATTTGTGTTTTAGGGATTTCAACCCTAGTCAATTTCATCTCTAATCACCACCACCAGGTCTACCACGAAGGTAATTGCGATTTCTACCTATTTACTAGTTGATTTTATATTTTATTTACGAGTTTAATTACAAAATCGGTTATGGAATTTTGACAATTTTGTTGTTAACCAACTCAATTTTGGTTTTATGTTGACAGAATCCAAGACTGATATTTCCAGTAGACTGAAGTTTTTGAAAGAATCCAAGATTAAGAAAGAATAAGGGAGTTTGGAGGGTTCTACAGTTCTACTTATCTTATGTTTTGGTTTCTATTTTCTTTCAGTCACACGTTACTACATCTTTTTTAAGATTTTCAAGACATTGTTTGCTTGGTTTGCTAGTAATATTGCTACTTAGTAGTTGTTGCTTTGAATGAGAATTTGAGATATTGAAAAACAGGTAAACAACAGGTGCTTTGATTTCTGTCTGAAATGGAACCGGTAACGACCGGTACCGACCTGTGCCGAATGAAACCGGAACCGAAATACTCAGTACCGGAACCGATCCAAAATTTTGGAACCGTCAGGTGAGAGGTACATGTACTCGGTCTCGGCAAGAACCGAGCCGAACCGTACCGTGTGCACCCTTAATTCTTGAGTAAATTATATGCAAAACGAGCCCTTATATTATTCTTTTCCTTAGTTTTCTTTTCTAATTAATTATTAAGATCCTACACAGATTGCCGTAAAGCCACTTGAGTCAATCCCGAGTGCAATAGCCCACCACATATGCCCAAGACAAAGTCCCAATTACATTAACACGACCACGACATGGGCATCACTGCCCTCATATTACACCAGCAACCTATGGACCCGTAGTAGATTTAGAAAAGGTGATAGATTTTTTTTTTCCTAGTGAAAATCACATTTCAGTTTATTTAAACCAAAATATTGACTACATGATTACTTACAAGATTCTCGAAAACACCAAAATACAAGATAATCAAAACCCAAATACAAATGACGACGCTAGGTGCAAATACATCGTGAAGCGAAAGAGCCATGAATCACAAAGACATCCGATTTTTATAGACATAGTAGTGATGAATGATGGTGTGAACCGGAATCAACTCCGACCATTTATAATGATTAGCTTATTTCATAAAAGATGCTCCAATTAAAAATAAAATATTTTGTCCAAAATCTTATAGATCCAAACTCATACGAATGCCCAAAATCCTCTTCTTGAAGATGAACCTAAAGCGACGCCGAGCATAATTGTTGATGTTCTTGATGAATCGAGGACAATAAGCCAAGAAACACCACAAAAAAATCACTATTAGAGCTAAGAGAAAATCGTCCTCATAAAGACAAAGAACAGATCGCCCAAATAGCGAAGAAATGCATCAATAGACACCTAAGACAAAAAAAAACCTAAAAATATAATAAAACTAGGTATCACCCTGGCCTACGGCCGGGGCTCAACCTTTTTCGTTTTCGTTTTGTTGTTTGATCGGCTGGTCCGTATTCTACCAAAATCTTTTTTAGTCATTCGCAAAACTAATTAGATTATAACGGTCAATCATCGAGCTTATAAGTTAGTTCGGACTTGCGTCCCTAGTATTTGTGGTTGTGTTAAATTAGCCGGGACTTACAGCCCCTGCCGTGGTCCCTTTAGGATACCATAGTATTTTGTTGATCGGGTCAAATTAGCAGGGGCCGTGGTCCCTTGAGAATACTATAGTATTTTGTTGGTCAGGTCAAATTAACCGGGGCTTACAACCCCGACCGTGGCCCTTAAACATTCCCTAATGTTTTGTTGGTCGGGGTTGTGACACTTAAATCTCGCACATAAATCTTTACCATGTTTTTTATTTTATTTTATTTTTTAAAAATAACTTTTAGATTAGTTGAGGCTAACTTAAATTTTCTTGAGAAAGTTATGGTACAAATCATTATACTTATTGGATGATTGAACGTTCGATGGACCAGAGTATATCTGGTGTATACGAATAATCTTCATGGAGGGTCATCCACCAAACATAAGCCAAGCAGACCCTTAGCCATATGTTTTCCGTGAAGATGTATTAGTAAGGAGATATTTGGTTGCATTAAACATAAAACCTCTTACCCAATTCACTCCTCTTCCTCTATTAGGTTTTCTTTCTTCTCCTTTCCTCTTTAGACCAATTTTTTTTTTTAAATCATCAGCTCTGTTTTTTTTTATTTCACCGTATCCATCCTTTAAATCATCCATAATAATAACTTAATATTAATAACTCAGTATTATTATGATATAGAGAGACGAAGTTAAGAATTAGAAGTCGTTAATGGAGGGGAAGAACTATAGATAAAAGACCATCTGTTGGTGAAACCGTTAAACAATGACGCTCTTCTGTTTTATAAATACATCTACTTAGTGTTAGCCTATATTAACGGAAACTTAGTCAAATTAGGAAATCCGACGCTACAATCAAATTAAGAAATCCAAGGATCCGACGCCGTTAAATAATCTTTGTATTTTTATTAGGAAGCCAAGGGATCGGACGGACGTCTATATAGGACATATAACCGATCAAT
Organism: Papaver somniferum; assembly: GCF_003573695.1. Taxonomy (NCBI): domain Eukaryota; kingdom Viridiplantae; phylum Streptophyta; class Magnoliopsida; order Ranunculales; family Papaveraceae; genus Papaver; species Papaver somniferum. The sequence goes on along the minus strand of NC_039362.1, from coordinate 31,310,036 downwards.
CTCCATCGTGGGATGACGAGATCGATGGTCGGATTTGTAAGGCTACACACACCACTTCTTTTTATAATATAGATTTATCTTATTTATAAAAAAACTAAAAATTCTTGCTCATATCTAGTTCTTTTTTGTACTGGATCTTAGCAAGAAAAAGAAGAAAGATCTGGTTATTTTTGTTTTTTTTTGTTAAACCCTTGTTTATAAATCCCACCGCTTACATCACGATTTATAAAAAAAAAGTACCGGTATTAGTACGGATGACACCTGCATTAGCGGGACTATATCATTTCATATATGACAAAAGACCCTAGACGATCTTGACTATTGGGTCGACAAACTGGTATCCCCCTTGGTAGTATTGGCATCAATACATATAAATCATGTTCTACATTATACCGAATCCTGCTGTTATGAGAGAAAGAATGGATATGCAGAGGGAAAGATTCTATGCAAAATGCAGTCAGCACATGAATAAAACTAGTAATTATTTTGGTATTACCTATCCTACCCCAATAAGTTGTACATCCTCTCAATAATCCATTGTATTACTGCGATCTCTTCGTCCCAATTAGAAAAAAAAAACTTAATTTATATAAATGCGATAAAACAGCCTTATTGTTTCTTTTTTGGGATATTCCACTAATCTTCTATAAATGCGCTCGAAAACAATCTTAGTGTATCTTTTTTGGGGTATTGCTCATCGTGATTATATGCGTCGTTCATGATCAATAAGGATCCACATCTTTCTCGCTTCTGTTTGCAGTCTTTTATGATTTTGAAGTATTTCAAAATTTATGTCGATTTTCGTCTTATCGTGTGATAGTATTTATTGATTAGAAAAACCTTAAGATTGTATCAGATTAATTTTTTTTTGGATGAATCCGCTTTCTCATATAGGGTCTTGAAAACAAAAATTGTAAGAAACACCAGTGTACCAAGTGTTTTTCCTTCTCCCCTTAAATAAGAAACAGTCGAAAGACTTATATCATACTGTATTTCATACCCTAGATTCAGATAGTCATATGCAGGGTTTAATTACAAGAAATTAATCATAGTGCACAAAGTTTCACTATCAAATCTCTCAGGTAAGTCACCCCCTGTGTACTAATGGATTAGGAAATCACTTAATGAATCATCTTCTAGCTCAAATTTGGTCTTAATCTTCACGTGATTATTAAAAGAAAACATCCAGATCTTGATTTCCTCAAGAATATTATGGACATTTCATTATTTTTTTAAAGACTTAATTCCTCCCCAAAATCTTTATTTCCCCCATTCTAATCTATCCCTCCTCAAATCTTTTTTTTTTACTAGATCAAACAACAAAAAACAAACGCTAAGACTGACAACTCTCAGCTCTACAAATAGCAGCAATACAGAGAGGGGGAAGAAGATAACCACCACATATTGATGTGGTGTTTTAGCAGCATTAGCTTTAATTTGAGTTTAGCTGCATTAGCTTTAATCTGATTAATAATGTTCTGGACTCTCCAAGAGATAGGCTCCTCCTTGTTAGCTAAGATAGTGATCAATTTTTTCGGCATCGCTTTCGACTATAACTCTCCTCAGCTGGAGCACCATGGTAAAATCAGTTGCGAAAAAAACAGCTCCCGAAGGACTATGAACTCTGTGGTTGTTTGTCCCTAAAATTCATTCGTTCCCTCCAATTATTAACATGACTCATTATATCCTATCTTATTTCAAAAAAAAAAAAAAATGGTTGTCCATTTGACCAGTCAAAAGTAATAGATTCCTAAAATCTCAACTACATCTTTCACTACTATACAGTACAGCCAGTATCATTTAAATCATACACAACAAGGGTATTACCGGAATTGAATGACTCACTCTACTCAAGTAGTACTTCGTTTCTTCTTTCCCTTTGTCTCTCTTTTTTCTTTGTTTATTCTTCTTTTTGCCTTAAGATTAGCTGCAAAAACCAAAATCATACCTTTTCTGTCTCTTCCGAATTCCCAATGCCTGGTTCTTCTTCCTTTTTTTCCTCTTCTTGTTGTTGTGATACCCATTTCTTGATATCTTCTTCTTCCTTCAAGTCTTAATTTCTAGTTCTACTCAGAAAAATATCCCCACATTCGGACCTCGGTGAACTCTTTTTTTTTCTTCCAGTTGTGTTCAGTTGGTTAGATCACTAGCCAGGAAGGTTTTGAATCTTCTCAAGTTATAGTTAGGGTTTAAAAAGAAGAAATGCATGGAAAGATGTATTCAACTCGTCCTCCACCTCAGCTCTCCGATTCAAACCGTCGAATCATTGATTCCAATGGAGGAACAACTAAACGAGTCTATGAACTCTGGAAAGGAAGCAATGTAAGAAACCCTTATTACCTCTCCGTTCTCCATTTTTTCCACTTTCCTCTGTTAAAAATATCATTTTTTCTTTTCTCTAGAGTTAAGTTAGGTAAGGTTAACTCGGAAGAATGTGTTGTTAGCTTCCCGTTTCTTTCCGTTTTCCTTCACAATGATCTTCAAAATTTGATTCGGATTTCTATTTAAAATTACTCATTTTATGCATTTTTGCAGAGATTTTTTCTTGGAGGCAGAATTATATTTGGTCCAGATGCAAGATCTTTGATATTCACCGTATCCCTCATTGCAATTCCAGTCATCTTATTTTGTTCATTCGATTCGCAAAGGCTCATAAATGAGTTTCATCACAGTCTCGGCAGTCTCATTATAGCTATTCCTGTAATCCTTACTATACATGTGAGTTATTTGCTTCTCCTTTACTCTACTAATAAATAATGCCAAAAGGCAGAGATTAATTAGGGAGGATTTTCTGCTACTTGTTGATGTTGGTTGTTAAATTTTGTGCAGATTATGGTTCTTCTCTTCCTTACTTCTGGAAGAGACCCGGGTATCATTCCTCGCAATCCTCACCCACCAGAACCAGAAGATGAAGGTGGTCCATCTAGTTTATCGAATGACTGGTCTAGAAATCAGGGTGGTACATCGGGTTTACCACCAACCAAGGATGTCCTTGTTAATGGAATTGCTGTCAAAGTCAAATATTGTCACACATGTATGTTATATCGTCCACCTCGGTGTTCTCATTGTTCTATATGCAATAACTGTGTCGAGCGTTTTGATCACCATTGCCCGTGGGTTGGGCAGTGTATTGGAAAGGTATATCTTCTGTTCTTCTGCTCCATTACTTCAAATTTGCTATCTATCTCAGTCAATTTAGATATGGTGATTTGGCATTGTTTTCAAAACAAAAAAGTAGTGCACAATATCAAAATGGTACCTCGATCAGGACGCTATTTTCAAAATGGCTCAGTTCAGCAATGCTGCTCTTTAGTTATTTTCTAATATTTGTCAATGTGCATATCCTTTATGTAAATGTAACATGTTGTAGTTGATAAGTAAACCATTACAAACAGGATACTGGTCGTATTTATTTTGCTGATGGCTATCCTTTATGGCATTTGCACACACGCGCTGTTGCTTGAATTCATAACATTTTGGTATGGCATTGGCGCACACGCGGTCTTGCTTGAATTCATAACATTTTGGTAGTCTGTCTGTCAAGAAAAGACTTTCAAACCCCAAATGAACCCCTGTAGATGGTCCAACTATCAATGATGCACAACCATAACTGATTTATCATAGTTAGCCGAAATGACGTGGTCCTGTGATGAAAATTCTGGTTAGCCTAATTTTGGGCAGGGAATTCATAGATTAGCTCCTCATGACATTGATCCACGACACAATTCTTCAGTTATTGTAAATATATGATCTGCTTATTGAAGTCTGCACTTGAGTGCTTACATTCCCTCTAGGCATGGTCGTAAGAGGCCTTCTTCAATTGTACTGCTGACTGATGTATGTATGGCTAAAACCAAGTATCATCTTAAGCTAAAACTGAAAGTGTATATCTGATTTGCCCTTGGTAAATGCAGAGGAACTATAGATTCTTTTTCATGTTTGTCTCTTCCACAACAATATTGTGCCTCTATGTGTTTGCCTTCTGCTGGGTAAACATCAGGTTCATAATGGAAACGTATCACTATAATGTCTGGAAGGCTCTTCTGAAATCCCCTGTGTCAGGTGTTCTCATACTGTACACGTTTATAACTTCTTGGTTTGTTGGAGGACTCACAGTCTTTCATCTCTACTTGATTTGTACCAACCAGGTACACATTTTGTCCTTCTGCAATCTCTTTTGTTTTGTTTTTCGTTTTAGTTTTTATTAGTTGTTAAACTGGAATATTGTTTATGCAGACAACATATGAGAATTTTCGATATAGATATGATAGAAAGATGAATCCTTATAACCTTGGAGTGCTCCGTAACATCGGGGAGGTGTTCTTCTCCATGATTCCTAGCTCTAAAAACAATTTCCGAGCAAAGGTGACAGAGGGGAGCTCATGTTCAAATTTCGGCACTTCCCTTTCAATGGGTCATCATCATGGCAGCACCCCAGGTCTAGAGATGCCTAAAAGAAGCTTTGATGTTGAAATGGGAGGGAAAAGGCAGGGAGTGGTTGACGAGGAGTTTGACGATATACATGGCCAAATAGATGGTATAGGCAGTTTAGAGAGGTGCGAGCCCCAGCCGAGACACACAAACTGGGGAGGTCATAAAGGCAACAACTGGGAGATGAGTCCTGATGTACATGCATTGGCTGCTGAGTTTGGAATGAATCAAGACGACTTACCAAAGAGACAGAAAATTAACGGGGGCCTTGAGGTCTGAATCTTAGAGCTAAGCGGTATACATATCGGCTAGACAATGACAAACAGACAGACAAGACCAAACCAGCTAACCTGAAGGCATGAGTATAGGTTGGGTTTTCTATTAAAAGATTAGATGGGAGGTTGTTCTGTTTGGACTGAGGTGAGGAAGAGATAATGAATGAATGTGTGATTGATGTACATTTATACAACCGGATATATAAATAGATAGAGGAAGAATGTTTGTGATATAATTAGTAGTTGTGTTACTTTGCTTTCAAAAATTTGGGCACTGACATTTGTTTGTATTTATGCAAGTTCTCTTGGAGAAAAGCTGCATTATTGTTTTAAGAACCATACTGATTGCATATTGAACTGTTGAGTGTATTAGTTTGGCTTGTTTAATTTAAGGAGCGATCATCTGTATTACAGTGTTATAGTAGTAATAGGAAGACACTGCCTTGAAGAAAGAAGGCTAGACTTCTCCTTGAATTTGCACTGCCATCAAACCCATATGTATTCCTCTTAAAAAAAAAAAAAAAGTGGATGGTACAAAATATAATTCCCACCAGGGAATTGCACTAAGGATGCAAGCTGCTTTCTTACTTGCCTCATCTAAGATTAGAATAAGATCTGGATTTTGATGAACTCGATCATTAAAAGACAATTAGAACAATGCCCCTCGCCTCACAAATGTGAACTGATGTGCATCTGGTGGAGAATAAAAAGTACAACAGCAACAACCTATCTAACATAGTAGAAGTATTACAAGTACTAGGACAACAACAAAAAGATGCCCATCACAGCTTCTTTACTTTGTGCCACGCATGGAACTAGCACCAAGAATCTCGTCTATAGAACTTCAAAGTTCAAGCACACCTGAACACGAAAAAATATATAGTAATTATTAATCAGTATTGCCGACTCAAGCACAAGAAATCTGCAATAATATATCTAAAACAAATGAAATTAAGAGTGCTTAGTAAGGACCTAGCCACAGCATCTATAACCATGGGAGGTGTTTGTAAGGTCGTACCACCAATCATCTACCCAGCTATAGAAAACAGGCAATGGTGCTGATTATTCTATAAGAAACCTCAGTATCATAAAGAAGGGGGCATATCTCAACAGCTAAAAAAAACAAAAACATCAGGGTTTTAGCCACTCCCGGAAGTAGTTCTGCATCTTATCTCGTTGGGAAGCATTGCCAATATTCACGGTGGGTATGATCTTCTCAGGCCTCAAGAACTGGTAAATGGCAAATTATTATACAGGTCAACTCTCGAGAACCAGAAGTTTCAGTAATGTAAAGACAAGGAAAGAAGACAAGCTGCACTTCACTCTTGATGTGGTGATTTCGTATAAATTAAAAACTAACCTGAACAAACTCTCTGAGTTCCAAGAAGCTGGAGTGCTCACTATATGGAACCCCTGCAGTAATTAGGTGCAAAAATAAATGAATTAAAACGCTTCATTTAACTACAATTATTTGAGGCAAACTAATATATAAAATAAGCAGCTCAGGATGTTAGACTCAGGTGCCAGAAGCTTCAACATGCCAATCAAAGAAATCAGGTAGCATTCAGCCAAAAAATTTCATTAACATGCCAAACTCAGAATAGATGACTTGGACCACAGGCTCAAACACTGCTACTTAGTCTTCTCAAATAGGGTATTGATTCGAAGATATTAAGATGAAGATATAATGTTCTATATAAATATCATACAGATGACTCTTTTTGTGTTTGAGATTTTAGAAAAAGCGGTTCTCAACAGTTTCAAGCAAGATCGTGACGCGGTTGCGACCAGTGCTAAAATTAACTTACCGTAAATGGTGACATTGCCTCTGGTAGTTGGTTTGATCAGATCCAGGTTACTTCCGTTAGTCCCGGAGTATGTCCAGCCTACCCACATAAATTAACATAGGCAAACAGTAAAAAAGAAAATTCCACGATCTATGATCTGTCATATTTTTGAAGTCATAAACCAAAAAGGAACAAATGAATAAAGCCAGCAGGTTCCAACAGATAACATGAATTACCGGTTGGACGAAATGCTAAAATTGATCTATAGTGGTCCACGTTACTCTCCAGGTACTGATTTAGGGTCTGAAAAGAATTTGATTCTAATTAATACAACATAAAAATTAAAGGTAAACCAAATCATAAGAATACATATTGTAGTTTGTACATCATGCCGCAAGGATGATATAGGTAGGACATGAAGAGGTGTGTCATGTGCGTGCGAAGAGAGCCTTCCAGAAAGAACAGGCCAGTCAAATGACTGCAGAATTCGCCTCCGTTGAGCATTTGTGTATATATTAACCTAAAGGCAGCCATGGCGTCAGTCACAAATCATTGCAATCAATCCTGATAAAACCAGGGTTTTCAGTTCAGATAGCAAAAACATGTACCCAGATTTTGAACTATCTTTTTCCAAGTTAAAAAGTGGATGTCTGTATATAATGAGAAATCGGATATCTGAAAGTCATGCATCAGTAAAGAAAAGCAGAATCGAAGCACATACCCCTAATGCCTCAGAAATAGCAAGATATACACGTTCTTTCCCAATGCTGTATGCACCCACAATGACAAGGGTTTTTGGCTGCCTTTTGAGACTGTCCCTGGTAACCTTCACGACAAAACTCAATACATCTTCAATAGGAGGGAACCTAAAGCAAATGATTTAGACATCACTAAAAAAATAATAGTATAACACAGATAAATGACCAAGGCAGGAAAGAGAATTTATACCAGCTAACAAAATCAAAAAACCCTTACATGTACTTTGCATTGCAGTAAGTTGTATCCAAGTATACTGAGTGGACGCGCTGATTTACGAGGAGAGGATAAGACTGCATGAGTTTACAAGCTCTGAAATCTCCAGTATGTAAAACTCGTCTTCCATCCGCAAGATGAAAGAATATAAGAGCAGCACCCGGACAATGATTAGCTTCTAACATTGTCACTTTGATTCCATGGATAACATACTCAGTACCCAGTTCCAAAGGGTTTATAAATCTGCATATAGACCAGCACTTAGTCAGTAACAATGACAAAACCTTGAATACAAGAAGACACTGCACCAATAGGAATACTAACAAAGGATTCACGGAGAGACACAATTTGAGTAAGCGAGCAGTTAGAGGGGTGCAATAGATAGGGCCGTTTGACCATCCTTTGGTTAATCCACCATAGTGATCATAGTGAAAATGTGTGAGGAAATATGCAGAGCATCCTTCAATTAGACCGTATCGAAATGCGTCTACAGTAAAAGGTGTTCCTTCAAAAAAACAAAAAAAAATGAAAATATTCATTTATCTTTAACAATTACAGTATGCATTAAAAACAAAACCCTAGAAATTTGGGGGGAATTGATCAATACCTGGGATTTTCTTATAAAAGGGACAAGTTTTACGCGGAGCAAATGTCCCCCTTGTGGATTTCTTCTTATCCAAGGGATTAGAAGCCCTAATTGGGTCAGGAAAGGAGATTTCGGGGGTATTTTGTTTGAGACCCCATGATTGAAACAGATTTGTTTGTTTCAGTCTTTTGTGTGAAGATGCTGATGATGAAGATCTAATAATCTGTTTATTCTTATTCGTAGAATCGGATAACGGTAGTAAAGATGACCAGTCTGTACCGCTACGATAGAAATCAGAAGCAAAACCCCCATCGTCTTCATTTTTCTCTTTGGACTCATCATCTTCATCTCCTTCTTCTTCATTATTCCGTTGTGGTAAAGGGAAACCGTTTTCGTCGAGTTGGGGTGAGTTGTTTGACGTTGTTGATTGCTCATAAACCTCCGATTCTTCTTCTTCTGTGAAGATTTCCATTTTCGGTACAGAGACTTTCAAACCTACCGCGGGAAGAAGAAATGAAAAAGGCGCGTCTTGATTTTTATCACATCCAGGGCAGGACATGGAGGGGGGTTCCTTGGTCAAGCCAAGTCTCATCATTTTTTTGAAAGTCAAGACCCAAACCGGCACAATGTGAACCGCCACAAGGATTAGGAGGCTTTGCACCCGCCACAATGAGAAAATACAGTTGTCTGATCCGAAATACTGGAGGAGAGTTAGGAATAAGGAAAGTTTGAAATTTTCAAACAAAACTACACCTTGTCTGATTTACAACATCCTCGATTCGATCCTTGAGACATGCACAGGTTTTTTCATTTGCAGGTTGATATGAAACAAAAGGAAGTAGAGAATAATAAACTACTGCCGTTTATGGTCGACTTCCTCCTATTCCTACTACTGACAACAGCAGTTTGTCTCACAAGTATTCCACAGTATTCCATTGCATCTGCTGATTCCGTCGACTCTTCTCCGGTCGGTAACAATATGTACATAGAAATTGTTTCCAGATTCATATTTTTGGAGATTATCATTTATATAAGTTGCGGTTTTGTTTATTGTTTTTAGATATTCTATGATTCGTTCAACCAATCTTTTGAGGGACATTGGATCGTCTCTGAGGAAAATGACTATAATGGTGAGTCTTTTTGTTCTTCTTCATATTATTGTTTTACATACAAAATAAACAGGAATTGCTCATGGTTTTTATACTCAGAGATAGGCAAGTACAGGAAATATTGTTATTACATTAACTGGCATTTGGGGTATAGGTGTATGGAGGCATTCGAAGAGTGAAGGACATGATGATTACGGGCTTCTTGTGAGCGAAAAGGCAAGAAAGTATGCCATTGTGAAAGAGCTGGATGAACCTGTCAGTCTGAACGACGGAACAATCGTTTTGCAGTTTGAGACACGTTTCCAGAATGGACTTGAATGTGGTGGTGCATATTTGAAATATCTCCGGCAGCAAGAGGTGGCAGGATGGAACCCCAAAGAATTCAGTAACGAGACTCCCTACTCCATCATGTTTGGACCTGACAAATGTGGTTCTACAAACAAGGTGCATTTCATCTTCAAGCATAAAAACCCCATAAGTGGAGAATATATTGAGCATCATCTCAAGTCCCCCCCTCCCGCACCTTCTGACAAACTCTCACATGTGTACACTGCGATACTAAAACCTGATAATGAGGTGAGCATTTTGGTTGATGGAGAGGAGAAGAAAAAGGGTAATTTTCTCCTGGCAGATGATTTCGAGCCATCCCTGATTCCATCAAAGTCGATTCCAGACCCTGATGATAAGAAGCCATTAGACTGGGATGAGAGAGCAAAGATACCAGATCCTGACGCGACAAAACCGGATGACTGGGATGAGGATGCGCCCCTAGAAATAGAAGATGAGGAAGCTGTAAAGCCTGAAGGCTGGTTAGATGACGAGCCTAAGGAAATCAATGACCCTGATGCAGCTAAGCCGGAAGATTGGGATGAGGAGGAGGATGGTGAATGGGAGGCACCTACGATTGATAATCCATTGTGTGAAGAAGCTCCTGGTTGTGGCGAGTGGAAGAAGCCAATGAAGAGGAATCCAGCTTACAAGGGAAAATGGCATCCCCCATTGATCGACAACCCGAATTTTAAAGGCATTTGGAAGCCACAGGAGATTCCAAATCCTCACTACTTTGAACTTGACAGACCAAACTTTGAGCCAATAGCTGCCATTGGAATCGAAATTTGGACAATGCAAGATGGTATCTTGTTCGACAACATCTTGATAGAAAATGACGAGAAGGTTGCAGAATCATACAGGATGACAACATGGAAGCCAAAGTACGAAGCTGAGAAAGAAAAACAGAAGTCTGAGGAAGAACTCTCAGGCTTCCAGGTGACAAAACTCTAGACCCAGTATTCATTGTACTCCTTGTACGATGTGCCTTGCTTACGCGATCCTAACATATAACTTGGTATTTGCAGAAGGTGGTTTTCGATCTTCTATACAAGATTGGAGATATTCCATTCTTGGATGCTTACAAGCTCCAGATAGTTGTAAGTAAAACTAATTTACCTGTTGCAACTCAATTTGCAGGGATCGGCATAGTGAAAACTCTTGACTGCATTCTTTTTGATAATTTCTGTGCGGTTGTCTTGTTTCTATTTTCCTAGGAATTCATTGATAGCGGAAAGAAGCAACCAAACGTCACAATTGGAACCCTTATATCCAGTGCTGTGGTTACCTTGGTGATATGCTATAAGATTCTTTTTGGTGGGAAGAAACCAAATGTGAGTTTTTCAGTGGTTTACTTTAACTCCTACGTTCTTCAACAAAATGTATGCCATCAGAGTCACATATGCCGTTTACCTGATGTTTCTTGTTTTTATGAATGTGAAGGTGGCCACCAAGGAAGGGAGGACAGACAGTGCAGCTGCTATTAATCAGGGAAGAACTGGAGAGAAGGGTGAAGAGCCTGAGAGGGAAGCTACTGCTGCTGCTGCTCGTCGTCGGAGAGCTAATAGACGGGAAACCTGAGAAAGAGGAATGAGGGTTTAGTAAGTGCCTTGCCAAATTACTTTGGTGAGCGATTTTATTCAGTGAAGTGTTCCTCGATCCAGGTGTAGGTATATGACACCAAAATAATGGAGAACTACACTAGTTTTGCAGAAATCTCAAATTGAAGGAGTGAAGTAGAGCAGAAATATTGCGATTACTATGCATTTGATTTTCAATTACAACCCACAGATAATACCTTATATTTTCTGCTGTAACCTATACAAGATGGGATGAAAACAAAGAAAACATAAAACTTAATTCTCTCCAAACAGGTGTATCTTTTAAATCAAAGATCAGCCAGGAATTTTTATTTGTTTTTCTAAAGACTTCAGTCTTTTGACAAAAAAACAGCATATTGTATCTTAATCATCTAACACTACCACACATCTTTTCTCAGGCTGTGCCAGCTATAGGCATTTAGCTACCTGTTATTGGATAGCGAAGCTGAGAGAGAGTCTAATGGATGCTTTTTAACCCTATTTTCTCAGGATATGTGGTATTCGCTTCCATTTAACCCAGAAAATGTCCTGCAAACACTATCCTACAAATGCTTCAATCCCCTTTCAAGAGTGAACAGAAGGCTGCTTACTTTGACAAGTGATGCAGCCCTTAAATATCTGCATCATTTAAGATTTTGCTATTCAAAGTACCTAACACCGTATCACCAAAAGTCCTCGCACGAGCACATTCCATCTTTGAAATGGTGAAAACGATCTGGATCCTTCAATATGATCTCTCGCCCAACTATTTTGGATATGATCTTTGCAGAACTGTGACAACTGCAGCACACTCTAAGGCTCTTAGTGATGTGAAGCGTGGTACCCGGCTTTGTACTGATCAACCCAAATGAAATGGCCAACATCTCACTGTGACCTATAGAGATACATTCTCTCTCCTCATCAACATCATGCATACTGAAATCTTTATCAGGTACAAACCTCTCTTCCTCTTTCATCTTCTCCATCAACCTATGTAATTCGTAGTATATCCTTTCAGATCTCGGGTGTGAAACGTCCCCTACTCCAAACACATGAAGTTTGTTATGACTTTCAATCCAGCTATAAGCTCTCTTTGGCCTCAAGGCCATGTCTCTTATCATTTCTCTCACATTCTTCACATCATCCCATTTTGAATTTGAAGCATACATGTTCATGAGTAAAACATAGTTCTCAGCATTCAGGGGTTCGAGCTCAGTGAGACGCTCAATAACTCGTTTAGCCATCTTTGTGTTCTTGTGTATTCTGCATCCAGCAAGCAACTCTCTTTGAACCTCTTTGTGCCATTCAATCTGATGCTCATCTATAAAATTCCTGGCTTTGTCAAAGAGTCCAGAACGAGACAAAAGACTAACCACTATAGCGTAGTGCTCGATCTTGGGTTTCCTTATAAACTTGAAATAATACAGTCCTTCTTCGACCATCCTAGCCGCATTACAAGCACATAAAACAGCAACATATGCTGTATCATCGAGCTCAACTGTTCCCATGTTCTTCATTTTCTCAAACAAATCGACTCCAACCTTTCCCTGTCCATGCAAACTATAACCTAATATCATTATAGTCCATGAGATTGTGTCTTTCTCGCTCATCCCGTCGAAAATCTTTGAAGCTGACTCTGTACATCCAGATTTCATGTACATATCAATTAAAGCATTTTGAACTACTATATTAGAGTCAACATGGTTTCTAAGCGAGTACGCATGAATTTCTCTTCCATGCTTCTGAGCAGAAAGTCGGGAACAAGCAGGCAAAACACTAGATACCGTCAACGAATCAGGTTTAATCCCTTCCGAATTCATCAAGCGAAACAATTTTAATCCTTCATTGAAGCCTCCATTCTTTACATACCCCCTAAGAATAGCCGTCCACGAAATGATATCTTTCTCTTGCATACGATCAAAAACCAATCTGGCATCTTTGATACTGCCACAATCTAAATACATTTTTAACAGAGAGTTACTAACCAAAACGTCTGACTCCAACTCACTCTTTCTGGCAATCTCATGTATCTTTTTCCCTTCTTGAAGCGCCTTTAGTCGCCCACACGCAACAAGAACGGTGGACAAAGCAACAGCATCAATAACACTTAGATCCCTCTCTTCACCACTAGCACCCAATGTCACCATCTGATGAAACGTTTCTATTGCCAAACCAGGTTTATCTTCCCTTGAGTATAACCGAGCCATCAATGTCCATGAAACCGAATTCTTCTGAGAAGCGAATTGATCGAAAACCCGCCTAGCGGAATCAGCACCTTCGAAAAAGCCATACATTTCCATAAGTGCAGTAATGACATACTTGTCTGAACCAAATCCAAACTTGAGAGCATGAGCATGAATTTGTTTCCCTGAACATAACGTATCGAAATTACGCGAAGCAGTCAAAATTCGAGGGAGTGTATGTTTATCAGGACGGAAACCACGGAGTAACATGTTCTGGTAAATGAATAAAACATAATGGTGATGGCCCAAATGGGTTTTGATGAGATTGTTCCAAGCATATGTACTGTTAATATTTTCTATGTCAGGAATTGCTTCAAACACTTTGGGTGCAGTGGAGAGTTTAGAAGAGCTTAATTTAGGAAGAGTAGTAGAAGAAACCTGAAGATTTGTATATCCAGATGTGTGGGGTTGGTGCCGCTTTTCATGGGTTTGGAGGAAAAATCGAATAGAAGAAGAAGCCGAATGAATTCCTGACTGAACAATGACACCCATTTTTGCTTCAGAGGGTTTTTCTCATTTCTCCTCCGACTTTCTCACTACACACTGCTTGGTCGTGATCTTTTTGTTGACGATGAAAACGAAGAGGAGGATCCAAATGAGCCGGATAGGGATATCAGCTAAAACCCATATCCTCATCGAGTCCATTATACCGGGGCACAGGTAGGGAGCCAGAAATTTAATACAGGGGAGGCTGATTGACAAAATAAATTATTTAGGGGGTTTATTAGGAGATTTTTCTTTTAATTAGAAAGAATCACTAATGAATTAAACTAAAACAGGGGGCGGGGGCCACTCCTGAGATCTACATAGTTCTGTCCCTGCCGGGGCATGTTGATGTTTTTTTTTTTTTCCTTTTGCTTGGAACAAACTATATTAGAGAAAACTAGTCATTCAAGGGTTTAGCCTGATTGGCTTTGTACCTTTGGAAGGTACTACAATCCGGAAATAATGGGCCGCTATCGTCTCCAGAGGATGTAGCATAAGTACAACCAATCGCTTTCAGTTTTCGCTGCCAATCTTGCCTCAAGGAATTACAATTAAAAAGTCTAAAATAACAAAATAAGTCTACATTGTCATCAAGCATAGTTATATTTGATGGTTGCTCTAGGTGCTTCCATTTTGACCTCAATTTCTTCACTATCTTCTTGTTTTTCATCTCAATGTTGCAAATTCTGTTCTTGAGTTGGTGATGCCACTTCATTGCTGTCAGAGCCCCCAAAGTCACGCTTTCTTCTATTGTTCCGACGTCACAGTAGAAGGCATGTTGTCATTTGATTGTTCCCTCTTCATCTGTAATGACTATAACCACAATTGCCTTGATTAGGTGTACCTTCCATTTGCTATAACATAACATAACAAGACTTTGTTTGGACAAATGAATTTGGGAGTTTGTAAGTTGGGATGGGTTTGGGGTTCTATAGAGGGTGTATGAAGATGCATTAGTACGGTAGGTTCCGATGTGATCATGTATGAGGCCAATAGTTACTGCAGGAGAGGGAGAAATATTATGGAAACACTTATTGCACCTAGCCTTCCATATGTACCAAGCCGTAAGGTAAAAAAGTTGACTCCATTTTACATTTCCAACTGGACTACTCTTGTTATTATCTATCCAGGTTTTTATCCATTGCTCGATGCTTCCTATGTTTCTGTCTATTCTACAACCTATTCTGATCCAGACTGCTCTGCTGAATTGACAGTTTAGCAAAGAATGTAACTCAGTTTCTGGTTCAGAAGTACAAAGACTACATATTGGGTCAATTGCTTGGACCAATCTATGCATAGTAAAGCTGGCAGGAAGGATACCATTGTAGGCCTTCCACACAAAGACTTTGATGCGCGGTAGCACATCAAGATACCAAATGTGATCCCAAACAGGATTCAGGGTAGATATGGAGTTGTTGGGATGAGCAAGATCATTGATGAGATATTCATAGACAGACTTAACAGTTAAATCTCCTTTATCAGTTAAAGGCCAGATCAAAGTGTCGGTGGTGTCATTGGAGTTGGTCAGGTCTATACCCATAATATTTTGCACAATCTCATAGGGGAGAACTTGGTGCAAAAAATATACATTCCACTCTTTTGAAGAGGGGTGAAATGTCCTTTACTTTGATTAGGGTATTCTCTACGGTGGGTTTGATCTCATTTCTCAAAATGATATTAGGGTTGTCAAGGGGTATCCAGTTATAGTTCCATATCTGGATATCCTCTCCATCTCCTACCTGCCATATGGCCACCTCCTTGATGATTTTTAAACCATTCCAGAGTCCTTTCTAGAACCAGGAACAATTACCTTTTGGTTGAGTGATGTTTAAAATGGAAATATTTCTGAAGTATTTTTGTTTCTAGGATTTTTGACCACAAAGCTTTCGTTTTTTTTATCATTCTCCATGCTAGCTTGGCTAGCATAGCATGGTTGAATTTTTCATATTTCGTGAAACCAAGCCCACCATTGATAGTGGGCTTACAAATACCCCCCATGCCATATGACACCAACCACAGTTACTGTCCTTAGCATGACCCACCAGAAGGATCTGTTGAGAGCATCCATTTTCTTGGTTATAGTTTTAGGAATCACGAAGAAAGATATTTGGTAGGTTGTCAAAGTGTCTGCAACGTGTTTTATCATGACCCCCTTTCCCGCAGGGGAGAGGAGCATCAAACCTTTTAGTCTTCCACAAAGTTTTTCAACTAGAGATTCGAAACACTTGATTTTGGACTTGTGGGTGAATAGTGGGACCCCTAGATATTTGTCATCTAGTCTAATTCTACGCACTTTGAGGATTTGCAACATTTCTCTTATATCACAAATTGGTACCGATTTGCTAAAGAATATCCCAGATTTATCATAGTTAATTTGTTGACCTGACCCAACGTTAAAAAGGTTGAGAATTCTCACCAGATTCTTACATTCCTTCTTCCCAACTTTCGTGAATATTAGGCAATCATCAGCAAAAAGGAGATGAGAGATAGATGGCGAGACTTTAGCAAACTTTACCCCGCTTATCAGTTTTTATTTTCGGCCTCCAAGAGGTCTCTCGAGAGGGCTTCCATACAAATGATGAATAAGTACGGAGAGAGAGGGTCTCCTTTCCTTAATCCTCTAGTAGGTTTGAAGAAACCCGTCGGAGACCCATTGATAAGAACCGCCATTGGAGGTGGTTCTGATGCATTGAATGATTAACTCTATCCAGTTTTTGCAGAAGCCCATTTTTTCCATGACTTTAACCAAAAAAAAGTCATTCTACCCGATCGAAAGCTTTAGACATATCTATTTTTAGACCTATGTACCCTTTCTTTTTCTTATGTTTTCTCTCGGTTCTCATTGTGTGTATGATCTCATAAGCAGTGACAATGTTGTCGGAGATCTGCCTACTAAGGACGAAAATAGATTGATAAGGGGAAATTAATTTGTCCAGGTGAGGTTTGATCCTATTTGCTAGAAGTTCCGAGATGATTTTGTATATAGTATTACACAAAGAAATAGGTCTAAAATCCTTTGGTGTTTCCGGAGCATCTATTTTAGGAATGAGAGTTATAAAAGTGGAACTGATTTATTTTAGAATGTGTCTAGTTTCAAAAAGTCTTGTATCATCTTAATTAGTTAACTCATCCTTAATGAGAAACCAGTTTTTTTGAAAAAGATTGCAGGGAAGCCATCCGGGCCCGGGATTTGTTTGGATGCATGTCAAACAGGATGAGTTTTATTTCAAGTTCTGAAGGTTTTCCCATAAGTTTGGAGTTATCCAGATCAGTTAAACACTGGGGAATCAGATTGATGATTTGATCTGAAATATCAGGATGAGAGGAAGAAGCCATAGAGGCGAAATGGGTGTTGAAGGTGTCAACTATTTCTTGCCTTTCATTACACCAAGTTCCATCATCTCTTTTAACGGTCTCAATTCTCAATTTCCTAGCCCTATAGCTAGCCATTTAGTGGAAATATCTGGTATTTCTGTCTCCCAAATGCAAGTTGTTATCCGAAGCTTTTGTTTTCCAAAACACTTCTTCATAATTATACCATTTTTCTATGTCACTTTTAATTTCCAGAATCTTAGGCATATTCTCTTGAAGGTTGAGATTGTTTTTAGAATGATTAAGATTTTGAGTGAGTTTCTTGATGTTTTGTTGGATGTTCCCAACATGTTCCCTATTCCAAATTCTTATATTAGTCCTACCATTTTTTAGCCGGGACACAAACCCAAAGGTTGTTGACCCCCTGGTCAAAGTCCCAGGAATCCTCAATCACTTGGAAGCACGACGGGTCCTCCATATAAATCCCAAAGAACTTAAATGGTTTGGCCCCGTCTTTCCAGCAAGGTGAGGTTCTTATGAGAATTGGGGCATGATCGGACTCCACAAGGGTTAGATGATACATCATGGACCTAGGGTACAAGCTAAGCCATCCAGAGTTAGACATAGCTATGTCTAGTCTAGCCTCAAAAAAATATTTCCCTTGACGGTGGTTGGACCATGTGTAATTATATCCCACAAAACCAAGGTCAACTAGGTCAGCAAAATCAATCAAATTGGAGAAAAAAGTGATTCCATTTTGGTCAGAGAGGGGACCTCCTCTTTTTTCAGAACTCAAAAGGGTAAAGTTGAGGTCTCCAGCGATTAACCAAGGTATTTCAACATTTTTGGATATATTTTTAAAATATTCCCAACTAACATGTTTCTTGATTTTGTGAGGACAACCATATACTCCCGAGAACATCCATGAATTTTTGCTTCTTTTGCACGTAACTATAATATCTATCTGGCTATCGGAAGTTTGAAGAACCTGTACATCTAATTTACTAGACCAAGCTAATACAATCCCTCCTGCAATACCTATCACCCCAGTTGGGTCCATAACAACCACATTGGTGTATTTTAGGTTTTTGATGAGAGGATTGATAGTGGTTTCATGGTTCTTTGTTTCTTGAAGAAAAATGATATATGGGATATGTTCAGAAATAAGTTTCTTCAGGTGAGATTGGGTTGATGCTTTTCCTAAGCCCTGGACGTAAGGGTGTGCAAAAAGTCCGGAACCGCGGATTTCATCCGTATCCGTCCGTAAAATTGCGGGTGAAACCCAATCCGCAAGTTCTATGGACCGGATACAGATGGGATTCTCAAATCCGCATATTTAGCGGTTTGGTTGCGGTTGGACTTTGATATCCGCGGATTCACCTGCACCGTAGGGTAATAAGGTGAGTCAACGATGACGACGATGAATTGGAATGAATTTGTCGATAAACTTCAAGAGGACGGATAGAATTGGCTTGTTTTTTTCAAAGTTATAGTATGGAGGGAGAGATTACAAAAGATGCAGTCAGTGACAAGTATAATAACCAGAAGAGCACCATTAGGTTTTCTCTTAGTTTTTTTCTTATTCGACTATTGCATCAAAGGGTACCTGAAGACCGGATACAGAGCAGCTTCGATACATTTTAGTTAATTTAACCAATATTCATTTAAGGACTACCACCCATTTGCTTGAAATGTTATCTACCTGGTTTAACGTTACCTTGAATGTCAATTTGATATCAGTGAATAAACTACGATTATAAGACCAGAACTAAACTAAAACAAGAAAAATAGATGAAATACACCATGTAACTCAAGAACCTTCTTTTCCATGTTCGCAACATGAGTTTCTTGAGACTAACAAAAACACAGATGGAATGGCAACTCCAACTTGAATGATTTTGTTTTATTTTATTACAATATTATTTTCTTTTGGCTAAATCTACGGTTAATCCGCATCCGGTCCGCATCATCCATTGATCCGCGGGTGATTGGGCCGAATACGGTTGGATTTTCCAAATCCGCAACTTTGACGGTTTGGACGCGGGTGACCCCTAATCCGCATCCGCCCGTCCTTTGCACACCCCTACCTGGAAGTTTCAGGCTAAGACACTTGAGCTATAAAAAAGTGCTTTGTATGGACACTCCACAAGGAGAAGGAGAGAGAGAGCCACGTGATTACTGGACTAGAGGGGAGAGCTAGTTTGCAAAGATTGGTTTTGAGTTGTTCCAGATCATTTATATGGTTGTGTGTTATTCCATGCATAACATAAGTGACATATCTTGCAACAGTCTGTATTGAAGTCGTGCAGTTTATGTTCCGAGAAAACCTAATTAATTCCTTGAATATAACTACAATCGGACGAGTATAAACAAATTTTTTAAGTTTTAGGCTTACCTGGTTATCCTTGAGCGAGCTTGCTTCCCAATTACTAGTTGTGTATGGACTAAGGGTATTTACCCATCTTTTTCCTTTCTCCTTACTGCTGTTATTTAGGACATTCATCTTCATTTTCTCTTTGCTAATACCATTGGTTAAAATTGAGGGTCTTCAGATGAAGGTTGACTTCAAATTTTCCATTTATAGATTGTGGCTTTGGGGTTTATAGGGTTCATGGAACTTTCTGGGTGGAAGGTTTTTACGGTTAGGGAAGAGCTGAGGGAGATTGAGCTTATTTGGAGATTCACTTATATTGTAGAGGATATCCCAGCTGCAGGAGTTGTCTACATTTTCTTCTTCCAATTTCTCTGAATCACTACTAAACTTGAGAATCTTCCATGTTGGTTCTTCTTCTTAGGTTGATTCAGCAAGCCTTTATCTTGAAACATGTTTGTCAAACCATTGTTCATCATGTCTGACACATACTCTAAAACCTGGTGTTGGAGATGGGCCACAAAAATTTTCCATCACCGTCTTGTCTCTCTGGGGATAAATAGTAACTTATTTCCTCCTAACTGAAGTAGGGAGTTTTTTGCTACTGTATCAGGTGGAGAAGCGAGATAACATCCTTCATTCACTTGTTTTCCAATTGCCATCTCATGGTTCTTCTTCTACTCTTTCACTAACTTTTATGTATCATCATTTTCAACTTCCCATATGTCACTTCTTTGATGCATCGTCTTTGATTTATTGTCTTTTTTACAATCATAGCTCTTAAAAGGTTGAGAGCTACAACAAATGATTATTTGTTTCTTGCACCAACTATTTAGGCACTGATTTATTAACTCATCATAAACAATAAGGCTTAAAAACGGCCAGTATAACTTAAGAGTTACTTTGAGTGGCGATTGGGTGAACTGGGGTTTGTACTCGGTTCAAAGGGATTCATAGTATAACCAAACAAACAGGGGCTATAGAGAGGGATTAACGGTATTGAGCAAGAACAAAAAATGGGTTTTTGGAGACCACGATTTGAGGAATAACGGGGGGGTATTGAACAATGGAAGAAAAGGGGACGAAACAACGGCAAAAGAAAAAATGAAAATGAATACCCTTCAAAAGAACATGAGTATTAGCACAAATAAGATAGATAGGTTCATACGTACCTTTAAACGTCATTGTAGTTAGCATGGGGAGCTCATGATAACCAGGTAAGGAAGACCAATTATTCAAACATCATTCCAGGAGATATTTTGTATTGGTTTTAACAAGAAAATGGGGATTTTGTTAGAAATTGGTGGGTAAAATTTTGGACTAAAGATGTTTAATCTATAGATCCGACAATTAAAAGCTTGATCAATCAGAAAATCAACACCGAATTTGTCAAAGATAGATGGGATAAATTGTGAATCGGATGGAGTCTATGTCAACTCAATTTTCTCCCGATTTTCGGAGCTTTGCCGACACTCCTTGTGTCCACTGGGGCATGTTGATGTTGTTTGGGCAGCCGACACACGGTTGGTTTCACCAAGGGTGCATTTGGCACGAAAGGAGTTTGAATTCTAGGTCTCTGCATTCTCTTGGTTTCGAACCGTTCTAAAGAGAAGAAAAACCCTTACACCAAATATGAGTTTGATCATTTTTTTGATCATTTTTTCTTCCTAATATCAATTCTTGATTCTATCTCAATCAAGAAGCAAATGGTATTTACTGATTTTTTTCAAATCATTCCAAGGAAAGAAGTTTGAAACTCAACAAGTGTCTTCGGTTGTAAGTTCTTTCTACTCTTTTTCGATTTTGTGATAGCACATAGAAATTTCGGTAACATGCATAATTGGAATATTATTAGGGGAGAAGTTTATGATCAAATTCCTAAAAGAGATGTACCAAACTTTGCTTTCTCTAACATGAGTATCGATGCACTTTCGAGTCTTTTTTTCGACAAAAATGCCAGACTTTGTTTTGTGAATCAAAGTTATCTTAAGTAAGTATGAACCAATTCATGGTAAGGAAATCACTGTTGAAAATAAATATATTTTTGTTGAAATTCCGAAATATATGAATCTGATTTATAGCCGAGAATGGGGTTATATTCATGATGGTAGTTATCATGCATATCCAAATCTTGTTAAGGAATTTTATGTGAAAAACCAGGGGTTTAACAACTACACCCAATATTTCGTTTAGGCAATCTGTATGGACAAACTCCAATATATTTTCAAGAGAATCAACTAGACAATCAGACTCAATCAAGGAAAATACATCCAAGAGTTATATCTCAATTTCTCAAATCAATATGCAATCAAATAGATAGAAATCTGTGTGCCGGATTAATATGAGAAATAACTTGGATGGCACCAAATACCAATATCCAAGTGTCAATCAATTTATATCAACTACCAAAGGTTGGATTATCTAATTGATTGAACTACGCACAACCTGTGATATTTCAATTATACAAAAATATAATGCGGAAAAGAAATAACACAGACACCATAAATTTTGTTAACGAGGAAACCACAAAAGCAGAAAAACCCTGGGACTAGTCCATATTTGAACACCACACTGTATTAAGCCGCTACAGACTATAGCCTACTACAAGTTAACTTCGGACTGGAATGTCGTTGAGCCCTAACCAATCTCATATTGGTTAAAGTACAGTCGCGTTCCTTACGTATCTTGAACCACGCCGGATTTTGCGCACTTGATTCCCTTAGTTGATCTCACCCACAACTAAGAGTTGCTACGATCCAAAGTCGAAGACTTGATAAACAAATCTGTATCACATAGAAAAGTATATTGAATAGATAAATCTGTCTCCCACAGAAATACCTACGAGTTTTATTCCGTCTTTTGATAAATCAAGGTGAACAGGAACCAATTGATACTCTGTTTTATATTCCTGAAGAACATCCTAGTAATATCAATCACCTCACAATAATCTTAATCGTATGGAAGCGAAACAAGATATTGTGGAATCACAAACGATGAGATGAAGATGTTTGTGACTACTTTTTATCTTACATATCGGAGATTAAATCTCGAGCAAACCTTAGAGAAGATAGTACTCAATAGGATAGAACAAAGTAAGATCAGAACACACAACTACAGAGAAAGTATTTGGGTCTGGCTTCAGAATCCCAATGAAGTCTTTAAGTCGTTAACCTATAATGGTTTTAGGAAAAACCTGGGTTAAAGGAGAATTGACTCTAGTCGCAACTAGTATCACACAAGAGGTGTGGGGATTAGGTTTCCCAGTTGCTAGAGTTCTCCCTTATATAGTTTTCAAATCTAGGTTTGCAATCAATGTTACCTTGGTAACAAAGCATTCAATATTCACCGTTAGATGAAAACCTGATTAGAGTCAAGCTAATATCTTTCAACCGTTAGATCGAACTTAGCTTGTTACGCACAAATGAAATGTGACTTTATTTAGGTATGAATAATTGTACCCAAACATGTGCACATAGTTAGCTCAACACTAGTTAACCGAAGTTAGCCATATGAACACTTTCATATCAACCTTGTTCATCTTAATCATAACTTGTTCAAATAACTTAAATGAAACTAGTTATGGAGTTGTTCAATTGTTTATATTCCCATAGAAGTATACAAGACACAATTGAAGCAAAATCGATTTTGATTCACATCAATTCATGAACATTATAGCCACGGTTTGAAAAAGATTGCATTCCTTAATATATAAATGTATTAGTTCATGAACAAACCGATTTTTAAAACTTAACCCACTCAAGTATGCAAACATGTGCGCATACCTAAGTGGCCGGACATAGTTTGGGTTTGCCAGTATGCGAACGGGTACGCATACCTCCAAACTCGGTTGAATTCCCGGACTTGAACTTTACGCTGGTACACATACGGGTATGCATGCTAAGTTCCCGGACTTTCAACTAACCAACCAGTACGCATACGGGTATGCATACTATGGTTCCCGGACTTTGAATAACTTGCAACAGTTAGCATACAAGTACGCATACTGTGTTATATTCAATCAATGGTTAATTTTTCTAAACTCCATCTTAATAATTGAAACATTCTTGGAAGACGAGAATAACTGTCTCACACAAACTATTAGTTTCAAAGCAATTTTCAAGTGATCAATAGATCAATACGAAACATTCCGAGTCTACATCAAATGACTGTCTCACACAAATCATGTAAGATTTTACCAGGCAATTTTCACATGATCATCTTTTGACCTTCGTCAAGAATATAAGATGAACTTGGTTAAAGCGAAAGCTTACCAACACATATTTCGAGAAATATGTAAGCAAGTTAAACTCAGCTCGAAATAACAAATGTGTATAAATTAAAGTCTATATACCTATACGAATTTTGTCTCAATAGGAGATAGAATAGAAATAAACTTCTGAGTGATAGATGATTTCAAGTCTCTACATACCTTTTTTTGATGAAGTTCCACAAGCTCCCCTTAGTAGTTCTTAGTCTTCAATCGATGAGCGTCGTGAAGTCTAAAGCTCAACTACACATTCTATCCTAATCCGAGACATAGTTATAAGTAGACTAGAAATCAAGACTTATAGTTTTGGAAACTAAACTTGACAACAAGCTTGAGATATCAACGCTTGCGAGTTCGACTGAGCAGTGCTCTAACATTATGCCAATTTGCACTGCATGAATGATGGTAGACGTAAGTTCTACACCATGGTTCGAAAGAGATATTTTGAAGTAAATAAAAGTGTTATTGCTTATCTTCTCAACTGAACACACTTTTCTACCACAACATGATAGTAATAGTGTCACTAACAAGGCTTAAATTGCTTAAATTATTGGTGGGGGAACCTGGGAAGGAAATAGTACCTACATCAAGAAACTTCCAAAATATCTCAAATTCTTTGGAAAAATTGTTGTACCAAATCTGTCACCCAACAATATGCACAAAGTAAGATGGATTCAAGACATGGTATAACTGACTTATCATATGATAATTGGTACTCCTAACTTTGATTTTTGTGGTTTCATTATCAGGCAAATGATACGAATCTGGAAGAGTGGCAGAAGTATGGGTTTCCCCTGTCTTATTACCAGAATTTGTATCACATTTGGAAATACTATCAATAATTCCCAAAGATTGGTGCCCAAGCCTCATGATTATTCCATCATCAACAGAATGAGAGGTCAAGTATAGTCTGGAATGAATGTGGATGTTGTTGCTTGCAATTCTACAAAAGATCCGAACCTTGGGACCTTTTATCAAATTGATTATTCCTCAGAAAAGTTGAGCGTCTAGAACATCAACTTGATTATGATTCAAATAAGTTTCCATAACTTTCTAAAGGTCTTGCGAAGATATATCGACAATACAAGGACGCTGATTCGGAAGAAGAGTTCGGTTTGAGTGACTCTAGCTCCAGTTCCATCTCCTAGTTATTCCTTTCGAAAGAACTTTTAAATTCTTCTATGGGTGTTTTTGTTGTAGTTGTTTTTGTAACTTAGCACAGTCTCTAAATATTGTTTATTTTAAGCTTGCTTGCTTTGATGCATTTTTATGTGCGTAATCTTTGGTTACGGTTTATGAGATGTTATTTCGGTTTTCACTAACCCTAATTTCCGATCACATATTATGGTAATATCTTATGATTTGTGTGACTTTTTGATATAGCAAGATTAGATTATAACCTTTTTGGTAGGCTTTATCAAAGGATCATAAAGAGATACTGGTTAAAACTTATGTGCAGAAGCCATAATGATGTTATTATTGATTAATGTTCACATAAGTTGTGTATTTAGCATAACATATGAGTTTCGATTTTAGGCTTTTACTATTGGCACGTTGTAGATGGGGCAAAACGATTTGCTGGTTTTTACGGAATCGAGAGACGATCGTATGGAGGAGACTCCTTGAACAGAGCGAAATGTTCAACCTCACAAAGATGCACTGCAAGAAGGGAGTGCTTTGAATTCGAGAGATCAATCTGTAGAACTCCGGCCTAAACCAAGACAATGGTCGCTCCAGAGTAAATTCGGTCACAAGAGAGGATGGGTCGATCTGTAGGAGGGAAGCTGAGAAAATTGTGAAATCAATGGTAATCAAAGATTGTAGGTGTGTTGTGTATTCAAAATAAGATAAGCTCTGAATGATTGAATTTGCTCTGCTGAGAGTAATTGCTCAGATGTTGAGTTGTTAATCTCGTGTTGTCTGTTTGACGTGAGATTCTTGTGTATTCAATCATGATTCATAGACTTATTTATATTGCTGGAATTGTAAACACCATGATCCCATGAAGTGTGACAGTTGATGGAATCAAAGAGTGGGGAAATGGAAATCGTGTTTAAAACCAGTTGCTCATCGTGCGGAGACTTGGTCGATTTTCCATCCACTACTTTGTTAACTCCTTCAACTGATTGCACGACTGGCTCACATTCTCATCGTGTGTATGAAAACACGTGTTGTAGACCGCTAGACCAAAACCCTAGTTAATATCCCCCCATATGACACGATTTACATCTCGTGATTAATTAGTCAGTTGCTGACTTTATGACTTCATGGGACTATGAGTCCATGTATTGCTGAGTTGAACATGATTTTGCAAAATGTTCTGAAACTCATGAATTGAACATGTCTGTTGAGACAGAGGTATAATTCTCAAGTAAATGTTGATAGTTAAGGTGAGAAAATATTGCTTATTCGATGAATAATTGAATATTGATAGTTGAACCAATATTCTTTGGTTTGAGCAAATATTGCTCATCTGATGGTTTATTGAAAATTAACCATGGAATGAAGGAGGGAACGACTACATGGGATCATGGGTCGACCATGTAGCGCCCATATGCTCGAGTGAGCAAATACCAAGATCTCTTGAAGAGTTGGTGAAAAGATGATCAAATACTGGTTTAATCATTTATTAACATAATGCTCGTCTGAGCCTTAGGTGATAGTACCCAATTAATTGTAAAGAGGTGAGTGACCGACCAAGGGGTCATGAAACCAGCCCTGGGCGGTCACGGGATCGAATGACGATCATTCCATGAAATTCCAAAATTATTTGGAAGGGTTTTGGACCTAATACGTGCAATTGCGCAAATTAGGTAAAATCATGAAAATACGTGGGACCGTCTCCTTGCTAGCCAAAGAGATAACCTTGGTCGGTCAAGGTAACCTGCTCCCGTCGTCAAGATGTCCGTGTTTCAATCCTGAGAATTTTGACATTTCCTGGCGTGCGTTTGAACAACCATTTGGGAAAATATGACGAAATCAGGGTTTTCGCTGAAACTGAGGAAACTTCGTGAGATGAAGGAAAATAATTATAAAATGAAGGAATCGTGAAGCGTGGGACCGGCTGAGGCCAAGGCATGGCCGACCGGCCAATGACCAGGGTCCCATGGCTCTTTTTCTAATTTTATATTATTTTTCATGATTTTATGGAATCATCATGAAATCAAGGAGTTTGTTGAAGTTAAGGAGTTTCCTTGAAGCGAAGGAGTTTCCATGGGATCAGGGAAACAAATAATATTAATAATAATAAAATAAGGGCATGTGGGACCGGCTTTGAGCACGGTCCCGTGTGTTTTCCCTATTTTATGTATTATTTCCATGATTTGAAGGAATTTTCATAATTTGAGAGAAATACCATGAAATCAAGGAATTTCATGGGATCAAGGAAACATAAAAATAATAATAATAAAATAAAGGAGCGTGTGGGACCGGCTAGGGAATGACCGGTCGGATGGGGCCCGGTCCCACGAGATTCCCTAATTTTATATTATTTTTCATGGTTTTAAGGAAATACCATGAGATTAAGGAGTTTTCATGAGATCATAGAAATATTAATAAAATAATGAGGAACCATGGGGGTGTGGGAACGGCTAGGATCAAGGCACGGCCGGTTAGCCAATGAACACGGTCCTATAACATTTTTCCAATTTTATATTATTTCCTTGGTGCGAAGGAAACACCATGAAACTGGGGAGTTCCTTTAAAACGAAAGATATTTGCTCAAATGAAAGGATTTTCATAAGATCAAGGAAAATAACAAAATATGATAAAATATAAAACTGGGTGTGGGACTGGTCACGACACGGAAGGCTGGCCGGTGGACCTAGTCCCCAACGCCTTGGTCAATATTTTATTATTTATTATTTTCTTTCCTATTTTGCATAGGTTCATCGTCTCGTCGTATTTTGAAATACTCATTCGTGCATTCAGGTGATTGTTAGTGCATCATTGTTGAGTACACTTGCACCATTTGAGTCGGGGCTTACTCAAAGGTAGCTCAGACGCCCGTACGTTGAATATTTATTACTAACCCATGGAATTCTGCTGGGAAAAACCATAAATTGAAGTAACGAAATATTACGAAAATATTGAATATTTTCCAGAGATTCAGTGATGAATCTAATGATTTTAAGAATAATTAACTAATGGCTCTATACTAGCACGATTTTCTAGGAGCATTAATTATTCAGGAATTGAGCAATATGAGCTTGTTGAAGCGTCATATTTCTTTTATATAGTCAGGGAAAACTATTGTTACACCTTGAAGATGTTATTGCTCTATACTAGCAGGCAATCTGTCTAGGAGCCGTCTAATCTTGCGATTCTATATATAAGTAATTACTGAAATTGCTCAGTATTCATGAGATATGCCGTCTCCTCAGCTGAGAGGCTACATATTTGCATATACTCTGAGAGACAGTATTCTCAGTCAGAGATTTGATGAGAGACATGCGTCTCAATACTCGCGTCTGATTGCTGGATCAGAAGTTTGTATAATTATGGGTTTACGATTTTAGCCCTTGTCGAAATCCACCATCTACATTAAGTCCCCTTCTTAGTGAGGAACATTCATGTTCCTCAGTCAACATGAATGGTGATTTTCCGGTTATAAACAATATAAGCAATTGAACTTAGTCGTAAGTTAAGACGTTACCGAATTTTTGATAGTATGAGCAAACCAAGACTTAATGAAGATCCCAATGGCATGATAGAGTATTGTCTAATGAGCATAAATTGGTGTTGAACCGCTGATTTTGATGATGGGACCTTGGTCGTTTAGGATTCGCGGGCCGGGCCCAATAAGGAAATCCTCGTGGAATTAGGTTTTTGGAAATAAAATTTGATATAAAAGGGAATTAATCCTTTTTTTATTTTATTTTTTTTCACGACCGACCAGTACCTTGATCCCTTCATTTTCTTAACGCCCGAGCATAGGAAGGAAGCAAAGAATTTTCGCTGGAGCTTTGCCGCCGGCAATTGCCGTCGATCGGCCGTCCGACCAACTTCCGGCCGCCGACCAGGTAAGCCCATTTTTTTTGCTGCTGATCTCATGAGTTTTTCATGCTTTTTATCATGTTGAAATTATATATATGTGTATATATGAGTGCGATTTTTGTTGAAAAACCCTTGTTTTTAGAAAATGTATGTTCGTTTGATCGTTAGTTTTGAGAAACTAATAATAATCCCTGATTTAGGAGATTTTTTTTAATATATAGACCTAGGTCCAGTGATGGAACTTTGTTTATGAGCTTTCATGAGAACCACGGTTTTACCACAAAAGGTGCGAGTTTTCACAAAACCGAAATAAACCTTCGTTTTAAAGAATGACGATAGTACAAAGGAAGAAGAAAAAAAAAATTTAGTGTATGGACTTGTGTCCAGTGATGAAACTTTGTTTATGAGCTTTTATGGGAACCAAGATTTTATCACAAAATATGTGAGCTTTCACAAAACTAACATAAACCTTCGCTTCAAAGAAAAACGCTCATGCGAAGGAAAATAAAAAAAATTATATATATATATGTAGCCGTGACATATTATGCAAAATATGATGACATATTTTATTCACATGAGTTCTTTCTCATTAGATAAAGTTTTTGGAAATTTACGTGAGTAATTTTCATTAATTATTGCTTTGTAAAATCAAAACGTGGGCTTTGAGTAACCTTTGGAATTATACAACTTATTTATGATGAAATATTGTCCTGGTGTAAATTTCATAGTTCAATTGTGGATGTTTATACTATAAAAATTGTGTCAATGATTTTATGAAAAATATGAGTTTGGTTCGTCTTTTGTAGATGCTAGTGTTTCCATTTGCATGATTCCATCATCTTGTTGAAGTTCACATCTGGATGATGTACTGAAGTAGAATGCAATGTGAGTTTTACAGCTATTTCGCAAGGATGTCTGATTCCCAAGTTAACGATGCTTCGAGAGACGACATGTGCGTTGATAATGATATCTCCAGAGATAAAACATGTATGGATGAGACTTCCATTGGAGAAGAAGAGGATGAAACCCCTGGAATTAAGAATGTTCCGAATATAGATGATGCGTTTTTTGAGGTTTCGAATGAAGATGAAAAACGTCTCAAATCTCCAGCGTATCGTCTTCTGATAAATCCCAGAAATGTTACTCAGAAGAAATTGGTGACTTCTAAGACAGTGATCCGGTTTTGTCTTGAACAAGGGATTTTCTTTGCATCAATCATAGAATTTAAGCTTTCTCGACGACCTCTGGAAAAATTCTCTGGATGGGCGAGACATATGCTGGGTTCCCCTCATGTCAGAGCTATGCTCGATCAGGCGCAAGTGACGAGAGATATTCAAGCCTCTGGAGACTTGTTCATTTTTCATGATGCGAGAGGTATTGTGGCTCTACTTGCTCGTTGGTGCATTCCCACTCACACCTTCATATGTAGATGGGGAGATTTTACCATCACCTTAGAGGACGTGGCTGCCTTGTTGCATCTCCCAATCACGGGAAATCTCCCTGGGGATCTTTCAGATGAGGAGACCGCAGTTTCTAATATCTTGACAGCTGCAATGGAGGAAGTGAATAAGGCATCTGGCAGTAAAGGTTGCTATGCTCACTGGTTAACACGCTGGTGGCTAAACGACGAGGTTTATGATAGTCCCATTGGCAGTATGTTACCCATTGCTGTTTTCTTGTGTTTATGGCTGTCTAGAGACATATTTGAAGACAGTGGAAACTTGTTGAAGCCCTTCGTGATCCCCTTTGCTATCAAGATGGCTCAAGGTGAGAAACTTCCAATAGGTAGCTTATTCCTGGGTTCTTTGTATTCTAACTTAGACTCCTTAATTATAGACTCCAGTGTGTCGAATGACTTTATGAAGATTGAATGCTATGCCAACACGTTGTTTCTTCAAGCTTTGATGTGGGAACATTTCAAAAATTACGCACCTATTCCGCGTAATATTTTGCAAGGACCAAATGTTGATGCTCGTCACATCTTCTATGAGAAAGATAATGCCAGGATCATGCGCTGGTCTACAAAACAGCCTCGGTCTAAAGCATGCCTCATTGATGTGTTAGATGATGAATCTGAGTTCGACTTTCGGCCATGGGTGTCAGTTCCTTCTTATGTTTCTCAGCCAACGACTTTCAATACTGGAGAGAGTATGGTTCTGACATCTGGTGCGAATCCAAATGATGGTGAGAGATCTTTCATGTTGAGTTGCACCCCGGGTCACTTGCTATCGGCTATGTATGGAGAGCTTTCAGTGGAGGAATATAATATTGATAGAGCATCCCGACAAATGTGTATGGATCAGTGTGTTCCAACTCTCCGGAGGAGGAAGCCATCAGTTGAACAGCTCAGTACTCATTTAGACCATACCCATGTGGAAGGAAGTAATTACTGGTTTCCTTGCTCTGAGAGATTTGCATATGTAACTCCAGGTTATGTAGACTTTTGGGATCAACAACTTGAGCGGTTGCGTGATTTCGTGAGGGTTGGTCATC
Source organism: Papaver somniferum (assembly GCF_003573695.1). NCBI lineage: Eukaryota > Viridiplantae > Streptophyta > Magnoliopsida > Ranunculales > Papaveraceae > Papaver > Papaver somniferum. The sequence goes on along the minus strand of NC_039362.1, from coordinate 31,278,802 downwards.
CTCCAGTGAAGGATCCTCCTTCCGCTGAGATGATTTTTGGTCGACCAAGATTGAAGTATCTCTCTGGTGGTGACAAACGAAAATCATCTCCAGGATGTTTTCAGGTATGTTCCTTCGTATAATCTTCATACAATTATGAGAACTGTATTCTAATTATGCTGCTGAATTTTACCATAGAATGGTCGTAATGTAAGACCTTGAATCTGTATAGACTTCTCAGAAACTGAAGCGGTTGTTCACGGCGGAGAAGGAAGGAACAAAAGTTATAAATTGTTATCTAATACCGTAAAGTCCCCAGTTGTTTCTTTGGTGAGTTTTCAGTATTTCCCTTGTTGTGACTTCTTCTCGCCCGCATTATTAGGATCATAAAACCATTATTGTTATTCTGTTGTAGAATTTTACTCCATCAAGTATCGATGGTCTTCGGTTCTCTGCCGCTGAGCAAACAATTCATGATTTGAGCGTCGAAGAAGAAGTCGTAAGTATTTTTTCGCATATTCAATTATGATGCTTTATATATAAAATGCTAATTGTTGGGGATGTGTCAAGGAGGATGTCTTCATGGAGGTGGAGAGTGCTGATACTCGGTCATCCTCCGGGAATAGAGACGAAGGCAATTCCAAAGATTCAGAGCCGAATGGAAGTAATGAGCCTCTTGTCGTTAACACGGACAATCCCAATTCCTTGAATGTTTCAGAGACTTCTCAAGTAAGTATATTTATTGTATCCTCTTCATAGAAGTATGAAAGTGCTGATTTATGAATGAATGAATGAGAATCCATGTTCATATACGAAAAACTTGGTCGAAATTCATCGTCAGAAAATTTAGAACCCAGTTTTTAGCAAAAACATCGTAAAACCTTCATCTGGAGTTTTATTTTCATGATCTGCATATGCATATTTAAGCTCGGAGAATTTCCAAGCTTTAGAAAAGAATCTTTTCAAGTTTTGAGCACGTTCAGGGCCTAAAAAAGGCGAAACAATAAACTTCCAGGAGACTTTCAGAACTTTTTCAGACTGTATGTTGCTCAATGTTTTGACCACATCTCCTTGCTCGTTCATCGGATTGTCATGAAATTTTGACATGTGATAGAGGACATCCATAAGAAGAGAATGGTATAAAACCCATATTCAGATTTATTGTAGATTGATCCCAGTTCGTCATTTAGTACAGGGAAGAGTACAGTTTCTTCATACGAGCTTACCGCAAAACGTATTTTCATGACTTTCATGATATTTGCTCGTGACTTGAGTGTATAATGATGAAATTTGATGATGTTGTATTGCTTGTATACTATATTTTATAATCTCACTTGGTTTCATGCTTAAATGAATCTAACCTCATGTAATCTTCGTATTAGGTGTCAAATACCGAAGTTGAGGATACTGAAACCGACGAGGATAAATCGAACTGCCCTGGAGTTATTGATGAAGAGAAAACCATTACTGCACTTCAAGGCCATGAGAAGGTTGTCACTGAAGTTATGGAAACCCCGGTTGTCGCCGATTCAGTGATAGAAGAAACCGAGCCACCAGTAGAGAATACCAAAGAGACTGTTGCCCTGATTGTAGAAGCAGCCCAAATAACTGAGAATCCTATAGTAGTGCATGAATATCCAAGTGCAGGAGTTTCTTTTGATCCTCCATTCGATGCGTCACTCCTGTATCATGAACTAGTTGGTGGGTTCAGCGTTCCCATTTGATATGCAGGCTTGTACGAGAAAATATGAAAGAAATTTGGTCACATAATTGTTGACAGGAACCCTGGACGTGCTTATGCCTTAACAATGAAAGTAGGTGTTATCTTGCGTTTTGTAGGTGATATATGCACTAGGGCCAGAAATACTGTGACTCCAGATATACTCTTTGATTGGGAGTTTAACTTGGAGAATTCAGAAAGATTTGGCTTTAATGTAAAGTGGCTTCGTAAGCAAATGAATGCTATCAAGGAATCATGTGAGAACAACATACCCTTTCCCAATGATGTTGTGATTGAGAAAGAAGACAAGATCGCCAGGCTGACTACAGAGTTGAACAAGGAGAAGGCGGCTTTGCAGGTCTTGAAGTATGCAGAGGAACAAAAATCCTTTTTTGCTGATTTTCTTTAATTCCCTTTTCATAATCTCTTGAACTTCTGAACTTCTGAGATATGTGAGGTTTTTTATTTTTGGTTTCGGTTGGTTTTGGACAAGTAGATGATTGAGGATTTTCTTTGGGTGTGATAGAAATTTTCTTTAAGCAGACTGAATTTTGATAAATTGTTGAATTCAAATTACTGAATGCAAGTATTGCAAACATTTTGGAGGAATTGAAATACAATGAAAGGAAATCTTAAATGCCAAATCCCAGACGTCATGAATGTTCAAACGCTGGTACCTTGAATGCCCAAAATCTTCAAGCGTCAAATGCTTTAAGCCAATTCTCATGGATTACTGGCAAGGTCTAACCATCTGTGTTGATTAACTTGTAGTATCCTCCATTTATGGACTTAGAAACCATAAATGGTCCATCCCAATTGGAGTTTCTCGTAGAGTGAAGACTGCGCTGAACTGCTTTGAGAACCAGGTTTCCTTCACGAAATTTGTTAGGTTTGGTTGATCGTGCCTTGAATATATTCTGTTGATTCGGAATTCCTCGTGTGATGAGATTCCGTGGTTGTGGCACATATGGACACTCGTGCAGGAAGGAGTATCCTTCGTAACGTCTGTCATGCTTAGCCATATATTCAACAATGAATCTTTTGATGGGATGATCAACTTGAAGAGATTCTGGACCCAACCATTGGGTGTAATATTGCTGAGGCGAGATTATCCACTCATAGAATTTTGCAATTGCTAAATTGTTTGTGGAATGAAGCCCTTGGACCAAATAACCATATTTGAAAACTGACGATATGGACACATGAGAAGGAATAAGACTTGCCTGAGCGCGAAATCTTTTGACGAAAGCGTTTGGATGTTCCTCAGGCTTTTGTGTGAGTTATGTCAAGGCTTTGACCTCCTCCAGATACTTGAATGGTGAGATATCTTCTTTTTCTTCTTCCGAGTCAGAGGTTTCTTCAACAGAGATATGTGTAATCGAAGGTGTTGGTGTTACCTTTCCATCATGAATCCATGTGCTCCCAAGAATCATATCATATCCTGGATCTTCTCGGATTATGTAAAACTTGGTTTCTGTCCAGGCTGAATTCACGTTCACTTTGAGAGTAATATAGTCGTAAGTGTCCCTGGACATTCCTTCATGATCCATGATTGATGCTGGAGCATGGATAACTTCTTGGCGTGTGATACCAGCAGCTCTAAGAGTCTTCAGAGGAATAATGTTGATAGCCGTGCCTTCGTCGATGAGAGTTCGTTTGAACTCATTTCCCTTGAGATGGACTGTGGTAAGAAGTCCCCAGTCATACATTTCTTGTCTGCCGCTGAAGGCTCAGTGAGTGAAAAAGCGGGGATCTAACAACACCACCCAATATTTCACTTAGCAATCTGTATGGACAAACTCCAATATATTTTTTATGAGAATCAACTAGACAGTCAGACTCAATCAATAAAAAGATATATCAGAGAGTTTATATCTCAATCTCTCGATTTGATTTCTACTCAAGCTAAAATCAATAGCGAGTCTTTATCAAAGAGAGATAACTTGGACGGTACCAAAGACCAATGTCCAAGGATCAATCAACTACAATCAACAACCAAAAGTTGGATTAGAGAAGTTGATGATCATAACACACAACCAGTATTATTTCTATTATATAAAATATAATGCGGAAAAGAAATAACACAGACACCAGAAGTTTTGTTAACGAGGAAACCGCAAATGCAAAAAAACCCCGGGACCTAGTCCAAATTGAATACACATTGTATTAAGCCGCTACAGACACTAGCCTACTCCAAGCTAACTTCGGACTGATCTATAGTTGAACCCCTACCAATCTCCCACTGATACAAGGTACAGTTGTACTCCTACGCCTCTGATCCCAGCAAGACATTGCGTACTTGATTCCCTTAGCTGATCTCACCCACAACTAAGAGTTGCTGCAACCCAAAATCACAGACTTGATAATAAATGAATCTGTCTCACACAGAAAAGTCTATTGAAAGGATAAATCTATCTCCCACAGATAAACCCTAGGTTTTGTTCCGTCTTTAGATATAAAATCAAGGTAACATGAACCAATTGATAATCCGGACTTATATTCCCGAAGAAGAGCCTAGATTAATCAATCACCTCTCTACAATCCTTTCTGACCACACAAGCGGATTGTCAAGGAATCACAAACAGTGAGACAAAGATGTTTGTGACTTATTTATCTTGCCTATCGGAGAACTCTCACGATCTCAAGCCAATCAATCGATTGCACTCGTACGATAAAAGATGCAAGATCAGATCATACAACTATGATAAAAGTAGTATCGGTCTGGCTTCACAATCCCAATGAAGTCTTTAAGTCGTTAACTCGAGTTTAGAGAAGAAACTCAAGAGTTAATGGAGATCGACTCTAGCGAGCGCACTAGTATCACACATACATGTGGGGATTAGGTTTGCTCAATGCTAGATGTCTCCTATATATAGCCTTTCAAATCAGGGTTTTGCATTAGGTACAAAGAAAACTCTATCCACCGTTCGATGAAAACTTGATTTAGATTCAAGCCAATATCTCTCAACAGTTAGATCGAAAGACATAGCTTGTCACACACACTTGGGTACACGTTTACTGGGTTTGATAAAACCATGCCCAAACGAGTACATGTATGTTGGTTCAACATGATAACCCAAAAGGTCAACCATATGAGCATCTCATATTAATCATGTTCTTCTTCACCATAACTAGTTCAATTGACTCAAATGAACTAGTTAAGAGTTGTTCAATTGCTATGAGCTCTTATGTAACTACACAAGACACAATTGAAACAAAGATGATTCGATTCGATTAGAATCGGCTCATGAACATTATAGCCACGATTTACATAAAGCATTCCTTAATAATTAATGTTTCATGTTCACAGCACATCTTTAGATCATAACCTCTTAAGTTCACAAACAAGTTCGCGGACTTAAGTTAATCGGTTGAGTTTTCCAAACTCAGCAAAAATTCTCGGGTCGAGAACTTCCGCCAGTTCGCGGACTTAGCACACAAACGAGTTTTGGAAATCCCAGCAGAAATTCTCGGTCGAGAACTTCCGTCAGTTCGCGGACTTGGCAATCCAATTCCACAATCCTACCGATTTCTCTTGATCAACAAAGTTCGAAAACATGTTCAAGGAATACATGGTTATATAATCTAAACTCTCATTTCAATCATTGAAACATTCTCAGAGGGCGATATTCAGTCGTGAAGAACAACATACCTTTCTCGTCAGAGCAATTTCCAAAGTGATTGAAACTTTCATGACTTTCGTCACTATGTGAAGATAAACCTGATCAAAGCGAAACGCTTTACCAACACATGATTTCGAGTAAAAGATAAGCAATGAATACCCAGCTCGAAATATCAAGTGTATATGATCTAGTCTATATAGCATGCGACTTTTGTCTCATAAGAAGTAGGAGAAGAATAGATTGACTTTCGAGTGATAGATAAGTTCAAGTCTTCACATACCTTTTTGTTGATGAAGTTCAACGGTTCCTTGGTGTAGATCTTCGTCGTTGTCGTTGAATCACCATGAAGTCCTTGAGCTCAACTACAATTTTCTTATCCTAGTCCGAGACTTATCTAATAGGCTAGAAATCAAGACTTTATAGTTTTGATCACTAACATTGACAAACATGCTTGATATAGCAACGCATGCGAGGTTGACCGAGCTATGCTCTAACAATCTCCCCCTTTGTCAATTTTAGTGACAAAACTATTAATACATATGGAATACGAAAAAGATAAACTTTAGTGGCTCCTATTCCATAGTCCAATCTTCAACGTTCCTTGAAATCTTCGTCCTTCCAAATACTCCAATGATCCCAAAGGTTGTAAGTTTAGTATCACCGTTGTTGAAGATCCGTAGCTATAACAATGAAAGAAATCGAGATTCTCGATCATTATTATACAGTGTCATAGTATTATTATGAACATCAAAGTCCAATTGCATCACGACTTTAACAATAATACTATGGTGATATGTATCACTCCCCCTTAGTCAATATTCCATCTCGATCATGGAAACCACTCCCCCTTACACAATGATCCGAAAACCATATGTATTTGTAGTGTGACCTATAATATTTCTCCCCCTTTTTGTCAATAAAATTGGCAAAGTTACAAGAACGGGTTCATAATGAAATTTCCACAAGAGACATTTCATGACCAAAAGAAAGACAACATATCATCTTAATATAGATGCAATCTTATAGCCAAAGCTAACATCATTCATCAAGGAGTTTTAAGACGTAAGATAACCCCTATAAAATTCCATAGTCGCACTCCCCGCAAGATATTACCATTAAGCACAAGTTCAAAAGAACTCTCCCCCATTTGATGTCATTCCCAAAGAAACAACAAGAGCGACCTTAATTTCGAAGGAAAAGAAGGATTTTTATTTGGACACCAAAAACCAAGTGAATGAGTTTTTATATCCAAAACTCAACCAAAATAGTCACAAGTAAACCCATAAATATTCTAATTGGAATACGTAATTAAATCAAAATCACAAAAGTGATCAATTTAATTGAAAGTGCTCAACATAAGTAAACTCACGGAGCAACAGGCTGCGACTAAGTTAATCATATGGAGGTGACTAACTTAACCATTCAAGTACTCAACATAAGGAAAACCTTACGAAATACGTGACTACATTAACCAATAGAACATGATAGTGTAGCCGTTCATATACTTAACAAAAGAACTTGTGGAATATATGAAAACTCAATTAGATTAATTACAAGAGAACGTATAATTAATCTAATCGGAATACAAACAAATAACCAAACTAATCACCGAGGTAATCATTTTAATTATTTTGGGCTCAACATAAGAGATTATGGAACCCCGACTAAGATTATCAAAAGACATGACAACCTTAACCGTACATATACTCAACATAAGACTTATGGAGTACAAAACTAAATAACCAAGGATGATTAATTTAGTTCATAATGCTCAACATATAACATCTTATGGAACAATCAACAAGCCAATAAGAAGAATCGACTTAGTTGTATCGTGCTCAACATAAGACACACAATGGAGCCTTTACGGTAAAACATAATAAAATGGATCAATGAAGATAAATACCGTGGATAACATACAAGGATCTATTCTATTTTCCATCATAACGACATAATAGACTTTATCCTTGTCAAACAAAATATTTTATCCTATTTTCCATCAAATACATGACTGCATAGGCTTAACTTTTGTATTTGTCAAAAGTCCATTCGTCCTTTCATCAATACGAATACTAATTCATGAACGACTTTACTTTTGACCGCAATATGGGACCTTCAAGTTCACGAATGCAAACAATACATATCCCATAAAAATATTGCAATATATCAAACCATTAAAATACTGCAATAACAATCTTTGCCCTTAGAAGGTATAATCAATCTTTTTCGCACGGATTTATACCAAGAGTGGTTACCAAAATATTTCCTTAACAAAGAAGAGAATACAAAGTCATTGACGACTATGCATCATAGTTCACATGAGATGATTGTGAACACTCAAGAATATATAGCAATGTGAACTACTACCCATTCTCGAACTTCCTTCTTTGTGATTCACCAACATCACTCTTGTACAAGCAACAAAATATCTTAGAATAGGATTTCTCCAAGAATCCCAGTGCCCAAGTCCAAGAGAATAGAACAAGTGCAACGAAACGGAGCAAACACTAAAAACAAGAGACAGGACAAAGACCAATATTAACTCATCCAAATTCAACAATTCTCATCTCCATTTTGAATATAATTCAATAAGGAAGAGAATTCAAAAAGAATGAGGTAAATCCGAGTTCGGACGAAGAAGTTACGGCCAAAACAAGTTTCCTAAATATCGATGTCAAGTATGCATACGGGTTTGCGAACTTAAACCCCTGGATTTTGATTTTAAATGCTGTTATGCATACTTGGCATGTGTACCATGTAGTCCAAACATCCCGAATTATTATTTTCAAACCTAAACATTTAAGAACCTTAAACACAGATCAAGTTAGGTAGGAATGAATGATAAGCAAGATTATTATAAGTATTCTAAGCAAATAAAAGTACAAATCTTGCTCAAGTTTATAGACATACCTTTTTAGATGAATCCAATCGAATTCTACCACCTTACCGAACATAATATGTGTGCCCCAATTCTTGTGCTTCCCTCACCGTATACAAAGCATGGCATTCCTTGGTGAGGATGCACTTCCAACACAATCAAGTTGCGTTGGGGTGAACAAAGTCTTGCTCACCACAAGTGACTTTTGGATTATCATGAAGGAGATCGCTTTTAGAACCTTTCACATCCAAATCCATCTTCCCAAAGAACTCTTTAAGTTCCAGCATCATGGATACTGCTTTCTCCATAGTCATGGAACTTTCTGGGAGATCATTCCTTTTCGCACTCAAAACATCACTGACTTTCTTTGGTATCCACTTTTGAGTGCGTTTAGGAACGACCGAAACCTTTTTCCCATTACTCTCTTCAAGATTTTCCGGAAGAGAATTGGATTGACTATTCTTTTGCAAGTTAGTCTTTCTCCAATTGGGAGCATCAGATCTTGTGTTCGTCTTTACGAAGTTATCCTTTGGATAACCATTACGATTGTGAAAAGGCTTCGTATGACGTTTATAGGCAAATCTAGGATTATCACAGTACTGATTCCTTTGCCTAAAGGTTGGATGTTTACAACCCGTAATGTCAAGAGTGTTAGCCTTAACATATGATCCCGGTTCAATAACTTCTTTTGACACCCAAACAAGAATATCATGAAGTTTTTCATTCCTTATACGAAAACGACATCTCCTTTCCAGGTGACCTTTGTTTCCACAATAATGACAAATATAAGGAACATTCTTACCCGGATTCACGTGTGCTGGTTTTGGAGGTTGACATACTTTGCCTTTTTGAAACTTAACTTCCGGAGAAGGTATTTCACTTTTGCCATCAATGGAAACCTTTTGTTGAGAAGAATCACTAGCCTTGAAAAATTTTACCTCTTTGCTAGTACTTGGAGCATCTATTCCCTTATAGCCCAATCCCCGTGTATCACGATGATTTTTACTTGCTCCTAGTATAGTGGTTAATTTGTTTGAACTAGTATTGAACTTTTTCAAGTCATCTTCCAACGTCTTAATTTTATCAAGAGCAGCAGCTAAATCATCCTCAAGGCGTTTTTCTCGAGTGAGATAAGCGCTTTCTCTGTCGTCAAAACTTGTTTGCTGGGAGTTAAACCTTGCTTCAGATTCTGCAAATTTCTCTTCCAAAAAAAAGTACTTTTGATAAAGATTATCACATTCAAGTGACTTCATACGTAGGTTTTCCTCAGAATCCTTGAGGATCGATTCGGTAGAACGATTCGAAAAATAAACACCTGCGTAACATCTTCTCAATTTCTTATTTTCTCGACAGAGAGGAGTCAGAAGAGATGAGACATGAGAAGTTGTAATCTTATTCATCTTCCACGAATCCAAAAACTTAACATACTCTGAGACTTCCTCATCAACATCTCTATCAATATCTGAATCACCTTCATCAGAAAGTTCATCCAACTGTTCTTCTAGGAGAGTTTCCCAATCAACAGTTTTTACATCAAGAGAATGTTTGGATATTGACTTAGATGTGACAGTTCTCTCAGGTGAATCCAAGCTTTTAGAATCATCTGGTAATTTCTGAACTGGTGCGTTATTAGAGATAGACTCGTCCATAATCAGATCGCTACAAACACATACTTATAAGGTCTTTAACGTGTTTTCCTGCTCTGATACCAATTGAAAAAGCAGGGGTCTAACTGTTAGAGCATAGCTTGGTCAACCTCGCATGCGTTTCTATATCAAGAATGTTTGTCAACGTTAGTGATCAAAACTATAAAGTCTTGATTTCTAGCCTATTAGCTAAGTCTCAGACTAGGATAAGAAAAGTGTAGTTGAGCTCAAGGAATTCATGGTGATTCAACGACAATGACAAAGATCTACACCAAGGAACCGTGGAACTTCATCAACAAAAAGTTATGTGAAGACTTGAACTTATCTATCACTCAAAAGTCTATCTATTCTTCTCCTACTTCTTATGAGACAAAAGTCGTATGCTATATAGACTAGATCATATACACTTGATATTTCGAGCTGAGTATTCATTGATTATCTTTTACTCGAAATCCTGTGTTGGTAAAGCGTTTCGCTTTGATCAGGTTTATCTTCACCTAGTGATGAAAGTCATGAAAGTTTCAATCACTTTGGAAATTGCTCTGACGAGAAAGGTTTGTTGTTCTTCACGACTGAATATCACCCTCTGAGAATGTTTCAATGAGAGTTTAGATTATATAACCATGTATTCCTTGAACCGAAGTTTTCGAACTTTTTTGATCAAGAGAAATCGGTAGGATTGTGGAATTGGCTTTCCAAGTCCGCGAACCCAGTCCGCAGACTCAGTCTGCGAACTGACGGAAGTTCTCGACCGAGAATTTCTGCTGGGATTTCCAAAACTCGTTTTTGTGCTAAGTACGCGAACTGGCGGAAGTTCTCGACCCGAGAATTTCTGCTGAGTTTGGAAAACTCAACCGATTAACTTAAGTCCGTGAACTTGTTTGTGAGCTTAAGAGGTTATGATCTAAAGATGTGCTCTGAACATGAAACATTAATTATTAAGGAATGCTTTATGCAAACCATGGCTATAATGTTCATAAGCCGATTCTAATTGAATCGAATCATCTTTGTTTCAATTGTGTCTTGTGTAGTTACATAAGATCTCATAGCAATTGAACAACTCTTAACTAGTTCATTTGAGTCAATTGAACTAGTTATGGTAAAGAAGAACACGATTACTATGACATGCTCATATGGTTGACCTTTTGGGTTATCATGTTGAACCAACATACGTGTACTCGTTTGGGAATGGTTTTTCTCAAACCCAGTAAACGTGTACCCAAGTGTGTGTAACAAGCTATGTCTTTCGATCTAACGGTTGAGAGATATTGGCTTGAATCTAAATCAGGTTTCATCTAACAGTGAATAGAGTTTGCTTTGTACCTAAGGCAAAACCCTGATTTGAAGGCTATATAAAGGAGACATCTAGCATTGAGCAAACCTAATCCCCACACGTCTGTGTGCTACTAGTGCTCTCGCTAGAGTCGATCTCCATTAACTCTTGAGTTTCTTCTCTAAACTCGAGTTAACGATTTAAAGACTTCATTGGGATTGTGAAGCCAGACCGATACTACTTTTATCGTAGTTGTGTGATATGATATTGCATATTCTATCGTACGAGTACAATCGATTGATTGGCTTGAGATCGTGAGAGTTCTCCGATAGGCAAGATAAAGAAGTCACAAACATCTTCGTCTCACTGTTTGTAATTCCTCGACAATACGCTTGTGTAGTCAGGAAGGATTGTAGAGAGGTGATTGATTAATCTAGGTTTTTCTTCGGGAATATAAGTTCGGATTATCAATTGGTTTCCGTTACCTTGCTTTTATATCTAAAGACGGAACAAAACCTAGGGTTTATCTGTGGGAGACAGATTTATCCTTTCGATAGACTTTTCTGTGTGAGACAGATTCGTTTATTATCAAGTCTGTGATTTTGGGTTGCAACAACTCTTTGTTGTGGGTGAGATCAACAAAAGGAATCAAGTACGCAGTGTCTTGCCGGGATCAGAGGCGTAGGAGTACAACTGTACCTTGTATCAGTGGGAGATTGGTAGGGGTTCAACTATAGATTTGTCCGAAGTTAGCTTGGAGTAGGCTAGTGTCTGTAGCGGCTTAATACAGTGTGTATTCAATCTGTACTAGGTCCCGGGGTTTTTCTGCATTTGCGGTTTCCTCGTTAACAAAACTTCTGGTGTTTGTGTTATCTCCTTTCCGCATTATATTTTATATAATAAAAATAATACAGGTTGTACGTTCGTGATCATCAACTTATCTAATCCAACTTTTGGTTGTTGATTGTAGTTGATTGATCCTTGGACATTGGTCTTTGGTATCGTCCAAGTTATCTCTCTTTGATAAAGACTCGCTATTAATTTAAAGCTTGAGTAGAAATCAAATTGAGAGATTGAGATAATAACTCCTTGAGATACTTTTTATCTAGATTGAGTCTGAATGTCTAGTTGATTCTCTAGCAAAGTATTTCGGAGTTAGTACATATAGATTGCTAAGCTAAATATTGGGAGGTGTTGTTAGACCCCCGCCTTTTCAATTGGTATCAGAGCAGGCAAACACGCAAAGACCTCACAAGTCTGTGTTTGTAACGATCTGAATCTACAGACAAGATTACTATCTCTGATAAACGCGTCACCAGTAATAAAAAGTCTCTCTCGTCTAAGTATATTAAATAGAAAATCCTTTCTATCTCGAATATAGAAAAACCTTTTGGTTCGATGAGACAGACGAACAATGACATGTATGTTCTTGATTACCCTTCGAAAGAGACCTTCTCCTCTAATGAATGGGATACAGCTGAAGAGAGTAAATTGATTCTAAATCTTGTTAGAATTCAAGTTGTTATATTAAATCAGTTAAAGCACCATGTTAATGTCCTTCTTGGTACTGTAAGAGAGTGTAAAGTCCATAGCATCGTTGAAGACCAGTCTTCATGCTTAGTCTTGAGGCCAGCCTCGAAAAAGATGCCTTGGATATTGAACACCGTTTGAATAAACTCTCTGTTCAAGGTTTTTCAAAGCAATCTAATATACCAAGAACTTCTGATGTTTTTCATTCAGAAGTAAAAACAGATGTTCTTAATGTTTCCACCAAACTTGGGACAGTCTGTAAAAACGGGAAATCCTCTGATGGTGATATTGAGACAATATCCTCATATCATTCCAATGATCAAAAGGTATGTCCTGTTTGTTGGTGGGCCCTGGAAAGCGTATAAAATTGAAGCGAAATGAAACGGGCCTACAGTAATACCGCAAGTGCACGGTCGTCAGTTGTAGCTCGTGCAAGTACGGGTCGATCCACAGAGACTGGGGGTGTTTTGTAGTGTTTAGCTATTTTGGGTTCTAGTTGTCTATTGGGCTTTAGGTATCAAAGGGTTGTGGTACCAATGGGTTATGAATACCCTTTGGAACTGTTGGGCTTTGAATACCCTTTGAGTAAATTGGGCCTAATGGGTTTGTTGTAATGATGAAGTGCTTTAGGCCTTGGGCCTGAATGATTTTAGAATGAACTGTGAACTAGGCTTTGGCCTTAAACTTAGGCTTGGGCTCAGTGTAGTGAACTGAGCTTGGGATTAAACCTGGGTTTTTGGTCTTTTGGGCCTTGGGCTAACAGTGACTGTGAATTGAGAATTGGGCTCTAGCTTTTCACCTGGGCTTTGATTAAGTCCACAGTGGGCTTTTGTAATGAATCTGGGCTTCAGCAGTAGCAGAAGCAGTGCACAGCAGGTAGTAGCAGCAGTGCAAAGGGCAAGTGCTCAGCAGCAGCAACAACAACAGCAAGTAGAAAAGAAGAGATGGCAGTGAAGTAATGGTGGCACTAAGCCAAGAACAGTGAAAATTGATATAAGAAAAATGGACAGTGGAAAATGAAGAAAAACAGTGGCCAATGGCCAAAGGCAGTGATGATGTGGCAGTGACAGTGACAAAAGAAAGGCAATGGCCAAGGGCCAAAGGCAAAGGAAGAACAGGGCACAAAACAGTTATGAAAGGCCAAGAGTGAAGAAAGAACAAGATACAAAAAATGAAAGGCAAAGTTGGGAGCCTAGGCATACAACTAGAGTGGGAAGAGAACTAGTTTGCTCACAGTCACTAGTGAGCACTAGTTTCTCCCCACTGCTCAATCAATCCAATGCTTCAAAGGCTTTAGCCTAACATTCACACAAAACAGTAAACATCACAACTAGGTTATGAATCCACCTTGTGACCTAGCCAGATGGTGTAATTCTATGTTAAATCCCTGTCCCTAATGGAGCTAGGTGAAGGTTCAAGCCTGCCTATGTTCCAGGGCATACATAAACGGAATGGAAGGAGAAGAAGCTTGCTAATGAGCACTAAATTCCTCCATTTCTCAATTAGCTCAATTTACAAGAATTATAACCTAACATTCCACCTCTAACAGTGACTTAAGGCATCATCTCAGCCTAGCTATACACATACACATGAGAGCTCACATAACAGCAACAACAACAAAACAATTACTAAACAGAGCATTGAACTGAACATAAGCAAACACAGAAGACATAAAACAAAAACATGAACTGAATTGAAACACAAAAACAGCAACTGAATTGAAACTGAATAAGAGTAATGGAATAAACATAAAAATAGTTGAAAATTAAACACTAACCCTTGAGACACTGGCTATTCCAGTGCTCTTGGGTGACACACTGGCTAACCCAGGCATCCCCTTCTCTCTACACATCAGTTGCCTTTTATAGTTTTACAAAATATCCCCAAATTTCGAAACCCTAACTTGCAAACCCTAATTTTTGAATTGAAAAGTCCACTCACCTAATCCCTGAATTGATGTCGACCCATGCCTATTCTCTCTTCTCTGCTCCTCTCCATGTCTTCAGTTGCGTCTTATAGCCTCACCTAATTTATTGATTTATCACCTAGAGTTTCAGTGGTGAAAAATCAATGAGTTAGATGGCTATAGAGGTAGGGGAGGTAGCTACGGCGTGTAGGTGGTGTTTGGTGACAGTGGAGGAAGTGGCGATGGCAGGGTGGTGGTGCGGCAGGGTATGGTGGTGGTGTCAGTGAGAGCAGGCGGAGAGGGAGTTGCAGACAGAGAGGTTGAGAGGGAGGAGAAGACTCGAGTGTTTTGGGATGTAGGAAGTGTTTGGTTGGGTATAGGTGCTTCGTGCTAGGGTGTGAGGCAAGTGTAGCGAGTTTGATGCACAGCGAGAGGGAAATCATCGGATGACCAGATTTGGATTTAAATGAACGGCACGATGGGATGAAGCTTGGAGAGACCGTTGGATTGCGAGATACAACTAAGCTGACGGCTCCAGATGTAGTTAGGTGCTGTAGTGTTTATCAGGAGCTTCAGACTTCGATGCACGATGATGAAGCGACCATTGGATGATGAGATGGATACAATCTGACGGCTACAAAAGAATGGGTTTGGGTTTTGGAGTTCTGGGCTTGGAAAATGGGTTTAGTTTTGGGAAATAAGTTTGGGCTTGGGATATGTTGAGCCCACTTCTTCTTTAAGAACAAATCTCTTCCTTATTAAGCCCATTCCTAGCTTTTTGGACGTGCGCTCCATTCTTTGCGGCTTCCTTGCGTAATTTCTTCCGGCTTTTCACCACTCTTCAGCTCTTTTCCGCTCCGCAAGTCATCCAGACTTTATTTATTACCTAAAAATGCAAAATTAAGTAAGAAAAATATTTATTCTTGAAAACAATGAAAATACAGAATATGGGATAAAATGTAGAATTACTGCACAAAAGATGAGTTAAATGCCAACAAAAATATATAGAAATATGCACTTTTTAGCACTCATCAAATACCCCCAAACCTGAATTTTACTTGTCCTCAAGTAAAACAAAACTAAGGAAATCCTAACTATACCACTGTCGCTGGTCTCTCGAATGCATTTAGCGTATGCACTAAGCCTTTTAAACCACTAAGTGTCCCTAGTGGACGAGTTGAAGTCTCGTGAAGGTTTGCTTAGAACGTACCTACAAAGTTCTAGGTCAAAATATAAGCTCAGATTCCATCAAATGTGACATGTGCAAGTCAGTTTAAGCTCACAGCAAAATGGAGATGTCAATCTAGCTATCGAAGGCACAATCCTAGCACTGATAACAAAAAAAGACATGTGATAAGAGTGTAAAGTGTATCTACACATGTGTAAAGAAAGATCTGAAGTTATGACTACTAATCACCAAGAGATAGTTTCTCAGGCTAAGAACTGAAGTCGAAATCTAGCTAGCTGTCCGGACTTTACGAGAATTGTGAATGAGTTGGAGGTATTTCACAATTACTCGCGTTGTACATCAATGGCATACACCCTCCTTGCTTATTACAATAAAACAACAAAATGACTATTTACATGACTCTTATTTACATTGACTATTCTCTTTTATTTTTGGAACAAGAGATGATGGAATTGATAAATACTTGATTTTTTTTTTTTTTTTTTTTTTTTTTTTTTTTTTTTTTTTTTTTTTTTTTTTTTTTTTTTTTTTTTTTTTTTTTTTTTTTTTTTTTTTTTTTTTTTTTTTTTTTTTTTTTTTTTTTTTTTTTTTTTTTGGAAGAAGGAAACACTTTTGATATAATTACAAAAGGAAACAAAAGATTACATGACACTTTGCAAGAGGTAGCCCTTTTTGATGCACCCAGTTAAATTCGATGGTTGTCTTTCTTAATGTAACCTCCACCTTCTATCCCAACCAACCAAAGAACAAGCTAGTCAAGTTTCGTTCAGTATTCTAAAGTGATTGGCAATCGTAACTTCCTATCAAACACCTTGAAGATCGAGGCCATACATGTATTGGTAGATCGTGCGCGTGCAAATTTCTTATCACTATGTGAATTGTGCTAGAATCAGGGTGCCTAAATATCTAGACTAAGACTCCTAATAAAAATACATATTTGCACAAGAGTCAACATTTCAAGGTAAATGAGCTCCATTTTTTATGATTTTTAATTTTTTTGAATTTTGATTTTTTAATTTTTTTTGGAATTTTTCACTTTTTTCAAAAAGAAGAAGGAGTTCGTTTTTAATTATAGCATATTATCGTGGTATCTACTCTATACCCCCAAACCTAAACTAAACATTGTCCTCAATGTTTCAAAATATGGAAAGAATTAAAATGCAACATATGGAAAGGGACATGCTGAGTAGAGTAAAAGGAGAGAGAATACCCGATTTCGGCGAAAGCAGAATTAAAACTCCGTTATTCAAGGCAAAAATCCAACATATTTCAACCGAGATCATATTGGATTAGCAAAATATATACAAAAGGAACAAAAGGGTTTTTAAAATTTTATCTACTGGATTATATACAAAAAATTCACCATACACTAACAATCTAAAGAGTTGAGGATCAACCCAAAAGACGAAGTGTAGACATTTCAACAGCTTCACACAATAATAACAGGAAAGAAACGCAAGTGAAACTGTGAAACAAAATGAGCTACCCCCAAACCTGGATTTTACAGAAGATATAGTTTTGAAAACAAAATCGCGCAGTTTCGGGGGTTCATCATGCAAAAGGTCTAGCTCGAAATGAACTGTGCTAGGGACGGGCAAACATGCTAATTCCAACTGTGGTTCCTCAAATGTATTATGTTTGGAAGCAAAATAGTCTAAGAGGACTTGGGAAGCACACAGTTCCAAACCTAGGTTAGGAATTTTCAGAAAAATTGGTTTTACAATATTGGTACAAACCAAATCTAGGTTGGGTGGAAGGCCACCAGATTGTGACTTAGGTAGAAGAATAGGCATATCATTATCAATCAAATCAAAATCTTCTAACTCATCTACACATGTCACATCATGCTCACAATCATTAATCAAATTGGCAAGTTCACACTCAGAATCATCAACATCATCAACAAATTTATTCTCATGCATCGGCAAATCAGGAGAAATATCACAATGTGACCTAGGTAGAGAATCAGACACATCAAATATATTTTCATGCATATTAGTGTCTACAAAAGATTCAACTATTCCTATGTCATGCTCATCTTCACAGAATAATTGTACGAATCCCATGTCAATATCAAAATCATATGAATTACAATGAGTATTAGAAAGAACAACATTCATGAAGGTCGAGGGCGAGAAGCCATATGTTATTGAACCAACAGGTTCCACAATATTTTCATGTTCTTCTAACATATCATCATAATCATCATAATCATCATCATGGTAGCATGCATATTGGTCCTCATTAACAGTGGTGGTGTCATTAGTCGATTCATGTTCCTCTAAATTAGGTTCATATTCAACATTATTTACATGAATGGGACTAGACACTTCATTAGGGACAACATACATTTCCTCATGAATTTACTCCTTTTGTAGGTGAAGCAAAATCTGATCTAAATATGCATGAATTCGTGATGTAGATCTATCATAGTCTTGCTTACTGAGTCTTAAAGCTTCTGTGGTGGAGTCTAAATTCATGGGAGTACCAGATTCTTCATGTTCAAATTGTGGTGAATGGTACATGTGTGCATGGTCATTAGGGTTTACAAAATATTGATCGCAACCCTCAAAGGATTGATTATGGTCCCAATGACTACCATCCTCACAATTTATGGGCATTTCATACCTTGGATTTTCTCTAGATTGCCTAAAAGTATGCAAAATATGACAATTCTCAACAGGGTGGTCTAAACTACCACATGCGGGACATGCATAGATTTCAGGTTGCCTAAGAAAATTAGATGTGACAGATTCCTCATGTGATTGCATTTCTAAAGCTGTGATTCGAGCTTCTATTTGATCCATAAGTGATGATTGTGTGAGTGAGGCTCTAGAAGAATGTTCATTTTCACGTTGCGATGAATGATGCATGTATGAATAGTCATTAGGGTTCATGTATTGCGGCTCGGGACTTTGAAAATGTCCATAATAATTCCTATGACTATTGACATCATGGTCCGTGGAAGGTTCATAACGTGAAGTTTGTCCATATGCAAGTTCTCTAAGGGATTTGTTGCACTCCCCAACTGTAGAAAAAGATCTATTCATGATTGGCTCAAAAGCTAAGTAAAGAATGTACAAAGCTCAGAATTTGGTTTTTAAAGGGTTTGGATTTTTGGGAAAAATTTGGTTTTGGTGGGAGACATTTTTTTTTGGTTTTTTTAGAATTTTGGAGCAAGTTTGGTTTTAATGGGTTAAAGAAGAAAAAATTTGGTTGTTAAAATGGGAGCAAGAAAAATTTGGTTTTTTGAATGGGAGAAAAGTTTTGGTTTTTGAAATTGGGAGCAAGCCCACTGTTGGTCCTCTAATGGAATGGGAGGAAGGCTGCGGCCCACGAAACACTAAGTTTTAATTTTGAAAGTTTAATTTGGCCCAGTTGGTTAAGGCCCGACGTTTGTTTTAAAACTTTGGTTTCGAGGTCCACTCTTGAGTGGAAACAAGCCCACAATCGGTTACAAGCTCAGCTGGGTTTAAACCCAGAGTCCAAAATACAAGTCCAATGAAAGAATTTAAACAAGCCCACAAATTAAACAAACAAGCCCACAAAAATTAATTACAAACCCAACAGAAAATAAAAAGCCCAAAAATTGGCTTTAATATTACAAGCACACAATTAAAAATTGGAAGCCCACAATTCGGGTTCTCTTAAATGGGTTACCTTTTAAGCACAGCCCAGCTGCTCTGATATTGTTGCAAAAACCCAGTTGGGCTTTGGTTCTTTTCCTTGGTGGCGTCCCAGCAGAGGAAAACAGGTTCAGAACAGCAGGCCCAACAGCAAATGAAGTGAAGCAGATGCAGATGCAAATGCTATGCAGTGAAATGCAAAAATAGCTAATAAAACTACAAGAAAAACACAGCACCAATCCCCGGCAGCGGCGCCAAAAACTTGGTGGGCCCGGGAAAGCGTATAAAATTGAAGCGAAATGAAACGGGCCTACAGTAATACCGCAAGTGCACGGTCGTCAGATGTAGCTCGTGCAAGTACGGGTCGATCCACAGAGACTGGGGGTGTTTTGTAGTGTTTAGCTATTTTGGGTTCTAGTTGGCTATTGGGCTTTAGGTATCAAAGGGTTGTGGTACCAATGGGTTATGAATACCCTTTGGAACTGTTGGGCTTTGAATACCCTTTGAGTAAATTGGGCCTAATGGGTTTGTTGTAATGATGAAGTGCTTTAGGCCTTGGGCCTGAATGATTTAAAATGAACTGTGAACTAGGCTTTGGCCTTAAACTTAGGCTTGGGCTCAGTGTAGTGAACTGAGCTTGGGATTAAACCTGGGCTTTTGGTCTTTTGGTCCTTGGGCTAACAGTGACTGTGAATTGAGAATTGGGCTCTAGATTTTCACCTGGGCTTTGATTAAGTCCACAGTGGGCTTTTGTAATGAATCTGGGCTTCAGCAGTAGCAGAAGCAGTGCACGGCAGGTAGTAGCAGCAGCAGTGCAAAGGGCAAGTGCTCAGCAGCAGCAACATCAACAGCAAGTAGAAAAGAAGAGATGGCAGTGAAGTAATGGTGGCACTAAGCCAAGAACAGTGAAAATTGATATAGGAAAAATGGACAGTGGAAAATGAAGAAAAACAGTGGCCAATGGCCAAAGGCAGTGATGGTGTGGCAGTGACAGTGACAAAAGAAAGGCAATGGCCAAGGGCCAAAGGCAAAGGAAGAACAGGGCACAAAACAGTTATGAAAGGCCAAGAGTGAAGAAAGAACAAGATACAAAAAATGAAAGGCAAAGTTGGGAGCCTAGGCATACAACTAGAGTGGGAAGAGAACTAGTTTGCTCACAGTCACTAGTGAGCACTAGTTTCTCCCCACTGCTCAATCAATCCAATGCTTCAAAGGCTTTAGCCTAACATTCACACAAAACAGTAAACATCACAACTAGGTTATGAATCCACCTTGTGACCTAGCCAGATGGTGTAATTCTATGTTAAATCCCTGTCCCTAATGGAGCTAGGTGAAGGTTCAAGCCTGCCTATGTTCCAGGGCATACATAAACGGAATGGAAGGAGAAGAAGCTTGCTAATGAGCACTAAATTCCTCCATTTCTCAATTAGCTCAATTTACAAGAATTATAACCTAACATTCCACCTCTAACAGTGACTTAAGGCATCATCTCAGCCTAGCTATACACATACACATGAGAGCTCACATAACAGCAACAACAACAAAACAATTACTAAACAGAGCATTGAACTGAACATAAGCAAACACAGAAGACATAAAACAAAAACATGAACTGAATTGAAACACAAAAACAGCAACTGAATTGAAACTGAATAAGAGTAATGGAATAAACATAAAAATAGTTGAAAATTAAACACTAACCCTTGAGACACTGGCTATTCCAGTGCTCTTGGGTGACACACTGGCTAACCCAGGCATCCCCTTCTCTCTACACATCAGTTGCCTTTTATAGTTTTACAAAATATCCCCAAATTTCGAAACCCTAACTTGCAAACCCTAATTTTTGAATTGAAAAGTCCACTCACCTAATCCCTGAATTGATGTCGACCCATGCCTATTCTCTCTTCTCTGCTCCTCTCCATGTCTTCAGTTGCGTCTTATAGCCTCACCTAATTTATTGATTTATCACCTAGAGTTTCAGTGGTGAAAAATCAATGAGTTAGATGGCTATAGAGGTAGGGGAGGTAGCTACGGCGTGTAGGTGGTGTTTGGTGACAGTGGAGGAAGTGGCGATGGCAGGGTGGTGGTGCGGCAGGGTATGGTGGTGGTGTCAGTGAGAGCAGGCGGAGAGGGAGTTGCAGACAGAGAGGTTGAGAGGGAGGAGAAGACTCGAGTGTTTTGGGATGTAGGAAGTGTTTGGTTGGGTATAGGTGCTTCGTGCTAGGGTGTGAGGCAAGTGTAGCGAGTTTGATGCACAGCGAGAGGGAAATCATCGGATGACCAGATTTGGATTTAAATGAACGGCACGATGGGATGAAGCTTGGAGAGACCGTTGGATTGCGAGATACAACTAAGCTGACGGCTCCAGATGTAGTTAGGTGCTGTAGTGTTTATCAGGAGCTTCAGACTTCGATGCACGATGATGAAGCGACCATTGGATGATGAGATGGATACAATCTGACGGCTACAAAAGAATGGGTTTGGGTTTTGGAGTTCTGGGCTTGGAAAATGGGTTTAGTTTTGGGAAATAAGTTTGGGCTTGGGATATGTTGAGCCCACTTCTTCTTTAAGAACAAATCTCTTCCTTATTAAGCCCATTCCTAGCTTTTTGGACGTGCGCTCCATTCTTTGCGGCTTCCTTGCGTAATTTCTTCCGGCTTTTCACCACTCTTCAGCTCTTTTCCGCTCCGCAAGTCATCCAGACTTTATTTATTACCTAAAAATGCAAAATTAAGTAAGAAAAATATTTATTCTTGAAAACAATGAAAATACAGAATATGGGATAAAATGTAGAATTACTGCACAAAAGATGAGTTAAATGCCAACAAAAATATATAGAAATATGCACTTTTTAGCACTCATCATTTGTGAAATCAAAAATTCTGTCAAACAAATGAGAAACTCTAAGTTGAATAAAAACTCTCTGGTTCAACTTCAACACACCCTAGATTTGATTCTCAAAGGTGTGACTGACATCCGTATGATTAAGCCAATTGGTTTTCGTACCTATCCTGTGTATGCTACCAGGAAAGTCAGTACAGTGAGTTCCTCCAATGTTCTAAGGAAAAATAGACGTCTTAATAAGCATCATTTCAAGAAGGTTCAATGCCCAATCTCTAAAAACAACGATGTTCCTGTTGAGAAAGTCATCCCAGAAGAACAAATAGCCCGTCGACAGAATATTCCCTTCCTCACATCAAGGCACTTCTGGTAAAAAGTATAACTATGTCTCCTATTTTGATGACAGTAAATTTTATGACAATTTCTCATGTCATACAGGATTCCTCTCTAAGACTAAGAGGAAAAACAAACTTAACCAAAAACACAAAACTCTTAATGAGCATGTGGCTCGTACTTGTGCTAATTAATCACAAGGTTGGAGAGCTTACTCATATAAACCCAGTTGGGTAGGTTTGTGTTAAAAACAGGTATACTTGTTGCTTGCATCTGTTAAAGTTAGGTTATTTTCTTATCGTCCATAGCAAAACTTTGATTGACAAAACCGCTAAGAACAAGTATTGGTTATATCAAAAGTTTTTGTTGCATAGAATCGTTGTGTTCAAGTCATGTTTTCAAACTTTAAGAGCTTTTTTTTGGGTAATTGCTGTACTCGAACGGATTGTTCTGGTCCGAGTCAACAGTTATTTTTGAAACTCTAAATTGCCGTCCTCAAGGATAAATATCCAACCTCTTAGGGTTACAAGTCACGTTCGTGTACTTCGGGTTGCTTTGAATTATTGTTTTAAGAATGTCTTCCTTCTCTTCTTGCTATGGTGGTTTTGGAAAAGGATTCCTTGACAAAGGTATTGAGGTTGATTCCAAGAAGAAAAAAACTCTTGTAGATGAATATCATCCCAATGCCTCATGTTTCTTTGCATATTCTCATGAAGATGCTGAAAAGGATGATATGATCTCTGCTGAAGTTGTTCATGACTTTCTTAAGTACTTTGGGGAAGCAAAATTGCAGATTGTTGATACTCTTAAAGGTCTTGACAAGGTAAAAACTGAGTTGGAAAAGGTTGTGTCTGACCTTGGCCTCATAAAATCTCAAATCAAGGATCTTCGAAAAGAGAATCATCTCTCTGTTGATGCTGAGAAGGCTGCAGATCACAAGCTTATTGACTTCATGTCTCGTGAGGATCCTGAACCTCCTGTGTTTCTGTTCGTTGTTGAGGATACGCCAGATTCCGTTTAAGCTTGTCATCTATTTTTTTCGCCTAGTATGTCTTCTTTTTGGATTAGTTGGAAGAATAACTAGTGCTTAGAATAGCGATAATTGCGACTACACATAGTTATTTTTGTTTTCATTCTCTTATGTTATTTTTTAGGTTTATTGGTATTAAATTCTAAAAATATTTGGAGGATGATGATTATTGCAGTATTCCAATTAGAATTGATCACTTTTGTGGTTTTGATTTAATTGCGTATTCCAATTAGAATATTCATGGGTTTACTTGTGAGTATTTTGGTTGAGTTTTGGATATAAAAAATCATTCACATGGTTTTTGGTGTCCAAATAAAAATCCTTCTTTTCTTTCGAAATTAAGGTCGCTCTTGTTGTTCCTTTGGGAATGACATCAAATGGGGGAGAGCTCTTTTGAACTTGTTCTTAACGGAAATATCTTGCGGGGAGTGCGGCTGTGGAATTTTATAGGGGTTATCTTGCGTCTTAAAACTCCTTGATGAATGCTGTTAGCTTCGTCTATAAGATTGTATCTAAATTAAGATGATATGTTGTCTTTCTTTTATTCATGAAATGTCTCTTGTGGAAATTTCATTATGAACACGTTCTTGTACCTTTTCCAATTTTATTGACAAAAAGGGGGAGAAATATTGTAGGTCACACTACAAATACATATGGTTTTCGGATCATTGTGTAAGGGGGAGTGGTTTCCATGATCGAGATGGAGTATTGACTAAGGGGGAGTGATACATATCACCATAGTATTATTGTTAAAGTTGTGATGCAATTGGACTTTGATGTTCATAATAATATTATGACACTGTATAATAATGATCGAGAATCTCGATTTCTCTCATTGTTATAGCTATGGATCTTGAACAACGGTGATACTAAACTTACAACCTTTCGGATCATTGGAGTACTTGGAAGGACGAAGATTTCAAAGAATGTTGAAGATTGGACTATGGAATAGGAGCCACTAAAGTTTATCTTTTTTGTATTCCATATGTATTAATAGTTTTGTCACTAAAATTGATAAAGGGGGAGATTGTTAGAGCATAGCTCGGTCAACCTCGCATGCGTTGCTATATATAGCATGTTTGTCGATGTTAGTGATCAAAACTATAAAGTCTTGATTTCTAGCCTATTAGCTAAGTCTCGGACTAGGATAAGAAAAGTGTAGTTGAGCTCAAGGAATTCATGGTGATTCAACGACAATGACGAAGATTTACACCAAGGAACCGTGGAACTTCATCAACAAAAAGGTATGTGAAGACTTGAACTTATCTATCACTCGAAAGTCTATCTATTCTTCACCTACTTCTTATGAGACAAAAGTAGTATGCTATATAGACTATATCATATACACTTGATAAATATACTTTTTATTATCACAGACTTGATAAGAAAAGAATCTGTCTCACACAGAAAAGTCTACCGAAAGGATAAATCTGTCTCCACAGATAAACCCTAGGCTTTGTTCCGTCTTTAGATATAAAATCAAGGTAACAGGAACCAATTGATAATCCAGACTTATATTCCCGAAGAACAACCTAGATTAATCAATCACCTCTCTACAATTTTTCCTGACTACACAAGCGGATTGTCGAGGAATCACAAACAGTGAGACGAAGATGTTTGTGACTTCTTTATCTTGGCTATCGGAGAACTCTCATGATCTCAAGCAAATCAATCGATTGTACTCGTACGATAGAATATGCAAGATCAGATCACACAACTACGATAAAAATAGTATCAGTCTGGCTTTACAATCCCAATGAAGTCTTTAAGTCGTTAACTCGAGTTTAGAGAAGAAACTCAAGAGTTAATGGAGATCAACTCTAGCGAGCGCACTATTAGCACACAGACGTGTGGGGATTAGGTTTTCTCAATGCTAGATGTCTCCTATAAATAGCCTTTCAAATCAGGGTTTTGCCTTAGGTACAAAGCAAACTCTATCCACCGTTAGATGAAAACCTGATTTAGGTTCAAGCCAATATATCTCAACCGTTAGATCGAAAGACATAGCTTGTCACACACACTTGGGTACACGTTTAATGGGTTTGAGAAAACCATGCCCAAACGAATACACGTATGTTGGTTCAACATGATAACCCAAAAGGTCAACCATATGAGCATCTCATATTAATCATGTTCTTCTTCACCATAACCAGTTCAATTGACTCAAATGAACTAGTTAAGAGTTGTTCAATTGCTATGAGATCTTATGTAACTACACAAGACACAATTGAAACAAAGATGATTTGATTCGATTAGAATTGACTCATGAACATTATAGCCACGATTTGCATAAAGCATTCCTTAATAATTAATGTTTCATGTTCAGAGCAGATCTTTAGATCATAACCTCTTAAGTTCACAAACAAGTTCGCAGACTTAAGTTAATCGGTTGAGTTTTCCAAACTCAGCAGGAATTCTCGGGTCGAGAACTTCCGCCAGTTCGCGGACTTAGCACACAAACGAGTTTTGGAAATCCCAGCAGAAATTCTCGGTTGAGAACTTCCGTCAGTTCGCGGACTGAGTCTGCGGACTTGGAAAGCCAATTCCACAATCCTACCGATTCCTCTTGATCAACAAAGTTCGAAAAGTTCGGTTCAAGGAATACATGGTTATATAATCTAAACTCTCATTTCAATCATTGAAACATTCCCAGAGGGCGATATTCATTCGTGAAGAACAACAAACCTTTCTCGTCAAAGCAATTTCCAAAGTTATTGAAACTTTCATGACTTTCGTCACTAGGTGAAGATAAACCTGATCAAAACGAAACGCTTACCAACACATGATTTCGAGTAAAAGATTAGCAATAAATACTCAGCTCGAAATATCAAGTGTATATGATCTAGTCTATATAGCATACGACTTTTGTCTCATAAGAAGTAGGAGAATAATAGACAAACTTTCGAGTGATAGATAATTTCAAGTCTTCACATACCTTTTTGTTGATGAAGTTCCACGGTTCCTTGGTGTAGATCTTCGTCGTTGTCGTTGAATCACCATGAAGTCCTTGAGCTCAACTACACTTTTACTATCCTATTCTGAGACTTAGCTAATAGGCTAGAAATCAAGACTTTATAGTTTTGATCACTAACATTGACAAACATGCTTGATATAGCAACGCATGCAAGGTTGACCGATCTATGCTCTAACAGTGAGTGTCTGTTGAATCAGCAGACGCTTCCCCGACACGATGTGGTTTAATACAACGAATATGTCTTTCCTTTGAGCTTTTGATAAGTATAACAATTCGCAGATATGCTCGATTAAGGATTGAACTGCTTCTTTGACGGGAGGTTCAGAGATAGTAAAGATTCTGACTGGAAGGGGTTTTTTGTGTACTCCTTCAGTCCCCAAGTTGAGTTCTCCTGATTCGACCTTTTCTTTAAATATGCGCTTCAAAGTTTTGCAATCACTTGTGGGATGGATGACAAATCTATGAAAGCGACAATAACGAGGATTTTCCATGGCCTCTTCAGTTGGTTCCTTCTTGACATATGGCAACTTGATTGCACCATCTTGAATCCAGGCATCCAGCAATTCGATAACTTCTTCGATGGAGCAGGGAAAATCAGGTGCTTATGGATCTTCCGTGTATTGAGGAGGAGCTTGCAAATTATCCTTCTTTTGCGCCTTTGAAGGGGTTGAGGGAGTATGCTTGCGTTGTGGTTCAGCTTTCCGTTTGCTCCCTTCCACAACAACATTTGTGGAAGGTTGAAGGTTGTATTGTTTGTTGATCAAACGTCTGTTGGCTATGGTTTCCCGTGGTTCTTCAGCTTTTGTAGTCTTAGCCCTTTCTAATAAAGCGGTTGTAGTAGTTGCCGACCTCTTAGCTGCTTCATGAAGTTATGAGAAAGTCTGGAACCTGAGATTCTCCGATAAAGCCCTGTAAACTGGAATCATTTCATTGATGCATAAGTCTACAAGTTGCTGCTCCATAACATTTGGATCATGGCAATCCAACGCTTGAACTCTGAACCTTTTCACATAATCATTAGGATGTTCATTTCTCCTTTGAAACATCCTCCCGAGATCAGAGAGGGTGATTTGCTCTGAAACGAAGAAATACTTTCTATAAAAAGCAGTAACCATTTCTCCCCACTTTTGATACTTCCTGGTGCGATGTTGTTATACCAGGTATATGCTCTGCCTTTCAGGGACTTTAAAAATTCCTTCAGACGGACGGTATGGTTGTGTTCTTGTTCACCCAGTGCTTCCAGAAATCGAGAAACATGTTCTCGAGCATTTCCAATTCCATCATACAGAGTGAAGGTCGGAGAAACATAACCTTTCGGAAGAGGGATCCTTCCCGTAGCGGCGGGATATGGAGGCCGGTGACGATGGACCTGTGAGGTCTTGTCCCTCCCACAGTTCTCCAGAAGGCGTTCCAAATCTTCCCGAGTAACGAAATTTGATGATTCTTTTGCTGATGGATCGTCTGCAGCTCCATCCACTACTTTGTTAACTCCTTCAACTGATTGCACGACTTGCTCACATTCTCATCGTGTGGATGAACACACGTGCTGTAGACCCCCAGACCAAAACCCTAGTTAATATCCTTCCATGTGACACGATTGACGTCTCGTGATTAATTAGTCAGTTGCTGACTTTATGACTTCATGGGACGATGAGTCCATGTATTGCTGAGTTGAACATGATTTTGAAAAATGTTCTGAAACTCATGAATTGAACATGTATGTTGAGACAGAGGTATAATTCCCAAGTAAACGTTGATAGTTAAGGTGGGAAAATATTGCTTATTCGATGAATAGTTGAATATTGATAGTTGAACCAATATTCCTTGGTTTGAGCAAATATTTCTCATCTAATGAATAACTGGTAGCGTGACCAAATAAAATATTAAATTAAGATACTGGCAACTGGACCAAGTATAATTAATAAAATGCTGATCATGAGATCATCGTAAAATTATTAGCGTTCGTTCGAATCTGGAATTATGATCCTTGGACTCATAAACCCTAATTCCATCAATTGATGACCAATTGATGGTTTATTGAAAAATAACCATGGAATGAAGGAGGGAACGGCTACATGGGATCATGGGTCGACCATGTAGCGCCTATATGCTCGAGTGAGCAAATACCAAGATCTCTTGAAGAGTTGGTGAAAAGATGATCAAATACTGGTTTAATCATTTATTAACATAATGCTCGTCTGAGCCTTAGGTGATAATACCCAATTAATTGTGAAGAGGTGAGAGACTGACCAAGAGGTCATGAAACCAGCCCTGGGCGGTCACGGGATCGAATGACGATCATTCCATGAAATTCCAAAATTATTTGGAAGGGTTTTGGACCTAATACGTGCAATTGCGCAAATTAGGTCAAATCATGAAAATACGTGGGACCGGATCCTTGAAAGCCAAAGAGCTAACCTTGGTCGGTCAAGGTAACATGCTTCCGTCGTTAAGATGTACGTGTTTCAATCCTGAGAATTTTGACATTTCCTGGCGTGCGTTTGAACAAACATTTGGGAAAATATGACGAAATCAGGGTTTTCGCTGAAACTGAGGAAACTTCATGAGATGAAGGAAAATGATTATAAAATGAAGGAATCGTGAAACGTGGGACCGGCTGAGGACAAGGCATGGCCGGACGGCCAAAGACCACGGTCCCATGGCTCTTTTCCTAATTTTATATTATTTTTCATGATTCTATGGAAACATCATGAAATCAAGGAGTTTGTTGAAATTAAGGAGTTTCCTTGAAGTGAAGGAGTTTCCATGGGATCAGGAAAACAAATAATATTATTAATAATAAAATAACGGCGTGTGGGACCGGATTTGAGCCTGGTCGGCCGGCTAGGGACCGGTCCCATGTGTTTTCCCTAATTTTATGTATTATTTCCATGATTTGAAGGAATTTTCATAATTTGAGAGAAATACCATGAAATCAAGAATTTCATGGGATCAAGGAAACATAAAAAATAATAATAAAAAAATAAAGGGGCGTGTGGGACCGGCTAGGGCATGACCGGCCGGCTGGGGCCCGGTCCTACGAGTTTCCCTAATTTTATATTATTTTTCATGATTTTAAGGAAATACCATGAGATTAAGGAGTTTTCATGAGATCAGGGAAATTTTAATAAAATAATGAGGAACCATGGAGTGTGGGACTGGACAGGATCAAGGCATGGCCGGCTGGCCAATGAACAGGGTCCCACAACATTTTTCCCAATTTTATATTATTTCCTTGGTGTGAAGGAAACACCATGAAACTGAAGAGTTCCTTTAAAACGAAAGATATTGCTCAAATGGAAGGATTTTCATAAGATCAAGGAAAATAAAAAAAAATATGAAAAATTATAAAACTGGACGTGGGACTAGTCACGACATGGCCGGCCGGTGGGCCCAGTCCCCAACACCTTGGTCAATATTTTAATATTTATTATTTTCTTTCCTATTTTGCATAGGTTCATCGTCTCGTCGTATTTTGAAATACTCATTCGTGCATTCAGGTGATTGTTAGTGCATCATTGTTGAGTACACTTGCACCATTTGAGTCGGGGCTTACTCAAAGGTAGCTCAGACGCCCATACGTTGAATATTTATTACTAACCCATGGAATTCTGCTGGGAAAAACCATAAATTGAAGTAACGAAATATTACGAAAATATTGAATATTTTCCAGATATTCAGTGATGAATCTAATGATTTTAAGAATAATTAAATAATGGCTCTATACCAGCACGATTGTCTAGGAGCATTAATTATTCAGGAATTGAGCAATATGAGCTTGTTGAAGCGTCATATTTCTTTTATATAGTCAGGGAAAACTATTGTTACATCCTGAAGACGTTATTGCTCTATACTAGCAGGCAATCTATCTAGGATCCGTCTAATCTTGCGATTCTATATAGAAGTAATTACTGAAATTGCTCAGTATTCATGAGATATGTCGCTGCCTCAGCTGAGAGGCTATATATTTGCATATACTCTGAGAGACAGTATTCTCAGTCAGAGATTTGATGAGACACATGCGTCCCAATACTCGCGTATGATTGCTGGATCGGAAGTTCGTATAATTATGGGTTTATGATTTTAGCCCTTGTCGAAAATCCACCATCTACACACGTAATAGCTAAAATCGGTTCAACCTTTCTCTGGTAAAACTTGTTTGTTAGTTATTCTTTTGTTTCAGGGAAATAACAACTGATAGGGGGGAGTTCTTAATTGAACTGGTGCTGAAACAGCAGGGGTATAACAACCACACCCAATAATTCGTTCGGCAATCTGTATGGACTAACTCCAATATAATTCCGAGAGCACCAGCTTATAAAGCGAGCTCAACCAAGAAAGATATCAAAGATTTATATCTCAATTTCTCAATACAATATGCAATCGAACATATAGAAACATGTATGCCCGATTGATATGAGAAATAACTTGGATGGTACCAAAGACCAATGCCCAAGTGCCAATGAATCCCTATCCAATAATCAAGGTCGGATTTACCAATTGATTGAACTATGCACAACCTGTGATATTTCAATTATATAAAAATATAATGCGAAAAGAAATAACACAGACACCATAAATTTTGTTAACGAGAGGAAACCGCAAACGCAGAAAAACGCCGAGACCTAGTCAAGATTTGAACACCACATTGTATTAAGCCTCTACAGACACTAGCCTACTACAAGTTAACTTCATACTGGAATGTAGTTGAGCCCTAACGAAGTCTCACACCGATTAAGGTACAATCGCGTTCCTTACGCCTCTAGAACCACACCGGATTCTGCGCACTTGATTCCCTTAGCTGATCTCACCCACAACTAAGAGTTGCTACGACCCAAAGTCGAAGACGTATAAACAAATCTTTCTCCTACATACAAGTCTATTCTGATAGATAAATCTGTCTCCTATAGAAGTACATATGAAGTTTTTTTTCCGTCTTTTGATAAATCAATGTGAACAGGAACCAATTGGTAATCCGGTCTTATACTCCCGAAGAGCAGCCTAGAAATGTCAATCACCTCACAATAACTTAACTATATGGTAGTAGAAGAAGTTATTTTGGAATCACAAAGAATGAGACGAAAAGCTTTGTGATTACTTTTTATACCTTACCTATCGGAGATAAATCTCGAGAAAATCCTAGAGAAGATAATACTCAATACGATGGAACAAGTAAGATCAGAACACGCAACTACAGAGAAAATAGTTGGGTCTGGCTTCACGAATTACAAATGAAGTCTTCAAGTCGTTAACCTATAATGGTTTTGGAAAAATCTAGGTTAAAGGAGAATCGACTCTAGTCGCAACTAAAACATAGGAAAGTGTCGGGATTAGGTTTTCCAGTTGCTAGAGTTATCCCTTATATAGTCTTTCAAATCAGGATATGCTTTCAATCAAAGCTAAGATAGCTTAGTAACAAAGCATTCAATATTCACAGTTAGATGAAAACCTGATTTAAGATTCAAGCTAAGTTTGCTTAAAACCAAATCAATATATCTCCAACATTATATGGTCTTAGCTTGATAAACACAAATGAAATATACCTTCATTTAGATATGGGTTACCGTACCTAAACGTGTATATTGAGTTGAGTCAATAACAGTTAACCGAAGTTAGCCATATGAACACTTTTGTCTTAACCACATTCATCTAACACTTCTAGATCAACTATGATGATCGATCAATCATAAAAGATAATCAAATGAATCTAATTGTGTTCCATATAGAGTTGCTCAATTGTTCACTATTTTACAGAAATATATACGAACCAATTGAATCAAAATCGATTGATTCGTAAGAATCAATTCATAAACAT
Organism: Papaver somniferum; assembly: GCF_003573695.1. Lineage (NCBI taxonomy): Eukaryota > Viridiplantae > Streptophyta > Magnoliopsida > Ranunculales > Papaveraceae > Papaver > Papaver somniferum. Next base: position 31,246,439 of record NC_039362.1, on the reverse strand, counting down.
TAAGCCACGGTTTGCAAAGATTGCGTTCCTTAATTCATAAATATATTTGTTCATGAGTATGAAAAACATACTTAACCGATTTTAGAAATTTAACCATTAAGTTTGCAAATAGGTACGCAAACTATAGCCTCCGGACTTTGGTCTTGTCCGGACTTTTGCAAACGGGTATGCAAACAGCAGTCCCAGACCTAACTCAGGTAGAACCGTTCGCATACTAGTATGCAAACTTGGTTCCAGAGTTTAATAGTTAAAACCGTTCGCATACTAGGTATACAAACAAGGTTCTCGGACCTGAATCATACCAAAACAGTTTGCATATTGGCTACGCATACTGTGTTGTATCCAGACAAAGGTTAATTGTTCTAAACTCCCATTTTAATCATTGAAACATCCTTAGAAGACGACAATAGCTTTCTCAGACAAACTATTAGCTTATAAGTAATTTTCAAGTGATCGAATGATCAATACGAAACTTTTCGAGTCGACATCAAATGATTGTCTCACACAAATCATGTAAGATGTTTCAAGGCGATTTCCACATGATCATCTTTTAACTTATTATCTAGTTTTCAACAAATAAATTGTTTCCAACTAAACTCGTCAAGAATATGATGAACATAGTTAAATCAAAAAGCTTCGAACACATATTTCGAGAAATTGATAAGCGAGATAAACTCGGCTCGAAATATCAAATGTGTATAATACAAAATTCTATATAGATATACGATTTAGTCTCATTAGGAGATAGAATAGAATAAATTCTGAGTGATGGATAAGTTTTAGTCTCCACATACCTTTTGTTGTTGAAGTTCTTCCAATCTCTCCTCAGTAGATCTTCGTCTTCAATCGATGAACAACGTGAAGTCTAAAGCTCAACTACACATTCTATCATAATCTGAGACATAGCTATAAGTAGACTAGAAATCAAGGCTATAGTTTTGATCAACTAAAATCGACAAACAAGTTTGAGATAGCAATCCGAGTTCGACCGAGCAGTGCTCTAACAATCTCCCCCTTTGTCAATCTTAGTGACAAAACTAAAAATGCGGGGGTATATAAACCACACCCAACAATTCGTTTGGCAATCTGAGAGGACTTACTCCAATATAATTTCTTGAGAATCAACTAGACAGTCAAACTCAATCTAGAGAAAAGTATATAAAAGAGTTTAATATCTCTGTTTCACAATGTAATCAGCAAATCAAACATATAGAAATCCGCGAGCCTGATTATTAAGTAACACAACTTGAACGGTACCAAAGACCAATGTTCAAGTATCAATCAACTTAAATCAACAGCCAAAGGTTGGATTATCTAATTGATTGATCTTAATGCACAACCTGTGATATTTCAATAATGTAACAAAATATAATGAGGAAAAGAAATAACACGGACACCAGAAGTTTTGTTAACGAGGAAACCGCAAATGCAGAAAAACCCCGGGACCTAGTCCAGATTTGAACACTACATTTTATTAAGTCGTTACAGACACTAGCCTACTACCAATGAACTTCGGACTGGACTGTAGTTGAACCCTAATGAATCTCACACTGATTCAAGGTACAGTTGCATTCCTTACGTCTCTGATCCCAGCAGGATACCACACACTTGATTCCCTTAGCTGATTTCACCCACAGAAATACCTATGAGTTTTGTTTCTTCTTTTGATAAATCAAGGCGAACATGAACCAATTGATAAACCGATCTTATATTCCCGAAGAACAACCTAGTATTATCAGTCACCTCACAATAATCTTAATCGACTAGCGAAACAAGATATTGTGGAATCACAAACGATGAGACGTAGATGTTTGTGATTACTTTTATCTTCCCTATCATAGATATTAATCTCGAGTCAATTATTTCAATTGTATTTAACACGATAGAAGATGCAAGATCAGATCACGCAACTACAGAGAAAATAGTTGGGTCTGGCTTCACAATCCCAATGAAGTCTTCAAGTGGTTAACCTACAGGGATCTCGAGAGAAACCTAAGGTTAAAGGAGAATCGACTCTAGTTATGCAACTAGTAACACACAAAAGTGTGGGGATTAACTCGGATGTTAATCTGATGAGAAAGTCGAGGATGTAGTTTATCGTCTCCTTCATCAGGTCCATGTTCCTGGTATGGACCTCTAGAATTTGATCCAACTCTGCCAAAGTCGGGATCCCTCTGCCTTCCATGTCGCCAGGTGTAACATGAGGAATGTTGCTGTTTGAAATATTCTGATCTGGATTAGTTGAATTAGTCCTAAGACCAACCATCTTGTGAGATTGTTAGATTGCAACCGATAGATTAATCTCCCACTGTGGTCGCCAATCTGTAGATGGGGAAAAACGATTTTCTGATTTTTAAGGAATTGAGGAGACGACCGTACGGAGGAGACTCCTCGAACCGAGCGAAATGTTAAATCTCACACAGATGCACCGCTGCAAAGGGGGTGCTTTAGATTCGAGAGATCAATCTGTAGTACTCCGGCCTAAATCAAGACAATGACCGTTCCAGAGTAAATTCGGTCACAAGAGAGGATGGGTTGATCTGTAGGTGGGAAGCTGAGAAATACATGGAATCAATGGTAATTAAAGATTGTAGGTGTGTGAATTCTGAATATGATAAGCTCTGAATGATTGAAATTGCTCAATTGAGAGTAGTTGCTCAATTGATGAGTTGATGATCTCGTGTTGTCAGTTTGACGTGAGATTGATGATACTGATGATGATTCAATCATGATTCAGATACTTATTTATATTTTTAGAATTTTAGACACCATGATCCCATGAAGTGTGACAGTTGATGGAACCAAGGAGTGGGCAAGTGGAGATCGTGTTTGAAACCAGTTGCTCAACGTGTGGAGACTTGGTCGATTTTCCACCCACTACCTCGTGAATTCCTTCAAATGATTGCACGACTTGCTCACATTCCATCGTGTGTTTGAACACACGTGATGTAGACCGCCAGACCAAAACCCTAAGTGATATCCCCCAAAGTGACACGATTAACGTCTCGTGGTATGTTATTCAATTGATGACTTCGTGGTTTGATGGGACGATGAGTCCATGTAGTTGCTGAGTTGAACATGATGTTCTGAAACTCATGAGTTGAACATGTCATGAGACAGAGGTATAGTTCTTACGATGAAGCGAGCAAGTATTGCTCATTCGATGGATCGTTGAATATTGGTTGTTGAACCAATATTCTTTGGCTTGAGAAAATATTAATTATCTGAGCAAGTGTTGCTCATGTGATGAATTGTTGAATATTTGATCGCCTGAGCATTTGTTGCTCATCTGATGGATTATTGGCAGCGTACCAAAAATATTAATTAGAATACTGGTCGTTGAACCGAGCATAATTAATAAAATTAATGACCATGAGGTCTTCGTAGAATTATTAAGGTTGGAATCTGGAATGATGATCCTTGGATTCAGAAACCCTAATTTGATCAATTGATGATCAATTCATGGTTCGTAAGAAGTTTAACCATAGGACGAAGGAGGGAGCGACTATATGGGACCGTGGATCAACCATGTAGTGTCCATATGCTCACGTGAGCAAATACGAAGAACTCCTGAGGATTTGACGATTTGTTGGTGGGAGAATGATTAAATGCTGGCTTAATCATTTATTCAAAAATGCTCGTCTGAGCCTTAGGTGAGAAAACCTAATTAATTATGACGAGGCGAGGGACCGACCATGGAGTCATGAAACCGGCCCTGGGTTGTTACGTGACCGCCTGACGATCACTTCATGAAAATCCAAAGTGTTTGGAAGAGTTTTGGACCTAATACGAGCAATTGTGTAAATTAGGTCAAAACTGTGAAAATTGATGGGACTGGCTTCCGTGAGCCAAAGAGCCAATCTTGGTCGGTCAAGATAGCGTGCTCGTGTCCCCAAGGCAGTCCTAAGAATTTTGATATTTTCTGGCGTGCAATTGAGCATCCATTCGAGAAAATATGCCAAAATTAGGGTTTCGACGAAACTGAGGAAAACACCATGAGATGATGAAAAATAATTATAAAATAAGGAATGAGGAGGCGTGGGACCGCCGGGGTCAAGGCATGGTCGGCCGGTCGTGACCACGGTCCCGTGGTGCCTTTTCCTTAATTTTATAATATTTTGATGATTTTATGAAAAATTCATGAATTTTGAGAAATTTGATGAACTTAGGGAGTTTCCATGAATTGAAGGAGTTTTCATGAGTTCATGGAAGCAAAATATTAAAATAATAAAAACACGGGCGTGTGGGACCATGGAGGCATGGCCGGCCGGCTATGGATCGGTCCCACGAGTTTTTCATAATTTTTTAATATTTTTAGGTATTTTTGATGATTTGAGGGAATTTTTCCTAATTTGAGAGAAATACCATAAAATCAAGAAATTTGATGATTTCAAGGAAAAATAGGACAAATAATAATAAAATAATAAAGCAAAGGGCGTGTGGGACCGGCCGGCTAGTGTCCCGGTCCCACAAGTTTTCATAATTTTATTTTATTTTATTATTATATGATGATTTGTGCAAAAAATACCATAAAATCAAGGAGTTTTTTCATGAAATTAGAGAAATAATAGTAATAATAAAATAATATGGAACCGAGGGGTGTGGGGCCGGCTGGGACCAAGGCATGGCCGGTTGGCCAATGGTCACGCCCCACACTCCTTTCCTTAATTTTATATTATTTGTTATGGATTTATGGAAGTACCATGAAACCGAGGAGCTTCCTCGAGACGAAGGAGATTTGATCAGATGAGAGAATTTTCATCAAATCATGGAAAATAATAAAAACGTATTAAAAATATAAAACTGGCGTGGAACTGACCTCGGCACGGTCGGTAGGTCGTGTGTCCGTGTTCCCAGCACCTTTGTCAATATTTTTAATTATTTATTATTTTCTTCCCTATTTTGCATATGTTCATCGTTTCGTTGTATTTTGAAATACTCGTTCGTGTGGTGACTGTTAGTGTATCGTCGTTGAATACACTTTCACCATTTGAATCGGGGCTTACTTAGAGGTAGCTCAGACGCCCGGTTGTTGATTATTTATTACTAATTGTGGAATCCAGTGGAGAATAATTCACAAAACTGAGTAATAAGATGTTTATTATTAATTCATAGGATCAGCTGAGGATTCGACTACGAATTCAGAATAATAAAGTGAGCATTATCATTCCATGGGATCATAGATTCGACCATAGAATCAGGGTAATTAATATTTATCTATTACCATTTATGAGACCAGTTTTGGATTCGATCATGAAATCGAAGTAATGAGATAATATAGTTATTGTTATTCTATGAGGTCAAGCCGTGGATTCAATCATAGAATCAGAACAATTGTTTATTGCCATTCCGTGGGACCAGTCACAAATTCGACCATGGAATAGGAGCAATTGTTATTGCCATTCCATGGGACTAGTCGTGGATTCGACCATGGAATAGGAGCAATTGTAATTAGGAATAATTAAATTTGTGGCTCTATACTAGCAGAGCAAGCTGTCTAGGAGCATTAATTATCCCGATATGAGCTTGTCGGTAAGTCATATCCTTTATATAGTCAGGGTAAACTCGTTGTTTGTTCCTGAAGACGTTATCGCTCTATACTAGTAGAGCAAGCTGTCTAGGAGCCGTCCATCTCGTGATACTATATAGAATTAATCACTGAAAGTATTCAGTATTCATGAGATATGCCGTTGTCCAATCGTGAGAATACATATCTACATGTACTCTGAGAGAAAGTACTCTCCGTTGAGAATTCGATGAGAGACCCGTGTCTCGATACTCATGTATGATTGCTGGATCAGAGCTTCGTATAATTATGAGTTTACGATTTTAGCCCTTGTCGAAAATCCACCATCTACATTAAGTCCCCTGCTTACTGAGGAAAGCTGTGTTCCTCAGTCAGCATTAAATGGTGATTTTTCGGCCATAAATAATAATACCAGTAATTGAACTTAGTCGTAAGTTGAGACGTTGCCGGATTTAGAGAGCACTAGCAAATCACGACTTGATGAAGGCTTCAATGTCATGATTGGAGCATCGTTTGATGAGCATAAATTGGTGTTGATCCGCTGGTTTGGACGACGAGTCCATGGTCGGTTAAGATTCGCGGGCCGGGACCAATAAGGAAATCCTTAGAAAATTAGGTTTTAGCAATAAAAAATTGTATAAAAGGAATTAATCCCCTTTTTTTTTTTATTTCACGCCCAGAGCTCCATCACCCCTTCATCTTCATCACGTCCGAGCATTAGGAGTTTTTTTGCCGGAGTTCCGATCGCCGCTGACCGTCGCCGCCACCGTCCGGCCAGTTTCCGGCCGACGCCGACCTGGTGAGCGATTTTTTTTTTTGATGTTTTCTGTTTTTTACATGAATTTCATGAAGTGATCATGTTGAAATCATATACATGTGTATACAATTGGTGTGAGTTTTGTGAAAAACCCTCGTTTTTTGAAAATGTTCGTTCGTTCGATCGTTAGTTTTGAAAACTAACTATAATCCCTGATTTTTGAGAGAGATTTTTTTTTTAAATATGAACCTAGGTACAGTGATAAAACTTAGTGTATGAGCTTTCATGTATACCAAGGTTGCATCATAAAAGAAGTGAATTTTCATGAAATCGGAATAATCCTTCGTTTTAAAGACAAATAATGACGACACGAAGGAAAATATGTATGATGAACTTGTGTCCAGTGATGAAATTTTGCTTATGAGCTTTCATGTAAATACAAAACTTTATCATATGTATGAGATGTGAGCTTTCACAATATTTTTGAAATAAACCTTCGTTTTAAAGACAAATAACGACAGTCGTGACATATTTATATATTTTATATATGCAGTCGTGACATATATTGTGCAACATATGATGATATATTTTATTTTCATGAGTTTATTTTCATTAAATAAAATCCTTGAGTTTATGTATGCAAGTTGCATTAATTGCTGTTTTGAAAAATCAAAACGTTTTGAGGAACCTTCGAAGATAGACAATATATTTATGATGAAATATTTTATTGTTATAAACTTCATAGGTCAGTTGTGTGAATGTTCACATTATGAAAATTGTGTCGCGATTTCATGAAAATCAGTTTCGGAAATTAAATAAAGTTTCGTTCGTTTTTGCAGTTTTCGAAGAGACGAACGATTTTGAGGTGTTAACTCTACGATAACTACTACCATTAGTAGAATTGTAAAGAGGTAAGAGTTCAGAGTTACCTTTTTTGCTGATGTTGGTTTGTTTACATAGTAGTAATCTTTGATCTTCCGGTTCCAGAAAATGTCGACCAACAACAACAGCAATTACGATTACTGGTATTCCTCTTCTTCCTCTGGCTCTTCTGATGAGGATTCCGATGCTCCTGTAGCGAAATCAAAGGCTAGGGTTCCCATGAAGGGGCGAAGCCTAATGTTCCCTTGGGTGAGCGAAGAGTCTCTTTTGCTGAACTCAAGAAAAAGAGCTGAAGACAAAAAGGAGGATGCCCGTCAACGTGAGAAAGATCGCACCCGGCGTAAGAGACAGGGTTGAGGAGAAGCGTCGATTCTTGGATGGAGTGCCTTCTGATTCTGATGCTGATGCTTCTGAAGAAGAGATCACATGGGAACCATCCGAGCGTTACATTAAGCCTGATCGATATGAAAGAGAGCATCAGAGGATGATGAAGAAAATTGAAGCTGAAGCTGCAGCAGAAGATGACTGGATTCAGATGATGATGATATTATCTTCCGTCCACCGGACTCACCAATGATTCTGACAGTGACTCTGAAGAAGATGATTCCGAGAAGGATAGTGACGATGAATCTGACAATTCGGATGAGTCCGACGAGTAGTTTTACTTCCATCTTCTTTAACGTTAGAGCATTCCCTTTTAGTCTTCATAGTGGATATCTTTCTTTTGACTGTTTAAATGACTTTACTTCAATTAGACTTTTCTTCTGAATGATGAACATTTTGTTAACGTCGATTTCTTCTAATCCATGACATGGACCAATGTCCATACATCCAAATCATCATGACTTGTCGATTTTCATGAGAAGTAAATAACATAACACACGGCTGAGAATTCATGACGTGTACAAGGCCGCGTGGCCTATCCTTTGACCCGTGATGTTCAGTCCCCAGTGCGTTATTTTCCTCCGCGTCTTCAGTATCGATCTTTGAAGCCTAGGGTTTAGTGAAACTCGTAACTGAGTTGACTATCCGCGAGTGATGACTATCGCCTGATATATATATCTTCAAGACTCCAAATCTATGATCCACGCAAATATTTCTTCCATTCCTGAGTCAGTTTCATCGTGCAGAAGTTTTGATCTACCTCCTTGCCGTCATGTCGAGCAATAGCATTTCTTCTCAAGATGATCTTCAGTCGAAGCGTGAAATAGCAACGTCTATCTCAGTAAGTTGTACACTTCTTTCTTCTCCTTTCTTGTCTCTGTTCGATCGAGATTGTTGATCACAAGAGAATGATTTGTCGTAGGACTGTAAGAAGAATGCTACTCCTCATAATGCAAGGCCTAAGCGGACTGTTAAGCTCCTGCCCGGTATGGATCGGCTCGTGCTGAAGCTGGATCGTCTGTAAGTAAACCTATGACTCTTGAGATTGTACTGAGTCCCGGGATTAACACTCCTTCGTTTCATCGTAGGCGGATGTCCGTGTCGTCGTCGATGCTAGACGAAGAAAAGAGTGGAAAGTCCGTGACCGTGGTTGAGGTTGAGGAAAGCAGCAACCAGGCATGTGAAGATTCTGCAGGATCCGTGGAGACTGGAGACAGTGTCCATGTTCGTGAATACCCAACCGCTGGACTTTATTCGAAGCTCCATTGATTAATACCTTCCCAGACAATGAATGGTCGGGATTCGTGATTCCCAAATGTCATGCGCCTCTGTACACCAAGATTGGAAGAGTATGGTCACATTGCTACCACAGAAGTGTGGAAAGGTTTTCTTCCAACCCTTTTAACCACGGTAGCGGGGCTATTGCCGATCATCGAGGAAATGAACCAGATGCATTTGCGAGACGTCAAAAACCATGAACTGCACAATGGGATGAAATGATCTCGAATTGTGAATATTGCGATTCAATGTAAGCTGGCTCCGTCGTCGTCTTGAGATAATCAAGGTTCATAAGGCGGCAGAGGCTGCCGATGCAATTTCCATGAATGCGCTTTACTTGGATGAGGAGAGGATACTGGCTCTGGAGTCAGCAAGGGTTGAGAAAGCGGTCGAAGACTTGAAGGCAAAGACCAAGATTTTTCAGAAGAAGCTTGACGAGGCTTCTTACAGGGACTATCCGTTGCTGGATGGTTTGCTCTGAGTGAGCATTTGTGGTTTTTTTTTGAATAAATCTGAATTTCTAGTTAGGTGAAACAATTGATCATGGTGTGAACGAATTTTGCTCATTTATGAAATGTTTAATGAACAAAGGAGCATTCGCATGCTCTTTGGAGGAATGAAATTACATTTTGAAAATGCTTGAAATGATGAAGAGGTAGTGTGTTTCATGGATCAGGCATAATAAGCTTTGAGCCATTTGCCATTGATGATGTTTCCTTCCTTTCCTCCATTGATTGCTAAAATTTTGTAGTATCCGCTAGACACTGCTTTGATAATAACATATGGCCCTTCCCATTTAGGAGAGAACTTAGGAGCAGACATGTCTTGTTGAATGTGCTTTGCCGTCTTTAATACCAAATCTCCTACTTGAAATGTTCGAGGTCTTACCATTTTGTTGTAGGCTCTGGAGATCCTCTGTTTGTAAGCTTCCACATATTTTTCCACCTTGGCTCTCCTTGATTCAAGCATATCCAATTCAGCGATTCTTGATTTGGAGATTTCAGCCTCATCCCATTGTACGCCACTGGATGCTGCAATCCTGGCTGAGGGAATTTTGATTTCTGCTGGAAGTATGGCGTCAGCTCCATAGACGAGGGAATATGGTGAAGTACCGATCGAGCTCCTTGGTGCAGTTCTGTAAGCCCACAGAGCCATGGGTAATTGCTCATGCCACGATCGAGGATGGTCATGAATTGTCCGACTGATAATCCTGATCAAAGTCTTGTTGGTACTTTCTGCTTGACCATTTCCTTGTGGATAGTAAGGCGTAGAGAAGATTTGTTTGATCCCATATTTATTGAGCAGCTTCTCAACATCTTGATTGGCAAAAGGAGTTCCGTTATCTGTGATGATGTGCTTAGGAACTCCGAATCTGCATATTATGTGCTCTTTGATGAAGGCAGCAATCGTAACTCCAGTGGTGCTTCGAAGAGGAATATTCGACCCACTTGGTGAAGTACTCTGTTGCAGTGATGATGTATTCATGTTGTTTTGAAGATGCTGGATTGATCTTCCCAATGATATCTAGTCCCCAGCTGTAGAAAGGCCACAGACTATTCACAGAATTCAACGGGAGACAAGGAGTGTGGATGAGATTACCATGGGTTTGGCATTGGTGACACCTCTGAACGTGTGCGGCTGCATCATCTTCCATGGTTGGCCAATAATATTTCTCATGAATTTGAAGAAATAGTTTCCTCTTTCCTTGATGTTCTCCATCATGTACTTCCTTCAGGATTGTAGGGATTTCATGTTCGGCTAAGCACCTCAGTAAATTTCCACCAAAGCTTTTGCGGTATAAGATCCCATCGAGATAGACGAATCTCTTAGCTTTCTGAATGAGTTTGACTGCTTGCTTCTTTTCCAGTGGTAGTTCGTTGTCCCGGAGGTATTTGATGTAAGGCTCCCTCCAGTCCCCAGTGTGGTGGACGTCAAAACCTCCAAGTGATGAGGAGGTGTTTGGCAATCAGGACAAGATCCTTGTAAAGCTCTTGACTGAGTCTCCATGGATGGCCAGTAGTACCCCATTCTTTGAAGCTTTCTGTAAAGTGTTACCACTAACGTTTGCCCGCAGACTTCTTCTGTATGCGCTTGATGTTCTTCCGCTTCGTCGCTCCCAAGACATCGTGATAGAGATCCATCAGGGTTTCGATAGTATAGCCCTCCATGAAGCAAGAAGTAGTTCTTCAATTCCTTGAGGCTGACTTGGCCTTCTGAAATAGAGCTGCTCAATTCATGAATGATGGGTGCTCGCCAATCGTTCGCTGGAATGTCTTCGATCTGAGTGAGCCAAGTTGAAGATACGTACGCCTCTGTACAGTGATCGTTTTCTGTGCTCCTTCGAATTGCAGCTTGGAGGCGAGAGTTGCTAGGCAATCAGCATGCCTATTGTTAGTCCGTCCAGTATGGACGATCGTTGCGTCAGCAAAATAGGTCAACAGTCGCTGAGCTTCGGTTCTGAATGGAGCAAGTGTGATTTCTTTGAGAGAATACGTTCCATTCATCTGGTTGACCAATAATTTTGAAATCCCCTTATCTCGAGGTGTGTTGCTCCTGCTTGCTTGGCCAAGATAATCCTAATAGGAAGGCTTCATATTCCGCTGAGTTGTTGGTGCAGTGGAAATCCAACTTGAACGAATGTGAGAAAACTTCACCAGATGGAGACACCAGCACTATGCCCGCTCCTCCGGTGTCACTACTAGGGGTGGCAGATCCATCAAAGTATAGAAGCCATGTTTCTTCCTTGATGACCAAGATGTCTGGGAATTCGCCGGGCACTTCTTCATGTAGTGTTGTTGTGTCTTCCCCTGGAAAAGCAGCGAGCAAGTCTGCGACCGCTTGACCTTTGATGGCTTTAGGTGGCGTGCAAGCTATGTCAAATTCTGACATCTGGAGTAGCCACTTCGCTGGTCTCCCTATCAAGGCTGGCTTTGATAGCAAGAACTTTATGGGATCAGCTTTGGAGATGAGTACGACCCTGTTAGATAGTAAGTAATGTCTGAACTTCTGGATTGCATGTACCAATGCCAGGCATGCCCTTTCGGCCTTTGGATATCGGAGTTGAGCATCTCTCATTGTGCGGCTGAAGTAGTAAATCGGTCGTTCGACGCCTTCGTCGTCTTCCTGAGCGAGGAGTGCGCCGATGGCGACGTCACTGGAGGCTGTGTAAAGAATCAGAGGTCGTCCCTGCACTGGAGACCTCATGACGGCGGTGACAATAATATCTGTTGTATTTTATGGAAAGCTTCTTGTTGAACACTGTCCAGGTGAAGCTTGCTCCTTTTTCAGCAGAGGTGTGAACGAAGCAATGAGTTGAGCTAATCCAGGAATGAAGCGTCGAATATAATTTACCTTGCCCATAAAGCTCTGTAGTTCCTTCACGGTACGTGGAGGAGGCATGGTGGTAATAGTTTTGCCTTGTCTGGGTCGACTTTGATCCCTTCAGCCGTGACCAGGAATCCTAAGAATTTTCCGGAAGAAACTCCGAATGCGCACTTTAAAGGATTCATTTTTAATTTGTATTCTCTGCATCTTTCAAACACCTGCCTTAGAACTTCGAGATGAGATGCTCGAGTCTTCGATTTTACCACCACATCATCAACATAGTCTTCTACTTGCTTGTGCATCATGTCGTGGAATATGGCAGTCATGGCTCGTTGATAGGTGGCACCAGCATTCTTTAATCCAAAGGGCATCACAGTGTAGTGAAAATTCCCAATGGGAGTACGGAACGCAGTCTTGTTGGCGTCATGTTCATACATCTTGATCTGGTTGTACCCACTATAGCCGTCCATGAATGAGAACATACCGTGACCACTGGTTGCATCGACGAGCATGTCAATGTTGGGTAGAGGAAAATCATCCTTTGGACAACATTTATTCAAGTTCCTGAAGTCGACACAACATCTGATTTGACCATTTTTCTTCTTAACAGGTACCACATTTGCTAGCCACGTTGGATGAAGAATAGGCTTGATGAACCCTGCTGCCAACAGTTTCTGGATTTCGACCTTGATTTGCTCCTCGACTTCGTGTCTAAATTGTCTGGGCGGTTGTTTGACAGCTTTGGAACCAGGGACGATGTGCAGGTGATGGGTGACGAGTTTGTCATCCAGACCCGGCATTTCTTCGTACGTCCAGGCGAAGACATCTTGATATTCTTTCAATAATTTTATCAGCTCGGTCCGCTCCTCTGGTGATAGTGCTGAACTGATCAGGATTGGCCTTGGATCGTCTTCAGTCCCAATGTTGATTGTTTCAAGATCGTCAGTGGTAGAGTCAGTGTCCGTAGTTGTCGTGGGGCATCTTGGACTTCTTCTTCAAGTGATAGCTCACTCTGACACGATTCTTCATGGTGGGGAGACTTTTCATCGTTCTCCCCGATTAATTGCTAATCTTTCCGTCGGCGATAAATGACTCTCCCTTCTACGTCTCGATCGGTCGTGAAGTTTGACCCTGGAGTTGAGACTTGATCATTATGGCGTTTAGTCGGTGTAGTAGGTGACTTGATCATTTTAGCAGCTGAGGATGACGGATCGTTATCAGCCTTCTCGATAGTCTTCCAGCTTGGAAGTGGAGTACTGCGAATCCTGCTTGGAGGTTCCGGGACGCCTTTTTGAGATTCAAGGAACTCAGTATCATAGACGGGAGCATAAGGAGATGATGAAGCCGGAATGCGAACGATCTTGTTGTCGAGCAGGCCTTCATGCATTGATGGTATGTTGAAGGAACCACCTTGTTATCATGGAGCCATGGGCGTCCCAGTATTATGTGGTAGTCAGGTTCTTGCTCGATCACATGAAACTTTGCTTTCGATCGAATCGGCCCCACCCTCAAATCTATGTATGCATATCCATATGTATGGCTTTGACTTCCTTCAAATCCTGTCATTAGGATGGGATAGCGAACGATTTTACCTTGTGGGAATCTGGCCATCCTGAGAGTCTTCATAGTGACAATGTTGGTGGAAGCACCGGTGTCAACAGAGCTCTTCTAAATTCGGTGCCTTTGATGAAACCAGTGACATACAATGCTCGGTTGTGTCCTTCATACGTCATGCGATCTTCTTCTCCAAAAGAGATGTTGTCGATCGAATGTACAGGCACTAGGGAGACTTCTTCAACTGATGGTGTTGGTGGGATTATTTGCACGCTGGATGTTATCTGGTTGAGTGCTGAAAATGTGTTTGTGCGCTGATCCCTGGAGAAGTGCATGAGTTCACATAGATTTTCAATCAAATGTGTGACCTCTTGTTCCACCGGCTTCTTGTATGTGGTGAAGCTGTTGATTTGAGGGTCATATGACGCTTCAGTCCCCGGTGTTAAGGCTTCTGGAGCGGAGATACCTCCTAACTCGGATGTTAATCTGATGAGAAAGTCGAGGATGTGGTTTATCGTCTCCTTCATCAGGTTCATGTTCCTAGTATGGACCTCTAGAATTTGATCCAACTCTGCCAAAGTCGGTATCCCTCTGCCTTCCATGCCGCCAGGTGTAACATGAGGAATGTTGCCGTTTGAAATATTCTGATCTGAATTAGTTGAATTAGTCCTAAAACCAACCATCTTGTGAGATTGTTAGATTGCAACCGATAGATTAATCTCCCACTGTGGTCGCCAATCTGTAGATGGGGAAAAACGATTTGCTGGTTTCTAAGGAATTGAGGAGACGACCGTACGGAGGAGACTCCTTGAACCGAGCGAAATGTTAAACCTCACACAGATGCACCGCTGCAAAAGGGGTGCTTTAGATTCGAGAGATCAATCTGTAGTACTCCGGCCTAAATCAAGACAATGACCGTTCCAAAGTAAATTCGGTCACAAGAGAGAATGGGTTGATCTGTAGGAGGGAAGCTGAGAAATGCATGGAATCAATGGTAATCAAAGATTGTGGGTGTGTGAATTCTGAATATGATAAGCTCTGAATGATTGAAATTGCTCAATTGAGAGTAGTTGCTCAATTGATGAGTTGATGATCTCGTGTTGTCAGTTTGACGTGAGATTGATGATACTGATGATGATTCAATCATGATTCAAAGAATTATTTATATTGCTGGAATTTTAGACACCATGATCCCATGAAGTGTGACAGTTGATGGAATCAAGGAGTGGGGAAGTGGAGATCGTGTTTGAAACTAGTTGCTCAACGTGTGGAGACTTGGTTGATTTTCCACCCACTACCTCGTGAATTCCTTCAACTGATTGCACGACTTGCTCACATTCCATCGTGTGTTTGAACACACATGCCGTAGACCGCCAGACCAAAACCCTAAGTGATATCCCCCAAAGTGACACGATTGACGTATCGTGGTATGTTAGTCAATTGATGACTTCGTGGTTTGATGGGACGATGAGTCCATGTAGTTGCTGAGTTGAACATGATGTTCTGAAACTCAGGAGTTGAACATGTCATGAGACAGAGGTATAGTTCTTACGATGAAGCGAGCAAGTATTGCTCATTCGATGGATCGTTGAATATTTTTTGTTGAACCAATATTCTTTGGCTTAAGCAAATATTTATCATCTGAGCAAGTGTTGCTCATATGATGAACTGTTGACTATTTGATCGTCTGAGCATGTGTTGCTCATCTGATGGATTATTGGCAACGTACCAAAAATATTAATTAGAATACTGGTCGTTAAACCGAGCATAATTAATAAAATTAATGACCATGAGGTCGTCGTAGAATTATTAAGGTTGGAATCTGGAATGATGATCCTTGGATTCAGAAACCCTAATTTGATCAATTGATGATCAATTCATGGTTCGTCAGAAGTTTAACCGTAGAACGAAGGAGGGAGCGACTATATGGGACCGTGGATCAACCATGTAGTGTCCATATGCTCACATGAGAAAATAAGAAGAACTCCTGAGGAGTTGACGATTTGTTGGTGGGAGAATGATTAAATGCTGGCTTAATCATTTATTCAAAAATGCTCGTCTGAGACTTAGGTGAGAAAACCTAATTAATTATGACAAGGCGAGGGACCGACCATGGAGTCATGAAACCGGCCCTGGGTTTTCACGTGACCGCCTGACGATCACTTCATGAAAATCCAAAGTGTTTGGAAGAGTTTTGGACCTAATACGAGCAATTGTGCAAATTAGGTCAAAACTGTGAAAATTGATGGGACTTGCTTCCGTGAGCCAAAGAGCCAATCTTGGTCGGTCAAGATAGCGTGCTCGTGTCCCCAAGGCAGTCCTGAGAATTTTGATATATTCTGGCGTGCAATTGAGCATCCATTCGAGAAAATATGCTAAAATTAGGGTTTCGACGAAACTGAGGAAAACACCATGAGATGATGAAAAATAATTATAAAATAAGGAATGAGGAGGCCTGGGACCGCCGTGGTCAAGGCATGGTCGGCCGGTCATGACCACGGTCCCGTGGTGCCTTTTCCTTAATTTTATAATATTTTGATGATTTTATGAAAAATTCATGAATTTTGAGAAATTTGATGAATTTATGGAGTTTCCATGAATTGAAGGAGTTTTCATGAGTTCATGGAAGCAAAATATTAAAATTAAAACCCCGGGCGTGTGGGACCATGGAGGCATGGCCGGCCGGCTATGGACCGGTCCCACGAGTTTTTCATAATTTTTTAATATTTTTAGATATTTTTGATGATTTGAGGGAATTTTTCCTAATTTGAGAGAAATACCATAAAATCAAGGAATTTGATGAATTCAAGGAAAAATAGGATAAATAATAATAAAATAATAAAACAAAGGGCGCGTGGGACCGGCTAGGGCATGGTCGGCCGGCTAGTGGCCCGATCCCATAAGTTTTCATTATTTTATTTTATTTTATTTTATTATTATATGATGATTTGTGCAAAAAATACCATGAAATCAAGGAGTTTTTTCATGAAATTAGAGAAATAATAATAATAAAATAATAGGGAACCGTGGGGTGTGGAGCCGGCTGGGACCAGGGAATGGCCGGTTGGCCAATGGTCACGCCCCACACTCCTTTCCTTAATTTTATATTATTTGTTATGGATTTATGGAAGTACCATGAAACCGAGGAGCTTCCTCGAGACGAAGGAGATTTGATCAGATGAGAGAATTTTCACCAAATCATGGAAAATAATAAAAACGTATTAAAAATATAAAACTGGTGTGGAACTGACCATGAAACGGTCGGTAGGTCGTGTGTCTGTGTTCCTAGCACTTTGGTCAATATTTTTAATTATTTATTATTTTCTTCCCTATTTTGCATAGGTTCATCGTTTCGTTGTATTTTGAAATACTCGTTCGTGCGGTGACTGTTAGTGTATCGTCGTTGAATACACTTTCACCATTTGAATCGGGGCTTACTTAGAGGTAGCTCAGACTCCCGGTTGTTGATTATTTATTACTAATTATGGAATCCAGTGGAGAATAATTCACAAAACTGAGTAATAAGATGTTTATTATTAATTCATAGGATCAGCTGAGGATTCGACTACGAATTCAGAATAATAGAGTGAGCATTACCATTCCATTGGATCATAGATTCGACCATAGAATCGGAGTAATTAAGATTTATCTATTACCATTTATGAGACCAGTTGTGGATTCGATCATGAAATCAGAGTAATGAGATAATATAGTTATTGTTATTCTATGAGATCAAGCCGTGGATTCGATCATAGAATCAAAACAATTATTTATTGCCATTCTTTGGGACCAGTCGCAGATTCGACCATGGAATAGGAGAAATTGTTATTGCCGTTCTATGGGACCAGTCGTGGATTCGACCATGGAATATGAGCAATTGTAATTAGGAATAATTAACTTTTTGGCTATATACTAGCAGAGCAAGCTGTCTAGGAGCATTAATTATCACGATATGAGCTTGTCGGTGAGTCATATCCTTTATATAGTCAGGGTAAACTCGTTGTTTGTTCCTGAAGACGTTGTCGCTCTATACTAGCAGAGCAAGCTGTCTAGGAGCCGTCCATCTCGTGATACTATATAGAATTAATCACTGAAAGTATTCAGTATTCATGAGATATGTCGTTGTCCAGTCGTGAGACTACATATCTACATGTACTCTGAGAGAAAGTACTCTCCGTTGAGAATTCGATGAGAGACCCGTGTCTCGATACTCATGTCTGATTGCTAGATCAGAGCTTCGTATAATTATGAGTTTACGATTTTATCCCTTGTCGAAAATCCACCATCTACAATCTTAACCATAACTAGTTCAAATGACCCAAATGAAACTAGTTAAAGAGTTGTTCAATTTGCTATATTCCCATAGAATTATACAAGAACACAACTGAAGCAAAATAGGTTTGATTCGCTCGAATAAATTCATGAACATTATAGCCACGGTTTGCAAAAATTTGCATTCCTTATTTTATAAATGTTTAAGTTCATGAACATAACCGATTTTAGAACTTTAACCTTCAACTATGCAAACGGGTACACATGCTTGAAATACCTGGACCAAAATTGGTTTTCGCCTATACACAAACGGATACGCGAACTTCCAATTCCAGCAGAAATATTCGGACATGAACGTTACGCCAGTACACGAACGGGTATGCATACTTAGGTTTCCGGATTTCTCAAGCCAACAGGTACGCGTACGGGTACGCATACTATGGTTCCGGACATGGATTACATATGTGCAAGAGTACACAACATGACACAACCAATAATGGTTAAGTGTTCTAAACTCTTATTTCAATCATTGAAACTTACTTAGAGGATGACAATAGCCATTTTCACACACTATTAGCATCAAAGCAATTTTCAAGTTATTGAAATAATCATAACGAAACATTCCAAGTTTACATCAACTGATTGTATCACACAAACCATGTAAGATGTTGCTCGGAATTTTTCACATGATCATCTTTTGACTTGCGTCAAGAACATAAGATGAACTTGGTCGAAGCGAAAGCTTGCCAACACATATTTCGAGAAATATGTAAGCGAGTTACACTCAGCTCGAAATCTCAAATGTGTATAATTGAAAACTATATCGTAACACGACTTATGTCTCAATATAGGAGGTATATTAGAAATAGACTTTCCAAGTGATAGATGAGTTTCACTCTCCACATACCTTTTGTCGATGAAGTTCCACAAGCTTTCCTTAGTAGTTCTTCGTCTTTAAATGATGAACGCCGTGAAGTCTAAGGCTCAACTACACAATCTATGTCCTAGTCCGAGACATATACAAATAGACTAGAAATCAAGACTTATAGTTTGATCACTAACATTGACAAACATTCTTGAGATAGCAACACATGCGAGTTTGACCGAGCAGTGCTCTAACAATCTCCCCTTTGTCAATTTTAGTGATAAAACTACCAATACATATGGATTACAAAAAAAAATAAACTTTGTAGCTTCTCATCCAAATGCTTGATCTCCTTGGCTTATTCAACACGACTCGAATTCTTCGTCACTTCCAAGTACGCTATGATCCTAAACGTGCTCAACTCAGCATCATAGTTGTTGAACATCCGTAGCGATAACAATGAGAAAACAAGTGCTCCAAATCATTTTTATACAGTGTCATAGTATCATTACACAACATCAAAGTTCAACTGTATCACAACTTTGACAACAATACTATGGTGATATGTATCACTTCCCCTTAGTCAATACTTCATCTCAACATGAAAACCACTCTCCCTTACATAATGATCCGTAAACCATATGTATTTGTAGTATGAAACTACACATTAATTCTCCCCTTTTTGTCAATATAAATTGGCAAAGGTACGAAAACTAGTGGGATCCTCATGAAATTTTCATAGAGATACTTCATGACCAAAAGATAATAACATACCAACTAATTTAGATGCAACCATATAGCCGAAGCTAAATGCATTCATCAAGGAGTTTATAAAGATACAAGATAACCCCTAGAATATTTTAGAGCCGCACTCCCCACAAAGATTTAGCATTTAAGCACAAGTTTAAAAAGAACTCTCCCCCATTAAATGTCATTTTCGAAGGAACAACAAGAGCGACCTTACTTTTACAAGAAAAGAAGGATTTATTTGGACATAATCAAATCACATGAGAACATGAATTTGTATCCAAAAATCACAATTCAATTAACCAAAAAAATGATCAATTAAATTGGCCATGCTCAACATAAGAGAACTTACGGAGCAACACAGTATATGCACAAAATTGTGGATCAGGGAACGACCAATACTGCGGAATAAACAAAGATTCATTCTATTTTTTATCACTATTTGCACAATGACATATAATAGATTTATTCTATGTAAACAAATTTTTTATCCTTTCTTCCATCAAAAATGACATAAAAGGCTTTAACTTTTGTATTCAAAAGTTCATTCTATCTTTTATCAATACTTTCATATCGACATAATAGAGATAACTTTTGAACAAGTATGGGACAGTCACAGGTTCACGGACATAAATAACATATCCCATAACAATTTGCAATATATGAAACCATAAAGATTAATACTGCAAAAATCATCTTCCAAATAACTTAGAATTTAAATAAATAAATCTAATAACATTGAAGATGAAAATCGTTGGACATAGCTATGTGTACTCAAAATAATGGCTATTCCAAACCCTAGTTATCCTTCTTAAAAACACAAGAATAAAATTCTCATAAGAAGTTTACTAGAAAAAATACAACCCTATGAAGCATTTCACTTACTTTGAATACTCTTATCATATTCCCTATATTCATCAAGCTCGTCTTCGATCCGATCAATGCTGGATTAAATATTATCCATCTTTTCTTCAAGTCTTTTGGAAGAGGATTCAAGTTCACTCTTCAGAGCACGTACTTGTTCCAAGACGAGATTTATGGTTAAAGAGAGCTTATCAAAATGAGAGACATAGGGATTCCCATCAGGAGAGCAATCATGCTTGTTAGAGCACATCTCATTATCAGAAGAATCAAAACGAACCTTCTTAGAAGGAAAGGTAACAATCCAAACATCACTTTCTTTGCTTGAAAGACTTGATGAGGACATGATACAAGAAAAATGAAATGCTCACATCAAGGAGAAATCTTCATCTTAAGAAGGAATGAAGATAAGGGATAAAATTTCAAAAAGACCTTTGACCAAAACCCTAACATAATTTGGTTATCCCCAAAAAGATCTTTACATGGAAAAACGTTCACGTACACAAACGGTCCTTGATAAAAAAAGAGCAACAAACGGTTCTTGACAATAAACAATTGTTCTGATTCTATGATCGAATCCACGGCTTGATCTCATAGAATAGCAATAACTATATTATCTCATTACTCCGATTTCATGACCGAATCCACAACTGGTCTCATAAATGGTAATAGATAAAACTTAATAACTCAGATTCTATGGTCGAATCTACGATCCTGCTCACTTTATTATTCTGAATTCGTAGTCGAATCCTCAACTGATCCTATGAATTAATAATATACATCTTATTACTCAGTTTTGTGAATTATTCTCCATTGAATTCCACAATTAGTAATAAATAATCAACAACTGGGCGTCTGAGCTACCTCTAAGTAAGCCCAGATTCAAATGGTGAAGGTGTATTCAACGACGTTACACTAACAGTCACCGCACGAACGAGTATTTCAAAAATACAACGAAACGATGAACCTATGCAAAATAGAGAAGAAAATAATAAATAATTAAAAATATTGACCAGAGTGCTGGGAGCACGGACAAACGACCGACCGACCGTGTCGTGGTCAATCCCATGCCAGTTTTATATTTTTAATGCATTTTTATTATTTTCCATGATTTGATGAAAATTCTCTCATTTTATCAAATCTCCTTCGTCTCGAGGAAACTCCTCGGTTTCATGGTACTTCCATAAATCCATAAAAAATAATATAAAATTAAGGAAAGGAGTGTATGGCGTGACCATTGGCCAACCGGCCATGCCTTGGTCCCAACCGGCCCCACACCCCACGGTTCCTTTTTTTTATTATTATTATTATTTCTCTAATTTCATGAAAAAACTCCTTGATTTCATGGTATTTTTGCACAAATCATCAAATTATAATAAAATAAAATAAATTATGAAAACTTGTGGGACCAGGCCTTGCCCGGACGGCCATGCCCTAGCCGGTCCCACACGCCCCTTTGTTTTATTATTTATTATTAATTTTCCTTGAATTCATCAAATTCCTTGATTTCAAGGTATTTCTCTCAAATTAGGAAAAATTCCCTCAATTCATCAAAAATACATGAAAAATACACAAAATTAGGGAAACTCGTGGGACCGGGCCCAAGCCGGCCGACCATGCCTTCCACGGTCCCACACGCCCTTGTTTTTATTATTTTAATATTTTTTGCTTCCTTGAACTCATGAAAACTCCTTCAATTCATGGAAACTCCCTAAATTCATCAAACTTCTCAAAATTCATGAATTTTTCATAAAATCATCAAAATATTATAAAATTAAGGAAAGGGCACCACGGGACCGTGGTCACGACCGGGCGACCATGCCTTGACCACGGCGGTCCCAAGCCTCCTCATTCCTTATTTTATAATTATTTTTCATCATCTCATGGTGTTTTCCTCAGTTTCGTCGAAACCCTAATTTTGGCATATTTTCTCGAATGGATGCTCAATTGCACGCCAGAAAATATCAAAATTCTCAGGACTGAGACGCGGACGCCTTGGGGACACAAGCATGCTATCTTGACCAACTAATATTGGCTCTTTGGCTCATGGAAGCCGATCCCATCAATTTTCACAGTTTTGACCTAATTTGCACAATGGCTCGTATTAAGTCCAAAACTCTCCCAAACACTTTGGATTTTACTGAAGTGATCGTCAGGCGGTCACGGGACAACCCAGGTCCGGTTTCATGACTCCATGGTCGGTCCCTTGCCTCTTCATAATTAATTAGGTTTTCTGACCTAAGGCTCGGACGAGCATTTTTGAATAAATGATTAAGCCAGCATTTAATCATTCTTCCACCAACAAATTGTCGACTCTTTAGGGTTTCTTCGTATTTGCTCACTGAGCATGTGGACACTACATGGTTGATCCACGGTCCCATGTAGTAGCTCCCTCCTTCGTCCCATGGTTGAAATTCTGACGAACCATGAATTGATCATCAATTGATCAAATTAGGGTTTCTGAATCCAAGGATCATCATTCCAGATTCTAACCTTAATAATTTTACGACGACCTCATGGTCATTAATTTTATTAATTATGCTCGTTTCAACGACCAGTATTCTAATTAATATTTTTGGTACGCTGCCAATAATCCATCAGACGAGCAACACATGCTCAGAGGATCAAATATTCAAAAATTCATCACATGAGCAACACTTGCTCAGATGATAAATATTTGCTCAAACCAAGGAATATTGGTTCAATAATCAATATTCCACGATCCACCGAATGAGCAATACTTGCTCACTTCATCGTAAGAACTATACCTCTGTCTCATGACATGTTCAATTCATGAGTATCAGAACATCATGTTCGACACTCAGCAACTACATGGACTCATCGTACCATCAGACCATGAAGTCATCAATTGACTAACAAACCACGAGACGTCAATCATGTCACTTGGGGGGATATCACTTAGGGTTTTGGTCTGGCGATCTACGACACGTGTGTTCAAACACACGATGGAATGTGAGCAAGTCGTGCAGTCAATTGAAGGAATTCACGAGGTAGTGGGTGGAAAATCGACCAAGTCTGCACACATTGAGCAACTGGTTTCAAACACGATCTCCACTTCCCCACTCCTTGATTCCATCAACTGTCACACTTCATGGAATCATGGTGTCTAAAATTCCAGCAATATAAATAAGTCTCTGAATCATAATTGAATCGCCATCATCAATCTCACATCTCATCGACAATACGAGATCATCAACTCATCAATTGAGCAACTACTCTCAATTGAGCAATTTCAATCACTCAGAGCTTATCGTATTCAGAATTCACACATCCACAATCTTTGATTACCATTGATTTCACAAATTTCTCAGCTTCCCTCCTACAGATCAACCCATCCTCTCTTGTGACCGAATTTACTCTGTAACGGTCATTGTCTTGATTTAGGCCGGGTTCATTTATGAATCCTAACACAAACCGTGCTAGCACTAGCAACAATAACAATAAGAATATCCCGGAGACAAGTCTGACCTCCAACACTGATGGTGGTGACATTACTCCTCCTCACGCCGAAAGTCATCCACTGTCCGGACGACACCCTGAAGAAGTCAGGAGAGATCCATCACCTACTATTGCTGATCTTATCAAACCGCAGGAGACTCTTGCAAAGAATCAGACTGACACGGCTGCTACACAGAAGGAGCTTTGTAATTATCTCAAAACTCTTACTGACAAGATGTCAGATAAGACTCAAGAGAAGGGAAATGAGAAGGAGAAATCCTCAGACGACGATCCTGAAGTAATTCCAATCCATACAGTAGAAGACGACGAAGTCCACAAAACTGCTGCAGACAACTCATCAGCGAAGGGATCATCGAATTTCATCACTCGCGAGGATCTGGAGCACCTTTTGAAGAATCGTGGAAAAGACAAAACATCGCATGTCCATCGTCATCAACCTCCTTATCCTGCCGCTACGCAGAGGATTCCACTCCCCAAAGGTTACGTTTCTCCGACCTTCACCTTATATGATGGAACTGGCAATGCTAGGGAACATGTCTCTCGTTTTCTCAAATCCCTGGGAGAACATGAACACAATCTTGTCGTCCGTCTCAAGGAATTCTCAAAATCTCTGAAAGGAAGAGCATACACCTGGTATAACAACATCGCACCAGGGACTATCAACAATTGGGGATAAATGGTTAACGCATTCTACAAGAAATACTTCTTCGTGTCAGAAAAAGTCACCCTCTCCGACCTTGGAAGGATGTTTCAAAGGGTCAGTGAAAATCCCAATGATTATGTGAAAAGGTTCAGAGTCCAAGCTCTGTATTGTCATGACCTAAACGTCACGGAGCAACAACTGGTGGACTTGTGCATCAATGGCATGCTCCCGGTCTACAAGGCCTTGCTAGAGAACCTTCGATTCTAGACTTTCTCAGAGCTTCACGAAGCTGCGAAGAGGTCGGCAACCACTGCACCCGCTCTTTTGGAAAGATCAAAGTCCACAAAGACTGAGGATTCAAAAGACACTCGAGGAAGCATACGTTTGATCAACAAGCAGTTCTACCTGCAACCTTCAACAAATGCTGTCGCGGAAGGGAGTAAGCTAAAAGCAGAACCACAGCACAAGCAGACTTCCTTCACCCCTTCAAAGGCACACAATAAGGAGAATTCGAAAATCCCTCCTCAGCATACGGAAGATCCATAAGCACCTGATTTTACCTGTTCAATGGAAGAAGTTAATGAACTACTCGATGCCTGGATTCAAGATGGTGCAATCAAATTACCTTATGTCAAGAAGGAACCAACTGAAGAGGACATGGAAAATCCTCGGTATTGCCGTTTCCATAGATACGTCAGCCATCCCACAAGAGATTGCAAAATTTTGAAGCGCATATTCAAGGAAAAGGTCGAATCAGGAGAGGTCAACCTGGGGACTGAGGGAGTGCACAAAAACCCCCTCCCAGACAGAACTTTTACTATCTCTGAACCTCCTGTCAAGGAAGCGGTTCAATATCTGATCGAACATGTATGCGAGTTGTTATATCTTTCGAAAGATCAAAGGAAAGACATGTTTGCTGCACTGAACCACATCGTGTCCAGAAAACGTCTGCTGATCCAAGAAACCACCACCAAATCTTCATCCACCGACAAAGAAATGTATGACTGGGGACTGCTCACAACAGTGCACATTAAAGGAAATGAGTTCAAAAGGGCGTTCGTCGATGTTGGTACCGCTGTCAACATCATCCCTTTGAAAACTCTCAGAGCTGCCGGTATTACTCGACAGGAAGCCACCCACGCTCCCATAGAAATTAGGGACCACGAAGGAATCTCCAAGGACGCATACGGCTTCATTACTCTCAAAGTTACGGAAAGATTGATCTGCACTGAGGTCAAGTTTTTCATAATCCAGGAAGACCCTGGGTACGACATGGTCCTTGGAAAAACTTGGATTCATGCCGGAAGGATAACGGTGCCTTCAACACATCCTGTCATCGACAAGGATTCCGAGTCGGAAGACGAAGCAGAGGACACACCATTGTTTGAGTATCTGGAAGAAGTAAAAGCTTTGATGAGGCTTATGCAGGAACTTGGAGAAGATCCGCACACCTTTGTCAGAAGGTTTCGAGCTCAGGCAAGTCTTATTCCTCCTCTTGCTCCAATATTACCAATGTTCAAATACGCTATTATGGTCCAGGGACTTCTCCCCATGAATAATTTAGCAGTCATCAAAAGCTACGAGTGGGTAACTTCACCTTAGCAATATTACACTCAATTTTTGGGTTCAGAACTTCTTCAAATCGGTCGCTCCATCGAGAGGTTTATTGCTGAAGACTTGGCTAAGCATAATCAACACTATGCTGGATACTCTCTTCTGCGCGAGTGTCCATATGTGCCGCAATCGTGGAATTCCATCAAACAGGGAATTCCGAGTCAGCGGAAGATATTCAAGGCACGATCGACCAAGCCTAACAAGTTTCATGAAGGGGACCTGGTTCTCAAAGCAGTTCAGCGCGGTCTTCATTCTACAAGGAACTCCAATTGGGAAGAACATTTAGGATTTTCTTTCATTTGTATTTCAATTCCTCCAAAACATTTGCAATACTTGCAATCAGTATTTGAATTCAGCAATTTATCAAAATTCAGCTCATATTTCGTAAAAGAAAATCTCTATCAAATCTACAAAAAAATCCTTAACCATCAGTCAATCCAAAACCATCTAAATATCAAAACCCAAGTATAAACCTCACATCTCTCAGAAGTTCAGAAGTTCAAGATATCAGCAAGAAAAGGTTTTTGCTCATCAGCATCCTTCAAGATTTGCAAAGCCGTCCTCTCCTTGTTCAACTCCTCGGTCAGCTTGGAAATCTTGTCCTCCTTCTCCTTCACACCATCATTGGGAAAGGGTAGTTCTTCTCACATGAATCCTTGATATCCTTGAAATCTTGTCCTCCTTCTCCTTCACAGCTTATGAAGCCATTTCACGTTGAGGCCAAGTCTTTCTGAATTCTCCAAGTTAAACTCCCAATCAAAGAGTATATTTGGAGTCACAGTATTCCTGGGTCTCGTATGCATATCACTCACGACACGCAAGATAACGCCTACTTGCATGGTTAAAGCATAAGCACGCCCAGAGTTCCTGTCAACGATCATGTGGCCAAACTTTTTCCATATCGTCTCGTACAAGTGTGCATATCCAATGGGAACGTTGAATCCACCGACCAGTTCATGATACGGGAGTGAAGTTTTAAAGGGAGGATCGAAAACAACCCCTGCAGTTGGATATTCATACACTATTATACGGTTCTCAGTCGCTGGAGAAGCTTTCACGACCAAAGCAAGCGGTATTCTCCGTTGCTATCTCGGTTTCTTCTATCACTGAGGCAACAACCATCTGGTTTTCCATAACATCAGCAGCGACCATATCATGGCCTCGAAGTGCAGGGATGGTTGTATCTTCATCAATAACTTCGGAAGGGTTAGAGTTGTCATCATTGGCTCCAGTATCCTCAACTTCAGTATTTAGCACCTAATACGAAGATTACATGAGGTTAGAGTCACGAAGCCAAAGGAGATTATGAAACACAGTATACCCGCAAGGAAATATCATAAAAGTTCATCATACTACATTCAAGGCACGATCAAATAACATGAAAGTCATGAAAACACATTTTACGATGAGTCTGTCTGAAGAAACTGAACTCTGCCCTGTACTAAGAGACAAACTGGGAGCAATCTACAAGGAATCTTAGTATGGGTCATATTCCATTCTCTTCGTATGAATCTCCTCTATGACATGTCAAAATTTCATGACAATCCGATGAATGAGCGAGTAGATGTGGCCAAAATATCAAGTGACGCGCAATCTGAAAATGTTCTGGAAGTCTCCTGGAAGTTTACTATTTCGCCTTTTTCAGGCTCTGAACGTGCTCAAAACTTAAAAAGCTTCTTTGTTAAAGCTTGGATTTACGGGCTTGAATTTTCACATGCATATCATCAAAATCCGACTCTGGACGAAGATTCTACAGCGTTTCTACTAAAAAGCTGGGTTCTGAATTTTCTGACGACAAAATTCGACTAAGTTTTCACATATTCACATGGGTTCTCATTCATTCATTCACAAGTCAGCACTTTTATACTTCTATGAAGAATGTACAGGATATATACTTACTTGAGGAGTCTCCAAAGTGTCCAAGGGGTTGGAATTGTCCACATCAACGACAAGAGGAACATCACTTCCATCCGGCTCCGAATCTTGGGAATTACCTCAATTCCCATTCCCAGAGGATGATTGAGTTCCAGAATTCTCCATCTCCATGACGACATCCTCCTGTACACGTCCTTTACAATCAATATTTTCATCTATGAAGCACCCCATGTGAACATGTGAAGAAATACTTACAGTTTCTTCGTCACTCAAATCAGCGATTGGTTGTTCAGTAGCAGAAAATTGAAGACCTTCAAGACTTGATGGAGTAAAATTCTGCAACAAAATTAACAACGTTGGCTTCATGATTCTAATGCTAATAGCAATGAAAGTCACAATGAGAAATATTGGGAACTCACCAAATCACCAACTGGGGACTTTACGGTATTAGGTAACAGCTTATAACCTTTATGCCTGCCTTCTCCGCCATGAATAACCTCCTCAGTCTCTGAGAAATCTACACCGATTCGAGGTCGTATATTACGACCGTCCTGTGGTGAAATCCAGTAATATAATCAGAATACAGTTCTTATAATTTCGTGAAGATTATATGAAGAAACATACCTGAGAGCATCCTGGAGACGACTTTCGTTTATCACCGGAAAGATACTTCAATCTTGGTCGACTGGAAATCATCTCAGCCGAAGGAAGATCCTTGAACGGAGGTCTGGGAAATCTTACAAAGCCACGCAAACGCCCAAGTTGCAGATCCCAGAATTCTACATAACCTAGGGTTACATAGGCGAATATATCAGAACCAGGAAACCAGTAGCTACTCCCTTCCACGTGAGTATGATCCAAATGAGTTCTGAGTTGCTCAACTGATGGCTTCCTTCTCCGTATGGTTGGAACACACTGATCCATACCCATTTTTCGAGCTGCTCTATCAATATTATACTCCTCCACTGAAAACTCTCCAAACGTGGCTGATAGAAAATGACCAGGGGTGCAACTCAACATGAAAAATCTTTCGCCATCACTCAGATGCGCACCAGACGTCAAACTCGTACTTTCTCAAGTATTGAAAGTCATCGGCTGAGAAACATAATCAGGGACTGACACCCACGGGCGAAAACTGAATTCAGATTCTTCATCTAACACATCAATGAAGCGTATTTTAGAACGAGGTTGTTTTGTGGACCAACACATGATCCTAGTGTTATCTTTCTCAGGGAAAGTATGGCGCGCATCAGTATTCGGTCCTTGCAGAACATTACGTGGAGTAGGTGCATAATTCTTAAAGTGCTCCCACATCAAAGCTTGAAGAAACATCGTGTTGGCATAACACTCAATCTTCATAGAGCCGTTCGACACACTGGAGTCTATAATCAAGAAGTCCAGATTGTAATACAAGGAGCCTAAGAATAAACTACCTATCATAAGATGCTCACCTTGAGCCATCTTAATAGCAAAGGGAATCACAAAAGTCTTCAACAAGTTTCCACTGTCTTCAAAAACGTCTCTGGAAAACCATAAACATAAGAAAGCAGCAATGGGTAACATATTGTCGATGGTTTTATCAGAAACCTCGTCTTTCGACCACCAGTGTGTCAACCAGGAAGCATAGCATCCTTTACTACCAGCTTTATTCGCTTTCTCCATTGCAACTTTCAAGACATGAGAAACGGTGGTCTCCTCGTCTGAAAGATCCCCAGGAAGATTTCCCGTGATCGGGAGATGCATCAGAGCCGCCACATCTTCCAAGGTAATGTTAAACTCTTCCCATCTACAAATGAAAGTGTGAGTGGGAATGCACCAGCGAGCAAACAGAGCCACAATACTACTTGCGTCATGATAAATGAACAACTCTCCAGAAGCTTGAATAGCTCTCGTCACCTGCGCCTGATCGAGCATAGTCCTCACATGAGGAAAACCCAACATATGCCTCGCCAGCCGACAAATTTCTCCAAAGGTCGTCGAGAAAGCTTAAACTCTATGATTGATGAGGTTAAGATCCCTCGTTCAAGACAAAATCGAATCACTGTCTTAGGAGTCACCAATTTCTTCTGAGTAACAGTTCTGGGATTTATCAAAAGACGATACACTGGGGATTTCAAATGTTGCTCAGCTCCTGGAATATTTTTTTCAAAGAATGCATCATCTATGTTCGGGACATTCTTAATCCCAGGGATTTCGTCTTCGTACCCCCCAACGGAAGTTTCATCCATGCATGTCTCATCTCTGGAGATACCATCATCAACGCACATCTCTTCCCTCGAGGCGTCGTCAGCTTGGGAATTGGTCATCTTTGCTGAGTAGCTGAAAATTCTACTTCAGTATGCCGTCCAGATATAAATCAAGGAAATACAAGCAAAAAATGGTAACTCTTAACTCTTACCTTTTATACTTCCACTAACAATAGTGATAGTAATGCTAGAGTTAACACCTCAAAATCGTTCGTCTCTTCGAAAACTGCAAAAAACGAACGAAACTTTATTTAGTTTCCGAAACTGATTTTCATGAAATCATGGACACAATTTTCATAATGTGAGCATTCACACAACTGACCCATGAAGTTCATAACAATACAATATTCTATCATAAATATATTGTCTATCTTTGAAGAATCCTCAAAACCCACGTTTTGATTTTTCGAAAAACAGCAATTAATGCAACTTGCATACATAAATTCTCAAAGATTTTATCTAACGAAAAAAAAATCATGCAAATAAAATATATCATCATATTTTGCGCAATATATGTCACGGCTGCATATATATATATATAAGAAAAAAAAACTATTTTTCCTTCGTATCGTCATTATTTGTCTTTAAAACGAAGGTTTATTTCAAAAAATATTGTGAAATTTCAAATATCATACATATGATAAAGTTTTATATTTACATGAAAGCTCATAAGCAAAATTTTATCACTGGACACAAGTTCATCATACATATTTTCCTTCGTGTCATCGTTATTTGTCTTTAAAACGATGGATTATTCCGATTTCATGAAAATTCACTTCTTTTATGATAGAACCTTGGTACACATGAAATCTCATAAACTAAGTTTTATCACTGAACCTAGGTTCATATACTAAAAAAAAATCTCTCCTAAATCAGGGATTATAGTTAGTTTGCAAAACTAACGATCGAACGAACATACGTTTTCCAAAACGAGGGTTTTCATAAAACTCACACTAATATACACACATGTATATAACTTCATCATGATCAAAACATGAACAACTCATGAGGATCATAAACATCAGCAAAAAAAAAATTACCTAACGTGCGGCGGCCAGACGACAGTCGGACGACGCCGGCGATCGGTGGCGGCTGGCGGCTCCGGCGGAAAAACCATCCTTCCCTGGCGTGAAGGTGATGAAGGTGCTGGTCGTGTGTGAGGAAAATAAAAAAAAAAAGATTAATCCCTTTTATATCAATTTTATTTCCAAAACCTAATTTTCTAAGGATTTCCTTATTGGGCCCGACCCGCGAATCCTAACCGACCACGGACTCGTTGTCCAAACCAGCGGTTCAACACCAATTTGTGCTCATCAAACGACGCTCCAATCATGACATTGAAGCCTTCATCAAGTCGTGGTTTTCTCATGCTCTCTAAATCCGGTAACGTCTCAACTTACGACTAAGTTCAATTACTGGTATTATTATTTATGGCTGGAAAATCACCATTTAATACTGACTGAGGAACACAGCTTTCCTCAGTAAGCAGGGGACTTAATGTAGATGGTGGATTTTCAACAAAGTCTAAAATCGTAAACTCACAATTATACGAATCTCTAATTTAGCAATCAGACGTGAGTATCGAGACACGGGTCTCTCATCGAATTCTCAACGGAGAGTACTTTCTCTCAGAGTACATGTAGATATGTAGTCTCACGACTGGACAACGACATATCTCATGAATATTGAACACTTTCAGTGATTATTTCTGTATAGTATCACGATATGGACGGCTCCTAGACAGCTTGCTCTGCTAGTATAGAGCGATAACGTCTTCAGGAACAAACAACGAGTTTACCCTGACTATATAAAGGACATGACTTACCGACAAGCTCATATCGGGATAATTAATGCTCCTGGACAGCTTGCTCTGCTATTATAGAGCCACAAAGTTAAATATTCCTAATTACAATTGCTCCTATTCCATGGTCGAATCCATGACTGGTCCCATGGAATGACAATAACAATTGCTCCTATTCCATGGTCGAATCCACGACTGGTCCCATGGAATGCTAATAAACAATTGTTCTGATTCTATGATCGAATCCACGGCTTGATCTCATAGAATAACAATAACTATATTATCTCATTACTCCGATTTCATAATCGAATCCACAACTGGTCTCATAAATGGTAATAGATAAACTTAATTACTCCGATTCTATGGTCGAATCTACGATCCCATGGAATGGTAATGCTCACTTTATTATTCTGAATTCGTAGTCGAATCCTCAGCTGATCCTATGAATTAATAATAAACATCTTATTACTCAGTTTTGTGAATTATTCTCCACTGAATTCCACAATTAGTAATAAATAATCAACAACTGGGCATCTGAGCTACCTCTAAGTAAGCCCCGATTCAAATGGTGAAGGTGTATTCAACGACGATACACTAACAGTCACCGCACGAACGAGTATTTCAAAAATACAACGAAACGATGAACCTATGCAAAATAATAAATAATTAAAAATATTGACCAGGGTGCTGGGAGCACGGACACAAGACCGACCGACCGTGTCGTGGTCAATCCCACGCCAGTTTTATATTTTTAATGCATTTTTATTATTTTCCATGATTTGATGAAAATTCCTCATTTTATCAAATCTCCTTCGTCTCGAGGAAACTCTTCGGTTTCTTGGTACATCCATAAATCCATAAAAATAATATAAAATTAAAGAAAGGAGTGTGGGGCGTGACCATTGGCCAACCGGCCATGCCTTGGTCCCAACCGTCCCCACACCCCACGGTTCCTTATTATTTTATTATTATTATTTCTCTAATTTCATGAAAAACTCCTTGATTTCATGGTATTTTTTCACAAATCATCAAATAATAATAAAATAAAATAAATTATGAAAAGTTGTGGGACCGGGCCTTGGCCGGCCGGCCATGCCCTAGCCGGTCCCACAAGCCCCTTTATTTTATTATTAGTTTTCCTTGAATTCATCAAATTCCTTGATTTCATGGTATTTCTCTCAAATTAGGAAAAATTCCCTCAATTCATCAAAAATACATGAAAAATACACAAAATTAGGGAAACTCGTGGGACCGGGACCAAGCCGGCCGGCCACGCCTTCCACGATCCCACACGCCCTTGTTTTTATTATTTTAATATTTTTTGCTTCCTTGAACTCATGAAAACTCCTTCAATTCATGGAAACTCCCTAAATTCATCAAATTTCTCAATATTCATGAATTTTTCATAAAATCATCAAAATATTATAAATTTAAGAAAAAGGCACCACGGGACCGTGGTCACGACCGGTCGACCATGCCTTGACCACGACAGTCCCACACCTCCTCATTCCTTATAAAATTAAGGAAAGGAGTGTGGGGCGTGACCATTGGCCAACCGGCCATGCCATGGTCCCAACCGGCCCCACACCCCACGGTTCCTTATTATTTTATTATTATTATTTCTCTAATTTCATGAAAAACTCCTTGATTTCATGGTATTTTTGCACAACTCATCAAATAATAATAAAATAAAATAAATTATTTAAAGTTGTGGGACCGGGGCTTGGCCGGCCGGCCATGCCCTAGCCGGTCCCACACACCCCTTTATTTTATTATTAGTTTTCCTTGAATTCATCAAATTCCTTGATTTCATGGTATTTCTCTCAAATTAGGAAAAATTCCCTCAATTCATCAAAAATACATGAAAAATACACAAAATTAGGGAAATTCGTGGGACCGGGCCCAAGCCGGCCGGCCACGCCTTCCACGGTCCCACACGCCCTTGTTTTTATTATTTTAATATTTTTTGCTTCCTTGAACTCATGAAAACTCCTTCAATTCATGGAAACTCCCTAAATTCATCAAATTTCTCAAAATTCATGAATTTTTCATAAATCATCAAAATATTATAAAATTAAGAAAAAGGCACCACGGGACCGTGGTAACGACCGATCGACCATGCCTTGACCATGGCAGTCCCACAACTCCTCATTCCTTATTTTATAATTATTTTTCATCATTTTTCATGGTGTTTTCCTCAGTTTCGTCGAAACCCTAATTTTTGCATATTTTCTCGAATGGATGCTCAATTGCACGCCAGAAAATATCAAATTCTCAGGACTGAGACGCGGACGCCTTGGGGACATGAGCACGCTATCTTGACCAACCAAGATTGCCTCTTTGGCTCACGGAAGCCGGTCCCATCAATTTTCACAGTTTTGACCTAATTTGCACAATTGCTCGTATTAGGTCCAAAACTCTCCCAAACACTTTGGATTTTCATGAAGTGATCGTCAGGCGGTCAGGGGACAACCCAGGGCCGGTTTCATGACTCCATGGTCGGTCCCTCGCCTCGTCATAATTAATTAGTTTTTCTCACCTAAGGCTCAGACGAGCATTTTTGAATAAATGATTAAGCCAGCATTTAATCATTCTTCCACCAACAAATCGTCAACTCTTTAGGAGTTCTTCGTATTTGCTCATGTGAGCATATGGACACTACATGGTTGATCCACGATCCCATGTAGTCGCTCCCTCCTTCGTCCCATGGTTGAAATTCTGACGAACCATGAATTGATCATCAATTGATCAAATTAGGGTTTCTGAATCCAAGGATCATCATTCCAGATTCTAACCTTAATAATTTTACGACGACCTCATGGTCATTAATTTTATTAATCATGCTCGGTTCAACGACCAATATTCTAATTAATATTTTTGGTACGCTGCCAATAATCCATCAGACGAGCAACACATGCTCAGACGATCAAATATTCAACAATTCATCACATGAGCAACACTTGCTCAGATGATAAATATTTGCTCAAACCAAGGAATATTGGTTCAACAATCAATATTCAATGATCCACCGAATGAGCAATACTTGCTCACTTCATCGTAAGAACTATACCTTTGTCTCATGACATGTTCAATTCATGAGTATCAGAACATCATGTTCGACACTCAGCAACTACATGGAATCATCGTCCCATCAAACCATGAAGTCATCAATTGACTAACAAACCACGAGACGTCAATCGTGTCACTTGGGGGGATATCACTTAGGGTTTTGGTCTGGCGGTCTACGACACGTGTGTTCAAACACACGATGGAATGTGAGCAAGTCGTGTAGTCAGTTGAAGGAATTCACGAGGTAGTGGGTGGAAAATCGACCAAGTCTCCACACGTTGAGCAACTGGTTTCAAACACGATCTCCACTTCCCCACTCCTTGATTCCATCAACTGTCACACTTCATGGAATCATGGTGTCTAAAATTCCGGCAATATAAATAAGTCTCTGAATCATGATTGAATCGGCATCATCAGTATCATCAATTTCACATCTCATTGACAATACGAGATCATCAATTCATCAATTGAGCAACTACTCTCAATTGAGCAATTTCAATCACTCAGAGCTTATCGTTTTCAGAATTCACACATCCACAATCTTTGATTACCATTGATTCCACACATTTCTCAGCTTCCCTCATACAGATCAACCCATCCTCTCTTGTGACCTAATTTACTCTGGAACGGTCAGTGTCTTGATTTAGGCCGGAGTACTACATATTGATCGCTCGAATCTAAAACACCCCCTTTGTAGCGGTGCATCTGTGTGAGGTTTAACATTTCGCTCGGTTCGAGGAGTCTCCTCCGTACGGTCGTTTCCTCAATTCCTTAAAAACCAGCAAATCGTTTTTCCCCATCTACACTTGCCTATCGGAGATATTAATCTCGAGTCAATTATTTCAATTGTACTCAACACGATAGAAGATTCAATATCAGATCACGCAACTACCGAGAAAATAGTTGGGTCTGGATTCACAATCTCAATGAAGTCTTCAAGTAGTTAACCTACGGGGTCTCAGGAGAATCGACTCTAGTTATGTAACTAGTAACACACAGAAGTGTGGGGATTATCCCAGTTGCTAGAGTTCTACTTTATATAGTTTTCAAATTAGGGTTTCCAATCCAAGTTACCTTGGTAACAAAGCATTCAATATTCATCGTTAGATGAAAAACCTGATTCAACCAAGCTAATATCTTTCAACCGTTAGATCTAACTTAGTTTGTTACACACAAATGAAATGTACCCTCATTTAAGTTTATGTAACCATACCTAAACGTGCACACCATGTTGGTTCAATAATAGTTAACCAAAGTTAGACATATGAATACTCTAATATCAACCTTGTTCATCTTAACCATAACTAGTTCAAATGACTCAAATGAAACTAGTTAAAGAGTTGTTCAATTGCTATATTTTCATAGAATTATACAAGAACACAATTGAAGCAAAATTGGTTTGATTCACTCGAATCAATTCATGAACATTATAGCCACGGTTTGCAAAGATTGCATTCCTTATTTTATAAATGTTTAAGTTCATGAACATAACCGATTTTTGAACTTTAACCTTCAAGTATGCAAACGAGTACGCATACTTGAAATACCCGGACCAAAATTGGTTTTCGCCAGTACGCGAACGGGTACGCGAACTTCCAATTCCAGCAAAAATATTCGCACATGAACCTTACGCCAGGAAGCGAACGGGTACGCATACTTAAGTTCCCAGATTTCTCAAGCCAACACGTACGGGTACGCATACTATGGTTCCTGGACATGGATTACATATGTGCAAGAGTACACAACATGACATATCCAATAATGGTTAAGTGTTCTAAACTCTTATTCCGATCATTGAAACTTACTTAGAGGATGACAATAGCCGTTTTCACACAGTATTAGCATCAAAACAATTTTCATGACATATCCAATAATGTTATTAAAATAATCATAACGAAACATTCCAAGTTTACATCAACTGATTGTATCACACAAACCATGTAAGATGTTTCTCGGAAATTTTCACATGATCATCTTTTGACTTACGTCAAGAATATAAGATAAACTTGGTCGAAGTGAAAGCTTGCCAACACATATTTCGAGAAATATGTAAGCGAGTTACACTCAACTCGAAATCTCAAATGTGTATAATAGAAAACTATATCGTAACACGACTTATATCTCAATATAGGAGATAGAGTATAAATAGACTTTCCAAGTGATAGATGAGTTTCAGTCTCCACAAACCTTTTGTCGATGAAGTTCCACAAGATCTCCTTAGTAGTTCTTCGTCTTCAAATGATGAACGCCATGAAGTCTAAGGCTCAACTACACAATTTATGTCCTAGTCCGAGAAATCTATAAGTAGACTAAAAATCAAGACTTATAGTTTTGATCACTAACATTGACAAACATGCTTGAGATAGCAATGCATGCGATTTCGACCGAGCAGTGCTCTAACAAAAACTATCAATACATATGGATTACAAAATAAATAAACTTTGTAGCTTCTCATCCATCATGCTTGATTTCCTTGGCTCTTCAACATTCCTTGAATTCTTCGCCACTCCAAGTAATTCAGTGATTTTAAAAGTGTTCAACTCAGCATCATTGTTGTTGAAGAGTCGTAACCATAACAATAAGGAAACATATGAAAAACATATGTTCTCAATTATTGTTATACAATGTCATAGTATTATTACACAACATCAAAGTTCAATTGTATCACAACTTTGACAATAATACTATAGTGATATGTATCACTCCCCCTTAGTCAATACTTCATCTCACAATGAAAACCACTCCCCATTACATAATCATCTGTAAACCATGTGTATTTGTAGTGTGAACTACCAAATAATTCTCCCACTTTTTGTCAATATAAATTGGCAAAGATACGAAAACTACGGGATCATAATGAAATTCTCAAAGAGATAATTCATGATTAAAAGAGAACATATCAGCTTTATTTCGATGATTTCACATAGTCGAAACTTAGTTTATTCATCAAGGAGTTTACAAAGATACAAGATAACTCCTACAATATTCCACAACCGCACTTCCCACAAAGATTTGGCAATTAAGCACAAGTTCAATTAAGAACTCTCCCCCATAAAATGTCATTCCCGACCGAACAACAAGAGTGACCTTACTTTTACAAGAAAAGAAGGATTTCTTTGGACATTAAAAAATTACATGAAACATGAATTTGTATCCAGAAAACTCGAATAAATTAATCACAAGAAGACCTTATAGATTAATTTAGTCGGAATTTCAGAAATGCTCAACATAAGAATACTTACAGAGCCATACAATACTTTCACATAGAAGTGGATCAAGGAAAGATCAATACTGCGGAATATTTCAAAAGTTCATTCTATCTTTTATCAATATTTGCATAAAGACATGATAGACTTAACTTTTGAGCATATATGAGATCATCATAGTTCACGGACCTAAACACACATATCCCATAAAATATTTTTGCAATATATAAAACCAATAAAGATTAATATTGCAAAATCATCTTCCAAATAACTTATAATTTAAATAAATTAAAAAACATTGCAAGATGAAAATCGTTGGTAATAGCTATGTGTAATCACGATATTTGTTATTCCAAACCCTAGTTATCCTTCTTAACCACAAGAATAAATTCTCGTAAGAAGTTTCCTATACATTGTAAAGCTTTCTCAATGCATCTACTGAGAATTCCTTCTCATTATTTAAAAACCCATTGATTATGGGATCATTCAATTCCTCCAGATCTTCAGAAATATCAGTTAACTCACTAAGTTCTCTTTTCAGTTCACACAAGGTGTTCTTTATCAGAGATAACATTTGTCCTCAGTGAGCTATCTTTCCAAAGAGAAGATGATTTGAGATTTTAAATCATTTTTTTTCTGATGAAATCCTTCAACATATCCCTAAAGTTATTATCATGATGACAAACAGACAAAAATGGTTAGAAGAAGAACCTTTTTCATCATTTGTAGACCTCTCCCTTTTCTTCCTTGAGGATTGAATTCCTTCACATAAATACACATTAACTTCTTCAATTACATCCCTTTTTGTGGTACCTCTAGTTACAGGAGCCATAATATTGTATCTTTCAGACAAAAGAGAGTGAAGGGCATTTTGATCACAAAGGAATATAAATAGAGCACGTAATACGAAACCCTAAAGAGTTTTTCAGGACGCATTTTGAAAAAGTCTTCACGGTTCACGATCCATTAACTATTTTTGAGAAGAAAATATTCACTTTGCAAAACATAACTTATATAAACTTAAGTAAATTATCGGATAAGAAATAAATAATTATACACGACTTGAGCAACCTTGATGCAATCCTCACATTCTCAAGTTAATAATGAGGATCCACGCATCACTACAATTAGGTAATGATGGAGTGAGCAAAGTGCTCACTTCTTGTGTCACATGATGACATTTCAAGGTTTATTGAATAAACAGACTTCTTACCTCGTCTGACTCTGGTTCTCTTAGACTTCTTCTTGTCTTCAGGGACTCCCTGTTGGTTACCCGTAGTCAGATTCATTCTTTGCATGTCACCTTGAAGCTTGGCAATTCTTTTGTTGTTTCTATTGAATTTCCAACACTTACTTTGAACATGATTCGAATTTCCACAAAACAAACAATTCATAGAAGAATTTCTGTTTTGCTGATTAGCCTCCTGTTTATCACAACCTTCTATATACACTTTTACAGAACAAGCTGGAACAAAGGAATTGTTAGTGCTCACAATCTTGCTTCTGAACCCTATACCATTTGTGTTTCCAAAAGATTTCTGATCGAACAACATTGCTGAGATCTTGTCAGAGCTTCCAGACAACCTTTGCAGGTCACACTTAAGAGTATCAATCTCTTTCTTTTTTACAGATAGGGTTCTGGTGAATTTATCATTAAGACAATCAATCTCAAGATTTTTTTCCTGAAGTGATGATTCAAGTATCTTCAACAAACTCTTCAATTGAATTTTTTTTTGATGAATTTCTTCATTTTTATCAAAGAATTTCAAAATCTCAGTGTCAGACTCGTATTCTGAATCAGAATTTGAGTTAGTAGAAGTTTCTGCTGAGAGAGCAGAATTTTCTGTGCAAATTTCAGAAGCATGCATATTCTTGACAAAATGACTTGATTTTACTTCTTGTATTGAATCATCTGAAGCATCAGAGAAAGACAACCGTTTCTCAGGTTTTTTTGCTTCTCTTCACAATATCCTTGATCTTTGGTGTAATCAATGACCTGTCAAGATCAACATGATTTGGACAACATTCATCAGCCCAAGAAAAGTTAGAAGATTCGCTTGTACTGGTCACAACATTGAACGCAAATGTTCTTATTGTGTTCTGATCATGGTCAAGTAATTTTAACTTTCCAACAAGTGAGTTTCTGGAAAGTGAATCAAGGTGATTTCCCTTAACGATGGCATGTTTCTTAGAATCGTATCTAGCTGGCAGCGATCTGAGTATTTTCATCAAATGTCATTTTCAGGAATAGTTTTACACAATCCAAAATATGCATTAACAATTTCACACACTTTATGATTAAACTCATCAAATGGGTCTTCATCAGCCATATGAAGGTTTTCCCAATCAGAATTTAGGTTTTGAATCCTACCTTCTTTCTCAAAGGTATTCCCTTCAAATATGGTTTCCAAGATATCCCAAGCATCTTTAGACCGAGTGCTCGTAGTCACATGGTGCTGAAAATCAGGGGTAATGGCATGGATGATAGCATTTAATCCGTCATTATTTTTCTTTGCAGCGAGAATCTCGACAGGCTCATACTCAACAATATCCTTTGGAACAGTTACACCGTCTACTATAACCATTAACAACGCAAACCCATGATTGAAAATCACGCGCTTGAAGAAAGGCACGCACAATTTTCCACATAAGTAATTCGAGACATCAAAGACTGACGGTACTTTTACAGAGATCGTATTTCTGTCCATAGAGTCA
Organism: Papaver somniferum; assembly: GCF_003573695.1. Classification (NCBI taxonomy): domain Eukaryota; kingdom Viridiplantae; phylum Streptophyta; class Magnoliopsida; order Ranunculales; family Papaveraceae; genus Papaver; species Papaver somniferum. The sequence continues at coordinate 31,205,339 of NC_039362.1, read as the reverse complement.
GATTGCTACAAACACGGATTTATGAGGTCTTAGCGTGTTTGTCTGCTCTGATACCAATTGAAAAAGTGGGGGTATAACAACCACACCCAATAATTCGTTCGGCAATCTATATGGACTAACTCCAATATAATTCCGAGAGCACCATCTTATAAAGCGAGCTCAACCAAGAAAGATATCAAAGAGTTATATCTCAATTTCTCAATACAATCTACAATCGAACAGATAGAAACCTGTAAGCTCGATTGATATGAGAAATAACTTGGGCGGTACCAAAGACCAATGTCCAAGTACCAATCAATTCTTATCCAACAATCAAGGTCGAGTTTACCAATTCATTGAACTACGCACAACCTGTGATATTTCAATTACATAAAAATATAATGCGAAAAAGAAATAACACAGACACTAAAAAATTTGTTAACGAGGAAACCGCAAATGCAGAAAAACCCCGGGACCTAGTCCAGATTTGAACACCACATTGTATTAAGCCTATATAGATACTAGCCTACTACAATTTAACTTCGGACTAGAATGTAGTTTATCCCTAACGAAGTCTCACAACGATTAAGGTACAATCGCGTTCCTTACGCCTCTAGAACCACGCCGGATTCTGCGCACTTGATTCCCTTAGTTGATCTCACCCAAAACTAAGAGTTGTTACGACCCAAAGTCGAAGACTTATAAAAAATCTGTCTCCCACGGATAAGACTATTCTGATAGATAAATTTGTCTCCCACAGAAGTACTATGAAGTTTTTGTTCCGTCTTTTGATAAATCAAGGTGAAGAGGAACCAATTGATAATCCGGTCTTATACTCCCGTATAGCGGCCTAGAAATATCAATCACCTCACAATAACTTAACTATATGGTAGGAGAAGAAGTTATTGTGGAATCACAAAGAATGAGACGAAGAGCTTTGTGATTACTTTTTATATCTTACCTATCAGAGATAAATCTCGAGAAAATCTTAGAGAAGATAATACTCAGTACGACGGAACAAGTAAGATCAGAACACACAACAATATAGAAAATAGTTAGCTCTGGCTTCACGAATCCCAAATGAAGTCTTCAAGTCATTAACCTATAATAGTTTTGAAAAAAACTAGGTTAAAGGAGAATCATCTCTAGTCGCAACTAGGACACAAGAAAGTGTCGGGATCAGGTTTTCTAGTTGCTAGAGTTCTTCCTTATACAGTCTTTCAAATCAGGGGTTACTTTCAATCAAAGCTAAGATAGCTTAGTAACAAAGCATTCAATATTCACCATTAGATGAAAACCTGATTTAAGATTCAAGCTAAGTATGCTTGAAACCAAAGCAATATCTCTCCACCGTTAGATGGTCTTAGCTTGTTACACACAAATAAAATATACCTTCACTTAGATATGGGTTACCATACCTAAACTTGTATATTGAGTTGGCTCAATAATAATTAACCGAAGTTAGCCATATGAACACTTTTTTCTTAACCACATTCATCTAGCACTTCTAGATCAACTATGATGATCAATCAATCATGAAAGATAATCAAATGAATCTAATTGTGTTCCATATAGAGTTGTTCAATTATTCACTATTTCACAGAAATATATATGAACCAATTGAATCAAAATCGGATTGATTCGTAAGAATCAATTCATGAACATTAAGCCACGAGTTGCAAAGATTGCATTCCTTAATTCATAAATGTATTTTTTAATGAGTATGAAAAACACACTTAACCGAGTTTAGAACTTTAACCATGAAGTTAGAAAACAGGTACGCAAACTATAGCATCTGGACTTTGGTTTTGTCCAGCCGTTTGCAAACGAGTATGCAAATAGCAGTCCCGTACCTAACTCAGGTAGAACCGTTCGCATATTTGTATGCAAACTTGGTTCCTGGACTTTAACAGTTAAAAACGTTCGCATACTAGGTATGCAAACAAGGTTCCCGGACCTGAATCATATCAAAACAGTTTGCATACTAGGTACGCATACTGTGATGTATCCAGACAAAGGTTAATTGTTCTAAACTCCCATTTCAATAATTAAAACATCCTTAAAAGACGACAATAGATGTCTCACATAAACTATTAGCTTATAAGTAATTTTCAAGTGATCGAATGTGAAAAAGCGGGGGTCTAACAACCACACCCAATATTTCGTACGACAACCATGTATGGACTAACTCCAATATAATTCCGTGAGAATCATCTAGACAGTCAGACTCAATCAA